>NW_026126413.1:15902500-16502500 GCF_943737965.1 Phodopus roborovskii
GCCTGCCCGTATGTCTGTGGGAGGGTGTCGGAAGCCCTAGGACTGGGGTGAGCTGCCATGTGGGTGCTGGGAATTGATCCTGGATCTTCTGGAAGAGCAGCCAGCACCCTCAACTCCTGAGCCATCTCTCCAGCTCCAGTAATATCTCTAATTCAAATTTTAATATTATAATGTGGAATTCCTGTAGAGTTTTCCACTTATATTTGTTGGTTTTTTTCATCTTTTATGCTTAAGAGCTTTGTTGCTAATATATATATAGTTAATAATAACTATTCATTTGCACATGGTGTGTTTTTTGTTTGTTTGTTTTTTTGAGACAGGGTTCCTCTGTGGCTTTGGAGGCTGTCCTGGAACTACCTCTTGTAGACCAGGCTGGTCTCGAACACCCAGAGATCCACCTGCCTCTGCCTCCCGAGTGCTGGGATTGAAGAAACCCTGACTCGGAAAAAAACCAAAAACAAACAAAAAACAGTTTTCCTTTATTTCTGGTCACTTGCAAGACTTTAGGCATTGGGTAGAGTTAGGCTTTTGATAGTTGCAGGCTGAGGAGGGATTAGTCTTCAGATGAAGTGGTCTTCTCTCTCCCCTCACTTCTTCCCCATCGAAGCCTTTTAAACCAAAGCAGTTGCTTTCCGATTGTTCTCCAAAGGGTTTTTGTCAGCTTCACTGAATCTTTAAGCACAGCTTGCTTAATAAAGAATTTTTAATGGTTAGTAAAGAAAATTAATCAAATAATTAATAGTATATAAACAGTGAACCTACATTTTTAATACATTTGTAACCATGTATACACATGTGTTTGTAAGAGGAAAGTCTGTGAAAACTATATAGTAAAATGTTGATGCTATTTGCTTAGATTTAATTTTTGTTTTTGCATATATTTTCTAAGTGAGACTTTTACAAGAGAATTTGCTTTCTATTATGTAAAAAGATGGCTCAGGGGTTAGGAGTGCTCTCTGCTCTTGCACGGGACTCAGGTTCAGCTCCTCAATGCATATCAAGTGATTCACCACCAACTCTACCTCCAGCTTCGTGGGACCTGACACCTCTCCTCCCTTCCACAGATCCCTGCACTCATATCCCCCTACATGTGAATAAAAAATAAGAGAGATGTGAAGAAGAGGAAACAGGGCAGGAGGAGAGATTGCCTCTAAGCTCAAGGCCCGTGTCCCTCAGCATGACCAAGAAGGAGAGGCGGGAGAGGAAGAGGGGAAGAGGAAGAAGAGGGTCATTTTCAAACAGCACAAATTAGAATTTTTATTGTTTAGTAGATACAAGGTTTTTGTCTAGAATGGGAAAATAGTTACAGCAAAAACATAGTGTGATAGTTTTGTTTTGTTTTGTATTTGTTTGTTTGTTTGGGGTTTTCAAGACAGTGTTTCTCTGTGTAACAGCCCTGGCTATGCTGGAACTCACTTTGTAGATCAGGCCAGCCTTGAACTCAGAGATTCGCCTAACTCCGCCTCCCAAGTGCTTGGATTACAGGCATGCACCACCACCACTGCCCGGCTTGTGATAGTTTTTATGACACTATAAATGTACTTATAGTCAATGGTGTACACAGATAAAATTGTTAAAGTCATAATGAAAATGTGTCCTTTTCCGTGATAAAAATAATAGCTATGGGAGTACTACAGCTTGGAGGCGTGTCTTCAAAGCTCATGTGTTAGAGGCTTGGCAACGTGGTGGAAAGATTAAGAGAGGGGAAAGTTAGGACATTGATGTGCCCTGGGAGGAATTTTAGAGCTCTTTGCCTGGTTTCTTGGTTTCTTTTCTTTCTTTCTTTCTTTTTTTTTTTTTTTAAAGCTCATTGCTACCATGAGCTGTACCCTCTGCTACACCTGCCCATCATGATCGGCCAAAAGCAATGGGCCAACCAACCATGGACTAATACCTCAAACTGTGAGCCAAAGTAAACCCTTTCTCCTGTAACAATTTACCTTGGTTTCATCTCAGTGATGGAAAACACCTTCACTCATGTCCTTTGGCCAAACCATTATTCCTTGCTTGATATATAATAAAAATAAATAAAAGTGGTAGATTGCTTACTTAGCATATGTAATATGCCAAAAAGTAATAGGTAAATAAAAAGATTAAATATAAACATATTTACAGAGGATCTGCACAAGCATTTCCCATACACTGTATCACTTAGTATCTCTAAAAGGTAACCCCATTATTTTCTCTCCTTTTTGAATATGAAAAAAAAGGGGACTAAGAAAATTTTATGTAGTTAATTAAAGACCACCTAACTACTACAGGGCAAATCAGGTTTTGACTTGAGGTCTGTTTGACACCAGACCACTAGCCCTTTCCAGAGTTTGAGCACACCAGTTCCATACTGCTATGTGTGGACATTTTTACACACCGTCCCTGTGGTTATAAAAGTTCTTTGCTAACTTTCCAGCAAAAGTCAGTTGTATTTACTTTTCAACTTTTGAGTTTCTGTTGTTTTTTTAAAATTGATTAATAGAGCTTTTGTGCAAATTATTCTCGTTATTAATTTTCCATCTTGTGAAATATGAAATAATATTAACTATCCCCCTTTAGTTTGGTTAGAGACAGAGTCAACATGAAGATGAAATCTATTGTGCATTTGAACACAGTTTTCCGAGGTGAAATTAACAGCTTTCTGGAGATGCTGGATTAAAAGGCCACCCAATTATCTTCCTGAACTCCACTTCGGGTTCTGGGGGAGGGAAAGGGGGTTGAATTGTGGCTATGTTTAAGAAGCATACCCCATGCGCTACCCTGTTTGGAAGCTCATAGGAGACTGATTACCCGACCCACACTACTTCCCTATACTCTGCATTGCCCAGGAGTGCGCTCTGGTTGAACGTGGAGGGATTTTGACTTTTAGCCTCTTCCTGGTTTTGCTTATAGTTTTTGTAAAGATCCTGGACCACTACGGTCCCTTAGACACCAGTAGGAGTTTGAATTGTGACCCACATGTGGTCTTGTTCCTCGGAGTGTGTGTTTCTTTGATCTACTTTAGCTGATCCTTCCAGACGCTGAAGGTTCACATTGAAGAAGAGCTGTACAGGAATCCTGCTCACGCGATGGCAGGATTTTCCTAAATAAAATGCTACAGTAAATTCATTTAAAACTGAGAATGCCATTTCAAGAGCTGTCAAAGCAAATGGAAATCTGGAAGCACTAAAAGCTCGCTATTGAAAGAAATGCGAAAAACAAACTGTATTGAGGCCAGCAAGACGCTCACTGAATGAAGGCGCTTGCCCCACGGCGCATGTCCTGAGTCTGATCCCCAGGACCCAAGTGGTAAAAGGAGAGATGTGATCCTACATGGGGGCTGTAGCCCTTGCATGTACACACACATTAAATAAGTAAATGCATACAATTTTTTAAAATGAAAGATAAAAAAATATTTCTAAAGTATGTATATATGTGTGTTCTGTGTGTGGGCATGTAACCTGAGCACGGTCTCTTCTGAATACAAAAGAGGATGTTGGATGCCCTGGACTTGGGGTGACATGCAGCTGTGAGCTGCCAGGTGTGGATGCTGAGAACTGAATTTGAGTCCTCCTCAAGAGCAGTCGGCGCTCTTACCCACGGAGCCTGCACTCCAGTTACATTAAAACAACAAAGCCGACCACAACTTGCCAGTATTAACTGAAGCTGGAATGTGGTAGCTCGCCTCAGTATTTCTAGCATTTGGGAGGCGGAGAGAGGCAAGACGTTCAAGGTCACTCTCAGCTACACAGCAAACTGAATGCAGGCCTAGATAACATGAGACCCTGCCTCAGAAAACAACAAAACAACAACAAAACCCAAACAAACAAACTTAACCACACTTTTAGTTCGAGGACAAAAAAGGAAAGTTTATGCCAAGAATTTGTCCAGTCGTGCAGAACGAGGCACGCAAGTAACCCAGCTAATCAGAGTCGAATGAGGATAATGAAGCAGGCCTTTCATAGATACACAGAGGATCTATGAAAATGGGGTGAAATAAAAGTTTTAAAAACCCATAGGCTTGACCCTCTTGCAGTTCAAGTGATCTGACACTGAAAACGTTCTCCACACACCCTTGTCAAGACTCTCTGAGCTTCTTTACTGGCCATGACCAAGCTCCAACCTTTCAACAATGGCTCCAACGTCCCCATTGAAAAGGGGGCAGCCTTATCATCCTAATTTGAATGTTATATGTCCTCAAATAACCAATAAAAACATGCACAGAGATTAATAAACACACATGTAATGTCCAGTTTCCCTGTCAATGGAGTGCTGCAGTGGAATAGTTGAGGATAACTCACAAGGTATATACATGTTTCTAGGTAAATCACTTTTACTTTATCTTTTTTTTTTAAATTTTTTTCTGAGACAGGGTTTCTCTGTATTGCTTTGGGTCCTGGAACTCGCTCTGTAGACCGGGCTGGCCTTGAACTCACAGAGATCTGCCTGCCTCTGCCTCCTGAGTGATGATGGGATTAAAGGTGTGAGCCACCAAAGCCCAGCCCTGTTTTTTATCTTTATTTATACCAGGGTTTCTTCACTCAATATTCTCTACAATTGGGACGGATAATTTTCATGATGGGGGCATCTTGTAAATGATGTTTCTGGCTTCTGTCAATAAATGAAAAAAGCACCTCCCACAACTGTGGCAACCAAAATCATCTGCTGACACTGCCAGATGTTCCCCCCCCTTGAAAGCCACTGATTGGTACCAACATCAAAACGAGTTTGGCTTTGCAGCTCTTCACACCAGCCGGGTGGTAAGGAAAGTAGTCTAAAAGGATACATGAATCTAGCTCGGGACAAAGAAAATTTATGGCAGATAATCTGCAGTGTAGATAATCAACAAGTAATTCATGGGAATTAAATATAGGCCTTGGAACATCTTATTAGAGGCAGTTGATAGACAGTGAGTGATTGAGGTTGATATAAATACCGGACACTGTATAATCACCTTCCGGGCTGCAGAGCCAGGCCACTAAAGAGCAAATCAAGTATTCCATTTATAGAACTGCATGACTCCATACACATTGTGCATCTGAGTGTGGGCTTGTTTTTCAGTCTGTGACAGATGGGCTCGCAGAAAGGGTGCCAGACACTTGGGCCTTGCAACCAATCTCATGAAGCGCACTGGGCCTGAGGAAGTTGCAAAGGTGATGACTAAAGAATTCAAGTAATCACGTCTAGCCCGGTGGTGGTGGCACACACCTTTAATCCCATCATCACTCGGGAGGCAGAGGCAGGGGGATCTCTGTGAGTTCGAGGCCAGCCTGGTCTACAGAGCCAGTTCCAGGACAGGCTCCAAAGCCACAGAGAAACCTGTCTGGAAAAAACAAAAAAAAAGAAAAAAAAAGAAGTAATCACGTCTAATTTAAGCAGAAATTTGATGATGTTTCTGTTGTTTTTAGCTCAGTTTTTTAGTTCATTTTTTATATGTCCATATATACTTTATAGATTAAAAATGTCTTTCAACAAGAAAGTCTTGGGCTTTGGTTTTTGCTTTGAGACAGGGTGCGGTGTAGCCCAAGCAGGCCTCAAACTCATTAAGCACTTGAGGATAACCCTGAACATCCTCCTGCTTCAGCCCTGACTGCTGGCTGGGATTCTTGGTTTGGGCCACTGTGAAAGTTGCTTGATGACAGCGTTGGGGGCTTATGAATTGCTAGTCTGAAGACAAGTAGTACAAGATACAGACCAAGGCTAGGGATGAGTGCCTAGTGCGAGTGAGGTCCAAGAGCAAGTACCTGCACTGGAAAAAAGAAAGGAAGGTTAAATCTCTCCTTCCAGACACTGCTCCCTCCAGGAGTAATCACTAGATCGTATTAGCAGTACAGATGATGTTTGCCTGCTTCGTATTTCATGTGAGCAGAACAATACATGGGCTATTTCAGGAGCGGCTTCTTTTCTTGACATTGTTTTGTGAGACTCATCCAAGTGGCCAAATATAACTAATTTGCTCTTTTCCTGTTGCTATCTCAGTTACAGTGAACTAACATGCCACAATTAGCTTCTTTGTTATTAAGTCATCTACAGTTTGGGTTTATTAAAAATAGTTATTTAGTTGGACATGGTAATCCCAGCGTTCAGGAGGCAGAGGCAGGTAGATCTCTGTGAGTTCCAAGCCAGCCAGAACTATGCAGTAAGGTTTGCCTCAAAACACAACACACACACACACACACACACACACACACACACACACACACACAAGGATTCCAATAGAGTAGAAAAGCATGTTCTTTGAGAGAATATGTTCACTATTTTATGTTGTTGTTTTTCCATTAGTTGTACTGATTTGGCCCCGAGCTCTGCTGTCTGGTTGGTATGAAGTATTTGTTTCTTTAATGTAGAGGTTCTGTATGCTTCCTGGAATGGCCTAGATTTCATGAGTTCAAGTGATCCTCCTGCCTCTGCTTCATAAGCAACTGGGACAACAGGTTACGCACACCACACCTTATCAGAGTGAGGAATTAATAGAAAGTGGTACAGCTCAGCAGTAAAGCATGTGCAGACTCCAGGCTGGGCCTCCTGCAGTGCAGGAAAAAGCACAGTTACTTATTGCACAGCTATGTCTGGAGGGCAGGGTCTAGTTCTCATGATTCTATTTGTAGCAGGTATAACAGTCATTTTATTTTCATTACTAAATTCCTGTCTACTTATCCATTCAGAGAAAGGGATGTACTTAAGAGTATTCTCAAGCATTGTTTACAAATCAAATTCGCCAGTGGATTTCATGAAGCCGCCAAAGGCATCCATTAGATGTGCACTGTGGTACCCTGGTACCTGGGAGGCAAGTATTTGTTAAGTGATGAATAGCAAATGACTAAATTCAGGGCAATGTCAGTAAGGCTGATTTTTTTTTAAAAGTTGTTCAAGAAAATATTTATATTCTAACCGTGTAGAAGGTTTCTGAGATGTATATAGACTTTGGGTCTTGTTAATTTTGGTTTGTGTTTTTCTTTTATTTGCAAGTTCTTTACAATTAAGTTTTAATGTATATACATATTTTCATGAACTGGGCTATAAACCCATCTGACTTTAAAGCACTTAACTTCCTCTTCTTCCCCCTCCCCCCCTTCCTTCTTCCTCTTCCCCCTCCTCTCTTCCTCTTCCCAGGCTGGCCTCAAGCTCCCTATGTGTTCAAGGAAACCTTGAACTCTTTACCTTCTAAACTAGGCAGAATACACAGAAAAGAAACGAAATTCTAATTGTCATAAATAAGCATTTCCACCTGTAAGAGAGAGAATTATGCTGCCCTAGTACAAGATGGCCTGTTGGTAATAGCCACCATTCACATCTGAAAGACAGCTAATGCCTTTGGTTACCCACAGTCTGCACTGAGCCCTTAGTACTGAAAAAGCTAGTGGTACCTGGGGTCACATTGGCCAACATATTAAAGTAGCAACTATCCTATTAACATCGGAAGAGCTTTCACTTTTTGTGCCCTGAATAGCATGTTGCATAGAATGTTAACCATCCAGCTGTTTGCATCTGTGTCCCCCATTAAGAACTAAGAGAAAGTGAGCAGAATAGAGCAAGCCTGTGAGTGTGGGCCTGTCTGTGCACCCACCTAGTGCAGGCCAGAGCATGTCAGATGCTCACTCATCTATCACTCCCCCTCTTTATTGCCCTGATACAGGACCTCTCCTTGGGGTACCCCCTTTATCTAGTTTGGATGGGGTGGGGCAGTCCATCTTCCTGTCTCCACTCTCCACAGTGCTAGGTTTCCAGGTCCGGGTCTACATGAAGCGTTTTAACTGTGTGTTGGGGATGGAACTCCAGTCCACATGCTTCCCAGGAAATGCTCTTAGCCCTGAGCCGTCTCTACAGCTCCAAGACCTAAATCTCAATCCTTTAAAACTCAGCTTCAGGACCCCCTGTCACCTCACAATCTGGATTGCCCCTTGACTACCCTGCCGTGGGATGTAGCCGTCACCTGTGGCTGCTTTTTACCCGAAAGACCCTGTCAGCAAGACCCGTTCCTAACCTGTCTGGATTGCATCGATCCATGGCCTCAAGCAATTGGAAGGAGGTTTGGCGATTACTAGGTTATAGGAATCTTATCAGGACAGATTTTAATTGAGGGCAGTCAACATGAAGCTATACCTAGAAAATATACCACACGTATACATCTGATCTTAGCTAAAAGACTGAGGAGGGATCTGTTGTCTGAAGAAAAGCTGAAGGAATCAAAGGTGCTCAACCTGGACTGAAGAAGGACAATGGTACAATTGTGTCCTAAGTGAACACCTGCTGTGCCAAAGAGGAAGTGAGAGTCACTGCATTTATAAGTAGGAAATACAAATCAGATATAAATAAGAAGACATTTTAAATTGGCTTTTGGGGCCAGATGGAAAGGTGAAATATATAATATATAATATATATATTGAATTATCTATAATTCAATTCCCATTCAACACAAGCCAGTTCATGCACTCACTTATAATATGCTGTCACTTTAACCACAAAACTTAGAAGGAGGGTTGTTGGCAGCCTTGAGGAGGCTGGAGGTGAGGGGAATAAAGCGGAGATAAGGAATCCGTAGCTCTCTCGGGTCATGCTGAGTTTTCTACAATGGTTGGAGTGCTTTGGGGTTGATCACTTGGAAGAGATTGGCCTTTAAAAGTTTTGAAGGATAGGATAATAGGATTTTCAGCAAAACAAGGAAAGAGTGTACCGCGCCATGCAGCTGGGATTCAGAGAAGAGAAAAAGAGCCTGGCAAGAGCTCTCCTTGGCTAGTGGGAACAAACGTGTGTAGGACAGAAGGGGCGGAGATTTGAGATAGTAGCAGAGTGACTGATGAGTTAGTCTTATTGTAACTTTCTCAGGAATTTATGAAGTACATAGATGGAAATGCCTAAACAGTCTTGAAAGCTTACTTCAATGTAAAATGATATCTACTCCTAGAAAAGAATTTTACATTGTTTACAAAAAAAAAATCTCCAAATACTATTAAAGTATCATGTCTTTAGATGCTTTGTCAATAAGTCTATGGGAGTATGTAGTAACTGACATTTCTAAAGAAAGTATGAAAGCTGCCTATGTACTATGGAGGCACAGATCTTCAACACACACTACGTTGGTGACGCGTCTCTGGAAGAAGGCAGAAGAGATTGGTAGTGATTGTCTAGGAAGGAGACTTTAAAAGGCAGGACTTCCAGCTGGAGGCAGAATTTTCCTGTTTACCCTTTGGTACTGCTTGCAACTTCATACCATGTGCCTTGTTCAACATTTCTGCATAATGACTTAATTAAAATGATAACATTTTATCCTTGACTTCATCAACATCAAGTTGAAAGACTGTTTTCCCATTGATTTACTTTGGTATTTTTTGGCTACTTCTTCACTGTAATTTCGCTACTATTATGAAATGTTGTTTGTTGTTGTTTTGGTTTTGTTTGCTTGGTTGGTTTTGGATTTTTTTGAGACAGGGTTTCTCTGTGAAATAGTCCTGGAACTCAGTTTGTAGACCAGGTTGTAGATCCATCTGCCTCTGCCTTCCTTGTGCTGGGAATAAAGGCATGTGTTATGAGTGGTTTTTTTCCTGCCGGTCTGGTCCCACCGCCTTGCCAGCCCCAAATAACACACAGAGACACTGTATTAGATATAATTCTGTTGGCCAGTTACTAGTTTCTTATTGGCTAGCTCTGTCTTAAATATTAACCCATTTCTATTAATCTAAGTATTTCCACGTGGTCTTATCTTACGGGAGAGAGGGGCTGGCGTTCTTCTCTCTGTCCTCCATCTTGGAACCTCCTCCCTACTACTTCCTCTCTCCTCCTAGTTTCCTAGTTCCGCCAACTTGCTTTCCTATTGGCTGACAGTGCTTTATTAATTAACTGATACAAGAAACATATTTACAGAATGACATCTCCCATCAGGCATGTGCCACCACTGCCCAGCTTACTTAGGTATTTTTTGTTGTTGTTGCTGCTGGCTTTTTCTTTTCCCTTCCTTCCTTCCTTTTTTCTTTCCTGAGACAGCATCTCACTATGTAGTACTAGCTGTCTCCAAACTTATACATTTCCTGCCTTGGTTTCCCATGTGCTAGCATCACACATGGAAAGCCACCACCCTTGCTAACATTGCTTTATTCTTCTAGTAGATTCACAGATCCAAGTCTTACATCTATGTCTAGACCACTCTGAATTGATCCTTGTGTCCCATGGCTCAAACTCAGGGCCCATGCACACTGATATCTCTGCTCATCCCCAGACACTTGATTTCTGTATTTTGTAAAAGACAGAGGCCTGGGGCTGGAGAGATGGCTCAGTGTCCTTTGCTTTCCACCTAATTTGGTTCTTGTTTTGCTGACCCAAAGCACAGCCTTGATTGAGAACAACCCTCCTCATTTGTTTTCCCTGTAATATTTCCTCCACGGTGGAACCAGTAATCCACTTCATGCAAACAGTGGCATATTCAGAAGTTAGCACAGGGCCTGGAATAAGGGAACATTGAAATCAATTGGAATTACACTGAAGACAAAAGTAATTGTCTTACTTTGTAATGGAGACTGGCCTGACAGGAATCGTAGAAAAGGAGGCGCTTATTAGTGTAGTTTCTGAAACCATGTTAATATAGCTTTGCTTATGGACGTTATCTTACTGAATTCCAGGAAGGAAGGCATTAGGATGCTTCCTTTGGATTGAGGGTATGTTTGTATTTGGGGCACAGTAGAAAGGCTGACTTTGATGTTGGGAGATTCTGTTCCCTAGTGTCCTCACTGGTGTGAGGTGATAACACACTGTGGGCTGATTTGCATTTCCATGATGATTCATGATGCTGAGAACTCACTGGCCATTCTTGACATTTTTGAGGAATGTCATGTGACTCTTTTGCCCATTTTTAAATTGGATTATGTACTTCCTGCTGTTGAGTTCTGTCCATAAACTGGCTCTCAGCAAATGCTCTTCTCCCACTTAGTGAGTTCACTCTGTTGACCGCTTCCTCTGCTGCATAGGAGCTTTTTAGTTTAATGAAATCACATCTCTCTCCTTCTTCTACTGTCTGTGCTTTTGAGACCTTATCTAAAACGTTCTTGCCAGTCCCGTGTGTCCCATGTCCTGAACTGTTTCCCCTATGTATTCTTCTAGTAGATTCACAGATCCAAGTCTTGCATCTATGTCTAGACCACTCTGAATTGATCCTTGTGTCCCATGGCTCAAACTCAGGGCCCGTGCACACTGATATCTCTGCTCATCCCCAGACACTTGATTTCTGTATTTTGTAAAAGACAGAGGCCTGGGGCTGGAGAGATGGCTCAGTCGTTAAGAGCACTGACTACTCTTCCAGAGGAACTGTGTTCAATTCCTGAGAACCTACATGACAGCTCCCAACTGTAACTCCAAGATCTGACACTCTCATGTAGACATACATGCAGGCAAAAACACCAATGCAAAAAAAAAAAAAAAAAAAAAAAAAAAAAAAAAAAAGACAGTTCTAATGTCTAATGTGACTCTTCTGCATGTGCACATCCACTTGTGTCTCTGGTACCATTCTCCGAAAAGACCACTGCTTCCTCAGTGTGAGCTCTTAGCAACCTTGTTGACAGAAGTGGACTCTCCTCCACGTGCTGTTGAGAGTGTGGAAAACTGTCACACTGTGGGGTGGGAATGTAAGCCAGTACTGCCTTTACAGAAAACAGTACGAACGTTTGAAACAAAACACCACCTTCAAATAGGACTGTTGTGAAATCCCACTAAAGGCAGCTGCCCAAAGGAAATCTAGTCAATGCGTCGAAAAACCATATGCCCTTCTATCTTATTGCAGTTGTATTCACAGGGGCCAAGATTCAGATTTAAGCTGACTGTCAAATGAACGGACACAGAGAATGTGAAATGTATAAACAGCAGAAGGCTCTTTGGCCATAAAAGATCAAAGCCCACCATTTACGGCATGAGCATACCTAGAAAACGTTATGTATGAGAAGTGAAGTAAGCCAGACACAGAAAGACAAACACCATGGTCTCACTCATGCTTGGAAGCTCAGAAACCACAAAACAAAAAAATAAGAGAACTCACAGAAGCCAAGAGGAGAATAGTGGTTGTCTGAGGCTGGAGAGGGGGAGGGGAGGTGGGAAGAGGACAGGGAACAGTTGGGTGGACAGAATGAGCTCTGGAACAAGGAGAGTTAACAATAATGCATTGCGCCTTTCAAAACAGCAAGAAGAAAGGAGTTTGAACGTTTCACTGGGAGATGTGATGAATGTGTAAGGTAGCGAACATGCTGACCACACTGACTTGATAATTATACCACATACACATGCATCAAAACGTCTTTGTCAGAGCCCATAAACTTGTATGATTATTATGTCCCAGTGAAAACAGGAACGTAGGGAGCACAAGGACTCGTGAGGATTTAACGTTACTTGATTAAGACTTTAACAAGTTTTCCCAAAGGTCATCTTCACTTGCACCTACCTTCTGTCTGATGGCTTCGCCTCTGTATAAAACCTCCTCACTAGCCCCTTCCCAGGTCAGGGCGCTGTACACTGCAAGAACACACTGACTTTTACCTGTGAATAAAGTGACATCTAACCAAATTTCTATAAAATCATATATTACAGTTCTTCATTTCTAAAAGACCAATCAGTTGCTCTTCCTCTTTCTTTTCAAGGAAGAATTACAAAGTTAAACGCAACCGACCGACAAACATAGTGGTACATACCGGATAAACATAGTGGTACATACCGGATAATCTCAGCCCCTGGAAAGTTGAGTCAGAAATGTCCAAAACTCAGGGCAAGCCTGGGCTACATAGTATGATGTTTTCTTTAAAGAACACAAATGTAGCCAGCTACATCAAGATGCCAAATGATTTAAAATACATTGTGATGAGAAAGGCTCCTGCCTAAATTTTCACACACACACAAATACATGCATTTGGATAAAAGAAAGAGGTATGGAATTTAAAAAGGAAGCAACGGGCTGGAAAGATGGCCAGCTGGAAAAGCACACGCTGCTCTTCCAGGGGCACCAGAGTTCAAGTCTCAGCATCCACGCCTCGTGGTTTATCATCACCAGCTCCCGGGGAACTGGCACCTTTGGCATCTGCCAACACCTACACCTGCCCACAAAAAGGTACTCATGCACACACACACATAATTAAAAATAGGAAAATAAATTTTTGAAAAAGAAGCAGCTGAAGAGTAAGATGTTAGTTTTTGTTTGTTCGTTTGTTTTTCATTCATATGTTCACAAGGAGAAGAATTGCACTCTTTCCATAATCAGCAAAGATTATGAACTTGAAAAGTAGGCATGGTGAGGGGGGAAGGGCATGGTGTATTTAGTGTGCTTTGCTTTGGTCTCTGGATCCTCAATCTATGTGCTGAGTTGACACTTTTTCCCCCCAAGACAGGGTTTTTTGGTAGCTTTGGAGTCTGTCCTGGAACTTGCTCTATAGGCCAGGCTGTCTTTGAACTCACAGACATCTGCCTGCCTCTGTGTCCTGAGTGCTGGGATTAAAGGCGTTCGCCACCGCCCGGCTAGAGTTGACACATGTTAACACTGGGCCACGCCCCTGGCTATAGCTGATATGATTTGTTTGCTCCTTCCCCAATCCTTTCCTCTCCCCCACCCTAAATCACTTCTCCCTTTTATTATCCAGTGTGTTGCGCTCCCTTCTGGAGTCATTATCCCTTGAGCATCTGCCCATTTTGTCTTCATCAGTACTAGTGTGCTTTAGGACATTCCAAACACGACTCAGGGCCTCTGACACAGCTCCTCATTCTACACATGACGTGCCACGAAGCCACTCTTCAAGAATCTGCAGGCGCTAGGAGACTTTTCTCCTGATTAGTAGAGTCCTTGGCAGGTGTTCCAGAAATGCTCTCTTTCCTCCTGCTGCTCAGGAAGAGTGGGAAAAGAATGAAGAATTTCAGAACTGTTTTTCCATTCTACTTCTTTAGTTTGTAAATGAACAAAGCAGTTTTTTTCTTATAGATCCCTATGTTGATCAGTTTTCTACTACCGTGACAAAATGCCTGAGACAATAAACTTCTTTATTTAAAATGTATTTTTTTTACTTCATTTGTATGGATGTTTGGTCTGTGTGCATGCTTGTGTACCACATGTGTGCACAAAGACCACAGGGCCCAGGAAATAGCGTCGATCCCCTGGAACGGGAGTTATGGGCAGTTCTGAACTATCATGTGGATGTTGGGAATAGAGCTTGGGTCCTCTGGAAAAGCATCCAGCGCTCTTAAGCCTACAATAAACTTTAGAAAGCGCTCAGTTTCGTGGGTCTCTGCCCATAGTCTCTGGGTGCAATTGCCCTCGAGCTTGTGTCGAGGCTGAAAATCATGGCTGCTGCTTATCATGTAGGAAGCTGCTGACCTCAAGGCATGTAGGAAAAGCAACAAAAAAGAAAAGACACAGGTGTCCCACAATACCTTTGAAGGGCATGCCTCCAGGAATCTAAAACCTCCTAAAGGCTCTGCTGCCTCCCAGTAGCACATCCAGGGATCAAGCCTTTAGCACTTGGAGTTCTTGAGTGTACTTATTCAAACCATAGTGCCTTCTTGTATAAAACTTAAAACAAATGTCTGTACAATGTCACTTCCAAGAAAGCAAAGCTAACTGCAGTTTTCCACATTTTGATGAAAGCATCCACACGGTGGTCTGGGGTAGAGTACAGAAGCATCACGCCTTTCTCCTTCCTCCTTTTCTTCGAGTCAGGGTCTCATGTAACTCAGGCTATGCATTCAAGGATGCATGCCATTAGATGACTAATCCTCCTGCCTCTACTTCCCAAGTGCCGGGATTTACAGGTATGGCTCGCCATGTAAGACATTCATCATTTTTTTCCTTTTTAAAATCTTTACGTCCATGCATACATGTACACGCAGGTTCACATAGCTGTGCATACACAGAGGGAAGAAAAGGTTTTGGACCCCTCAAAGATGGGGTTACAGGCATTTAGGGGAGATTTGGCTTGTTATTTGTCTGCTGGGATCCACACCCTGATCCTCATGGTTGAGGAACAAGTGCTCTTAACTGCTAAGCCATCTTTCCAGCCCCGATGTGTAGCTCATTGATGGCACATTTCTATTTTTCTTTAGTTGATCTCATTGAAGAAATCAGTTCACCTATGAAGAACTTACGGGCTGATTTTCCCTGTAGCTCAGTAGATTTTATCTGCTCTCATGGGTCTCATAGGACCAAGTTTGTCCTAGTAGCTTGAAGCCCGCATCCTTTACCAAGCTCCTTCCCTGAGCCCTGGAAGACCGATTAGCAGCTACGTATGAGAAGAACCTTGTGTGCCCTGTGTTAATTTTCTTCCCATATCCTCTATAGTCTTCAGTTTCCTACCTGTGCCAGCTGTCACCTTGGACCCATCTCTGTTCAACATCTCTTCATTCAAATGCCAAGTCTTATACATGTCTTTGCTCATTAAACAGATTTCAAACCATTTCTCTCCATCATTGTCACCACTAACAGTCCAGGCCATTTTAATGTCTCATAGCAAAAGAGTCCAAAATCACCTCCTTGCCTTCAGTCTACCCTCAGAGATCCAGTCTACACACAGTTCTAAACCACAACCTAACCATGCTGTTCTCCGTGTTAACATATGATGCCCACTGCCCTGGGAATTAAGTCCAAATTTCTCAACCTGGCTTTATAGCTATTTATGATCTCTCTACCTGTTTTCTACAGTTTCTCCTCTCCTTGCATCCCTTCCCCCAACCTGGCTGCAGCCACAATGAGCTTCTTTCTGTGGGCCCTGGTATTTCCTGGTCTTTGCATATACTGAGACACATTTGCCACTTGGAACACGCCAAGTGTTCTCTGCGTCGCCAAATTTTGTTATCGACTGCCTTCAGTTTTGGATCTCAGTGCAAACTCCACAATTCGCAGGGAGACCTCCCCAGCATCTGTCTGTTCTAGACCGAGTAAGATGTCCCCCTTCATTCCCACAACACCCCATACTTAGTCCAGTTAGAGTTTATTACACATTGGATTTTCATTTTCTGTTTATTTTTGTCACCCCTATTCAATTGCTAGCTCCCGGGTGTTTTGTTTGCTCTAACATCCCTCAGTAAGGTGATAGCCTGAAGGTCTCGTAAAGGACCCAGGAGAGGCCTGGAACCAGTAAGCTCTCATTTCCTATTGACTGAACTAATGAATGAAGTCACAGAAGTGACAGGCTCCCTGGCTGGGAGTGTGGTTACAAATAAAGCCTGAGTTCCTCTGAATGGATTAACAGTAGACAAACCTTCAGGCCTGTGCCAGGTTAGGGATATCAAGGCTTTGATTTTTCATGGCCTGGGTTGACCTGATCCCACAGTCAGTGTCGTGGCTTTAACAGCCAAAGGCCTGTGAATTGTAAAATATTCTAGTTTTCCTGTGTGTGTGTGTGTGTGTGTGTGTGTGTGTGTGTGTGTGTGTGCCTCTAGTACCATGCCTCAAATGCCATTCACTTTGATTTTTGAGACAGGGTCTTTCACTAGCCTGGAACTGGCCAGGTAAGCTGAGCAGGCCACCCATGAGTCCAAGGACCTGTCAATCAGAAGTGTGTGCTACTGCACCTGGCTGGCTTTACACAATTCTGGGAATGAACTTGGGTCCTCACGCTTGCACAGCAAGTACTTTACCAACGGAGCTGTCTCCTAGTCTTGGTACAAGCTATTTCATTCTCTAAATGAGTTATAAACTAGGCAAAATGGACCTTTCTCTCCCTTTTTTCTTTGAGGAGGAATTGTTAACATTTAATGGTCTGCCCTCATGCCTAAAACCTTCCATGTTCCTTGGAGCTCTTCCACTGAAGAATTTGTCCCTTACAATGACAGGCCACTTAGGAAGTTCTCTGCCTCTCAGGACTTTGAAGTAGCCTTGGGAGAAGAGTGTTTAGTACACCATAGGTATTAGTCAGAACACTCTAAAGGGACAAAACTGATAGAATATGCCCCCACACAATGACAGCCTTACAGGATGCAGTCTGGGTAGTCCAGAAATGGCTGTCTCATCCTGGAAAGGCAGAACATCTGTTAGCTGTTCAATCCAGCAGGCTGGAATCATGGAAGAGGCCTGGAGAACCGTTTGTCTTCAGTCTACATTGGAAGCCAAGCTTTCCAGGAGCCTGGTGGCTATGTTCCTGACCTGGACACCACAGAAGCCAGCAAACTCCAGAACTCCAGGACAAGGGCTGTGTCAGAATGGGACTTGAGTCTCAGCCCTCTGCTTTGTTGGAGGTTTCAACATTAGACTCAAAAAAAAAAAAAAAAAAAAAAAAAAAAAAAAGGAAAAACATCAAAGGTCATTCTGGAGAATAAGCAGGGACAGGGGTTTGAACAAATGGATTGAATACTTAGAATACTTTACTAGGAACATGCCAGGAGGGGGGTTAAACAAGAAACAACACCTCTCTGGCAGAAAAAAAGAATCCAAGCCACCAAGCCATCAACAAGATAAGATCAGAAAGTTATAAATGCTGTTTCGTCATAACGGGGTGATCTGATAGAGGCTGGGGGAATGCTTTCTATACGGGCTCTGGGACGTCCTCTTTGAAGAAGGGACATCTGAGCTGAGACCCGAAAGGAAGAACAGTCACGTTGCAAGAAACAGCAAGTGCAAAGAATAAATTTGCAAGTTCATCAAACAGGAAAAAAGCATTTGTGACAGGCCACAGCGTGGCTGGTGAGGGCAAGTTTGCAGGCTGCAGGGTTGGCCTGAACACTGAGGAAGCATTGGAGGCTCTAGGCAAGTGATTGACTTTTCCTAATATCCCTCCCTGACTGTGGACTAAAGCAGTAGGAGCTAAAAGGTGTGTGGGGGCAGGGAGCCAGTTATTTTTAAATCTCTCCCACTTAAACTGAAAACCATTTGTTTGTGCCTTGTCAGATTTCAATACTCGAGTGAATTGTTGACATATTAAAATGCATTTGTGATATGTTTCATGTCTGTTAGTGACTCCAGGTGAAGAAGGAATCCTCTCCACATATTTTAATTGTATTTTTTTTTTTTTTTTACTGTTCCTACCCAATGGGAGATTAGAAAGTAATTTTGTTTAAGAGCTAAAATTAAAGCAATTACTAATTTTAACCTATTCTCCTCCCAGGAGGTTATCACAATTAAAATCAGAACCTATAACAGTCACATCCAATGAGAACACAGGCTTTCCAATCCCTCATTCTAGACCTTTGGGTAAAGGGCTGAGGCTTTGCAAATCTTCTCTATTTAATTGCAGCTTATGTAGCCTTTCCAGCAAACCTGTGAGGTTTAAAGGTGAATTGAATCTGAGTGTAATTAAAAAGTGCAGCGTTCCCTGCTAGGAAACATTATCCATGTAGTGTTTGTTACTGATTCTAAAGTTGGTTTGTTATCTACCATTCAGAAACTTTATGGGGTTCTCTGTCAAAATAAGAACGTAATATACTGTAGCCCTGAAAAAATATTTTTGTTCCTGAATGCCTTATAGCATTTCACTGGCGTTTTTTCATTTGTCCTCACCATTTCCAAGGTAAGTAGATGGAAAGAATTAGGCACAGACAACATGAGCAGGAACGAGGCCAAGAGAAATGAACGAACATGCCCAAGGTCACGAACTACGTCAGCAGCAAGGGAGGGATGGATCTCAGGTCTTTTAATTCCCAGGGATCTGGCATTTTGTAACATCAACTAGGTACCAAACTAAGTGCTTGTCTGGCTTGGTGTATTTGAGTCCCCTTGTGTGGGATTACTATGGACTAATGAGACATCTGTTTGAGGTTATATCCCTACACTTTGTGCTTATGTTGGCAATGATTCTTAATGGTTATTTTTAGCTGCTTGTTTTTCTTTTTTAAACTGTTGTCTACAAATGATGGTATTTGAAGTTTAAAATGTGGTAATATTAAAACATTTGTCTCACAAATTGCATGCGGACTGTCTGTTTAGGAACCTTTGCTGGCTATATTTGCTTGCTGTTTTACTAAAGACTAGATTTATTGCCTGTTTTTTAGGAAACCTGAAACACACACGCATACATACTTCATTGTTCATGGAATGGCTTCCTTCCATAGCAGGGTATTTAAGCCTCTGGATACCTATAAGTAAAAGCAGCTGGGACTTTGGATTCTACAAATGCTTTTGTGTTTACATACCCTGTCCTTCTAGAACACCTTTTTGCCCCCACCCATTTTGTGAGGCAGGGCCTCACTTCCTAGTGAGGCTGGTCTTAAAGGAGAGGTCTTGCTACCTCGGCTTCATGTGTGCTGGATGTTCCTCTGTTCCCAGTGTTTTTGTTTGCTGCTTTCTCTTTTCTCCCATTCCTGCACATTTATCACAAAAAAGAAAAAACAAATCCCAAGCATACAAGGTGAAGCAAAATTAGTAGTGGACCTCCACATAGCTGCCACCTTGACGGCAATTACGTGTAAGTATCGTTGTATAGGCATAAAGATTTCAGCACACTGGCTTCAACTGCCACTCTTTGCCATTGGCAATCTTTTCCAAACTAGATCCCGACACCATGTCTTCTCACCTTATAAACTTGATCTCTGAATCCCTAAAAAATAAGAATTTTAATTCAAAGTTGCAACATCATCATCACCACACACACACAAAATTAACAGTAATGGCTCTGTATCGTGTAAAAGTTAAGTTCTCAGATGTTTAAATAAACCAGTCTTTCCTCTCTGTGTGACCAGCTAGGGTCCTCAAATGCCATTCATCTGCGGAGCCACTCTAGTCCTGTAGCGCGGCCCTCAACCTGCCTCTTATCATACCCTGCCATTGACTGACTGCAGAAGTCAGGTGAGTTGCCGCCATTTCCTGTGGGGTTTGTTTTGTTTCTTTGTTTTTTGAGGGTTCTTTTTTTGGAGGGGGGCTTGGTTTGTTTGCTTTTTTTTTTTTTTTTTTTTTTTTTAAATGAATGGAAGCTTCTAACAGCTTGATTAGATCCAAGTTCAGATTTGTGCTTCTGTTTTTTATTGTTTCTGAAAGAATATTTCACATGGGGTGCCATGAGCCTTCTCTTACATCCCTCCAGGGAAGCCACAGTGCCTGGCTGTTCTACTCTCAGGATGCTAAGATGAGTTAGAAAAGCCCATGTGTCGGAGCCTGACCTCTCTGTTGGAAGACTCCCACCAGCCTTTTAGCTACAGGATTGATAATCTTTGCCTACAACAGACATTTCAAGTTATTTTCTAATCCTATCGTTCTTACTCGTTTAATTGTTGAAGGAAGCGAAGCCTTCCTCATTAACCAAGCTTACTTAGTTAAAGAAGTAAGTGTTTGTTTGTTCTCACTTGAGAAATTGATAATTCTAGTTACATTCAGTGGTATATCTAATGAGATAAGTTTCAAATAACTGCATTAGCAGATCTTCTAGGGACTCAAATTCTTGAACTAAAACTTTGCTTCTAATGGCAGTTCCTAATGAAGGGGATAAGGCAGGTAGGTAGAGTATCTGATGCGCAGTGGAACCGGGAAAATACACAGATGCTCATCCCTGGCATTGGTCTTCCCGTCTCGATGCTCCTACTGTTTCCTTTGGCGTTTGCTCCACTCCCTACTGTTATGAATGTGAAGCAGATCCAAAAGGACAAGAAAGAGTTAAAAGAAATTTTCAGCTAGAAACAAGGAGGTTGGGGCAAAACAAAAAGATTAAGTTCTCCAGTGGGGGAGGGAGGGAGGGGTCCTGCTGGAGAATGTGGCATAAGGGTGCAGCCGGGAGAGTACTAATCTAGAAAGCTGGGTCCCCTGGGTTTAACTGCTGGTACCACAGACAAACATACTATGCCACCTTCAGCCTTGAACGCAATGCACGAATACAGACAGTGTTTTACATCTCCCCTAAAGCAAAGAATACTTTGCCTTATTAATTTTTCTCCTTGTTATGTGCTTAATTACAGCACTGAGACCCTGGTGACTGGACCTTCTTTAATGTCAATATCTTTCTGCTGTACCCAGGGATGAGCTCACTTGGAAGAGGTGGCCTTAAGCACTCAGAAGTCACGGTGTTCCCGTCCGAACGCCGCAGTTTGTGAGGCACTACACAACATGGAGCTGCTCAGTGCTTGGAGATGTCTTCCAGATAACTCCCTTTATTAAGAAAATACTTTCACTGTACGACGTTCCAGAAATAGCCCTGTACCAATGTATAGCACGGGGCTGGGCTGCCTGCTCTCAGCAAACGAGATGCATAGAAACATTTCCTCACCTTTTACTATCAGGGAGAACACAAGACTCATCACTACAAAAGTGAGAGCGGTCTTGTCAAAACTTAGCCCCCTTTATAAAAATGTAAAGTTAACACGTAATAGTTTTGGAATGTCCCAAAAGTTCATATGATGATAAGAACAGTGTAAGAAGGGCTTACTTTCCACTCACATTCCTATAACAGATGCCAACCCTTAGGATGTATGATTTTCTCTGCCCTGGCAAGTTCTGCATCCCCAAATCAAATGTGATGCCACAGCCTGATAGACTGCGAAGATAAGAATATCATGGAGAGAGATCTTAGAATACTTGAGGACGGGTGAAAATAAATTATAAACCTTTTCTAGAGAATACGCTGATTTTTTTTTTTCCTTCCTGAAACTGAAGGACTTTTTGCACTCAATTCTGCTGCTGTTAATGACAGTCTTCGTAGGGGAGCTGGCTAAAGACAAATCAGGAAAGTCTGACTAATTGTGTGTGGAAGTTAAAGTGGAAAGCCCCGACTTCACTAAGTAGCACCTACATTTGTGTATGGACACGTGAGCATGTCCACAAAGTGTGAAGATCCCCACGTCACTCATTTACACCAACGGGTTGATGTCAGCCAGCCAGTG
The DNA here is from genome assembly GCF_943737965.1 of Phodopus roborovskii. Lineage (NCBI taxonomy): Eukaryota > Metazoa > Chordata > Mammalia > Rodentia > Cricetidae > Phodopus > Phodopus roborovskii. Next base: position 15,924,221 of record NW_026126413.1, read on the forward strand.
TCATCCACCAGCCCATTGCTGCCCCGCTGGGCACAAGGGCAGAGCCACAGTGCCACCACTGCCTCTCACAACCCTGACCCTTATGCCAAAAGAAGGGACCAAACAGCCACTGAACTGCCAAATCCAATAGGTCCCCGTGATCAAAACTCTCCTGACGAGGGGGCTGGAGATGGCTTAGCGGTTGAGACTATGTGCTGTTCTTTCACGGACCTCAGTTTGGTCCCCAGCGCCCTCACGGTGGCTCACATCTGTCCATAATTCCAAGTCCAGAGGATCTGATGCGTCTGGCCTTACTTACACTAACACTCACACAGACACATGAATAAACATATAATGAAAAACATATCTTAACAAATTTTCTGACGGGCCAGGCGGTGGTGGCACTCGCCTTTGATCCCAGCACTCAGGAGGCAGAGGCAGATCTTTGCATTCCAGGCCAGCTTGGTCTACAGAGTGAGTTCTAGGACAGCCAGGGCTATTACACAGAGAAACCCTGCCTGCCTCAAAAACCAAAAACAAACAAAAATTTAGACACATATTCAGGATATATATATATATATATATATGTATATATATATATATATATACACACACACACACATACATATATACATATACATACATACATACATATATTAGATTTTCCTGCCTACCAAATCATTATACTCCAAGAGTTTTTGGAGTACTTGATCCACTAACATGGGGTCCCACCCGATATCCACCAGACCAGGAGTTCACTCTACCAACCCACACCAGGGATCTCCCTGGTGTAACCACACACACGAGGCAGAAGCTGCCTGAAAGACAACTTTGCTGAAAATGTGTGGCAGCAGCAGTCCAGAGTCAATGCCATTTAAGAAGGAGTCACCCTCCAGGGTGCGATGTGCCCAGTGGAAGGGATTTATGGACCGTGAACCCAGGATCAAGGCAGGCATTCTTGCCCTCACTCTCCATGGAGGATTTCTGCCATCTGTCCCCATTACATTTCAGAGCTGGGGATTCTGCTCTTCAGAAGAGAGGTGTGTCCCTGCCCCAAGGAACACAGTGAGACTCCCATTGAGATGGGGTGTGGTTGCACACGCCTGTAATACCAGCACCCTGAGGCTGAGGCAGGCGAATCTCTGTTGAGTTCGAAGCCAGCATGGTCTAACAGTGAGTTCTAGGACAGCCAGGGTTATAGAATGAGAGCCTGTCTCAAAAAAAAAAAAAAAAGAAAAGAAAGAAAGACTGCCATTGAGTCCCATTGAGCCATAATCAGGCCACCCCTGAGAACTTCAAGGCCCCTGCTCCCCACCATGTTAAGGGATCATTAGCACACAGGAGGGGGGCTCAACAAAGCAAGGAAGAAGCAACCCTGGCCATTGGAAACTGAGGGGACTGAGGGCAAGAACCCTTGTGGAACCTAGATGACTTGTATGGGTACTGCCATTCCCTTGCAGACTATGCAGGAGACAGACTGGAGAAGGACCCACTACAAGGGCAGTGGAGACCAAGGGTTCAACCTGGAAAATCACCCCATCCAGGAGAGATGTTAGCTGGGGTTCAGGGGCTTCTAGAACGGGAGGTAGGAAAGACACAACTAAGAACCAACTGCAGCCCCCAGTCCAGTCCCCAAAGTAACCATTCCTTTCTTAGAGAGAGGCCCAGGCTGGAGAGATGGCTCAATTACTTACAGTGCTTACTGTTCAGGTACAAGTATCTGAGTTCAAGCCCCAGCACTGAGCCCCCACCCCCAAAAGAAAGCCAGGTGTGATATACCTGGGAAAATAGAGACAGGCAGGTCTCTGAGGCTCACTGGCCAGCCAGCTTAGCCCAGTGAAAGATGATCTCAAAAAAGAAAAAGTGCCTTAAGAACAACACCCAATACCAACCTCTGCAGAGCCCCGCCCCGCCCCGCCCCATGCATTCCTGCACACATAAACGTGGGGGGGGGGGTGGCAGGCTGGAATGTAGTGTGTTTAAGTAGTCCTGGGGTAACCTATGTTGAACATAGAGAGGGGTTGCACAGCTCCACCAAGGAGGATGTGCTGTCTGTCTCCCTGCTAGGAGTGCTAGACTGGTCTTGTAGCACATTCGGAAGTCACATCCTTCCAGAAGCAGCCCACACCCAAGGATGGCTGAGGTGAACCACAACGGGTCTGACTATTCCAGCCTGAAGTGAGACGTTGCACCCCAGGAAAGGTCGGAAGCTGCCCTGCAGGCATCCGTTCGACTTTCCCTTCTATTGATTCTCCTTTCCGAATAAACATCCCCAACATTGATCTGACTAAACCACAAGTTACAGAGAATTCTGCTTCCGTGGATTTCCCACACACTTGTTACCGCGAGCCATGTGATCTACGTGTGTCTCTCACCTATATTGCCAGCACCACCCTGAATTTACCCAGGACAGAACTCAGGACCTCACGCTGAGTTGTCCTGAATGTTAGCTAGCATGTTGCCTGTCTCACGCTCCCAACTCTTGTGCTCCCAGCTGCCAGGGCGTGATCAGCGCTCAGACCACGTGGTTAAATGGTGCCGAATGATTGAGAAGGGCAACTTTAAGCCAGGTCTTTCTTATGACTCACTCCTGAAGTTCTAAGCCCTTGAAGAAAAATGGAGATCTTTGTTAAACTACTCACTACATTCGGCTCTCTGGCCAAGAGAGTCCTGCTCCTGCCAGAACTTACGTTCCTTTGTGTCTGAGTATGAATCCAGTGGGAAGTGGCTATCAGGAGAAGGACAGAGGCAGGTAGGCATTCCAGGCAGGAGAAAGGGTGAATGCCTCACTGGCTAAAATCCCAGAAACCAGCGGTCCCTGCTGACACTGCGGTTGAGCTGCTGTTCCCGGGGACAATGTAGGCCCAGGTGTCAGTGAGAGAGGAAACCCTGCACTCCCCCAGGGAGGCTGAACCAACCCGCAAGATGGATGGGTGACAGAATCTTGGATAGCGAGAGCCATGATCTTCTCAAAACACCTGTGACAAAGGGTTTCAGTGAAGTACCAAGCAGCAGGCGGGGGTCTGACATGAAATCACAAAGCCCAGCCATAAGGAGAGTCTCACTGGAAACTTATAACACTTTTTCTCCTAGTCACGGACCCTTCTAGAAGAAGATGATTAAGTGAACAATGGGCTGTCTGCTAGGAAGAGAAAGCTGGACATTAAGGGAGAAGTCTAAGACGATAGCACTGCAGAGGAACTTAGGGGGCTGGGAATGTGACTCAGTGCAGAGTGCTTTATTTAGTACAGGCAATGGCTGTGGGTCTGACGCTCAGCTCACTGGGCACTGCAAACAATAAAACAAACCCAAGAGCGAATATCCGGTCTGAGTTCTTTACCTCTTTCCTTTACTTAAAAGAGAGTAAACTCAGTCTTAGAAAATAAGAAACCTCTAGGCCACTGGTTCTCAACCTTCCCAATGCTACGACCCTTTAACACAGTTCCTCGTGTTGTGCTGACATCCAACCATAACATTATGTTCGTTGCTACTTCATGACTGTAATTTTGCTGCTCTTATGAATCATAATGTGAATATCTGATACGCAGATGGTCTTAGGTGAGGGTCATTCAACCCTCCAAAGGGGCCACGACCCACAGGTTGAGAACCACTGCACTAGGCTAATAGTAGCTGCCTGTGTTTCCATGCAAAGGGAAGAAGGGATCAAACACTTTGAAAGGGGCTACCACTGGCCATATGGAAGAGAACAGACATGGAGGAAGCTAATGCATCCTTGGAGGCCCACAATTTCATTGTCCAAACTAAGGATGCCACAGCACACTGGTAGGGCTTGCTTTTGAAGAACGGTAGTAGGTCTGTCCAATCAGCTCAACTCCTTTGCCCCTTGCTCAGGGGTGAGAACAGCAGACTGATTAGGACTTAGCAGGATCTATAGTTAGACTTTCACAGAAGATCATACGATCAGGCAGAAACTTGCCTAGGCAGGTATCATGTTCAGAGGAGGAATGCAAAAGCAAAATGCCAGAAGATATATGGAACACAGTGGCTGTAGAAGGAAAACAGAAAGCTCCATAGTCACCTGTGTACTGACAGCAATGCCAGGAAAGATCTGTGGTCCTAAAGCCAACATGAAGTCTTAATTCATGCAGCTAGATTGTATGGGAGCCACAGAGCCATCTCTCCCGACCAAAGACCCAGCCTGAAATCATGCTCTATATCTAAGCCAGAAACTGAATCTTGATTCCTTCATTCCAGTGATGAGATGGGCCAATGAGAGACAAAACAAAGAAACCAATCCGTTAAAAGAAAAGCTGGCTTGAGTAGCACATGCTGAGGGGCAATGGCAGCCAGAGTGACATTTTTGTCAGGTATATTTGGTGTAAATCTGTAACCCCAGTATGGGAGAGACTGAGGTACTGGGTCAGACATTTGAGACTCTCCTGGGCTAAGCAGCAAGATCCTGCATTACATCCCAGCACTCAGGAAGCAGAGGCAGGCAGATCTCTGTGAGTTCGAGGCCAGCTTGGTTTACAGAGCCAGTTCCAGGACAGGCTCCATAGCTACCCAGATAAACCAAAAACAACAACCCTAGTGCAATACTGGTGAATTTCATGTTGAAGACAGAGGCGTGGAAGAGTATATGCATGATTAATTCTTGACCCCAGTTCGAGAACAGCAAAACTGAAGAATGGCAGCAACAACCGAAGTCGGCAGCCCTGGGGCCAGGGTGGCAGAGTGATAGATGCCACCTGGGAAAGATCTGGGAGAACTTCAAGGGGCGCGGGAAGTGCCCTACATCGTTTAATCTGGGTAGGGACTGTGTGGGCCAATTCAGTATGTACAACTTCTGGTGAACCTACCATTCATTCATTCATTCATTCATTCATTCATTCATTATTTACAGACTTTACACATACATAGTAAGCCTCAAAAACAACTAGCATAAACCTGTACTTTGCGGAGAGGGGGGCGCTGAGAGACATAGGGTCTCAGTGTGTATCTCTGGCTATCCTACAACATGATGTGTAGACTAGGCTGGCCTTGAAGTCGGAGATGTGCCTGCCTCTCTGCCTTCAGTGTGCTGGGATGAAAGGAATACTACCACAACCGGGCACAAAATAGCTGTCCTTAAACTTGCAGTCTTCCTGCCTCCACCTTCCAAGTACTTGGATTACATGGGACTGCCATCACACCTAGGAAAACCACGGACTTTAAAACTCATTTCTCTTTCTTGTACCTCACCCCCACCCTACACATATTATGTAGGCCAAGTGCCTTGGCCAAGTTACACCTGAGCTGGTCCTCCTTCAGGAAGAGAAACAGGGAGAGACAACTTTGCATTCCCCTAGTGGCAGAGGGGCCACAATGGCAGCTCACAGTGTGGTCCTTCCCTGGCGGCTGGATGCAAGGGCACACTCCATTTCCCAAAATACGGGAGTGAGCAAATCTGGACACTTGTAGCAGGAAGGAGTTACAAGACCAGGCAAGGATACTTTTCCGGACTTCCCCGAGGCAGCAGAGACTTCACTGAGCAACTGTGGTTCCTCTGGCCCAAGAACAGGAATAGCAACTGAGTAAGCCATGGGGTTAAAGTGTAGGTGAGGGTTGTTGTGAGGCCGTTTCATGAAAGGGGGCCAGAGCAATACTGAGGAGTAGCACTGGACCCACCGAGCGCATTAAGGGAGTCTGCTGAAACCTTAGGCTCACTGGCTTAGTCAAGTGTCCCACGAGGACAGTGCAGGCACTCAAAACAAAAGCATATTGAACATTTTCGGGATACCAGACCTTGTCTGTTACCTGCATCGCTTTCAGCTCAGAGACAAAAAAAAAAAAAAAAAAAAAAAAAAAAAAGGGTGTTGCTGGCAGAGTACACCGAACAGAATGGCAGAATGGGATTGCTAATTGAAATCTTCAGATCAGCGAGTACAAAACCGGTTTGTCTGAGATCCGACATAGATGCCATTGTAATCTGGACGGAGCGGCACTCGGTGCAGTCATTTAGGGATAACACTAACCATTTTAGCATGCAAAGACAACAACGCTGTCAGAAACAACAGCTGCACGGGAGCATACACTGTGGCTGTTAGAGACCAGCACCAAACTGAGCAATCAAATAAGAGTCCGGTAATTAAGTTTAGAGATTGTTCCAGGCTCGCTGGTCCTACTTGCCAATGCCATTTACTAAAAGTGATTTTGTTGTTTTGTGTGGTATGAGAGGACATGACCATAAAGGCAAGAATGTAATTCCCAAGGACAGGCTCTGCCCCTGTGGTTTTTCTAGACTCTTCTCGAAGCCATTTGTGTTTCTTCTTCCCAATAGAACAGATTGAAGAATTACTCTCTCTCTCTCTCTCTCTCTCTCTCTCACTCTCTCTCTCTCTCCCCTATGTATTTCTTTAGAGCTGGAGAGATGACTCAGCCATTAAAAATGCTAGGCTCACAACAAAAAAGACTACATTTATTTTATGTGTATAGGGTTTTGACTCCGTGTGTGTATTAGTAACATGTATGTGTCTGGGGCCTGCAGAAGTCAGACAAAGGTATGGATCCTCTGGAACTGGAGTTCAGTCGTGAGCCACCATGTGGGTGCCTGGAACAGAACCCAGGTCCTCTGCAAGAGCAGCAAGTGTTCTTAAACAATGAGCCATCTCTCCAGCCCCAAGATGTTCATAAATTTAAAAGGCTTCTTCATCATCATCATTATATTACCATTATTTGAGAAAACGTCTTGCTGTGTAGTCCAGGCTGGCCACAAACCCACTAGAGAGTTCTGGATGGCGTCAAATTCTTCTTTTAGAAATGTGTGTGAGTGTTTTGCCTGCATGTGCACATTTGTTCTGTGCTTGAGGAGGCCAGATGAGAGCATCAGATCCCCTGGAACTGGATTTACAGATAGTTGTTTGTAAATAGAGCTCTTAGTTGGTCTAAATAATAAAAACCCAGAGTCAAATATAGAGGAAAATGCTGAGAGATTGGAGAGCAGGCACAAGCCATTGCCACACCTTACCTCCTTTCAGCTCAGTGGACAAGAGAGCAAGATCCTGTTTCTTCCTGCGTATATCCAATCTCCACCCAGCCATCTTCTTCCTGTTTCCCCCCAGCCATCTCACTTCCTGACTGTCTATATAGACCTCCAGACCTCTATGGTTAGCCAGTGGCAAGCTCCACTCTCTGATCTTCAGACAGGCTTTATTTGTACAAGCAAGACATCACCACAGATGTTGCAGCATGCTGGAGCTAGGAATTGAACCCAGGTCCTCTGGAAGAGCATCCATTGCTTTTCCACAAGCACAAGTGAGGCAGAACTGTGTACAAACGTCTGGGAGGAGGTGACGGGATCTCAGGTGAATGTGTAACAACCCTCTCCACTCCCACCTGTGAGAGAATGTCAATAGTGATGGGATCTGTCCGCAGGGCACAACCGATCTGATTGAAGACGCCAGCTAAAGCTTGGAGAAGCACAGTCTACAACACTTAACCCCCCCCCCCCTCCGCAGGTCCTTCCCCGCATTCCAGCTTTGGAGGCGACTGTAGACTACCCTCCACAGATTAGCAACTGTGCTTGACCCAGGCAGATGTCACCGGGCTCACCCTCATGCCTCCTCGTTTAGCTTCTCGACAAGTAAGCCTTTCCTTTAAAAAGCCCAATCTTTGTGCTTAGTTCTTGGCCGAGGTTATTTTTGCCAACACTTTTAATACCCAGGTGCCCTAATGTCCTAATGAGCCGTCGTCCCCCGAGGAGATCTGTCGTGATGGACGGCGTGTGATGAACGGCGCGTGAGCATCTCTCTGGAGCATAGACCAAAGCGAGTCCTGTGAGCTGTAAGGCACACTCTTCTTGGCTTTGTGCTGCTGCGACTGTGCTCCTGACACCTCATATCCCTACAAGTTGAGGCCCCGGGGAAGTAGCCGCTACGGCAGAGATGACTGGGCCAATAGTTCACCATGGAATCACATTCATTCCGATCCACCGCGATGAAGGGGAAGGGAATAAGCAGGGCTGGAGAGGGGCCTGTGGGGCTTGAATGCAACTGCAAGGGAAGCCTGGGCTCTCTCCATGGAGACACTAACTGAACGGCCCTTAGAATGTCCGTGTTTACGGTGTCTTAGAAGGCTGTAACGGTCAGCTGATGCAGACCACCCTAGGCTGGGCATATAACCTCAGGCAAGGTAATTCTCCTCACTGTGTTTATGACTGTCACAAATCAAACTTCTGTTGGTCCGTTGTCGTCTTTCTTCAGTTCCTGTTCTGTTTCTTGTTATGTCTGTCTGTCTACCAGCAGCACACTGTCCTCATAACATGCGTCAACTTTGTGAGAACTGATATTTGCTTGTTTTTGAAGATGTGTTTGCTTTTACTTGTGTGTTTGTGTGTGTGTGTGTGTGTGTGTGTGTGTGTGTGCAATGTGTATGTACAGGTGTTGGTTGGGTCAGAAGAGGGTGTTGGCTCTCCTGGAGCTTGACTTACAGGCAGCTGTGAGCCTCCCGATCTGGGTGCTGGGCAGTGAACTTGGGTTTTCTGGAAGAGCAGCCAGCAGCTTTAACTGCTGAACAGTCTCTCCACCCCGTTTGTTTGCTTTTGAGAAAGGATTTCCTTTGATCCAGGCCAGCCTGGGACTTGCCATGTAGTGAGGATGACCTTGACAGACTCCTGATGCTCTCTGCACCTGGAATTATGGGCATTTACAATTACACACAGCTAGGAATAATTTATTTTTTCTGAATTTTCCTGTATAAGAAAACCATTTATCAGCTGGGCGTTGGTGACACACACCTTTAATCCCAGCACTTGGGAGGCAGAGGCAGGCAGATCTCTGTGAATTCAAGGCAAACCTGGTCTACAGAGAGATTTCTAGGACAGGCTCCAAAGCAATAAAGTCTTGAACCCCCCCCCCAAACCCCCTCAAAAGAGAAAGATCTCTATATTAATTTTTTTCTGTAATGGCTTTTAAAATTTTTAAAAATTATAACTATCTCCCAGTAGGTCTTACACATTTTCTGTTAGATTCTTTCCCAGGTATTTGTAGCTTGGGTTGCTAATTGCAGATGGTATTTCATTGCTGGTGTTTAGCAATACAATGCTTTGACTTTTAATTTGGCAATCCTATTACATTCTTATATTAATTCTGATAAATTTCCTGTAGAAATTTTCCAGTTGTCCAGTTGACCACATGTGTTAGGTGGACAACAGCACGCTTTCATAACAATTCATAACACAAGGATTATAATAAAATATTCTAAAGCCATAGCTCACCACTACCTCTTCTCTGGCCATACTCCACGCTGTATTCACCCTCAGTTTACTGACGTCAAGTCTTCCATGTGCCCTCCTTGTTTATACCAATATCCAGGGGTGTTGGTTCCTCTGCGCTTCCTGGGGCAGAACTACACTCCAAACACATAATTCTACAATCTGATTTGTTCACTGCTATTATAATGTTCTTGAGCTCCACCTTTCTCTAATATTTTATGCATTTAATGTAAGTGTGCCGGTGCCATACTCTGGTTAGTTTGGTTAGTCAGTCTGAGTGCCTTGTTCTTATCTATAGAATTAATTGGATTGCTTTATGCGTGTGAGTATTTTCCTGCATGTATGCCTGTGTGCCATGTGTGTGCCTGGTGCCTGCTGAGTTTAGAAGAGGGAGTTGGGCCCCCTGGAGCTGGAGTTGTGACCTGCCATGCGGGTGCTAGGAATATCTCAAGTCCTTAGAGCAAGCAGTGCTCTTAACTGCTGAGCCATCTCTTCAGCCTCAGAGTGTCTCACTCAACACACACAAACAGAGAGGGGCGGGAGAGAGAGAGAGAGAGGGAGAGAGAGAGGGAGGGAGAGAGAGAGAGAGGGAAAGAGAGAGAGGGAAAGAGAGAGAGGGAGGGAGGGAGGGAGAGAGAGAGGGAAAGAGAGAGAGGGAGGGAGAGAGAGAGGGAGAGAGAGGGAGGGAGGGAGAGAGGGAGGGAGGGAGAGAGAGAGGGAGGAAGGGAGAGAGAGAGGGAGGGAGAGAGAGAGGAAAAGAGAGAGGGGGAAAGAGAGAGAGGGAGAGGGAGAGAGGGAAAGAGAGAGGGAGAGAGAGAGAAAGGGAGAAGGAGAGAGAGGGAGAGAGAGGGATGCTAGGCATGTGCCATCACACCTGGCCTATGCAATGCCCATTACCATGCCCAGGGCTTTCTGCATGCTTTACACAGTTAAGTACTGTATACAAGGCATCTACGCATCTTTTCTAAATGGATCACACTTTGTTCAGGCTTTCTGTTTTCCTTCAAAGAAGTATTCCTTCTGAAACAGACTCATTTGGGGGGGGCATTCAGAATTGAGAGACAAAGTCAACCTGGGAAGTGCTATCTGGACATACAAACCAAATAAACAGCCATGTCCGGCAAACACATTTGTTAGGTCTCCAAAGACGAAATAACCATTTGACTCTCTTCTTCCTAGGGCAACGCACTGTATCAGGTGATGCCACTTGTGCCAATGGCGCTGGGCCATGCCACACAGAGCACGTCTGTCCGGTGAGATTAGGTGAGGACAGGACCTGCTCTGGCTGGGCTGGCAGTGGCTTTCCTGGAGTTGCAAAGCAGGGCTCCAGTGGTTTTAAACTAGCACAAGGCAAGGAACAAACACACCAAGACTTGGTCAGTCTTGCCGTGGACTGCTGAGGGAACGTCGCTTTAGTGGCAGACGAAGCCCCATATGGTACCACTCTAGAACACATGGGCCTCCTGTGAAAGCAGAGTGCTATCTGCCAAAAAAGATATTAAACCAAATTCATCTGGTGTTTTCTGTAAATAGCTTACTATTCTTGCCTAGCGTCTTGTGAGAATTAACCGTACTTGTGCAAATAAGATTCTAGGGGTGACTAAGGCTACCTTCTGTATTTTACTAAGCAAACATTACTTTACATACTAATTTTCTGTCCGCAGGCGTTTTCATATTATAATTCCATGTTAACGTTTCACACTTGTCATCCTGAATTCATAATATTGTCTGAAGTAAGTGATTTATTATTCCTTTGAAAACTACTGGCGTGCGCATATCATAATTTCATTGCCATCAACAAGTGTTAGTTCCACTGTACGGAGTTTGGGGAAGAACACAAAAATATGTGGCATATATATCCAGAGGTTGATTTAATAAACTTATAAAAACAAAAAACCAAGTCATAATAGTAACACTCTATGACTGTGAGTCACGACACCCCGCTGTTGAGCTGGGCGCTTTTCATAATCATCTCATTCAGTTCCCACAATGCCCAGCGTGATATGCGGTATGTCTCATCATAAAGGAGAACACTAAACTTGACAGGGCCTTGGACTTTACACCGGCGACTCATTCCTCTCTTTGATGGTCTTATCTTGAGTACTGAGTATTATAAAATGTAGTATCACCGTCCTTCGGGTGAAACTCGGTTGTATCTCCTGAGTGCGGGAAGAGCAGGGCAGGCAAGAGCAAGGGCATTTCCACAGGTCCACAGGTCCAACACAGGACAGCATCTGCGTGCGGTGACAGCGGCTGGGCTCCAGCAAGTGGACCTAGGAAGCTGAAGCTGAAACTCAACCCCAACAACAAGCACTTGCAAACGACCCGCCCGAAGTCTCTTGTGGACAACTTGCTGTGTGTGTTGAGTGTAAAGCTAAAGAACTTCTACAACATATCACTCTATAGAAGTGGGATGAGGCAATTTAACAAGCTTAAATCATGCTGTAGAAACTTGTACATTTAAAAGCCCAAATACCCAACTCTAGGAGGAATAAAGTTTCACTTCATTGTTGACTATTATTTTGTCCCTCAGATATAACCACTGTTAGTTTGAATACAGCCTTTTCAAATGCATAAAAGCATGGAGCTACTGCTTAGCATAAATATAATTATACTTGACACTTCTCTTGGCAGTAAACTCACAGGGTAAAATACTATGTGTCAACATAAACTTTGAAAGTTTTTGAGTAACGTCAGGCATTTCAAGGCTTTCCAGTATTAAGATACTTAAAATCTAAAAAAAAAAAAAAAAAAAAAGACACTAATATAACATACATATATTTTGTATACTCATACAGTTATCTTTAAATGTGAATAATTGAGAGTGGAGTTGATGAATATTAAATATTAAAATCAATATGCACTTTTAAATTGGTCTGTAGAAATTTCTTCAGCAAGATGTTTAAATGCTGTTTTTCCCTCGGTAGTCTCAACATTAGGTCTAATCAAAGGGGAAGTTCTGTTGAGCAAGGTTGTGACAAGTTCATAGCTGTGGTGTGAGGCAGCTAGCTTCTTCAATCAGATTATTGTTCTGAATGCATGATTCACTGTCTATCTAAAGTCCTAAAAGAAGCAACTGGGAAACCAGACACTAAGGAAATGAAGAATCATAATATATTAGGAAGAGTGACTAACCCTAAAATAAATCACACAGTTTAAAAGACTAAAGAATACTGTTTTAAGTTGATGGTGTCAGACACCAGTGTGATGAAACTTACATCACCTGCAGAACTTTTGTTGTTGCTGTTTTTTCAAGATAGGGTTTCTCTGTATTGCTTTGGAGCCTGTCCTGGAACTAGCTCTGTAGATCAGGCTGGCCTCGAACTCACAGAGATCCACCTGCCCCTGCCTCCCGAATGCTGGGATTAAAGGCGTGTGCCACCAATGACCGGCTCACCTGCAGAACTTTTTAAACCTGCCTGAGTTGTACACCTCAGTTTTCATTTGATTGACCTGTGGTATGGCCTGAGTATTAGATATTTAAAAGCCCCTGGGCAATTCTACAGTGAGCTACAAGTTAGAGATTCTGTTTTCCGTATTGTTGGTTTTAAATGCCCTGAATTCCATGTCTCTGCTCCCAATAAAGATGCCTGCTAAGCATTCATTCTTTTTTTTTTTTTTTTTTTTTTTGAAGACTTGAGTATTGTTATATGCATTGTGTTTTGTCTGCCCTCATTTCTATATGAGGGTGCCAGATCCCCTGGAACTGGAGTTGTGGACAGCTGTGAGCTGCCATGTGGGTGCTGGGAATTGAACCTGGGTCCTCTGGGAGAGCAGCCAGTGCTTAATCACCAAGCCATTTTCCCAGCCCTAGGCTTCCATTCTTTCCTGAGATTTCCAGAAAAGAATTGATGTGGAGTGTGTACTTGGGGGACGTCTGACTAGGTTCAGTCTAAATCCTTTATTCTAACATAGTCTGAAGAGGTCGATCTACTCTTTTCTCAGAAAAGGCACTAGGTTGTTTTCCAGGCTTTAATTTCATTTCTATTCCTTGACCTACAAAGAACAGAATTACTCAGAGGCTGAGTCAGACATCTTGCTAGATCCAGGTAAATCAAACAGAGGCCCTTAAGTCTTCAGAAAACAAATGAAATAAACAAACATGGTTCTCAGAGCATTCTCTGCAAGATGAAATCTACCGGTTAGAACAGGTTTGGCCTGGCTGGCAGGCAAAGGAGGCAGGGTTTCCAAAATGCATTAGGGGAAGGAAGAATGCCCTGATCCAGTGGAGAACATCCGCCAGGGATTTCAGTTGCCCCAGATCTGATTTCTCAGCCCCTCCTTTCCTCCCTCCCCACCCGCTTCTCCTATCTGGTAACTAAAAAAGTCATAAGCACAGTCACTGAGGTTGGTGATCCCGGAAGGAAAACCCTGTCATGGGGAGAAATGAATGTCCCCTGTGACTGGGAGAATGAGTCACTCCTTGCCTTAGACCTTAGGGTATTTTAGTGTTCCATGCCAACCTTTCATTGCCAAGCAGCAGCTGATGCTCCAAAGAGAGCTTCTGACCTTCAGAGATGAAAACCGAGCTCTGAGCATCGGTATCCCAAGTCTCACATATGCCTGAGACAGTGATGGAGGCTGCAAAGGCGGCCACTTTCTAGGCATGAAGAGACACAAGCTGTTGATCTTTGGCCTTCACTTTCTTATATCTCATTAAGCAGCATGGCTCTGCCCAGGAGCATGGCTCTGCCCAGGAGTATGCTGGTAAACCTGTGTGGAGAGTGGAGGCATGGAAAGGGGTTGGGACATGGGATTTGTAGCATTGCCATCGTGTCTGTAATACTGCTATCCTCTCTGATGTCAAGTTAGCAAAGCTATCAGTGCACTCACAACATTCCTGAACGTTTACTAATCAGCTTTCACCAGCCTGTCCAAACTGGTTCCGGCAGACTGCTAGCTGTAACTCATGAACAATCAGCAATCTTGCTAATGCATGCCTATAATCCCATCACCAGGGAACCTGAAGCAGGAAGATCACGAGTTCAAGGCCAGCCTGAGCTACATAGCAAAACTCTGTCTTCAAAAAGAAAACCTTGGTGGAATAGTATGATTATTATTTAAGCTAATGGCATTTTGTGGCTCCAAATTCAGTCCAAGTGAGCTGCAAATGCCAGTTTACACATAGACCACGAGTTCCTCAACACCTACTTGCAAAGACGCTAAGGGTCTAATAACAGAAGGGCTCAGCTATTAACACTTCCAGAGGTTTATTTATAAGATCTGAAAACTAAGTGGAATAATGACTTAGGGCCAAGGCCACGGAAAAAACTGAAACTAAGAAGTTATTTCATCTAATTACAAATGAACAGTAATGGCTACGTGCTTGATCACCCACCTCTTTACTCATAAGATCCGAAGGCTTGTTAGGGGTGAGTAGCTATTTGAGCCAAATCTGAATTGTAAATTTTTTAGAAGGAAATAGTTCTCTATTTGACCTTAGGAAATCCAATGTCCTTCAAACCAATGTCTTACAGAATAAAAGAGACCTGGGTCCAGTTTCAAAATTATCTCCCTAGAAAATGATTATTTTCTACGAGTTATTTTTTGTTGTTTTGTTGATATATATATGTGTGTGTGTGTGTGTGTGTGTGTGTGTGTGTGTATGTATATACATATATATACATATATATTAGCTGGTTTTGTTGTTTTTTTGTTTTGTTTTGTTTTTATATATTTTAGCTGGGCATTGGTGGCACATGCCTCTAATCTGAGCACTCAGGAGGCAGGCAGATCTCTGTGGGTTGGAGGCCAGGTTGATCTACAGAGTGAGTTCTAGGACAGCCAGAGCTACACAGCACACTACGTTGAAAAACCAAACAAAAAGACTCATTTATTTTATGTGTGTGAGTGTTTCATCTGCATATATGTCTGTGAGCCATGTGTGCTCCTGGTACCTTCAGAAACAAGAAGAAAGCATTGAATTCCCTGGAGCTGGAATTATAGGCAGTTGGAAGTCACCGCTGGGAACTGAACCTAGGTCCTCTACAAGAGCAGCCAGTGCTCTTAACCATCTCTCTAACCTCATAGATTTTTTTTTTTTTTATTTAGCACTGTTTCCCTAAAAATGTCAGAAATATGAGTTAAACATGTTACTGATTTACTACTTGGAAGAATCAACCACCTGTGCTTTCCACGGTACCTTATCATAAAAACCACTTATATAGTATAAAAATAATAACATTTACACAGGGGAGAGGTTAGAAGTGATTTGGAGTCTGGATAAATGTTACTATGTAACACAATGTGCAATGTCAGTTTGAACAGGTTAGATACCATCTCTGGGACTTAGGATCCTTATCCAAAATGCACCGAAAACTAGTACCTATAGGGCCAGGTATTGTGGCACATCCCTGTAACCCAAGAAACAAAGGGGATGAAGGTCATGAGTGTGAGGGCCCCTAGGATGGAACAAAAGCTTTTCCCAAATAAGAAGGCTTGGGGATGGAGAGATGATTCGGAGAGTTACTTTTCTCTTGTGCTACGATAAAACACCATGACCAAGGCAAGTTAAACAAGGAAGGGTTTGTTTAGGCTTGTGGTTCTAGACAGTCCTTCACCATCATGGCAGGAAGTGTGGCAGGAGGCAGTCACTACAGCTGGAGCAGAGTTCACATCTGGAACCACAAGCAGGAAGCAGAGAGAGTAAACAGGGAATGGCTCAGAGCTTTTTAAATTTCAAACACACTTCCTCCCGTAAGCCCACACATCCTAAATCTACCCAAACAGATCCTCCATCGGGGGACCAAGTATTCAAACAGCTGAGCCTAAGGGGGACATTTTCATTCAAACCACTGCCAACAGAAGACCAAAATTCACTTCTCAGAACCCATGTACAGTGGATCTCAACCAATTGTAACTCCAGCTTAACTTCCTCTTTTGGCCTCCAAGGGCACCTGTACTCACATATGCACACATGTACATGCGTGCGTGCACACGCACGGACGCACACACACACACGCACATGCACGCACGCACGCGCACACACACACACACAATTTAAAACGAAATAAAATCGTTAAAAAAAAAGTCAAGACCCCCAAACCAACACCAAAACATACCTACCATGAGTGTGTTGTAGGATCTAATAAGGTAATGTAAATATAGGCGTTACCACGGGTCTGGCATTTGGTAGATAACATAATAAACCATGAAATGATAGTTATAGTGGTACCTTTTGTAGATGTTTGGAGAGCAAACAGTTGCCGGGGTGAAATTATGCTCAGAGGAAGTTTGTGTCCTATTTTGATAGCATCCCATCCTTCAGAATTGTGGGATAAGTAAGCATGTGAAAAACTTGCATTTGGGCAAGGGTTCATAGTGACCAGGTTCTGTGCTATTTGAGCAAAACTAAATTCACATTGACAATTGCTTTTCACATGGTGAAAAGCAAACTGTTCTTAACCGAGTAGCATATTGATCCTTTCCAAAGACAAAAGCAGTATGATGGGTCAAAGAAGTGTGTTGCTTTAGACTGTCTGCTGCTGTTAATACAATGGTCTCTCCACAGGAAGTGTATATAGACAACTCACAAAAGCAGGAAAGTCACTCAGGAACCTGTGGGTGAACGCCTGGTCGAAACTCATGGGATTGTCCTGAGGTCACAAAGCCTGCCTGCGTCTAAGACTGCAGCTCAGACAAAGCTGGGTTTCCCACCTGTGGAAGCCGGCCTATATCATGAAAGCTGAACTTTCTGTTTCAACCCCATATAGCCGGCCATATAGAATTTTTGCCGGCTCAGAATCCGTTTTCCCTTCTGGCGATAGCCTCGTTCCTGGCTTGTGATCTTAAAAGGGCTGCTCGATCCTTAGCTCAGCTCCAGATTTGATGGTTCCTACGTTCGGGCGTGGACCACGGGGTCCAGCAAAGCGTTTGCTGAGGGGCAGGTGAGAAGTAGAAGCCGTGTCCATTTACAAAGGAAAAGTCAGTGTAAGGTCACACTGATGATACCAAGGCTGGGAATGTATCCACCTCTCAGACCAGTGTCCAAAACATGCCTACATTTAAAATTTTATTTTACTCCGGGTGATGCTGGTGGCACACACCTTTAATCACAACACTTGGGAGTCAGAGGCAGGTGGATCTCTGTGAGTTCCCCGCCTGGTCTACAAAGTGAGTTCCAGGACAAACAAGATACACAGAGAAACCCTATCTCAAAAACCCAAAAAACTAAACAAAACAAAAATTTACTATGTAAAAAGTGGTTCTAGGTTTCTTTGTAGTGTTACTAAGCCAGTCTGTCTGAGGGTCCATGAGCTTTTCTGCTTGGTCATTAAATATCTGTAACAACATATGCCTTTCTATGTCTTTAAAGAGAACACAAGTTTTAACCAAGGTAAAGACAATACAATGATAGATAATTTATATGCAATGTTCCTCTGTGACTACTTAAAAATCATTTTAAGCTACAAAGATATTATTATATATTTAGACCTTCAATGACCACACTACAAATTGTAACCATGCAAAAAGAAGACTAGTGTGCTGGCTAGATGCTTCAGGTATAAGAACTTGTGATCATGACCCAGGACCTGAGTTCAATCCCTGGGACCCACATGGTGGGACAGAGTCTACTCCCACAAGTTATCCTTTAACCTCTAAATGTCTTCCATGACATGTGTGCCCATAAACAAACAAACAAACAAAACAAATGTAATGAGAATAGGAGAGAAAAAGAGAGGAAGAGAACGAGGCAGCTGTAGTACCTAGGAAGTAATCCAAGAGGGTTAGTTCCAGACCTCACCTTGGATAATCTTCTCTTTCTATAGCAGTGTACAGTGTTTGCATGTAATGCACACATGCATTCCCATGTGTTTTAAATCATCTTTGCATTTGTTCTAATTGTACAATGTACAATTATCTTAGTCACTATTCTATTGTTGTGAGGAAACAACATGCCCAAGGTAACTCTCATAGAAGAAAGTATTTAATTGGGGCTTCCTTACAGTTTCAGAGAGTTAGTTCATTGTTACTATGAAGGGGAGCATGGTAGAGGCAGCAAAACAGGCAGGCTCTGGAGCAGCAGTTGAGAACTACATCCTGATTTGAAGGGAGAGAGAGAGAGAGAGATGATTACATGTTCACATACATGAGCCTATGGGGGCCATTCTTATTCAAGCTACCACAAATGCCTACACATCACTGAATTCTCTTGGATTTAGCATGTAGTTCCCAGTACCTCCAAGGTCTATTTTTGGAAGGTTATGAATTTTTACCCAAAACACTTTTGATCAGGGTAAGCTGAATTCCTGAATATGGAGTCCACCTTGTTTCATAATACTTAGAGCAGGCTTACTGGAGTGACTACCTTTACGGTGGCCCTTAAGGCCCTCACCCTTGACTTTGCTCGTTACACTTTTCTGACACTCTGGTTGCTCAAATGGGAATCAGCTGGGCTTCAAACTACTCATCCTCTTCACCCCACACGTTCACAACTTCCTACTATTTCTTTTCTTGGCTTTTAACGTCCTTGTTAATTCTACCTGGGAGAAATCAGGAGACAAGCCGGATGAAATAACTGCCTATTCTAGCATTAAATTGTATTAACCCTTTCAGGTTGTCACACAGCACAATGGGCTCCATCATGGAATCTGCACACGTGTATGTCTCTATGATGTGCTTTCATTGTCTGCCGCCATCGCCATTGGATTTTCATCCGAGGGTTGGAGAAATGGCTGAAAGATGAAAAGCACTTGCTGCTCTTGCAGACGACCTGGATTTGGTTCCCATCACCCACATTCGGCTAACTCCAGTTCTAGGGTTTCTAACTCCCTTTTCTGGCTTTTTCAGGCACTGCACACATAGCGCCCAAAATATAAGGCAATACGCCCATACTCATAAAACAAAAATAGATTTAAAAGCTTAAATCGTGGAAAAACAACAAAATATTTTAATCAAAGTCTCTACGGCCCAAGTATGTCTGGATTGGAATTAGTGTTCCCAGGCTTATTCAAGTAAAGTAAGTAATGAAAAGGAGAATGCGTAGAGAAAGTTCTTATGAAACCATTTTCAGGGACAGCAAATTGTAACAAGATGAGCAAAAAATATAAGCAGTCTTTAGGTCAGAACATTAAAATGAATCTTTTCATATGAAGAAACGTTTCTCACATGATGAAAAATGTAATGTTTGCGGCTAAAATAAGATACTATTTTCTGCCAGGCCATGGTGGCACATGCCTTTAACCCAGCACTCCGGAGGCAGAGACGGGGGAATACTGTACCAGGCTTTTTCTTTGGGGTCACCAACCAAATCGTGACACAGGGACTTATTAGTTTTGAATGCTTGGCCTAGCTTACGCTCATTTCTGGCTACCTCTTTTAACTTAAATGAATTGTTTCTATTTATTTACCTTTTGCCTCTGGGCTTTTTACCTTTCTTTCCTTCTGCACATCTTATTTTCACCGCTTCTCATGTCTGGCTGCCTGGCAGTTGCTTGGCTTCTTGGCATGTCCCTCTTTTTCTCCCTTGTCCTCTCCTTTCTTCTTCTTCTCTTTTCTTTCTCTGGAACCTAGATTCCTCCTCCTCTTTATTCTCTCTGCCAGCCAGCACTGCCTATTCCTCTCTCGCCTAGGTATTCACTAGTCAGCTTTTTGTCAGACCTTGCCTTAGGCAGGCAAGGTGAAACAGCAACACATCTTTACATAACTAAACGAGTGCAGTGTAAACAAATGCAGTGCATCTTTGCCTAGTTAAAATAATATTCTACAACAGATCGCTCTGAGTTTGAGACCAGTCTGGCCTACAACAGATCAAATTCCAGGGCAGCCAAGGCTACACAAAGAAAGCCTATCTTGAAAAACCAAAACCCGAAACCAAAACAAACAAAAAGATGCTATTTTCCACCTAGGGACTAGCAAACATAAAAAGATGCAGTGGTGCATGCATACAAGCCAGCACACAAGAAGCTGAGCAGTGACAGGTTAGTCCAGCCTGAGCTACAGAGTGAGACCCTGTCTTAAAAAGAAACAACCAAAAAGCTTGCTAAGTTATTACTCTATTATTGAGAGGGTGAGGACACAGGCATTCTTATGTAGCTAAGGTACAATCTTTAAATGCCCCTACAGATAATGCTTGAGGTATGCAGAACACCACCCAAGGCAGGCAGTCCATGGAGTGGAGTAGAGCAGTTCTGGATCGTTAATAGAGATCACTAAAAAACAAGCAAATACTCACAAAACAGGGACTTAGAGAAGACAGCAAGGTGCAGGAGAGTTTTCACCCTGTGAAGCCCTGCTGGAAAGCCCAGGCTGTACTTTCTGTAGCAGAGCTGTTTCTGTGACAGCACGTGCAAGGGATGTTTGTCGCTGGGCTAAGCTCCAGTACTGACAGGTTCAGGGCGCCAAGGCTGTGGACTGTGTCCTCTTTCGCACTTTCTGAAATTTGGGTCGTATAGATACCTTAACAATCTGACCAAGTCTGAAAACACGTGTACGCTGTGACTTAGCAAATCTATTCCTGAAGAACTGAGTGGATCTGTCCCCCAAAAGGCATTCACAGGAAAATCTGCAGAGTTTTCTCATGATAAGAGAAACCTAAAACTGACCCAAAGGTCACCACCTGGTCCTCTCCAAGTGCTGAAGCAGGGAAGCTACTCAATTATGGATTTCCACCTCCAGAATTGTGAACCAACCTTCTTTACAAAGTACCCAGCCTCGGGCATTTTGACATAGCAACTGAACGAGGGCCAATACAATTAATTTGAAAAAAGGTGGAGACATTAAAAAAAAAATTATCCAACTGTCCAGTGAGCCTGCCTTCCTTCCTTTTTTATTTTTTCTGTGCTTGAAATTGAACTTAGGCTCTCACATGTGCTGGAGAAGTACTATACCACTGAGCTATATTCCAAGTCCTAATTTCTCTCCCTTTATACCAATAAAAATAAAATACAACCTTTCTACTAAGCAGTAGAGAAAAATACCGAAAATTTCCTTAAGCATAAAGAAGGGCAAAGCAAATATTGATTACTAGAATAAAATTCTGATTAAAACCAATTGTAAGGAACAAAATGAAACCATGTTCTACCATGACCCTGAGTTCTCACAGACAATAATAGAATGCTTCAACCCACCAAGGGCAGGAAAGGTACTTTAACAAACTTATTAAACAGAAATATAAGTGAAGGAGGAGGCGTTGACAGACATTTTGTCAGGGATTCCATGGTAACTGGGAGGGAGGGAGGGAGGGAGAGAGGGAGGGCTCCATTTGTGGGTAAGCGGCTGATAGAAATGAGGGCGCTGTGGACGGTTGAGTAAATAAGGGAGGAGAACAGCGGGGATTTTTACAGATAGGTGTAAGGACAAAGCAGCCAGTTGTCAAACAAGAAAAGTAGGGGTGTGTGTTTGTGTGTGTGTGTGAGAGAGAGAGAGAGAGTTTGTGTGTGTGTGTGAGAGAGAGAGTTTGTGTGTGTGTGTGAGAGTTTGTGTGTGTGTGTGTGTGAGAGAGAGAGAGAGAGAGAGAGAGAGAGAGAGTGAGAGAGAGTGTTGGTGTGTGGGGGATGGGACTCACCTCACGCAGAATACTTGGAAGTGACTGGAAACAGGTACATGTAACCATAAAACAGACTGATTCGGAATACACCAGAAGGTCACAAAAACAAGAGCTTGCATTCTGAGGAGACTGTCTTTTCTTTTCTGGAGGCAGCCATGCCCTGAGAGGGTCAGCCTTCACACCTCTCTCTCCAGAGTCTTCACACTGAAGCATTTGCATTTCTAGTCTGTCAGGTTTTTCTCCTCTTGATAAATTCTTTTTCTGATTAAAAAAGAACAGAAGCTCCCTGTAGAAAACCAGAAAATGCAAAGGTTGTAAGAAGGGGGGGGGGGGACAACCCTACCACAGTGGCCCAGAGAATAGAGCTGAAGTCTTGCTTTGGGGGTGGGGGTCCTCCTGGACAGGCTGCGGCAGCACACGTTATGTGGGCTTGGGTCTTCTGAGGACCCAGGCATTGTTTGTTATGTGACTGTCATTTTTTATCTGTGTCTTGTCCCCTAGACGCTCTTGAGGTTAAACATGTTGTCTGCGTTGTTCACTGCTGTGTCCTTGGGGCCCAGCACATAAAAAGATATTGGAGGAGTTGTTGAGGTTTCACATTATTTCCTGAAGATGAGCAGCTAAATTAGTCTCCCTTCATTGAGGAAGGGGCTCTCATGCCTCAGTGAGTGTCTGAAACTATGTCATGTCAGCCTCCTTGCGTGTTTGATCTCCTCGCTCAGCTTATCAGCGAGGGTTCTCTAGAAGGACGGAAGACAGAACATACCACTCTATGCATGTATGTAGCCTCATGTGGTGGTGCATGCCTCTGACCTAGCATTTAGGAGATAGAGGCAGGAGGATCAGAAACAAGTTCAAAGCCATCCTCAGTTAGGTGGCAGTTTGAGGTCAGTTTGAGTACACGAAGACTTATGTCAAAAACAAAACAAAACAAAGAGGGATTTATTAAATTGGCTTCCATGGGCAGAGGCTGATAGTCTCTCCATGGCCTTCTGCCTGTTGGAAAGCCATGGAACCAGGTACCAACTCAGTCCAAGAAGCTGGAACCCTCAGAACAATCTGAGCACGAAGACCCTGAAGCCCCCAGGGAATCACTGACCAGGTCTGCGTTGAAGGGCTGAAGGGACACTAGCCTAATGTCCCTGGAGGCAGCAGCAAAATCTGCGAAGACCAAGCCACTTTAGGTGTATGTGAGTCCCTCAGGGTCCCTTTGGTTCTGTCCTTAATCTGCTGAGCTGTCTAGCCCACAGTCAGGTTGGGCTCACCCTGATGCTAAACCATGCGCCAATCATCTCTGGAAACACTCCCACAGACACGTACTGAAGTGTGTCTTTCAAGTTTTCTACACCGCTCTATCCAGTCACATACATCCCTATGATAGAGCTTGACTCATAAATTAGTCAAAGCTGGTGAACAGCAATAGTTGTAGAAGAATTACACTGTAATAAAATTGTGGAGCAGTGGTGCAGAGCTCTCTCCGGGCATCTTACTGTTCTGTGCTCACTTCTCATCTCTTGAGATGGTGTGTATTGATGGACTGCCCACCTGACAGAATACACCGAGTCAATGCCACGGTACCATGACACATTGTGGGGCCATGAGGCAAGCCTTGTTCAAACTCAGCACTGAGGTAACGGATTGGGTCTGATGACAGAAAGCCCCCGAGTGATTAACGGGCAGGTGGCTGATCGCTCAGCGTGACTATGCCAGACTGAAGGCTGACTGTTCCCCATGTCCACAGAGCTGGAGGGCACAAGATTCCATTATGCTGCTCAGACCAACTGACACTTGAAAACTTGTGACTTAACTTCTAGAATTTCTCGTATAATACTTTAGGACTGAAGTTGAGCACTAGTTGTTGAAACTGCAAAGTGTGTGTGTGTGTGTGTGTGTGTGTGTGTGTGTGTATAAAAAACCCAGGACTTTGCCCATGCCAAGCAAGAGCTTTACTACCCTCCATCATGAATATTTCTTACTTACCAATCTAGTCATTTAAATAAATGCCTGATGAAGTTAGGAATATGTCAATTATGGACAGAAATTTTGTAGTTTGTGATGTATCCTATGGTATTTCTTGCATGTTCTTTTCATGTGTGTCCACAAGCACTCACAGAAACTATTGCTTCCATTATTTTAATTTTTTATGTGTATGGATGCTTTTATGTGTATGAATGTCTGGGTACCATGTGTGTGCCTAGTACTTGCAGAGGCCAGAAGAGGGTGTTGGATCTCCCGAGAATGGAGTTACATATGGTTGTGAGCCACTGAGTAGGTGCTGGGAATCAAACCTAGGTCCGCAGGAAGAGCAGCCAGTGCTCTGAACCACCGAGTCATCTCTCCACCCTCCCCCCCCCTTCTCCCATGCTTTAAGATTTACTTTATTGATTATTTATACATGTAAGCCTGTATGAGTGCATAGGAGAACAGGTGCCCCAGGAGGCCAGAGATGATGTTGGGTCCCTGAAGGTATAGTTACAGACAGTTGGAAGCTGCCTAGTGTGGGTGCTGCAAATCAAACCCAGGTCCTCTGCAAGAGCAGAAAGTGCTCTTTACCCCCGAGCCGTTCCTCGACTCCTTCCGTTCTTTATGTTCCGTTAGAGCCAGTATAACATATTAAGTAGGGGCTTCAGGGCTTTGAACATTTATGTTTAGATTCTTTCTTATTTTTACCTTTGAATAATGAAAATGATCCGAAAGATTTCGTGCTGTTCAGAAGTCTGGAGGAAGAAGGCTAAGAATATGGAATGTGCTTGTAATAAAATTTTCAAGGAGGGCAGATGGAATTACTGAAACTTGAAATACAGCCAGAATTCTAAAGTGAGCATCTCAGCCTTGGAACAAAATCATGCTTGGAATCATTATAACCAGAGTCATCCAGGGCCTTCCAAACATCAGAGAGAGGGCTCAGCGGGGGAAAGGTGCTTGCTGCCAAGTCTTATGGAAAGAGAGAACCAACATTCATCTCCACACATGTGCATACACTGAGACTTATATGATAATATAATAATAATTAAAACAAAACAATGGGTCAGGAGGATGGCTCTGCAGGTAAAGGCGCTTACTACCAATCCTGATGGTTTCACCATCAGGACTTACATAAAGGTCAAAGGAGAACTGAGCTCTGCTGAACACAAATAAATGTGATTCAAAAAATTAAAAACCCAACCAAACAAAAAATTGTCTGAACCAATGGGGCTTTAGGTACCACAGTTAGTCAGTATAAACAAAACAAAGCCATTCCATAATTAAGAAAGTAAAATTTTTCTTGAGTCTTATACTTGAGAAGCCTAGAGACAGAACTAATCCAGGCATAAATAGCTGGTTCTAAGGATAAAAAAAAAATGTTGCTCTCTTTCCCAGCATCCATGAGATTGAACCATAGGGCAGAGTGACTGGTACTTGCTGGATCCTTCATACTCACCAAAGGAGAGGCATCAGTCCTACCCAAAGAAAGTGAGGTGAATTTTCCACAAGAAAGCATCCACATGTGGAAAGGCCATGGGTTTGGTGATAAGACTAAACTTTACTTGAGTCTTGTGTTCCTGGAAAACAGTGTCAAGTTGTATCCCTCCATCTCTAGGGTTAACTTTCAGACATCCCCTTATCTATCCATGACCCAGCCAAAAGACCCTCTGATTTCCCACTGTTTCAAAAATGATATGCTGGAGGCTTGTGTTTTGTTCCCATTGACCTATAAAGTTCAATGCTTGATTAAGCTTGTCAGGGTTATTTCCCTCCTCCAGGTCCTAACCAATGGCCACCAGGCTTAAACACTGGAAGAAGGAAAAAGCTTTCCCTAATGGCCCAGTGTGGACTTCAGAGGAAAACTCCTCCACTAGCTTCCTGAGAACCCCACTCATCTGGGTCGCTGAACTGACTTCTTCTTACCCGTTCTACTCTTTCCCGTAAAAGACAAGCCCCTGTCTGCCTGGCCTTGAGTTGATGATCTGCTATGTAAGTCACCCGTCTGTAGTTTTCCTCAGCAGGTATCCCATGACCCTGGCATCTCCAACATCTTGGGTCTCCAACGCAACTGAGGCTTTACTTTCATAGCTTTACATAGCAGCCTCTCTGGGCATCCATGCAGCAATACCCCTGATATATATGTCTGGCTCTAGTGGGTTTCCTTAGCTATGGAGGGAGAGTCTATATTTCTTTCTTGTTTCCTTGTTGTTAAAGCCATGTGGCCACAGCTTGATGGGAGATGTCATTCTGTATATGTTTCTCATACTGGTTAATAATAAAGCACTGTTGGCCAATAGGAAAGGAAGATAGGAGGGACTAGGAGACAAGGAGGAAATAGGAAGTAGGAAGGAGGAGTCAAGATGGAGAGTCTGGAGAAAGCAGTATGCTGCCGGCTCCCCGGTAAGAGAAGGCCATGTGAAAATACATAGATCAGCAGAAATGGGTTAATAATTAAGGCAGAGCTAGCAGATAAGAAACAAGTAACCGGGCCAACAGCATTGTATCAAATACAGAGTCTCTGTGTATTATTTGGGGCTGGCTCGGTGGCAGGACAAGACCAGCGGTGGCGGGCGGAAAAACCCAAACTCCTTACAAATGGCGCCCAACGTGGTTAATAAGAACTTCCACTTAAAATTTAACAAAAGCTTAAAAACGCGGTGTTAGAAACAAAAGAACACAGACAAGCAAGGTTTCTTGGTAGCAGCATTTTTCTCGGTTGGAATCTGCTTTGCAAGAGACAAGCAGATATTTGCGCGGCTCCTTTAAGCGAGGATTCCTGACTCAGTAATAGCCGGAAAAAAGCACAGGGCTTTTAAGAAACTCTGCTAACAATTTATTGGTGTGTATGAGAGATGGCAATGGCGGTGACCACATCTCCAAGCCGGCAGCATGCAGATCAAGGCAGTGAGCGCAGCTTTCAGTGCTGGCGATAAAAGTAACCGCCACCATCTTTGGTAAACCGCGGCAGAAACAAAGACTTTCATTTTAACAATGTTGTTGTTTAACAGATAAAGACTCATGGCCAAAAAAAGATAAAGATTTACAGTAGAGACAGATTCACATTAAGAAAAGGTGTTAAAAGTTTACAGTGTGTTTAAAAAAAAAAAAATACATAGGCTTGGGAGAGAAAAATAAAATGGTTTTAAATAGACAAAGAGGAACTGGGTGTTGTAGCACACGCCTTTAATCCCAGCACTATGGAGACAGAGGCAAGCAGATCTCTGTGATTTGCAAAGTAAACCTGGTATGCAGAGTAAATTCCAGGACAGATAAGAGTTACACAGTGAAACCCTATGTCAAAAGATAAAAAAATAAAAGTAAAATAAACAGAGTAATAAAGGCATGTAAAGATGAAAAGCTCAGAGAGAATCTGGTTACTGTATGCTATTGTGTTGTCTCTACATTGTTTGACTGCTGAGAAAATAACAACTGATAAAGGAAATGCTGCTGGATTAATTCAATTTATATATTTTAAAAATGCTTTGACTCCAAAATTTAAGTTCAAGGACAAGTTACTGGGGAAAAGGATTTCTATTTTTGTTTCTACAGAAAATGAAAAGCTGTGGATTCCTTCCAGACTAATGTGGTTTGATCAAGCCAGGCCCCCTGAAACAGAGTTCCTGGCGATCCAACATTCAAAACAGCTTGGACAAAGCAGCCTTGCAGACTACAGCCAAGATTCCCATGACAGCGCCCCCTGTCAGCAGGAAGTAGTTTGGAAAGAACGACGCCCAAATTCCCAAATATTGTTTATAAATGTTTGGTTTCATTTAAATGGACTTGGGTATAAATGGTTAATGATCACAGCCAGTTCTTTTTAAAGGTAAAAAGGGAATTATGGTATTGATATGATTACTTTGTTTTGGAATGGATTTTCATTTATTGATACAATTTAAGGTCAATTTTGTGATGTGTATATTTCTCCTTTTGTTTAGGCATTGTGTTTATATAGTTCATTCAGAAACATATTGTATAATGTAGTACAGATTATAGATAATTACCTATGATAGTCAAAGCTTAGAGTTAAGTTAGTTAGGTTTTCAAGATACACAGAGATGTATTTGAGATAGATAGGCATTCTTCAAACCTTTCAAAGACCTACAGAATATGGCATTTAAAATGGTTTAGGGTTTTTCTTGACAATGAGACATAATTGTTCCTGGCAATACCACCTGCACCAGAAAAGAAGATGGACATTGAAGAAACTCGTTTTGGAGTTTGCTTCCAATATGGCAAGACTAGCCATTTGGACAAGATACTGCTCTTGTCTGGACTGTTTGACTTTATGCTGTATAAACTGGACATGCAGGACCCACAGAAAAGTGACTGCTAATTCAAGATGGACATTGCTACAGAGTTCCTGCTTCATGGAAGAGTCTGTGAGACAGTCTGCAGGACACAGAGAAAAGTGACTGACAAACTGCCAATACAAGAAGACAGTTTAAAGTTTCCTGTTTGCTGAAGAGTCTGCCAGACACACTATGGCCTATGGGCTGAAGATGGAAGATTACAAAAGAACTTCGGGTGACCAGGCAGTGAGTTGTCTCTGTCATTTCTAGAGTTTATATATTATCCTTCTGTGGTCTTTGAAGGAGTTGAAGACAGATAGTTATGGTTATAGTTTTCCTTAGTTAGGCTTACAGATAAGTTACATATAGGACTTTAGACTCACAAAGATGGAATAGATGATGGAATAGTTTCTTAAATCTTGATAAATGTTAATGGACTAAATATTGTTAACTGTGATTCTTACTTGATAACTGATGTGTTATATATTTTGCTATGTTAAGGTTAAAACCCTTCTTTTTATTTAAACAGAAAAGAGGAGATGATGGGAGATGTCATTCTGTATATGTTTCTCATACTGGTTAATAATAAAGCACTGTTGGCCAATAGGAAAGGAAGATAGGAGGGACTAGGAGACAAGGAGGAAATAGGAAGTAGGAAGGAGGAGTCAAGATGGAGAGTCTGGAGAAAGCAGTATGCTGCCGGCTCCCCGGTAAGAGAAATACATAGATCATCAGAAATGGGTTAATAATTAAGGCAGAGCTAGCAGATAAGAAACAAGTAACCGGGCCAACAGCATTGTATCAAATACAGAGTCTCTGTGCATTATTTGGGGCTGGTGCGGCAGCAGGACAAGACCAGCGGCGGCAGGCGGAAAAACCGTACTCGTTACAACAGCTACCAAGTTCTGCTATTCGATAGGGCTGGAATTGGCCCCCTCCTTCAATTACATCTGTACCAACTTTCTGTTTGTGATGGCTTCCTGACCATTTAATCTTTTCTTTAATTCCTTTTCACAAATTGGAAGTTTAGCTGGGTAGTAACTTGGTCTGATATCATCTGTTCCTTCATTCCATTAAGCATCAGGGTTTTCTTTAGACTTTTTTTTTTTTAATCTCCTTGAGCACTGGAACATCTGTCTTCTATATTACTTTTCCTGGGACTCCCTTTATCCTCTAACTGTACATTTTGTAATATTCCTTACTTATCTTATTCCTGTTCAGTATAAATCTGTATAGTGATTACTAATAACCACATGACAGAGTCAATACTTGGCTGTCTTGAAGTATCCTCGATAGATTAATCTAAAAACTCTTCAGTTTTGCCTCAGGCAGATTTTTGGGACAAGGGCAAAAAAACTCAGCCACATCATTTGCCAAAATATCACTAGAATGGTGTTTAGGCCACTTACTACAATTCTTGCCCTGTGAAACCTCTTGAGCTGTCCCAACCCCCATTCTGTATTGCCTTCAGCACCACTGTCTTCCATGCTAATACTAACATGACCCAGTAAGCCCTGCTTACTTTAAAGTATCTAACCGCTTTTGTCTTCCATAGTCCTCCACCAAACAGCATGGTCAGGCCTGTCCAATAATACCCCACTCCTGGCATCAACTTCTGTCTTAGTCACCATGCTATTGCTATGAAGAGACACCATGACCAAGGCAACTCTTATGAGAGAAAACATTTAACTGGGGGCTTGCTTACTGTTTCCGAAGCTTAGTCTATCACCATCATGGTGGGGATCACGGTGCTGGAGCAGTAGGTGGGAGTTAAATCCTAATCCGCAGGCAGAGAGACTAAGAAAGAGGGGAGGGAGATTGGCATGGGCTTTGAAATTTTAAAGCCCTCCCCCTGTGAGACACTTCCTCCAACTAGAGCACACCCACTCCAACAAGCCACACCTCCTAACCCTTCTGATCTTTTCAAACAATTCTACTCCCTGGTAACAAAGTATTTAAATATGTTAGTCTATGCAGATCATTCTTGTTCAAACCACCACACTAAGCATTCTCAGTATTACATATAAAAATTCCCTCCCCCCTTACTGTCATAATCCTTTAAATAAAGTTTCTATTTTCTCATTTCCATTTGGCCCTGGCTAGACCAGAAAACAGATGTCTACACCCCACACTTCTACCCTAGTCTGATGGTGCTTGAGGACATGAAAATTGATTATACCCTCTATCTCATCCAGTTTTGGTTCTGTTGACAAACAGAAGCAGGGATCATTTGGAATTCAAATGTCAGCTTCATTTGTGTCAGAAAGCAAGTTCAGTCACATGGTAAGATGAGAAAAAAACCTTGTGGGCATTATGCTACGTGAAATAACCTCGGCACAAAGGGCAAACATAACATGGTTCTAGGTTTATGAGGCATCTAAAGTGTTCAGTCATTGAAACAGGTAGTAGAACAGTTGCTGGCAGAGACTAGAGGAAGGAGAAACTGAGGAATTGCTGATAAATGGGTAGACAGTTCCAGTTTTGCAAGGCATAAAATTCTCACAACAATGTGAATATAGATAATACTACTAAAACTGTAAACTTTGTAATGACAGGATGAATTTTACTTTTCTGAGACAGCGTTTCTCTGTGTAGTCATGGCTGTCTTGAAACTCATTCTGTAGACCAGGCTGGCCTCGAACTCACAGAAATATGCCTCCTTTGCCTCCTGAATGCTGGGATTAAGGCATGTGCCATCACTGCCTGGTGTCAGGAGGAAATTTTATGCTTATATATTTCCCCCAGGAAGTTAACCTATTATTCCTAAAGCTTATTGGAGAATGTTGGCATTGTCTATGGATAATTATTGAGTATTAATACTGTGCACACATCCCTGAGTTGAAATAAACCTCTTCGAACTCCAGCTCACTTTGTAGGGCAGAGCTTTACTCCTGCAAGCTTATCACATGGCAAGATCTAAAAGACAGCCCACCATGAAAGGACAGAGTCCTACAGCATGTCTGCCCTCCCATTCCCAACTCAGAAAGAAGGACCAAGTCACAGAGCAGTGTCCCATGTTAGGAAAGAGGGTGTCCTTACCCTCAGGATGAAGATAAGAGACCTGATCCCACCCCAAGACCTCTATTCTGAGACATGGAGCTGAGACAATATACATTTGTCCCTGATCACAATGTTAACTGGAAAAGGATGGAAAGGGAAAGAAAGAGGGAACAGGAAAAGGAGGGAGAGCAGAAACAAAGGGAAGGGAACAGATGGAGAAGGAAGAAATTGAGGTGCGAGGAAAGGAAGGGAAGGGAGGAGAGGGACAATCGAGCATAGACTGGGGAGAGCCTGGGTCATGTTGTTATTGCAGGACTTCGAGTGGTCTTTACTTCTGCCAAGGTAAAACAAATGTTATTATGTTCTTTTGCCAGCACTGGAAGTACCACACTTGTAATAATTTGATGCACTCAATTTATTAGGTTGCTAAAAAGAGAGAAGATAAAGAGGATTATTAATGTACAGTTCACAGTTCATATTTTATAATTATTCCATTTTCTGACTTTTAGTATGTGGGCTCATTAATATCAGCAGGAGAGGTGAACCATTGGAAAATGCCTTTAATGGATACTAATGCCATAACAGGAGAAAAAATTCCATAGCAAAACATAGATCTATGTAACAGGGTTTATTTGAACAAACAATACAAAACAAAAACCCTACACTCTCTCCTGCACAAAGGTTGGTTAGAAACACATTTTTTTTTTCAAACGTGTCATTCAGTTCACTATAGAATTTGGGACCTCCTGTCTTCCCAGTATGTCTATGGTACAGGGTGGATTTCATTCTGCTAAGTTGTCAATGGAGGAAAAGGCAGTTAGCTAAATTATGTGCTTTGTTTGGACCACATGGCCAAGGAATGACATAGCTTAAAAAAAAAAAAAAAAAAAAAAAAAAAAAAAAGGCTCAATCATATTATTTTCTTCCCCTTCATCTAATTTTTGGCGAAATGTTATATCAAAATATTGAAGTTATGCACAGTCAAATCCTAAGAGAAACCTTGCAATGAGTGTGAAGTATAGCTCATTGGTTGTGGCTGCCACTGGTTTTGAGTTTTCAAGCTTCTACCATGCTGCCTCATCTGGCGCTGAAACCCAGGCCCAAGTGATCCTTTTGCTCAGTCTCCTGAGTAGCTGGGAAATCATTCACATCACACGAACAGCTAGCTATGGCTCAACTCAAGAAAAAAAAAAATTAAATTTAGAATGGAGTTGAGAAAAATGCTCCTCCGCTTCAGTCCAACAGTTGATGATGCTGAGTAGGCTGCAGTGTGATGTGGGGGCTGCTCCAGAATAAAATGCTCTGCCCCTTTACTGCTGCACACAAGAAGTCTAAACACATCCATATATACTCTCTCTCAACCCAGAGACATTCAGTCTTTAAGGAATTAATAATCCACTTAGGAACTTATTTCCTAGAACTTGTACTAAAAACTGAAGAAACCCTGTCTATCACATTTGCTTTGAGGGGAAAATGGTGTGCTCTAGATAAAACATTACAGTGACCAAAATACACTCCCATCTGTCAACTTTATATTCCTCTCATTTAGCTTTGCATCACGCACTTTGGCAGGATTCAGAGGACAAGAGCAGACAAGAACTTATTTTTAACCACTGTTGAAAGCTTGCCGATTTGGCAAGGGTGTGTCCGATGGGTACTCTCAAACATGGTACGAGGACAATTTAGTTTAGCCTTTCTGCAAGGTAATTTGGCAATAGACTGGCTATCAAAATTTTAAAGATGCATATCCTTTAGCCCATTAATTCAACTTCTGAGAAGTTGTCTCCATGAATGAATCAAACATCAAAGATATATGTAAAGAACCACTCAGCTGTCTATCGATAGGAGGCTGATTATTACATATTGTATACAATAATCTCTACAATATACATTATTACATTGTATATTATAATATACCTGTCCAGTGGAACTTTGCAAGTTTTAAAAACAATTATCTATATTCATACTCTGTGTTAAGAGAAGGTTACAGAAGAACATCTGTGGTCTGGGCTAGATGAGTGCTTGCCTAGCATGCAGAGGCCCTAGGTTTCATACCCAGCCCTGGAGGGGGACAGACTCAGGAGACAGAGGCAGAGGTATCTCTGGTGTGGGTTGTAAACACTGTTTGTGTGCATAGAAAGAAGCATGTGAAGATATATAGATTCCTCTGCCTCAGCATCCCACAACTGGCACACCAGTCAGGTGCCAACATATGTGGCCAGCTGCCCTTCCTTCCTTCAATTATTAATTAATCAATTACTTAGAGATAGGATCTCACTTTATAGCCCAGCTAGCCCAAAACTCACTATATAGACTGGGCTGGCCTCAAACTCAAAGCAATCTTCCTGCTTTGGCTTAGCGAGCAACAGGGTTAACGGTGCCTGGCTTCTTTTTATGTTTTTAAACTATCCCACAAGTACGTAAGGCTTTTTTCTTGTATGCATGTGTGCGTGACATGCCTGATTGCCAGTGTGCATGAACATGTGTGTATGGAGGTCAAAGGTCAATGCTCTCTATTTTAGTTTTAGGATAGGACCTCTCACTTAATTGGACATTCATTAATTTGGCCAGGCTAGCTGGCCAATAAGTTGCAAGGATCCTTTAGTCTCCACCCCCAGCCCCAGCATGGAAGGCAGGGCCCAGGTCCAGGATGTGAACAGTCATACTCAATTTTCATTTGTATGCTCGGGATTTTAACTTCGGTTCCCATGCTTGCACGGTCCTCACTATACTGACCACTGTCCCCTGCCATGCCCATACTATACTGACCACTGTCCCCAGCCATGCACACACTATACTGACCACTGTCCCCAGCCATGCACACACTATACTGACCACTGTCCCCTGCCATGCACACACTATACTGACCACTGTCCCCTGCCATGCACACACTATACTGACCACTGTCCCCAGCCATGCACACACTATACTGACCACTGTCCCCAGCCATGCACACACTATACTGACCACTGTCCCCAGCCATGCACAGCCTGTTGCTGTGATCTGCCTGAACTTCTATAAAAAAAGAAAGAAAAAAAAAATAAACCAAAAAACACCTCACATTAGATGACTTAACACGAGAAATTTACTCCTCAGCTTCCAGATTAAAGTAGCCTCCTGCTGGCTCCTGGCTTGCTCATGGCCTTTTTCGTGGGTTCTCACATGGAAGACAGGGAATTCTGGGAGCACTGATCCTTCTTACGAAGACACCAGACCTACGATCTCAGTAACTTATCAACCCTCGCCGATTCTGTCTCCAAATGCAGTCACATTGGGGGTCGGGGCCTTAAATGGATTTGGGAAAGGGTAAAAAACAAAAAGTAAAAAAAAAAAAAAAAAAAAAAAAAAAAAAAAAAAAAAAAAAGAATAAAAAAGCTTATAACATATATTTTTCTGGAATGAAAAAAATTAAGATAGTCCAACCTAAATACTTGTTTTTAGGACAAAAGTTTTACAAATCATGTGTAATCATGTATCAGCAAGGTGGGTACATTCTGTGATGTGTGGTATTAGGAAATTCCACTGTTAGCCAAACATCATTGCACATGCTTTTGTACACTAAGATGCTATGCCATCACAAGGCAGTATAATGGGAACAACATTGTGTGTAGGATCCTTTGTTATGGGGCGTGTGGTTGTATCCCATAAGGGGTCAATATCTAGAATATAACTCCTACAATTCAATAACAAGAACAATCAACCCAATGAAAAGCAAGTAATGCAGGGCCTGGAGAGGTGACTCAGCGGTTAAGAGCACAGGCTGCTCTTCCAGATGGACCGGAGTTCAATTCTCATGGTAGCTCACAACAGTCTATGCTACCTGTCACAGGGGATCCAACACCCTCACACAGACATGTGTGCATGCAAAACACTAATGTACATAAAATAAAAATAAACAAATTACCTTTTTAAAACGTGGGCAATGGAAATTAACAGAAATTTCTTCAATGAAAATGCATACATGTTTAATAAATACATTAAAACATGCTCAACACTACTGGTTATTAGAGAGATTCCCGTCAAACCCATGCTAGGGGAAACTAGAGGCCAAGGGCAAAGCTCTGTAACAGAGAAGCAAAGCAGCCAGCCACTAGAGAGTTTTCACTCTACCAATGCTCAGACCAAAGGGGCGATCCACTGATCTTCAGATTGCATCTCCAGACTGTACTGCTCCTCACCAAATCTCAGACAGAATCCTGGTCTGCTCTCAGAGACTGCACTGAGCTCCTTATATACACTCTAGTGCTGGGATTAAAGGTGTGAGCTCTGTTTCTCTTTTAGCCTGATTCAATCTCCTGTAGTCCTAGGTGCTCTTGAACTCACAGAGATACCTCTGCCTCTGTCTCCTGAGTCCTGGGATTAAAGGTGTGTGCAACCACTGCCCAGCTTCCATAGATAACTAGTGTGGCTAGCTTTGCATTCTAATCTTCCAGGCAATCTTTATTAAATCATAAATAACATATCACCACATACTTCGGTTGGTATTTTGCTTTGCTCAACTTGTGCAAAACCTGGGGTTTAATAATCAGCATTGCAAAAATAACGTTAAACAAGTGAAAAGAAAATTACAAACACTGACACAGATGTGGAGAGATCAGAACCCTGTGCATGGCTTGGAGGAATGCAGAAAAGGTATCGTTGCTATAGAAAATAACGTGAGGCTCCTCAAAGTACATGTGACCTGCGAAGGTGAATTTCATTTGTCTTGTTGGAGGAAGTGTGTCACTGGGGGTGGGCTTTGAGGTTTCAAAAGGCCTACTGAACCAGCTGGAACAGTGACGGAGGCCCTGGCCACTGGGAGGCCTACACAGATCTTCCTGATGCCTCCAGATCTGTATGTAGAGCTCTCAGCTACCACGTCTGCCTGTCTGTTGCTGTGCTCCTACCATGATGGTCATGGGCTCACCCTTCTCTCAGCAATAGACAAGTAGCTAAGACACTAAGAAGTCCATGAGCTTCTGGCTGACTCTGCCTCCTTTCTCATCATAGGAACGCTGAGATTATACATGCAAGCTACCACAACCCACTTTTCTATGTGGGTTATTGGGGTTGAACCCAGGTAATCAAGCTTATGAAGCAAATGATTTTATCTGCTGGGCAATATCCCTAGCCCCATCCTTGGCTTGAAGAAGGAGGGGGGGAGGAGAGGGAGGAAGAAGAGATTTGGCTCTGTGGTAGAGGAGTTGGCTAACATGTCCAAGATCCCTGATTTCAAAACCCAGCACTTGGTCCTTAGCTAGGACAACAGAAAGAAGATGGGTCAAAGTCAGAGGGTGGCCATGGTGGCCATGGTCTTGGCAGATGACAAGAAGGATGACAAGGACAAGACAATGAAATAAGATGCTCTCAAGGGAACCTCAAGTCTGCTTCGACCTCGGAAGAAATCTTTGATGAGAATCATGCCTTTGTGTACAAATCTATGGGCTCAGTACACTACATCAGCATCCTATCATTTGTATATGAGAATCTGCTAGAGACAGGCTGTTCAGTCCTGGTCAACCACAAGGTACGTTCTGAGATAAGGGTGCTAATGGATGCCACAGATCCCCCGGTCACAGCGATGAAGCCCCCCCCCCCTTGCCCACCAGGAGATCTATAAAAATATCGGGGGACTGGACAACCAAAACCAGGAAATTCCTTTTACCTATCCTGAGCATTACGAAGAGATGGGGATAAAGCCCCCTAAGAGGGTCATTCTCCGTGACCCTCTAGGAATAGGTAAAATGTTATTGGTCGAAGCACTAGACAACCAAACTCCAGCCACTTTCTTGAGAGTAGTTGGTTCAGGACTTACTCAGAAGTATCTAGGTGATGGGCCCAAACTCATACAGGAACTGTTTCAAGTTAGTAGAGAACATGCACCTTCCATTGGGAACAAAAGATATATTAGAACCATGGAGGTGAGAAATTCAGCAGTTTTGAAACTGTTAAACCAGTTGGATGGATTTAACTTGGAAGGAGATGTAAAAGTTATCATGGCCACAAAGAGAAAAGAAACTATGGCCACAAAGAGAATAGAAACTTCGGATCCAGCATTTAATAGACCAGGCTTCATTGACAGAAAGACTGAGGTTCCCTGCCTGGTGAAAAAACCAAGAATCGTATCTTCTAGGTTCACACAAGCAGGATGACACTGGCTGATGATGTAACCTTGATCATGGTCAAGGATGACCTCTCTGGGGTTGACATCGAAGCAATCCATACATAGCTTGGTGGCCTTGTGGGAATGTAGAATGAAAGTAACAAAGACTTTTTTTAAAAATCCAAGGAGAATGTTTTTTATAAAGGCACCCCGGGGGGTTTTGTTTCTAGTGGGCCACAGATGCCTTGAGCAAAGTTAATGAGTTTCCCTCCCAGGGAGGATGTGAAACTGCCCCATGAAATCTCTTTTCCAGTTGACTTTTGCTAATTGAGAACCTGTATCTTGGAAGACATTGTGCAGACTTCAGGCGGTTTCCTGTTGGTCAGTGTTGTGCTATTCTCTGCTCCCAATAAAGGGTTGTCCTGGTTTCCTTTCTAATAAATAAATAAGTAAATACAAGAGCCCTCAACCTTTCACAGGGGTCGCATATCAGATATTCTGCATATCAGATAGTTATATTATGATTCCTAACAGTAGCAAAATCACAGTTATGAAGTAGCAATGAAAATAATGTTATGGTTGGGGCTCACCACACCCTGAGGAACTGTAGTAAAGGGTCACAGCATTAGGAGGGCTGAGAAGAACTGCTCTAAAATGATGTTCCTCATCCTTAGAAAGGAAGGACGTTTTGATACATGCCATGACATAGATGAGACTTGAGGACACTATGCTAAGGGAAACAAGAAAAGAGACAAGTACCGTGGGATCCCACTGATAGGAGAAGGTGGCCCAGTCACACACAGAGTGATGGGAAGGTGAGTGGTGGTTACTGGGGACCGAGGGAAGGAGGGCAGCCAATTGTGTGTTGGGACAATCTCATAGGATGAAAAAGGCTCAGAAATGCATCATCACCCATTGCAGGAAGATGACAGTCACTCAGCATATGAATGCATTTACTGTCTAGTTCATGAATGCATGAACTAGAAAGCAGATAAAATAGCAAGTTTTATGTTATATGTTACCAC
Source organism: Phodopus roborovskii (assembly GCF_943737965.1). Classification (NCBI taxonomy): domain Eukaryota; kingdom Metazoa; phylum Chordata; class Mammalia; order Rodentia; family Cricetidae; genus Phodopus; species Phodopus roborovskii. Next base: position 15,962,259 of record NW_026126413.1, read on the forward strand.
TTAAAATTTTATTTTATGGGCTGGAGAGATGACTCAACAGTTAAGAACACTTGACTACTCTTCCAGAGGTCCCGAGTTCAATTCCCAGCACCCAGATGGTGGTTCATAACCATCTGTAATGTGCCAATATTGGTTTGAAGAGAAAATTGAACCCAAAGAAAGGTTTAGAGAACTACAAGACTGCCGCCAACTAACAATTTGAGCGTCCGTGGAAAGGCTACCATAAATGCCCTTCCAGGATAGTGAGATCAACAACAAACTTATCCATGGAGCCCTCATTCAATACCTGTTGGAAACAGGAGCAAACACCCATACATAAACACTGAGTTGAACTAGAATCCAGATGCAGAGAGGACAAGGCCAGGTTGCAGAAACACATAGAGACAGCTGACCTGAACAAGGAGGAGCTAATGGGCCCCCAGACTGATAGCTGGGAATCCAGCATGGGACTGACTCAGGCCCCCCTGAATAAGGGTCTCAGCCAGAAGGACTGAGCAGTCTAAGGGACCTCAGACAGTGGAGCCAGGATGTATCCCTGGTGCACAAAAGGACCTTGTGGACACATCCCCCATGGAGGGATACTGCCTTAACCTAGAGACAGGAGAGAAGTCCTAGTCCCTACTTCACATGACCTGTCAGATCTACATGACCCCACCTGGATGGCATTCCCCTACATATGGAATTGGGGTGGGGGGATGGGAGGGAAGGGTGGTCAGAGTGCATGTGAGGGGGCAGAGAGGGTAAAAGGGAGGGAGGGAGAGAAGGAGAGGAGGGAGAGGGAACTGGGATCGACATGTAAAATAATAAATTAAATTAAAAAATTATTTTATGTGTATAAATGTTTTGCATACAGTATGGATGCACACCATGTGTGTACCTGATGTCCAAGGAAGCTGCCACAGGGCTTTGGATATATGTATGTATGTATGTATGTATGTATGTATGTATATATATATGATCATTGTGAACAACCATACCGGCGCCTGGGAATCAGATCTAGAACTTCTGAAAGAGCAGCCAGTACTCTTCACTGCTAAGCCATCTCCCCAGCCCCTACACATTATCTTCATTCATTCGCTATAATCTCAATGTATTTGTTTTTGGTTTTGGGCCAGGGTCTCACTATGTAGTCCTGGCTGGCTTTGAGTTTTCCATGGACATGAAACTGGCCCGGGACTCCCAAAGATCCCGCCTGGCTCTGCTCCCTGACAGCTGGGATGAAAGGTGTACACCCCTACATCCCCACTCTTTCCTCAATTAAAAATTAGTTTTCTACTTAAAGATCTATTTCCATCATGACTATGGGAAATCTACCTTTTTAGACCTCAGAAAACGGAGGGCATATATAACTAAAGTTATAATCTGATACTTGAAGGCTAACCTACACTGAAAAGTATTTAGTGACATTAATGCAAATTCATAGGAATTATTTCCTATCCTAATTCCTTTCAATCCAATTAGTTTATTTATGTGTGACCTTGTTTCTCCAGATGGTACTAGATCCTGACAGACTTGGCGAGATAATGACACGCAGGTGTTTGCTCTGGACACGTTAGTTAGCTCTTTCGGCATCATGAAATGTAGTCCCTCTCCTCAGAGACCACAGCTTTAGGTTCCCTCAGAAACGGTTTGGCTCTTATCAAGACCTGGTGACCCTTTAGTCACTGTCACTGTGGCCCTGGTCTGTACCACTCTTTCATGCGCGTTCAACAACCTCGGCTAACGTCTCAAGACAACACGTGTCCTTCTCCTGGGCACTCCCCCCTCCCCTGAGGACTAGCAGCAGTTTGCAGTTCTCCTGACAGGAAGGAAGACTTGATTCTCAGTCTCCAGGTGGACAGGCGGTGCTCAGGTGGGACTGGGTAGATGTGAAGTGGTCCTGGGACCAGAGAGGGCCAGGCCACATGACCCGGCCTGGCACTGAGGGCTAAGGCATGCTTTGGCCTCTGCTGGGTCAGATCCAGGCATGTGAGCCCCACACGAATCTCTGTGTTAGAATCTGTGCCAGAACTCAGAGTGTGGAGGCACACAATGTTCATTCTTTGCAGTTCCCTTCCCACACCAAGACAAGGAGAGGACAAAGATAGCCCTCCCATCCCTTCTTCACCCTCCTAAGGCTTAGTTAAAACCATTGTCAGTGCGTGGCAATGTGCGTCTATAACCCCAGCGCCAGGAATCCAAGGCGGGAGGGCTGAGACTCTGAGGCCAGCCTGAGGCAACCAACAAGTGGCCATGCGTCATCGTCTAAACGTGCTCCAATCCTCGCCGATGGATCAGAATTTATAGACTTTCCTATACACTGCAATAAGCAGGGCAAACAGGACAAGCAGTAGCTACACAGACAATGCTAGACAAACAAGTAGTTGCAAGGTTATTTTTTTTTTTTATTTCTGAAAATATTCAGAAACATAAAATTGTGTACACACACAGAGAGAGGGGGGGAGACACACAGAGAGAGGGAGAAAGGCACATACACACACACACACACACACACACACACACACACACGGGGAGAGAGAGAGAGAGAGAGAGAGGGAGGGAGAGACAGAGAGACAGAGAGGGAGAAAGACACAGAGTGAGACACAGAGACAGAGAGACAGACGCAGAGAGAGAGACAGAGAGAGAGAGAGAGGAGAGAGAGCAATCTATTGCAGGAAGTAGCTTGTATAAACCTAGGGTCTAGGAAGGAAAGACTAACCCTGTATGCCTGTGTGCTGGCCCAACAGGAAGAACCGGCAAGAGCTGACCCAGAAGGCCATGGGCAGGATTTCTTCTTACTTACCGAAGCCTGGATTCTGCTCTGAAGGCCTTGCTGACAGGGTCTATTTTCCTCAGGTCACAGGACAATCTTCTTCCTTAACATCTGTCAAATGCACATGTTCACCATACTTCAAAATGTCTCTGCTGCAAAACCTGGATCAGTGCTTGAGTGCTTGCCTGAGGGCCAGATAACAGGCCCAGGCTGACACATGAAATCAAGCACCCTATCAGGTATGTGTCACCGAGGGCCTGCTACATATCTGAGCCCCTGAGAACTAATTAATGACCCTTGCAGAAAATGTATTTATTAGCATCACACCACACATGAACTAGGGAGACAGATGCATGCCAATCACCAGCACCATCTCACATTCCCAAGCTTTTCAAAACATGAAAGACCTAGCCAGAAATGCATCCCCCTGCCCTAGAGATGTGTGAATCTGAAAGAAGATTTAGAGATGAAGGAAGGCCATACACCCCACACAAAGATCTGGGAGCCAGATCCATCTGAGTTTGAACTATAGTTTTCTTACCTTGTGAACAATGGAAACTTCAGTACAACTGCTAATTAAAAAACAAAAGCAAATTCTTTCATAGCAAGGTGTGGTGGTGCACGCTTTTAATCCCAGAGCTTGGGAGGCAGAGGTAGGTGGATATCTTCCAGTTTGATACCAGCATTGCCTACAGAATTCCAAGACAGCCAGCACTTTTACACAGAGAGACCCTGTCTCAAACAACAACAACAAAAACCAAAACCAAAACACAATAACTAAAGCAGTCCTTTCATCGTTTGTATTTTGCACCCAATGTAATATGCTCATTCAAATATGTCAGTGAGTTTTAAGTAATTTATATACCCATACAATCACCCAAGTGATAAAGACAGAACATGTTCCTTGTATCTGTGTTGCATGGTTTTTCCTGAAGAATCTTCCTTCCTTCCTTTCTTCCTTCCTTTCTTTCTTTCTTTCTTCCTCCCTCCCTTTCTTTTTCTCCTTCCTTCCTTTCTTCTTTCCTTCCTTTTTTTTTTTTTTTGATTTTGTTTTTGGTGACAGGGTTTCTCTGTGTAGTCCTGGCTATCTTAGAACTCAGTCTGTAGACCAGGCTGGCCTTGAACTCACAGAGACCACCTGCCTTTGCCTCCAGAGTGCTGAGATTAAAGGCAAGCGCTACCACTGCTGGCAGGAATCCATTTCTATTCATTCCAGATCAAAGGGACAATGACAGCCGCCCTCCAAATTCGCCCAAGTTTAGCATGGTGAGCAGTTGAGTTCATGAGGGTTACTTATAGGAGCATGGGGATATCACCTGATTGTGGCTACACACACGGAGTGTGGCTTCCAAACTGTGTATTCCTTATCCATCCTCTGGAGCAGCTCGTCTTGTGAGCTTTCTCCTTATGCCATGTGAGAATGTGTTGACAGGTCTGATATAACGGTGGCCTCGAGTAGTAACCACAGCAGTCCTGATTCAAGAGTACAATAATTATGTCCAACCTGTAGGAAACACACACGGCTCCTTCCCACTCAATTCCCTCTCTTCATTTCTGTCTCTATTTCTGCCTCTTCCTGTCACTGCATAGAAATCCATTTATTTTTACGTAGGTGGATTAATATTTACTGAGCAAAGTCAGACAGAAACAAAATTTAAAAAGCATATAAAAATGAAGTCTCTGATGTATCATCTGATAGATGTCACATTAAGGCGGAGAGAAGGGATTAGAGTTGAGTGTTGTGTTTCTTGTTTTGAGTGAGATGGCAGGGAATTACCTCCCCTGAAATCAGAGCCACCTCTGCCCTCCACGAGCCAATCCACGAGGGAAGACTGACCAATCCCTGAGCAGTAAAGTAGTAACCTCCCCTTCTAGGGGTGTGAACTTTCTGGCCCAGCTTAGCCCAAGGCAGCTCCTTCCAGGGAGTGGGGAGGGTCTGCCCCCCCCCAGCACACGGAGAAGCCAATCAGAAACGAGAAATGCCTCTCCAGGCGCCTTAGTACTGAGACAACGTTGTAATTTCCCCCAGGGCAGCCAATCAGCTCAGTCTGAGCCAATCCCAAGCCCATAGCTGGGCAGGTTTGGAATTCCCCAAGCCCCTCCCTCTTGCCAGGCTACTATAAAACCCCCTTCCCTCACTTCTGGAAGTCTCTCCTGCTCTGCTCCTGTAGCTATTGCTATTGTCACGGAGGCTGATGCCACCAGTTACCTCGAAAATAAAGACTTTGTTTTTGCATCGGAATCGGTCTCACAGTAGTGATTTGGGTTCCAGACTTTGGGCTTAACAGCTGAATCTATGAATCTATGTATGTGCATCTATTACACATGTGTATAACATATATTTTATACAGATGCCTGTGTGTATACACCTGCTCCTAACATAGTTTTTAAATGATTTACTTTTTTTCTCCCTGTGCATCATTGTTGCATCTGTGTGAGGATGTCAGATTCCCTGCAACTGCAGTTAAAGACAGTTCTGATTTGTCATGTGAGTGCTGGAAATTGAACCTGGTTCCTCTGGAAGAACAGCCAATGTTCTAAGTCACTGAGCCATTTCTCCAGCTCTGCTCCTAATATAAACAGAGAAAACATCTGGTTGCTTATCAAGTTTCCAGGAAATAACATGGAATTTTAAGTGCTTTTTATTTGATTTACATGTTTCTGTATTGTTTGAGTTTACAACTTTTTAAATATGTATTTTTTTTTTTTTATGGGTACGGGTACTCCGTCTGCATGTCCAGAGCCCTGAAGGCCAGAAGAAGGAACTGGATCCCCTGGAACTAGAGGTACAGACAGTTGTGAGCTGCCTTGTGAGTGCTGGGAACCGAACCCAGGTCCTCTCTAAGAGCAGCCAGTGGTTTAAATGCTGAGTCATCCTCCAGCCCATTGGAGTTCTTTTAAAAATTCTCTCTCTCTCTCTCTCTCTCTCTCTCTCTCTCTCTCTCTCTCTCTCTCTCTCTCTCTCCCCTTGCTACCTATGTATATCGATCTATCACCTGTCATGTATCTGTATCATCTATTATCTATCATCTATCTATGGTGTCTCTCTGTGTGTTGCATGTGTATTATTAATGCAGTGTGTATACACCATGGCACTTGTGTGGAGGTCAGGGGACAACTCTGTGATGTCAGTTCTCACTCTCTAGCTTTGCATGGCTTGTGGGGATGGAACTCAGGTAGGGAGACATGTGTGGGAAGCTTTACCAGCGGAACTAGATTTTCAGTCCTCGTCTGAATGTTCTTTTAAAAATAAGAATGAAATATTTTCCCTACAGCAAAACTATTTTAGAGATGAAACAGAACACGTGAAAACTGCACAAGGCTGCGTCTGTGCAGGGAGCTGTGGTAGGCCCTGCTGTGAGCGCTTGGCATAGACTTTCTCCTTTAATCTTCACAAACCGGAATGCTGACTCCACAGAGATTTTGGCATCTATGCAGTTTTGCAGTAAGAAGACCATATTTTATGGGCAAACACATTTTAACCTCTTTAATATAAACGGCTAGTCAAAAAAAAAAAAAAAAAAAAAAAAAAAGCCTTACCTTCTTCCTGCAGCTGAATAGAAATGTACTGTTCAGGGTTTCCTGTCTGCTGCTAAAGATACACAAGCACTTTATATGTAAATTGCATAAAGTTTCTGGAAGTACTTAAAATAAACGAGTTAGGTGACTATATTTTTTTAATGATGTTCTTTAACTTTTATTGATTCTTTCTGGAGTTCACAGATCGATCTCACTCAATCTCTTTAATATTTTGCATCTGTCCTCTGCCCTTTTCAACACTCCCCACCAAAGCAAAACCAAATTAAAAAAAAAAAAAAAAAAAAAAAAAAGCCAAACCAAACAAACACATAAGAGAAAGAGAAAGGGGGGGGGCGCAGATTTTTGTCCTAGAAGCTGTAGCATGGCCTGTTGAGTGACACCGTTTACCCTTTAGTCCATTCATCTCCACTGGCTTGAGGCCTCTGCTACGCCACCAATAATGGGCTCCCACTAGGGCTCCTCTTGGATATCCTGTTGTTGTCCTGCGTCATGGAGACCCTGCAGTTTTGGACCTGTAGGTTCATCCCCTTCACCTACTTCAGCAGTTCATAGATGAGGTGGATGTTGGGGTGGGCTAACTTGGCCCTGAGTGGGAGCTGGGTTGGTCAGCTGGCCAGCTTTCCCTCACCATCACTACCCAGACGGCTCTCCAGCACTGCCTTGGTTAGCTCTCCCGGAGCAGCAGGCAGCAAGGAGTGGGGTCGATCCTTCTGCTCTCAGGTCTTCAGATCCGGCTGCCCCATGCTCACACCCCCAAGGCCAGCTCCGCTGTTTTGCCCAGGTGGTGTACAGGGCCCACTCTCCGTGTGTCCGTGTGCTGCCGCTGGTGATGGGCAGGGCTAGTTTTCTCACTCATGTGACCTTGGGGACAGTCAATGATCAGGGAAGACATTATTATCCCCACACAGAGCTAAGGAACCTGAGCCATCTATGTATGTAAGTTTTGAGGCCCCCCCCCCTGGTTAAAACACCACACAGACTCCATTTCTTGATTGTCCAGAGGTGAGGCCATCTTCATGCTGACATGATCTAGCTGCACCAAATGTCTCTCTGCTAGTCTTCTGGCTCCTTTCAGAAGGCTGACTTCCTTTTCAGCCTAGCAGAGGCATGGCTGCTGGTTTCCAGGCTTCAAACTATACACAGTAATGCCTGGGGTGGAGACTTGTCCTTTTTGTTGCTTGTTCTTGCAAACTAGGACACCTTCCTTGGAAGCCCTTAGTAAATCTCTCCTCATTCATCACTATCCAGAATAATTCATAGATTGTTTCCAAATCCATAATGGGCTAGGGAAATAAAATTGCCTAGAGGTGACTGCATATATGCTGACATAATTGGATACAATGCCTGTAGGTGACTCTGGATACATGGGTTTCTGTCTGCAAAGACTAAAGGGGAAGTAAATGCAGAAGATTAGGACCCTGGGAAGATAGAGTCAAGGGTTTAAGCCGAGGCTAAGCAGTGGCCTCTCTAAGCCGAAACATGGCCCTCTGCTGAAGCTTTACTGAGATGAGATGGCTGGAAAGGATCTCAGCGTTATCATGTAACCCTGTAGACCACAGAGATGATGGACCCAGGCTACTAAACTGCCTATGCTTTTCCCACTGTGACTCAATTGGCTCTGCTTTTCAGTAGACAAGAATGCTTGAGGGATATCTTTTCATAAATTAGTCTGGAAGTATTAAATTTATTTATAGGTTTTGCATGATTGATGTTAGAGAGATTTCTTTAAAACTCACAAATCCTTCAAAAATACTTTTTTAATTTTAAGATGTTTCAAAAAAAAAATCTTTAACACGGTTCTGTATTCGCGTTACTTTAAATTGCTTGTTATTATTGTCGCCATCATCATTACGGGTGGGCTTGCTCACGCCACAGTGCCCTGTGGAGGAATCGGAGGACAACTCTCAGGGATTGGTTCTCTTCTTCCACCATGAGATGGTGGGGATCAAACTCAGGCCATTGGGACTGCACAGCAAGCGCTTTCCCAGCTGACCTATCTTGTTGGCTGTGTACTAGGTTTTTAGAGAAAAGCACACACACGAAACAGAAAATTGTAGCTACAGTTGTGGCTTTCTGTGTATCATTCTTGGAAGCTGTTTCCCTTTTTTCTTCACCCAAGGAAACCACACACTGTTGAATTCAGAGTCTGTTTTCACGTTGATATTTTTATACTACTATGCACAGAGCCAGAAAAGATGTGTGGCACTGTTTTGAACACACACATGCATTTAAATGCTGGATAAGGGTTAATCTGCAAACTTTCTTCTGCAGTAGCACTTTCTGTTGGTTCTTAGTTATACCTGTTTTGTATACTAGTATGCAGTTTTAGTCTACATATCCTATGCGTATATAGCCCTTTGTGACAAACGCTGCAGACAGCTACCATAAACATCTTAGCAGGTATTTCCCTGAGCAGGTGCCAACGCTGCTCTGGTGGTCACTGTCATGGAATGGAATTACTGAGTGTACTTATCTTTCATGTTAACAGACAAGCAACCTTGTTGATTCAGAAAGATAATGATTTTAATTTCTCTCCTACTCTGTATCTGAAACTCTCCTCTGTCAAACATATTTTATTACAGTACACTGACAAGTATCTTTCTTTTCTCTACTGTGGAAGATTATAGTCGATATAGTGTACCTCTTCATTGTGACTTATCTTAATTTAACCCATTTGTCCTTTGAAATACACTTGATCATATGCTACTCATAAAGAACAAGAGAAAATAAAGACAAATACATAGATACCAGTTTTCTTTCTAAATTACAGAGACAAATATTACTTTATTTTTTCTTACTCACTTGGGAATCACTGAAAGTGATCAGAATTTTTGCATTCTGTCTGAAGAATGGAATGTATTCTCTCTTTTGCCAGAGAAACTCCAAGAGCAGAAGAGTTAAAAGGAATAGCACAGACAACCAGTTAATTAGCATTTGTCACCCTGTCAGTGGGCTCCTTGAACTTGCTCCTGAGATGTAGAGATGACAATACTGAGTGACTGCCACTTTTGCATCTCAAAACACCAGTCTATTTTTATGCAGTGTCTACCTCTGAGGCTCCCCAGCTCTTGGATACGCTTACAGCCACCTCCCCAGAGTTTCCATGTTTGGGGGAAGAAGCTGGAGCACTAAATCACAATTTACACCCTAATGACCGAGGGAATGGAAAGATAATTAGCAAACACGAGACCATATTTCCATGTTGGTTGAGGATGAGGACAAGGGTAACATTTAATCCTATGATGGGGGGGTGAGTGGGGGAAGAAAGACATGCTGAGATTAAAATCCAGACTCGATAGAAGAAGCATTTCAGTTCCCACACTAACCTTTTCAGTGCCTTGGCATCAACAGACATCCTCAACGTATCAATGTATTTTCTCTGCTTTATGCGGCAGAAATAAGATACCACCACAAAGGGCAGAGGGAGAGAGTAAGTTTGGGAGTCACAAAGAAACATTCAAGGGACAAGTCATGATAGATGCAATCGTTCCCAAGACTGAAGACAGAATCCTCTGATTTGGGAGGCTTCTTCATGCTGACTGTAACTTTCTACCAGCATGAGCCATCAGCCAGACTATCTGGAAATATTATGACCTGTTGTCAACTGTGCTGAGCAAGTCCTCCTTCCGTGTCCATTCTGGTGATGCTACATGGGAGTATCGAGACTGGCCCTTTTCTACACAGAGATGATGACAGCCTCGTGAGCTCTCTCACTCCCTTCCTCGACAGGATCTCACTATGGGGGTCTAGGCTGGCCTGGGAATTGACAACCACCTGCTTCTGCTACCCAAATACCAGGATTACAGATGAGCGTCACCAGGCCTAGCCCATGACCTTTCTTTTTACTCATACCTTTGATTATATATGGGTTAGGAGTTCTGGCAATTCTTTAGAAGTAGCTGGACATCTTCTTAACAGCACTTTTGAAAATTAAAACTTTCTGAGTGGGTGGGTGATGGTGACGCCTTTAATCCCGGCACTCAGGAGGCAGAGGCAGGCAGATGTCTAAGTTGGAGACCATCCTGGTCTACAGAGTGAGTTCCAGGATGGAGGTGGGGGTGGGGTGGGGGGAGAAGGGAGAGAGAGGAGAGAGGAGAGAACAGGAGAGAGAAGAAAGGGAAGGAAAGGAAGAAATAAAGAGAAAAAGAAAACTAGAACTTTCCTACTTATGACCAAGATCCTTTCTTCCTGTGCCTCCTCCTGCTCTTCTTTTCCTTCTCCAAGACAAGGTCTCACGACAGCCGTGGCTAGCCTGGGACTCACTCAGGTCTCATGATGGCCGTGGCTAGCCTGGGACTCACTCAGGTCTCATGGTGGCCGTGGCTAGCCCGGGACTCACTCAGGTCTCACGACAGCGTGGCTAGCCTCACAGACTCTCAGAGAGCAGGCCAGCAGGTCCTTTCTTCGGGTCATTACTGCTCTGCTTGAATTCCTGCATTTGCAACAGTTCAGTCACCTTCAAGTGCTCACCCTTCAGCCCCACACCGAGCACTCTTCAAATTCCAGAAAACCTCAGCTTCCTCAAGTGGCTCTTCTGAACTCCAGTGACCAGACCAGTGACCTGAACCCCGGAGAATCAGTGTGTTTAGAGTGGAAAAAAAAAAAAAAAAAAAAAAAAAACTTGTATTAGTGTAATGACTTTATTTTCGTTATCCCAATGGAGTGCGGCGGGTACGCTGACATTTAGTTCTCTGGCACCAGAGAAACAGTGTTGGGCCTCGGCTGATTTCTGCAGGGCACTTAGAAACCTGTGAAGGAGACAGCTGAGCATGTCTTTGTCGGCTTTAACACAAGGTACACTACACTTACAAAACAAGATGGCTTTCCTGGCTTCCCCAAACCATGTCTTAACTAGAATTTCAGTAGCTACATGGAGGGAACAGCTTGGCCTTTCTAGAAGTTCTTATTTTACTTATAACTAGCTGAGGGATTTCAGGTTCCAGATCCACTTCCCAGGTGTCTCTGCTTGCTTGGCTCTGTGTGTGCACGAATGTGTGCTTCCACTTTCAATAAGACTTGTCTTTGCAGTGGAAAAAAATGAAACAAAACTAGTTGAGAGCTACAGAGATGAATCATGAGTAGAGAGAGGCACTCGATCAAGGCTGATGATGACCTGAGTTCGATACCCAGAACCCACATGATGGAAGGAGAGAACAGACTTCTACAAGTGTCCTCTGAACTCGACACATGCCCATGGCATATATGCGCTCACACACACAAATGCACACAGGAATTTCAGCGCAAAACAAAAGGACAGGCTGATGAGCACAGCATGGTGGTGCATGCCTGTACCACAGCACTCAGGAGCGTCAAGAGTTCTATGCCAGCCTGGGCTGCAAAGTGAAACTCTCAAAATATAAACAGACAGTGGATGTCGCTCCACAGTAAAAGCCTGGTTTAGCACAAGCAAGACCCAGTGCCACTGGCAACCAAAAACAAACAAACAACAAAGCAAAAGTAATTGGTGAGATGTGAAGGGCTACAAGGGTTCTTTCGTACTCATCCCCAGGGCCCAGGCAAATGCTCTACCGCTGGGCCACACCGCTGGGCCACACCCCTACCCCCAGCACAAGCAAGTCGTAAGGAGTTTCCTTTTCAGTTTACCCTGAGTCTTCCAAGCCTCTCTTTTGCCTGTAGACATTAGAGCACTGATGACTATCTAGAAGTGGAGTGTTGTGTACAAGAAGCACTGTTCACCCCGCCCCCCTAACCCCCCAGTTAAACAGCATCTAAACGTGTTAAGCGGGACTCACTAATACCATTTTCTGCCCCTGACTTCTGCTGTGTCCCTGCCGTGTGTGTGTGTGTGTGTGTGTGTGTGTGTGTGTGTGTGTGTGCGTGCGCACGTGTGCGTCCATGTGTGTGAGAGTTTGGAGAGAAAGGAATGAGAGACGGGAGAAAGAGGTTCCATGGCTGCTTAGATCACAGGCTGTAGCTTATCTCCTGAAAACCTAGTGACATTACTAGCGGTAGGAAGCAGGCTGTTTGAGCTCTGTGAATGGGGAACTTCCATTCCATCTAGAAAGACACCACCAGGCCATTCCTCTTCTCCCCAAACTAAGCTGGGCTTAGAAAGGACAATGCAAAGTTTGTCACCTCAGAAAACTATCACCAGTCAGAGACTGTTGGAACACGGTCTAAGAGTGGAAAGCTCTAGTGCCTGGGGAAAACTCCAGGAAAAGGAGTCTTGTGACCTCCCTTTCTTCATAACACAGAAATGTTCTTGGAATGTGTCTTTGTGCTCCTCAGGTGCAGCGGATAGGAGAGAGTTTACTTCAGATTATTCATCACAACTGGCTGTTGTTCCTTGTTTGTATGACTCTATGGGAAAACATGTTTCCGCCACGTGCAGCTTGTCCTTGTAATTGGACACCTTACTCAGGTGACTCTTCTCAACCCTCAGAGTAAAGCTGACTACTGCATTAGACTATGCAGTCGGCCTCGTTTTTAGTGTCCATCGTCCCATGTCCCATCACCTCTAGAGCGATGACAAGACTCTACAACAGAAGGGTACAGTAGGTAAAGCTGTGAAGATTCCCTCATGCCATCTGATCCCAGATGGAAATTCACTTGCTAACTGGGATACCAACTGAACAACACAGAAGCAAGCAGCGCCTGGCTGATGATTTTATAACTGAAACTGAAGCCGAGTGGGCCATGCGCACACTGAGAACAGAGGTTGCATTGTGCTGTGCGTTACAACAGAGGTCCCACTTGTCAGTCACACAAACGTTTAAGACCACAGAAGGGGACAAGGGTGGCAAAATGCATCTTTTGCTTTTGTCCACTTTGTCTTGGACACAAAGACATTGACGCCTGCTTTGTTCTAGGAAGGAGTCCGACATTCCTTCTTGGACCTACCCGGTCATTAACACAGACAGAACATTCCTGCCTGAAACCACTCCTCCAAGTCTCTGAACAGACGAAGAAAGCAATACAAAGGATGTAGTGCTGGACTGGGCGTTTATTTGTGAATTACCACTTTTCCTCATTTATTTTTACTTTCTCAGGGTCAAACAACTGTAATAAATACTACCAAGACAAAGACTTCTATTTGACAAGATCTGCCAATATTTGAAATAAATCTATCCTTTGAGATAGGAATTAATTACATTCTTTAGAATTTAGTTAGCAGACAAACTAGCAGATGTGGAAAACAATGTATCTCTGAAAGTAATCTTGGCAAGTTATAAAATGTCTCAAGACTGGGAACAAGGTCATCTGGGGAATAGCTCAGTGGGAATTACCATGTGGGAGGTCCTAGAGTCAACCCTCAACACTGAAAGAAAAACAAAACAAACAACAGAGTGGAGACTGAGTTACTGAGTATTTACGTGGAGGGATGACTACATCGCTACACACTTACATATGGGATCCTAGGCAACCAATAGTTAAAAGGCAGATCTCCAAATACTGAGTACCACTAAAGAAAGATGTGGATAAACAAGATGCTGCCTTGGAGGGCAGGGCCAGGGCATCCTGTTTCTGTGTAAAGGGCCTCTGGGAGGATATAAAGAGCACAGGCGATGCATCACGTTCGGGGAGAGCTAGACAGATGGGAGACCAGGGAGGGATGGAAACAGAAAACTGTTGCGTTAAGTGTAATCTCTCCCAAAGTTTAACTTATTACTTAAAGAAAATAAAGTAATAGATCTGATAGAACCAAGGAATTCCAGGAAGCTTGTGGTTTAAAGAACCAGAAGGAACTTAAGGTCTTGTCTTCATCCTTGCAACAAACTGTGAAATTGTTAAGCTTCTGTAACTGGTCACTGGCCTGTTTAACAAGGTTCTGTTCATATGGGGAAGTCACAGATCCCAGGCAATGAGAAGTGAAGGATGGAAGTGCTTATCCTTTGGCTGTTAGCAATGGAAATTACTCTCACTGATGGGAGGAAAGGTTACGGAATCATGACTAATACTGAACCATCTCTAAAAGCTGCTCATCTTCAATACGTCGGCTTTGTTGCATGCCTCAGTGTCTTGGGGTGTATAGTATTTAAGTAGGGAAGACCCCCACATCATTTCTCTGATGGTCACTTATTTATAATACTTTGTACTTTGATCACAAAATGTTTTCAATGAACTTTGCACACAGAGTATGACCAGCAAGGGAGAATAGCTTTCAGTCTTTCTACTGAACCATGGAAGGGGTGTGTGTGTGGTATTTGTTAGAAAAGCCTGTGGTGGCAGATGGCACGGTAACCACTTAAAATTCCATGGCACAATGATGCAATTGTAGAGTAAGATAGGGTTGGATGAAAAGAGAGAAAAATTTTAATACATACTTCTGTACCATAATTTATTTGAATGCATTATGAACTCATTTGCCTCCTCTGCCACAGTGTGAGAGGTTGTCATTTTTTGTTTTTTCATCTTCAGTTCTAGGACTAGTGTGTATGAGGTATTTTAGAGTCTGTGGATTGAAAAACAGATGTTCAAAGCGAACTGTCTAAAATGGTAGTTTTTTTTTTTTTTTTTTTCTTTAATCAAGGTAAAGACCCTCCCAAGCATGTAAAAGTTGTTAATAATTTCAGGGCAGTCATGGGAAGTACCCTCTGCCTTATTCTTAGATCCTCAAACAATCCAGAAACTCTAGATTAAGAAGCTATGAGGTTTAGGGGTTGGGTATGTGGCTCAGCAATAGTGCACTTGTTGGTCTTACATACATGAAGTGTGCTAGCATGTTTTATGTCCACTAAACACAACTTAATATTTTGAAACACCGGAACCTCAATTGACAAAATGCCTCCAAACATTGGGCTGCAGGCAAGCGTGGAGGACATTTTCCTAATTAGTGATTGATGTGGGAGGGCCCAGCCCACTGTGGGTGGTTCCATCCCTGGGCTGGTGGTTCTGGATTCTATAAGAAAGCAGGCTAAGCAAGCCATGAGGGGCAAGCCAGTAAGTAACACCCCTCCATGGCCTCTGCATCAGCTCTTGCCTCCAGGTTCCTGCCCTTCTAGAGTTGCTGTCCTGACTTCCCTATGAAAAGTTTCTACACCTCATAAGCCTCTCTGCCAAAGCAGCAATCTAAGTCAGACCAGACCAAACCAAACTAGAAAAAGCCCAGGTTTAAGGGATAAGACACTCCGGGATGGCTTTCCAGCTCCTGCACCCCCATGGCACATGTAATGTGTGTATCATGAATAAGTAAGTGACCAGTGTCTTATACTGCGGTTCTTATATTCAAACTTTAAGTTGAATAACAGAAAAGCAAAGCAGCTGGCCACTAGCTCTCACTGCTAGCTCAGGCTGAAAGGGCTGGTCCACGCATGAGCTCTTCACTAAGTCTCAAACTGCTGCCTCTCCTCAGTGTGGCTGGAGAACAAATCCCTCTCTCAGACCTTGCTTCTATCTTATATACTCCCCTAATGTTGAAATTAAAGGTGTGAGCTATAATTTTCTTTTAGACTGATTCACTCTTGTGTAGATCTGGGTGGCCTTGGATTTATCTCTTAATCCTGAGGCCTAGGATTAAAAGTGTGAACAACCACCTCCTAGCTTCTGGCTGCTGGGATTAAAGATGTGTGCCTGGCTTCTATGGCTTGTGGCTGACTTTGCTTTCTGAATCCTCAGGTAAGCATTAATAAATCATAAACAATACATTACCACAAATCCCCTTTTTTGTCTAATACAAAAAGGCTACAACTAACATAAGAAAAACTATATACAATAAGGACAATAAGCATATACAATATATATAGGCAATAAATTTGTCAACAATGTCTAGTCCATTTGCATTTGACAAATTCAGAAAAAAATACTTCATTAACTACTCTATCTTGGTGAGTCCACAGTCTTGTGCCTAATTTACTTTCTATTCTAATTTGCACTATCAAATTATCTTTCAGTGTCTTTCAGACGTTTACACTTTACACCTCTTTAGTGAGTTTCCTTTCTGAGTCTGGTAAATGATGAAAACTGTAACTATACTATCTAGTCTTCAACTCCCTCAGACACCCAAGAAGGAAATGATATTGAGTGAACAGGAAGTGCAATCAAGCCACTTCCAAAAAAGGGTAAGAAATGGCAAAAACAGCTGGCTGCCTGAAAAGTCACCCAACCTTGGATTTCTTGCTTTTAGCTAAAGGACTTGGAAATCTCTCCATACTCAACAGCCAGGAATCTATGATACGCTTGGCAAAGTCGTAGCTCTCAGTCACAAAGGTGTCATGTCAAAGAGATACCGAAGACCCTCGAGGGAGTCAGTGAACTTTCTTGAGCACACATCCTCTCTGAGGACAAATGCTGAGACACTGGATCACAGGAAGAAATGGGAAATCATGGGAACAAATGTAGGCCAGTCTCTGGGTAGCAGGAAACAGCAAATAGAAAAGGCGTTGGTTAGAGAACAGAGGAAGAACATTGCTGAACCGGTGTGCTGAACATGTATTTTATGAGGAAACAATATCCAGAATTCAACTAAATAAAAACCCAAGCAATATGATGGCACCCACCCGTAAGCACAACACTGGGTGGCTGAATGCTGAGACACTGTGTCCTTGTGCTCTTGTAAATACAAGCTTTAACATTCAAACACAAAAGCAACGTGACTTTGTTCTCATGGACAATGATCTAACTTTATTGTGTGCAGTCTTTTTTTTTTTTTTTAATATACACCAACTATTAGCTTTTCCAAGTGAAATAAGACTTATGATAAAGTTATTCTGAAGGAGACACAGAAAAAGCTGGAAAGGTTTTTTCTTTTGTCTGAAAGTGGAAAACAAAAGTTGGGGAAGGGGGTGGGCAAAGATACAGAAGATTCCAGAGATTTCTAAGACCACCATGAAAACAGCTGGGGAGAGCAGAATACTCGCCCAGCATGGGTGAAGAAGCCATGCACCAGACTGCAGAAAAAGGGGCTTCCCTCCTGGGTGCAGGTCCTTGACATTCCGTGCTGTGTATCTTTATTACACAGCATAACATTTTATTTAACACAAAGTCCACTTGGCCTAGAGGGCAGTAGGTTTCTAACTTTATCCCTAGCCAGCAAAGTCACCTCTCACAAATGACTCAAAGAACCTGCATGGCCCATTCTCAGTTCATTTACATTGGCTTCTCAGGCTCCTGCTTGGTTTCCTTTTTGAGTAGACTCCCAGAGCTAAAATAAGTGGTGTGAGCTTACCAGTCTGCTGCTGAATTGGAAATTTAGGCCCCAGTTAAAAAAAAAAAAAAAAAAAAAAAAAAAAAAAAGCTACAGATCTGGAGGTTCACTTCAAAATCACCTTATGAGGCAGGTTACTGAGGAGCTTTTCCCCACAGCTCATTTGCCCAGGTAACACCAGGGAGCAATTGTTCTCAAATGCTCCATTCCAACCCACCTCTCCTGGAGTTTTTTTTTTAAAGCTCTTAGCTTCGCTCTGTTGTTTCTCCACTCAGCACTTTAACACACATCTCCCTGCTACTCCAGGGAGGTGGTCAGTAAGGGAGGCAAAGGCACAATCCCTTGTTAGAAACACACGGGAACCGAGCTGAGAACGGAGCTGAATGTGACGCCTCACACCTGCAATCCCCAGGCTTGGGAGGCTGAGGCAGGGGAATTACCATGAGTTCCAGGCTCCTCTGGCTCCATGGTGAGATGCTCCCTGAAATTAACAAAATAAAAAGAAACAAATACAGGGCAAGAATAAAAGAAACACGAGAATCCCAAAGGAGTCTGGGATTGCTCTGCTGTTCTTACTTGTGGCCGCAAGCGAAGACTTGACATCTCTGATGTGGAAGTACAATTGATAGGGCTTCCAGGACAAGACACAAAACTTGTACACGTTAGGCCAGTTAAAACTAAATTAAAACAATGTCACTGAGCTTTAGGAAAAAAAAAAAAAACAACCCAGCCCAGATCTAAGTGGAGAAACATGAAAGCATGACAGAAAGCTGACTCAGTAAGCCCACTGTACGAAAGATAAACGGATTACTGAGGCATCGTCCACTGGCCTTGAGACCAGCAGGCAAAGGGCAGCTGACACTTAGCCCTGAGGCAGAGGGTCAAAGTTGACAAAGGGCTCCGAGGGAATATTTACCAGAATGTGATGATTCATTTCTCAGTCCAGAAATCTCAAGTATGAAACTCCAAGATATAAGAAGGATCAAATTATATCATGTTTATGATTCAATTAAAAATTCTTAGCCCTCTTACATTATATTATCTAGATTATAATAGTAAAAAAATCAAATTACATTCATATGAAACTTTTATCAAAAGAAATCAAATCCATTTTATGAAATTTTATAGTACAATTATTTTTAGTGGGTCTTTTCTTAGGTCACAGTATTTATAATTGCATTTACAGCTGTATAATTTTTAAAATTGAAAAACAAAAGCAAATCAATAGAAATCTAAGTTTTCATTTGTAAAACTGCCTTCGGTCTCCAGGCTAGCACCACATGGCGGGTTGATTTGTCCTCCAGACATGGATGGCTCCCAGGATCCGGGGTCTAGGAAGCATTCAGGCCCCGACTCATTAGAAATGCTTTTTGGTTTGGCTCACGTTGCAAGAAATTCTGGAGCATGTCCATGCCGTCCAGAGATCCCCCAGGTTTCAGGATTAGGTTTCTGTACTTCATTCCAACCTAATAAAAGAAAACATCATGCCTAATAATTCACGGGCCTAGCAATCCTCCAAATCCCTAGGCGTAAGGGAGAAGGGGCGAGGATGAGGAAAAGGAGCTTCAGTTTTGCTCGCTCTTGACATTCTTTGGGCTGACACGGCAGCTCCAGCCTTCCTTTCTGTAGTTAAGAATTTGGGTCTTCTACCCTGTCCACCACTACTGTCTTGTGTCCTTGGATTCCCAACTGTGAGCCAATAGCACAGGCAAGCAGGCACACCAAATACCCAAAGGGAATACCGTTTGCCACTGCCTGTTAGCCCATTTCCAAACGGGACGGTAGCAGAGCAAGGGGTTCCAGAGGCTAAATCAGCTCTGGGCAGTCTGAAGCAGGAGCTCGGGTACTGCTGAATGGCTTCAGGTATTATTATAAGAGGCTCATGAAACACTCTCTCTCTCTCTCTCTCTCTCTCTCTCCAAAGCCCCCACAAAGAAACACAACTGAGCTTTTTAGGAGTGGTCAAATGACAAGCATTCTGAGGGGGTCAGAAGTCTTTGGGGATGGCAGTCTGGAATTTTAAAACAAACCAGTTCCTCTGCTTTTATTTACACAAACACAGCAGGTAAGGAAAGTAAATAGCTGCTACTCAGCAACACATCAGCATCCTTAGGGTTGCTGTCACATTCTTCCTTTGTCCTTGTAATGAATCCAATGAGTCCTACGAAATAAGCGGGCACCACCCACGAGTATATTTATTATGTGATCTGATCAATAGGACCTACAACTTTTTTTGGGTTCAGAAGATTTAGAGAATCCAGAGACAAAGACAGAAAACAAGATCCTGCTTGTGGCAACCATGAGACTTATTATGTAAAATAAAACATGAGTGAAATCCACTAAGTTAGACAAAGGCAAACCTATCTGATGCCTTACAAGAGCCATGAAATAAAAAAAAAAAAAAAAAAAAAAAAAAAAAAAAAAACAGATGAAATCTTTGGGGTTGTCTTCTGTGCATAAGCAGGAATCACTCAAAACTTCCAAATCGTTTAGCACAGCGGGTTCTCAGTCCTCTTAAGGCTGTGACCCTTGAATACAGTTCCTCATGCTGTGCTGACCCCAACCATGACATTATAACCGTTGCTACTTCGTAATTGTAATTTGCTACTGTTAAGAATTGTAATATAAATAAACACCTGTGTTTTCTGACAGCCTTAGGTGACCCCTGTGAAAGGGTCATTTGCCCAATCTTTTGATGCTATGACAGGTTGCTGACATTTATAAAGTTTACAGCTGAGAACCCTCAATGGCATTACCAGAAAAAAAACCAAAAGCACCCCTCCTCCAAAAGAAACATTTTAGGTAAGTTGATGATTCTGTTTTGGGCTGTCTTATAAATTCCTAGCTATTCTCAGATACATGCAGCCTAGTATACGGAGCTGGACATGGCTGACACAAACTCAGTCAATAGTGTAAATTCTAGTTAGGAATAAGCAATTAAACCTAGTGTTTGCTAAATGCTCAGGTAGCAAGACCAATAGGATTATGAAGCACACATTTAAATTTAAAGTTTCCATCAACAACATATAAAAATGTTTAGAATATGAAATTAGTATTTTTGGGTCTCAAGCTGGCCTCAGACTTGCTATGCCGCGGGGATGACCGTGGCCCTCTGACCCTTCTGTCTTTACCTCCTAAGTGCTGGGATTCCAGGTACAAGCCACTATTCCCAGTTTATACAGTGCTGGGGATTGATGCAGGCCATGTGGAGGCCAGGCAAGTACCCTACCAACTGAGCTACACTCCAGCCTCATGAAATTAAGAAATATTTGCTTAAACATTACAAGCAAGGCACTGTGGTGCGCACCCTGTACTCCATGCTATCTGGGAGACTGGGGTGGGGTGGTCCTCTGAATTCCATCCTAACCATGATGGTATGATTTCAACATGTACAATCTCTTACAGACCAGTGAGTTGGCTCTTGTTGTTTTGTTTTACAAAACTCAAATGATGCTGCTGATGTTGCTACGGTAGGCTTAGATTCAGGGCTCGGAGCACGTGGCGTTAAGGAGTGTGTGAAAATGGGTTAGCAGGGTACCAAGAAGGCACACAGCACTCTTGCTGCTTTATTTCTAATGCGTTAAGAGTCTGGCTGGGTTCAATCTCAGCACTCAGCACTCAGAAGGCAGAGGCAGGCGGATCTCTGTGAGTTCAAGGCCAGTTTGATCTACGGAGTGAGATCCAGGATAGTTACGGCTACACAGAGAAACCCTGTCTCAAACAAACGAACAAGAAACAGAGTCCACTTGCCACCCACAGCTATTGAACTTCGTGGTCACACTGTGCCAATGAGGACTTGGAGCTGAGTTTAGTTGGTGTCATTTGAGGCAGAGGACAAAACATTAACAACTAAATTTTTTTTTCCTTACATGGTCTACACCATTCTACCAGTAATCAACACTCTAAACTACGCCTGGCTGCTCTTGTCATAGACTTCATCATTCTAGCGCCCCCTCAGTCCACACACACACTCCCCTCCCTCACTGCTCAGTGTGTTTGCGTCTGACCAGTGTTAAATGGCTGTGTGGAGAACAGAGCCCATGCTCTTTGGGAACAGCAGTGTGGCACCGCCACAGACAATGGAAGTTAGTTTATAGAATTAGGAAAATATTAAAAACCCTGTATTAAGGAAAACAAAATATGTACTAATAGAACAGTTCAATAAACCCTCAGGTATCTATCACCCAACCTTGGTGAAAACAAGCCTTGAGATGGCAAGCATCACCACTGTGCCTGGCTTATGCAGTTCTTGGGATCATGTTCCCAGGTCTCTGAATGCAGGGCAAGCATTCACCCACCTGAGCTACATCTCCAACTGCCCTTATTATTACTGTTAGTATTTCTGAGATAGGAACTACATAGTACAACTTGGTCTCCAATTCTTAAGCTCCTTCCTCAGCCTGCCAAGAACTGAGATTACAGGTGTGTCTCTCACACCTGTCAATAATTAGTATTTTCTCACAAACATTCCATGTTCAAGTGCTGCATATTTTTTTTTTAAATATTCCTTTGATCCCAGTACAATCAGGCAGATAATCTGAGTTTGAAGCCAGCCTGATCTACACAGCAAGTTTTAGGTCAGCCAAGGCTCTGTGTGTGTGTGTGTGTGTGTGTGTGTGTGTGTGTGTGTAAAGACTCAAGACTGCCTTAAAAACAACAATAACAAAAACAATAAAACAAACAAAGGCATTTGTACTTCGAATATTACAGAGAAAGAACAAACCATTAAAGATACAGCCCAAGATGCATCATCTGACAAAGTGCTCCACCAACTGCTGTGAATTTGGTGGGGAAGCTCAGTGGGAAGGCAGAGGAAGCACTGGAGGCTTCCACAAAGCTGTGGAGAGATGGGGCGGCCCTGCGGCCTGCAGAGCCGAGCCAGAGCAGAGCACTGTTCAGTGTCAGCACTCAGTTCAGCACAAGGCAGTCTTCCTCGGCTTATGCCTCCAAACAAGCTGATTCAATTTCCTCAATTATCAAGCAATGGTCTTTTAAGAGTTCCATTTCCCTTACGATGAAGCTCTGACAAGAGTTTAAGAACCATTTTGGTCACAGGACCTAGCTTTTGTTAAGAAAAACAAAACAAAACACCAAAATTCAAAACCCAAACCAAAGCGACAAACTGGGCAGTTAGGGAATCTTTGTGAGAAGCAGGGTTGGGTGAAGTCCGCCACAGGTGGGAGGGATGTGGGCCCTCGGCCAATCAGTGGTGTTTACACAGTAAAGGAATCCGAACTGTCAGGGAGGCAGGAAGGGAAACTCTGACATTTGAAGCCAGTGGCATCTGGGAGACTGCACACACTCAGATCCTAACTGCTCTCCCCTGAAGGGAAATCAATCAGTTGCCACTGAGGTTTAGTACCTTGGAAGAGCAGCAGGGATCTTAAGGCACTTTGCGAGCCTTTTCTAACCCTGAGGATTTCGGAGGCAAGGTTAGGAGCTCTGGAGTCAGGTCCAGGCCTGAACCCAGGCTTGATACATTAGCTTCATAATTTTTGGCCTTGGTTTCCTTATCTGTAAAATGGGAATACGCTGCCCTTATATTTTTCAAGCTATTAGACACACAGTGAGATTTGATAACTCTTATCCATGTCCCTCCATCCTCCAAGGGCACTCACTTATTTATGTTCATGGAAATAACTACATTCTCACTTTGACATTTCCTTAAAATTACTTCTGCCTTCTAATCAAGCACAAGAAAGCCCAAGAAACTTCACCTTCACTCTCGGTGAGGGAGAAAATAATAGCAGGAGAGAGAAGGCCCTTATTTTTGGAGGCAATATTTTAATGGCAAATGTAATTATCCTATGCAGGATGCTCGTCACCTGTCAGTAACGGGAACATGGGAAGGGGAGAGGACAGGCTCCTTCTGGCTTTGGATCCTGGAGGCAGCACACACGGCAGCCCTCTCATGGCCCTTCAACCCAGCCTTCCGAGAGCAGAGGCAGGCTTGTGGCCTTCCAATGTGGAGCAGAGTGAGTGCCCTGCCCAGGACAGGTGAGGGCAGCTGGGCACCTGGCATACTCCCCACCTGTCTGCAAAGTGGACTTTGAGACACTGCACAGCCCACAGGGCCCTCCATGGGGCACACCCTTTGTTTTCTCCAAGGGTGAGGTGGTGATGTGTGTGTGTGTGTGTGTGTGTGTGTGTGTGTGTGCGCGCGCGCGCACGCACGCATGTGGCAAAGCTATAATGCCTGTGACAAGGTGGCAAGGTGGGAGAGAGGAAGGCTGGCGCTGGGAGCCAGGAAGATGGAAAGAAGAAAGGCAAGCAGAGCCATCCACTCTGAGGTCTTCTGAGACCTCCCAGCAGCCTCCAGTCAGTGAAGACAGAGAGGGGCTGGAGAGGAAGGCGGATGAGTGGAGGGAACCAAGAGTAAGGTCCAAGATACACACAACTTTAGGGCAAAGGGACGCACAGGCGAATAAAGTAATCTCTTTTACAAGAGCGCCCTCTGACCTAGATAAGAAATATGTAATTAGGCACTGGGCGTGGTGGTCCACACCTGTAATCCCAGTTCTTGGGAGGTTGAGGTATGGAGATGGAGAGTTTGAGGCTAGTCTGGGCTACACAGGGAGAGTTGTCTCAACACAAAATACAAGGTAAAGCACAAAGGTCATTAAAAAAAAAAAAAAAAAAAAAAAAAAAAGGACAAAAGACAGCTAGACCCAGTGGTGTAGGTGTGCAACCCCAGTTCTTTGGGAGGCTGACGCAGGGAGGCCACGATTTTAAGGCCTTCCTGGGCTACAAAATTGAGTTTCAAGGTTAGCATGGGCAACTTAATACAAACCAGTTTGGGGTTGTAGTCCCATAGCCCAGTGGCAGAGTGCTTACCTAGCACATAAGAGGTCCCGGGTTCAGTCCTTAGCCCCTTCTCCCACGCACAAAAGAACCAGTACCTGAACTGGCTGGGGTTTAAGACTTGGGAGTCTATACTTACAAATATTCGAGAAGAAATCCGGGGAGT
Source organism: Phodopus roborovskii (assembly GCF_943737965.1). Classification (NCBI taxonomy): domain Eukaryota; kingdom Metazoa; phylum Chordata; class Mammalia; order Rodentia; family Cricetidae; genus Phodopus; species Phodopus roborovskii. The sequence goes on from NW_026126413.1 coordinate 15,986,622, forward strand.
GTGGCATCGGCACACGGCTGTCTCCAACCCTAGCTTAGGCTAAGGGTCACACATTCAAAGCTGTCCTAGGATGCACACAGTCAGACTCTGTCTCAGGGGGGAAATAGCAATCCCATTTCTTTCCTTTCTCTCTTCTAGCAGGCGACCCCCACAGCTGTGAAAGGCTTGGATTTAACAAGAGTCTGTGGTTGCACAGGGGGGCAGATGGACTGGATTTGTTAGTGAGGGAGTTACAGCAGGATTGAGCCCAAGATCCTGCTTTAAGAGTCCCGGCATTCTTAGTCATTAAATTCTCTGATGGCAATCCCTTTCCAATTCATAAAGGAGTGTTCCTGCTTCCATGTATGTTACAGCATGTGAGGTCTTCCTAGGACAACAAAGGCTGAAAGCTAATAGTTAATCGAACAGTCCTGTTTTTTCAGTGTTCTTTCTGAAGTAACACCTGCTTGTGTTTCTCCTTCAGTAATTCAAGAAACAAAGCTCAGAATTCTCTCTTAACGACAGAGAGACAATTCAGGCCTAACAATATATAAATAGCCTTTGAGTCCACAATGTCTATTACCTCTTAGGAAATCTTCCCACAATGAAGTTGCCTTATAAAAAAAAATGGCCCTAGTTAAAATGCTCCTATTTTTTCAACCCTGTGATTAGGGGCTGGGTTTTGAAATTACATTTAGTGAACCTTAAGACACCCTGGATGAGAACCAGAGCTGACAGAGGGGCCTTGACCCAAGCAGCTCCCCCCATAGTTACTAACACAGCTGTCAGAGCTGGAGAAGTTACATCTGGTGAGACAGCGTCTTCTCCATGTTCTACTAGAACAGCCTTTAGGCGTGTGTGTTGTCCTCTCTGTGTGCACATGGATGAGGGGAAGTGTGAGGGTTTGCATGTGTGTGCATGTTATTTACTTCTGTTTGTATGTATGAGCATATGAAAGCATGAAGGTGACGGCCTATGTGTGTGAGCGTGGCATGTGCATGCGTGTGTGTAAGTTAGAGGTCAACGTTGGCGTCTTCATTGGCCCTCTCTACCTTTCTTAGTACTTGAAGCAGGTTTCTCACTAACCTTGGAGCCTATGGTTGTAGCTAGACTGGCTGGCCAGTGAATTCTGGGAGCCCATCTGCCTTTGTCTTAGAGGTAGGTTACAGGTGTGTGTTGCCATGCCGGGCTTGTATACAGGTGCTGGAGATGTCAACTCACCCCCCCCCCCCCGTGCTTGCAAGGCAAAGGTTGTTGGTTTTTTCTTTCTTTTTTTTTTTTTAACCAACTAAACCACCCCCCAAGCCTGAGTTTGGGGACAACTTAATAAGCTAATTAATTAAGTAGCTAAAATGTGGTATTTACTTATTAGAAAGACTAATGTGAAGAACTACCGAGAAAACATGGTATAGGGTTGGAGGCTGAAACAGGAAAGTGGCCAATTCTAACTGGCAGAGAGGTCCCAGAGCAGAAGGAAGACACTGTACCATAAACTATTCACGGCTGCAGTTCAGTTCAGAAGGCTTCAGGCTGACGTCTGACCCTCCTCTGTTTGTTTTCCCAGCGTGCGGCGTGCCCTCTGCAGTTTTGCTCCCTAGGGTATGATGACGTGGTGCTCAGGGCACAGCCTGAGCTTTGTAGGACAGCAGATGTTCCAGAGAAAGCCTGGAGATGTGCTTCTGTGGAATAATGACCGATGTGGTCCTGATCCCAGCCCCACCGTGCTAACTTCTCAAAATGCTCCAAACACACTGGTGTGTGTGTGTGTGTGTGTGTGTGTGTGTGTGTGTGTGTGTGTGTGTGTGAAGCTCTGAGCCAACAGTTTACATGTCAGCCTGTGATGGATGATTCCCATGACTTCAGACCAAGTGGAGCATTGCTTTATACGACAAAAATTCCTATTGTTCCTCTGTTTACGTATCCAGCCTCTGTGTGAGAAACCAAAGGCCACACAGGCCAGCGAAGGCCTTCTGCAGGGTTAGCCATGGCGAGGCTGAGATCACACACAGAGCAAGCAGGGCCTGGCTAGCCAAGCCGAAGAACAGAACTTCGTTTTCTGTTTATCTTTGTACAGTTGTGAGGACATGGGAGCTTCTTCACAGGACGGGACTGTTGTGCCAAGGATGTTTAATTTTTGATACATATTTGTATTCTGTAAGTCAGGTGCTAGGGTAAATATTTGCAAAACAAAACAAAGCAAAGCAACCCTACAAGAACAAACAGCATTCACTGCAGGGGGAATCAAGTGGCTGTTGAAAAGTTGGTTCTAGAAGCTGCATATGCAGGAAAGAGTGGGAAGGTGGGTGTGGGCCTCTTCTTGGCTTCTGCAGAGCCAGGTTTGTGATGGCAGGGCAGTGATGAATGAAGGTTCTTTACAGCATGCGACAGGAAAGGGAAAAGAAGGGAGAAGGGAAAACTCAAGCAGCCTCCTTTCACAAGAAGTAGACTCCCACCCAGTACGGCCAGGGTCCAGAAACGCAGCTGGACTGTTTCCCTATCATCCAAGGAGACAGCTCAGCCTTGCTGGGATCGTTTTTCTCCAAGTTCACTCCTGTCCTCACCTAATGAAGAGCAGCCTGGCTGCCTGCCAAACTACAGAGCTTAGACTGAGAAGCACAGGGAGCCATGATGGCAGGCCTGCTTCTGCAGGACGTGCAAGCAGCCTGAGACCCACTGGGGTCTCGAATGTGACTGCTGCTCTGACGGCCAGAAGAGTGGAGGGGTTGAGCTGCAGCCAGAGGAGAGGAAGTACAGACGGGCTCAACTCAGGGAGTGTACGCTTGCTCCTGGAAGCCGTCCAAGCAACAGCAGCCAGGAAGGAGACACTCTTGGACCTTTCCCAGACTACCTACCTTCCCTCTCCTTGAAACAGTGTTTCTTCTGGGCTTGTGGTGCACATTTGTAACCCCAGCCCTCCTGAAGCTGAGGCAGGAGAATTGCTATTTGTTTGAGGCTGGGGTTACACAGCAAAACTGTCTCAGAAACACTAAACAAATTTCCCCAAATACCCCCAACAACCTACTGTATCCTCAGTTCGTGAACTATGTAAAGGAAAGAAGACTTCCATGCAAAGGACAGAGAAATGGTAAGACCTTCTATAACCCTACCACCCAACCCAGCATCACCAGCATTTTGGTGTGCTTTTGTTCTAACCATATTCTAAGAATATTGTGTAAGATCTTTTACAAAGAATATTTTCATTTTATGTAATAGTTATTTCATACAATCCAGGCATAAGCCTTTCCCATATGCCCAAGTTCACCATTTTGTCAGGAAGGTGGACAGGAGGTCACTTTGGTTGGAAGGGTTCAAATGTTTTAGAAAGTATTTTCAGATTATTTATGTGAGTGTTCTGCCCGTTTGCATGGATGTGTGCATCCCATGCATACCTGATGCTTGCAGAGCTCAGAAGAAGGCATTGGAGTCCCTGGAACTGTAGTTACAGATAGTTGTGAGCCCTTAAGTGGGCGCTGCGAACAAACCTGGGTCCTCTACAAGAGCAACACATGCTCTTAACCACTGAGACGCCTCTCCAGCCCCATGAGTGGCTTCTTAAGTTGGATCCTAAAGAACAGTATGATTTTTGAGAGGCACAGATTAAAACAAACAAACAAGCCATACTTTGTTTTTAAAACAAGGTCTCTTGAGGCTCAGGCTGTTCTTGAACTCATTAAGTAGCCAAAGACGACCTTGAACTCCTGACCCTCCTGCCTCTACCTCTGCAGTGCTGGGATTACGGGCGTGTGCCACCACTCTTGGCTTAAACAAGACATAAATTTAAAGTGGAAGGCACAGAAAGAATAAAGGGACGATGGCGGGCAGAGCTGAGAGAATACCCCTTTACTTCTGAGCCATATTCCTCTTTCAATTTTCTTAACAGAGGGGAAGCTTGGATTGGGTACAGAGATACAAGCCTGGATTCCTCAAAGCCACAGAAGATGAGGCAAGAGGTTCATGAGTTTGATGCCTTCTTGCCTCACACAGTGAGACTGGGGATAGGGGTAACAGGGAAGAGAGGAAGGGGCGGATTTGCAGAGCGGCTGGGGGTGGGGGATGAGGGGGCTGGAAGAAATCAATAGAGGACCACAGAGTAACACTGAATGACCAGTTCGGGTTAGCCAGCAGGACTCAACAGTAGGGCAAGTAAATGGACTCACACTATCTTCTCAAGGAGACCCTGGAGAGGGCACCATCTCAGCTTGAGAGGAGGGAAGTAAGGGCAGCATGCAGGCTGAAAGTCAGGCAGAAGTTAGACTGTTAACGAGAGTCAGTATCAGACCTTTGTGACTGGGTGGGTACGGTCATAGAAGGACATTTAAAAAGACCAGCTGGGTGAGGTAGGATGGGAGAAAAAAGTGCTTGGAATGAATAATAAATAGTATGGCTATCCTTGAGGTGTTTTCTGGAGGGAGAAACAAGAAGGAAATGAGGGCCTAAAATATACGATATATTTCAATGTGCATGCAGAAGGGCTAGAAACTTAGGCTAGAAACAAAAGCCCAAAGAACAAGTTAGCTGACTGAAATAAGCATTGAGACTTTGACTTGGGTATTTTGTTCTAATTTCTGAACCAAACAGAACTTGGAAACACTCTGGAAATACACCAGCCTTAGACATGATTGACAGCGGAGTTGCCGACCAGCAGGGAGACTGGGATCTGCAACGGGAAGGCGTGGCTGGCAGCCACCTCACTGTGCATGGGAAGGAATGGCTCAGATTAATGAAGCAGCTTAAATTACCCCAAAGGCACTTAGGTTACAAACTCTGGAGTAGGTGGAGTACGCTGGCCACAGAAAAAGGGAGCCTCCCACAGAAAATGTACAAAGAACCCTGTAAAGAGCGTCAGAGCACAGAGACTATTTACATCACCGACAAGTTTACCTTTCTTTCTCAACCTCTTATAAAACAGAAACACAGCATGGCACATGTCAAAACTAGTAGATATAACTCTCAAGTGTATAAACAAGGCTTTGAATTTTTAATTATGCAATATACTGGAATGTTAATAAGCAAGAAAGCGCAGTAGGTTTTTTTAAACCTATAGAATTAAGAGTTAATCACTTGTACACTGAAACTTAATGATGTGTGATGAGTTGAGAAGTTAAACGCTGCTGCCATGTCTTCTACTTAAAACTCTAGCTACTCTTAAGTATTTTGCACGTGGAGCAAGGGGAGAGAGGGCAACTCCACTGTTATCACAAGGGGGTAAGAAAGCCATACGATTACCTCTGGATTCATGATCCCTTCTCTTTTAAAACAGCTGTGAAACATGTCCATGGAAAAGACTTCACTCCAAAGATATCCATAATATTGGCCATCATAGCCTCCTGCCAAATGTCCAAAAGTAGCTGGCATATTTGTGCCTTAAAAAAAGATACATTTCTATCAGTATGATGGCAAATGCTAATTAATCAGGTTATGAGCTAGTAGCTTGCCTTTGGGGAACCCAGCTGCGAGCAGAGAGTGAATGATAGCATCTCACTAGTTGGTGTGTTCCTGTGGCCAAGATGTTTACAAACCCTTCTCCTATCAGTTCAGGCCCAGCTCTGGAATGCCTAACAACAGTTTCTGAAGTTTTGTACACACCCTAGCTCAAAGGGGAAAGCCAGACCTTAGATGCCAGTGTGCCTTTAAAATACTCTATGGATAACCTTACTTACTGGCTCAAGCCACCCTCTCCTCCCTCCCCCTGCAAACCAGGATCTTGGAATCAAGCCCAGCCTAGCACAGGCTAGACAAGCCCACTAATGCTGAGCTACAAACCCAGGCCCCTGACATACTTCTTAATATCTAAGATGCCTCTAAATAGAATGGTATTTGAGTAGGTTGATAATTACTGAAAATGAAAAGTGCGTCGAAAAAACGATATACCAAGTGAGTCTACACAGGGCTGCCCTCAGTAGAGTTTTGTCAATGAGATACAACGTTGCTCCTTGGTTTACAAGCAGCAGATCAGGAAGTGAGGCTTGGATGAGTCAGGGGCCCCTCTTATCTTATTATCCTCCATAACCGTGTCTGATTCATTTTAGCAACAATTTCCTTGGTGAAAAGGTTCACTTTGCAATCCCTATCCAAATGCATACATATGAGGTGGCTTAAAAAGTACACATGCAAGTTCAGACTCATATTCTAACAAACACCGTAAACATCGGGTTAGAAGCTGCCAGTCAAAAGCTTGAACAGGCATCAGAATCAGAAGGGAAGGGGTTCCTGCTTTTCTCTGAAATGCCTTGTGCCCATGTCTTACCGAAAATCACAGGGAAGTCTTGGTGCACGCAGGGAGGGAGGAGATGGGCAGGTGCTGCCAAACGGGAATGGCTGTGCTCTGGGGCGGAGGCCAATTGCTCACGCCTGATTACACTGAAATGTGGTGACTCTGGAGCCACCTCCCCTCCAAGCACATTTGGCCAGGACAACTCCTAAGGCAGAGTGTGCTTATCTGAAAGCCATGGTCTCATTACAGAGAGCAGAAAGGAATGAGATGAGGCTTGAGGAACTCCACCCGCCTGGGAGGTTTCACAGGAAAAACGAACTCAGGTGCTGATGCTTCATACCTGGCGTAGCCGCAACTCCGAGAATTTCTGTGCAGTATTTAGCATATTCACTTGAAGCATCCAGAGACGCATTGGTATGGAGGGACTGATCAACTTTGCTCAAGACAATTTGGCGAAGCGTCAGGAGACCTAATAAGGTTGAGAGTGTTTGAGTGATGTGTTGGGGACAGAATGATGTGTTCTAACACCACAGGTCAGAGATTTGGAAACTGATTGCCGTCGTACTCATCACAAAAGGGCAGCAAGGTGAAAAGGCATCCCGACCACGTAAGACTGGAGGAGACTTTTCCCTTGGACACAGTCCCAGGCGTCAGTCTCCATCCCAGCACACTCCAGTGTCCCTCCCTCCACACTCCAGCACTCCTGGGGATGTTACTAAAGGAAGCCTGACGCAGGAGCGGCCAGGAGTTGTGCATCAAAGGACTCCTATCCCAAAGCGTGCTTTCCTTCTGCACAGGGTCTCCATACCTGTGTTGACCAGTCTAGAAGCAACCAGCTTCTCAAGCAGGTCATCTGTGATGACACTTCCATCCTTATAATGCCTTGACAGTTTCCGAAGTGACTCGACGTCCCACACCCAATTTTCAAGCATTTGTGACGGCACCTCTACAAAGTCAGTTTCCACATTTGTTCCACTAAATCGTGCAAAGTCAGTCTAGAAAGCAAACATAAAAGGTTTTTGAAAGCACTGAGTAAAACTAGACGTGCAATGAGTTATAACTGAGACCCAGCAAAACTTAAGGCAGAATCAGAACAAAGCGCTGGAGTTGTACGTAGCTCAGCAGCAGAGGGTTGTCTACCGAATGTGAGGCTGTGAGGCTGACTCCAGCTGGGGGTTGGCGGAGAAGGGGAACGAGTCCCCTAAGATAAAGTTTCTCCCAACACCTCCCTCCTCACAGTTGGTTACCCTTGTTTACTCAATACATGCCTTTCTGGGCCTTCACCACCGTTGCTCAACTCCTCAAGTTTAAATCAGTTAGAGTTAAGTCACAGCATTGTAGACGGATAGACGGAGGGTGTGCGCGTGTGAGTGAGCGCACGCTCCTGTGAGCGCATGTGCAAGTGTCAGCCATCCTAAGACAGCCGTGCTGTGGGAAGCCTGAGCTGGGCCTTTCAGATCAAGCAGAGAAAGGAAGCCAGTGGCCTGGAAAGGATGCCTGTAAGTGCGTGAGTCAATGGGAGCAGAAAGGGAGGAAACACAAGCAGTCAGTACACTGACAGTTCAGAACCTCTTTGCTGGGAAGAAAGGACGTTCAGGGGGCCTGCACTAAGAGTTCTAAATCCCGAGTTTCAAAAATCCTTGAGTCAGATGTAAAAGCTCCCAAGGGAAAGACAGCAATCCCTCGTAACAGGCTAGTGGCTTTTCTTTCACTCCCCAACCCCCCAGGCTCATGTTTTTTAATCATCACACCATACACAGAACAAACTGTTAGCAACAGAGAAGACTTAGAGCTGACCCCACGGTCGCGTTTGGGTGGGGTCCTCCTGTCTCCCTGTGCCTCAGTCCTCACACCTTGGTACTCTCCTAGGTTTCATCACCCCCCCCCCAGCGGCTCTACATGGAGGGGACAGGCAGAGGACTTAGCCACGGAGAAGGCAGCAGATGGGGTGCCGAGTCAGCAGTCTAAACATTCTGCTTTTGGCCCAGGGCACAGGCACAGATGTCTAAATGACGGCACATTCTGCCTTCCTCTCTATGCAAAAATATGCTTTGCTTGACTTCACATCATAACTGTGCTGATTCCAGATAGGGAGAGCTGCAAGACAGGAGATCCAAGGGAAACACAGTAGGCACCGGAATTAGGGTACTTCTGTTGAGGACATCCTCTCCCCCCAAATTTGTACAAGGAAAGAAGCAAAGATCCCTAGAAACAGAATTCTGAAATGTCATTTTTTTTTTTTTTTTTTTTTGTTTTTTGAGATAGGGTTTCTCTGTGGCTCTTGTAGAGCAGGCTGATATCGAACTCCCAGAGATCCGCCTGCCTCTGCCTCCTGAGTGCTGGGATTAAGGATGTGGACCACCAAAGCCTGGTGAAATGTAACATTTTAAGATTACATCCACATTATGGGTGAAACAATGTAAAGAAGTATTATAACAACCAGTACCCAGAGGCTTTCCTGAGCCAGGCATTATGTCTGGCTCTTACATGAACAGTATGATTTAAATCAAGAAGCTCAGGAGATAGCTCAGTTGGTAAAATTTCTGCTGCATAAACATGAGAACCTAAATTTGACCACCAGCATGGACAGCATCGATAAAACGGCAGGTGTGGTGGCACACACACTTCACACTTGTGACCCCAGCACTTGGGAGGTGGAAAAAGAGGAGTCTTGCTAGCCAGCTAGCCTAACCTACTTGGAGAGTCTCAGGTAGCAATGAGAAACTGTCTCAAAAAAGATGGACAACTACTAAGGAACAGTACCAGAGGTTGACCTCTGGCGTCTACACCCACGTGTACAAATGTACATCAGCACACACATGGACATGCACACATATCTCTACCCAACATGTCCCCCCATTATTGTATGATGCAAGTTCCATTATTTCTATTGGTGAAATAAGAAACTGAAGCATAGACAGATAAAATAGCAGAAGTAGGACTTAGAACCAGATGGCCCCCCCACCATAATTTAAAATCTTAGTGCATCTTTATTGTACAGAAAAAGAGAAAAGGGTTACATTATGATACTTCAAAAATGACTAAACTTTTTAAAGGGGGATCTTAAGAAAATAAAATAAAGGTCCTTTACCAAACTCCTCCTTTATGTGAAGAATTAAAGTGCTATTTGAATATGGTAGAAAGGAGTTCCTCCTAAGACTGGAAGATCTCTCAAAGACTGAACAGGAGGCTGAGATACACAAGAAAAAGCTTGGCAACTGTCTCTCCTGAATCAGAGATGCTAACTTCATGGTTCTAGCATTTAAGTAGATACTAACAATGGAAAATCATGCCATCAGCTACCACCACACAGGACAAAATTAGAAGCTTTGTAAATCTTGCTTATATGAAGATTTCTAAGTCAGTATTTGCAGGTGCATAGCTTCGGGAAAAGATCTATAGTCAGACACACATACACAGACAGACAGACAGACAGACACATACACATATATAGAGGTCTGCTCAATATCCAGGAAAACACATGAACAGATGAGTAATTCATGAGTTAGAGCTAAAACTGGACCAATAAGAGTCAACACAGTTATGTCACCAGAGTGGACAAGAGAGGGCTTATTCTACCCAAGGCTACTGTAGCGGGCAGAACATTGCCAGTGAATGAACAGATAAACAATGCTCCCTGAAGAACAAAAGGATATGTTTGCAAGGAAGGAGTAAAAGCTAAAAATAGCTTGCCTGCTTACCAGTTTCCCAGAAGTCACCATGCTGTGTCTCTGTGAGTGCTTTGGGCAACATCATTTGAATATTTTTCCACACAAGGACAAAAAAAAAGCTGACAAAATTAAAAAGCTCAATTTCCAAGAAACAACTAAACTTCCAAGTCAAAGGACCCCACAGTCGGCACCCAGAGGGAACCGGAAACTTTGGCTCTGCATAGTGTTGGGGCCTTGTGTGCAGCACTCACCTCCACCACTCCTCAGGACTGTACTATGGAGTTCTGAATCAGTTCTGTCATGAAATAATCTTTTTGTACACTGTGAAGATGTGTCACCTGGCTAGTGGAACAAAAAGATGAACGGCCAATGGCAAGGCAGGGTTTTTAGGGCAGAGAGGACATTGGGAAGAAAAAGGGTGGAGTTGCCAGCATGATGTAGAGGAAGCAAGACACACAGGACGAGAGGCAAAAGCCATGGGCTGCATGACAGCACACAGATGAATAGAAATGGGTTAATTTACGTTAAAAGAGCTAGTTAGAACCAAGCCTAAGCTATCAGCCAAGCTTTCATAATTATTAAGTCTCCATGTCATTAGTGGGGAGCCGACGGTCCCAACAAAAAGACCCGATTACCATTCCCCATACGGTCCTCAGTGTGACCAATTTGGGGATGCTGAAAATAAGAACATAAACCTAGCAATGCTCATCTATCTCCCAGATAAAACTAAGTGTTATGTCACCCCAAAAAACAATCCAATGGAAAAGTTGGAACACGCTTGCTGCAGAAAATGTTTTGACCAGGAGAGCCTAAACCACAAGGGTAGCTTAAATTTCTATTTGGATAGAGATTTTTGAGAGGAATGAAGTTACATAAATGAGAGATTTGCCATCCTTTTCTCTTCTCTTTTCAGAAAATGATTTGTTTTATATGTGTGGGTGTTTTGCCTGAATGCACATAAATGCATGGAGGCTAGAAAGGGGAGTTGCAGCTCCTGGGATTGGAGCTACAGACAGTTGTGAGCTTCCACATGGGTGCAGAGAACTGAACCTGGGTCCTCTGCAGGAGCAACATTTATTTTTTTTTTTTTTAAATCAGTGAACCATCTCTTCAGCCCTAAATGTGAGTTTTTGTTTTACTATCTTCCAAATGGATAACAGGATCTCTAAAACATATTCCATTTCAGATTAAAGCCTATGTCTTGCTGACAAAGAGATTACCTTATTTTCTGAGACAGGTCTTGTGTACCTTGGCTGTCCTGGATCTCACTCTGTAGATCCACCTGGTCCTGCCTCCTGAGTGCTGGGAATAAGGGCATGAACCACCACTGCTTGGTGAGATTAACTTTTACATTTATACACTACAATAAAATGACATAAAGTTAACTAAATTTGCCATGTAAACTTTTGCAACATTTAAAGGCCAAAGTATTATGCGTTATTATTGTCTAAGAGACCAGCTCCTTTTATTGGTTTCAACTCAGATCATTTTTATGGTAACAAATTCCAAGCCAAAAAGAAGGCATCAGCTAAGTGCAGTGTGGCTAGGGAAGATGGCAGGCCTCAGGTGAAGTGACTTTGGCTGACCCAAGTGATCCACTATGGATTTAATGTCATGTAGTACGTATCCCCATCTTTCTGATCTACACCTTGTCTACAGCGAATGAAGAAGTTTATGTAACAAGGCATTAACAAACAAGTGGCCACTATCTATTAGACTCTACTGTTACTAGATGGCTAAGAGGTCATAGTTTTATCTTCCAACATATCTAGCCATCACTGGACAAAGTAACAGAAACCAAGAAGATATGAGTCACAGTTCATCTTTTGTTAATCCTCACAGCTCTCCTGCCCTTCAATGGGTCAGCATCCTACCATCATCCAAGGATATAGGAAAAGAACACAAATTCAATTCATGGTTTTGCCTTCAAACTGCCTACAGTGGCTTAAGCAGGCACTCAGTTAAACTGCTCCTTTTTAGATGAAAATGAGTAAACGTTCCACTTAAACGCAACAGCTGAGGTCAGTGAGTGAGTCTGCTCACCATCCTATGACCCCAACCTAGCACATGGCCAGAGGGCGCAGGGGCCAAGTCTGTACTGAGGTACAAGGACACACTGTGTGGAGAATCCAATCAGGTAATTCAAAGACAGTTTCATGCTCCACCTGACCTACCTTCCAGCCTAAGCTTCTCTCTCCACATTCTTTGAACACTTAACATTTTATTTGTCTCACTTCTCTTGACAGTATTAGGCTTTCAGTTTTTGGATTCTTGCCTTTCATGTCCTTGAACTAAATCTTAAAAACTCAAGATACATGCTGGGTCTTGGTGGCGCACACCTTTGATCCCAGCACTTGGAAGACAGAGGCAGGTGGATCCTGGTCTACAAGAGAGTTCCAGGTCTTGAAAAAAAAAAAAAAAAAAAGATCAAGATACTCTTTTTATTTTGAATTCTATTCTACTCGCCTTTGTATGTCACACCTAGAAGGGGGATAGTCAGTAACTCTGCTTTTAAAGGAATCATCTGGGCATTCTTCTAAAAACAAATAAAAACAGAAACACACACACACACACACACACACACACACACACACACACACACACACACACACACACACACACACACACACACTTTAAAACACAATACCGGGGCTGGAAAGATGGTTCAGTGGCTAAGAGGACTCAGTGTTTTTCCAGAAGACCAAAATTCAGTTCCTAGTTCCATGTTGAATGGCTCACAGCCACCTTACATAACTCTAGCTCCAAGGGACTTGGCGCCCTCTTCTGGTTCCCACTGGCATCCATAGTCATAAAGACAGGCATAAATGTAATTTTTCAAAAAGCTAAAAAAGCATATATAGAAATTGTAGGAAACAAAAGAAATAAGCGAATTTCCAAATAAGTATTATAAATGTTCACATTTTGGTTTATGATAATAACTAGGATTTGTTCTATGCAAACGCTTATGTATACATTTGTATACACACTAAAAGAACAAAACATCAAAACAATAAAAAGATATCCCGGAAGAAGTCATGTCTGATGCCTAAGTCACAAACTCTACAAGTTCATAGGGAAATGTGAGACCAGACATTCAGGCTTTGCACTGTTTCAGAACGACATCTGGTAACTTAGGAAGACGTTTGTTCATGAATAGTCTGTATGTGGGAGAATCAACTCAGAGCACAGGCCACACACACACACACAGACACACACACAGATACACACACATGCATAGGCCACACACACACCACACACACAGACACACACGGACACACACGGACACACACACATAGACACACACAGACGCACACACACACACACACACACACACAGAGGCCACACACACACACACACACACACACGTGCACAAGCCACACGTGCACACGCACGCACGCACGCACGCACACAGACACACACCTGCCTCTAGTGTACAGCTCGAGTGCTAAGCAGGCATTGGAGCAACTGGAGCATGCTGGGTTGCCTTTGGGCAACTTGTGTGCTGAGATGAAGAGCCTCTTCACTTGAAGAGTGGGGAAAATAATGCTCTGAGCATCCAAGTGAGAGCGCTGTGAGGTGGGCAGAGCGGGCTGGCACGCACTCAGAAGGCTTGGGTAGCTTTGGCTTTTGCTTCTCTTTTGTGTTTCTAAGACAGCAGTGGCTTGCTACATAGCCCAAGCTGGTCACAGACTCACTATGTAACCCATGCTGGCTTTGAACTTGTGATCTTTCTGCCTGAGCCTCCGGAGTTCAGGGAAAATAGCTGCAGGGCACCTCACTCAGCTCCATTTTCCTTCTTAGCCTGCCCAATCAGCACCTGTCTTGAGTCTGGGTTGTTCTGACCAAACATATCCTTGGCTTCCTCCCAATAATTGTATCTTCGGGTCAGTTATGGAATAAAATACTATGTTTCCTCTACCATCCCCAGGGAAATAAGTAGCTTGTGCTGTTCTTGCTCCTGGAATCGAACCCTGAAGTAGTCGTGAGCCTCTGAATGAGGCAGAAGCCCCGGCTCTGAAGTTTCCGGTTGCTTCCCATCGCTTTCCTTCTTAGCCTTCTGAATGCCAGCAACACGGGGTTCTCGAATCTATGCAACAGGACGCTTCTTCATGGCCCCTGGCCTACTTCCTCTTGCTTCCCTTCCCATTTCTTCAGTTTTGATTCTAAAAGCATTAAATTATACATAAAGTTATAAAAATACTAAAAACTATCAAAGAATAAACAAAAATATTCTATTGAAAAACAAAATACTAGCTGGGCGGTGGTGGCGCACACCTTTAATCCCAGCACCCAGGGGGCAGAGGAAATGGATCTCCATGAGTTCGAGGCCAGTCTGGTCTACAGAGCATGTTCCAGGACAGCCAGGGCTACACAGAGAAACCCTGTCTCAAAACCTTTCCCAAAAGAAAAAGAAATAAAAATAAATTATTAATAATATGACCCTTAGTTTTTTCCATGTGCTTTTTAACATATTTAATTTCCCCACCATGACAGTAGCATACTTAAGAGAATTGCTATTGTCTCCATTTTCTTTTTGTTTTGCTTTGCTTTTAGAAACAGGGTCTCACTGTTAGTGTTGGCTGTCCTGGAACTCACAATGTACACAAGGCTGGCCTTGAATGCACAGAGATCTGCTTGCCTCTGCCTACTGGGATTAAAGGCATGAACCACTATGCCAGGCTTGTCTCCATTTTATGAATGAAGAAATGAATGGGTTTGAAAAGGCCAAATCACATATTTGTCTTTTCTTTTTTTGGTGGGGTACATGGGATTGAACCTGGCCCTATATATTTTAATCCAATGTCCTGTCATAACACCAGGTTCCCCTGACAAGGTCTGTTTCTCTACAGTGATATGTACCTCAAATATTAGAAAAGACTAATGCTGTTAGTTTACAGACTATTTCAGGTCAGATCATTTGAAATTTGTCTGACTCTCTCTTTTATACATTCCTTTCACTTTTAATGAAGGTTTTATTGTGATTCTGGTGTTCCCTTAAAGTAAGTATCTCTTTATAGTTCAAAACTCATTACTGCGACATCAGCATGAAAGAACCCTCGTGAGAAGCATTACTCTCCAGTTCTGCAGAAGTTCAAAAGGCCAGGGCTTACAGAGACTACAAACCACGAACCCGGAACAGATACTGGCGATGCCTCTCCTGATTGCTATCTTCCAAATTACTGACCCGGCAGTGTAAACACAAGAAAACACAGTGAAACCCAAGTCCCCAATGACAACACAGTTAACAGTGAAGCAGGGCACCCACATGCCTGGAAACTGGAAGTTCCTGTACACACATTTAAATATTACCGTGACAAGCTCCACTGGTCATTCAGTCTCCAGGCTGTTACAGCACAGAGCCCAGACAATGAGCTGTCATATCTTAAAACCAATCTACTGCACATGAATGGAAAATTGAGACGTGAACACAGAAATTATGACTCTCATTCAACCATCCTCGGTTTGAGATCTGTACAAAAGGTCTCTAAATTTAAAAGCAGCAAATACATAGACCAGTGTATATGACAGGTGAAAAGTACTGGTCACTGGTTCTAAGCACGAATGTCTCAGTACTCCAATATCCGAACATGCTGCATTTTATCTGAAATGATAAGAGTAGACAAACACATTTTTCAAAGGTAACCTCATGAAGAGATGACCAAGCAAAGGGCACGTGTCAACACACTACTCACCAAAAGGATAATTCTGTCTGTGGATGGTTAGCAAAGGGCTAAGAACTGAGGGGAGCTCTTTCAGAAAAAAGCAGTAGACACAGCGAGATGACATTGTGACATTGGTTAAGAGCACCGGGTTTCTTTCCAGAGGACCCAGGCTCAATTGCCTGTCCCAGCGTGGTGGCTCACAACCATCAGTAACTCCAGTTCCAGGGGATCCAACGCCCTCTTCTGGCCTCCTTTGGCACCAGGCACACAAGCGGTAGACATACATATATGCAGTCAAATACCCACAAATATAAAATACTAGCGTAGATTAAAAATAGAATAGGTAACAAATTGCAGATGCAATATGAAACAGATGTATTTTCGTCATGCATCAGTTTTCAAATGTCACAGAATACCAAGAAAGTATTTTCCAATGCCTCAAAGGATCAAAAGTGATGCTAAACACTATGAAAAACAGAGAGTTATGGGGACCTGTATGAAGAACACAGGACAAGCATGAAGACTGTGCCCAAGAGTCTGCATCAGGGACAATGAAACCCACCGAAAGACCATCGTTACTTTAATAAATGCGATTAAGAGACTGAATTACTCTTTGTAAAGTTGCCAGATCGTCAACACAGAGCAGTAAGCTGTTGCTTTAGGAACCTTGTGGCTCATCATCCTTTAGCCTGTGGTGTGTGTGGGGTGCAGGGGGCTCCTGTGAGCTTCTAGAATCTACCTTACAATTTTCAGAATGTGAGTCTAAGGACATTTTTCTGGAGGAGTAAAACCAGAGTCTGTTTCTCCAGAGTGGCATGCACTTCAAATATTTAGAAAAGACTAACGCTATTACTTTTCAAAGTATTCAAAATAAATAAATAAGACTGGAGAGGTAGCTTGGTAGTGAAAAGCACTGACTGCTCTTCCAAAGGACCCGGGTTTGATTTCTAGCACTCATATGGCAGCTCACAACTGTCTACAACTGCAGTCTCAGGGGATCTGATGGCCTCTTCTGGTTTCCATGGGCACTGTATGCACATGGGATACATACATACATACACACATACAAACATACAGGCAAAACATCCGTACACATACAAAACTAAAGTGAATGAATGAATAAAAGACCAACCATCCTAAAGGCAAAGCCTTGCTTACCTGTACTCAGATACATACCTAGAACTTTGGTCTCACAAGTACTCTTAGGAAATGGAAAGCAGAGCTATCATAATTCAAGAGAGCATAAAGGCCTAGGAAGGATACTGATAAAAGTTCATTAATGGCTAACACCCATGGAACTCCAGTGTTGGGAGAACAGACTCTACAATCATCTGATAAATTTGAGATTATCCTAAAAGGTTTCTCTTTGGGCTGCAACTGGCATTACACACCTGGATAGACTTCTGTTGTATTTCCCTCTGTTTATTTTATTATTTGTTTTTGTTTTTGTTTTTTTTTTTTTTTTGAGACAGGGTTTCTCTCTGTAGCTTTGGAGCCTGTCCTGGAACTAACTCTGTAGACCAGGCTGGCCTCAAACTCACAGAGATCTGCCTTCCTAACCTAACAGTGAGGCCCAGGTCTCAGTGAGAGACTTTGTCTTCCAAAAATAAGGTGGATAGTTCCTGAAGAACATTACACATTGACCTCTGGTCTCCACACACATGAACACACACCCCACACACATGCATCTGCACACACACAAACACACGTACACCACACACAGGCAACAATCACTTTTCATTTCAATCTTCTGCACATATTTTTGTCCTGGCAAAATTCTCTACACAGTCATTTATTTATTTATTTATTTATTTATTTATTTATTTATTTTGCAATAGGTTCTCATGTAGCCCAAGGTGGCCTTGAACTTGTTATGTAGACAATGCTGGTCTTGAGCTCCTGATCTTCCTGCCTCTTTCCCAAGTGCGAGGTTACTTGGGAAAGTATCCCACCACACCCAGCTCTGCATGGCTGCATTACTTGTGATTTTAATCTGAGGCTTGAAAAGGGAGGTATCCCCAAACAGTTGCAGAGAAGGAATAAGGGTTCGAGGTGGCTAGAAGGCACTGTCTCTCCACAAGCAGAGTCTACAGGATCTTTCCTCAGTGAACTAACCTTCAAGCGAAAAGGAAGTGTGTTGGTGTGATTGATAACGAAAGCCGTGTCTGCAGGGCTACCATATGCTCACCTTGGGAAAAACTCCGGCAAAGGGAGAAGGCTGACAGCAGCCAAAATATGAGGAACAACTGGACGCGGCCGGTGGGTTTGCCACGAAAGCGCTCACCTGTGCACAGACCTGATGCATGACGTGACCGAACTCATGGAAGAAAGTCCGCACCTCGTCGTGTCGCAGGAGAGAGGGCCTGCCTGCTGCGGGCTGTGAGAAGTTGACCACCAGGGCGGCCACAGACATCATCCGGCTGCCATCGGGGAGAAGGCAGCCCGGCTGGAGGCCAAAGCAGGCTGCGTGGTTGTACTTTCCTTCCCTGGGAGACAGAAACAGAGAGCAGTGAAATAAATGGACACTCTTCTTTAGCAAAAACACGTCACGGCCTCTTCCAGGCATTACGTCACACTTGACACCAGAAGATGCTGTCACATGTTTAGTTTACCTTTTAACAAACAGGCCCCTTCACCCTATGGAAAAAGTAAAATTAAACAGTGACCCGGCCTTCTAAGTTTGTGTTTTACCTTGATCTTTGTTATATATGTTTTCTGTATCAGTTTTTTTTTTTTTTTTTTTTTTGGTCCCCTGTATTCCACCCCCCCCCCCCACTGTCAACAGATGCCGGTTAAAGAAAAGTAGTTTTGGCCATTATCTGGATGTGTAAAGTTGGGCAGGGACTTGTTCCTGTCTTGACCCTATCCTGGACGTTCTACAGATTCCAGCTTTTCTGAACCTACCAGAGAACTGCCGTGGAAGGGCAGAGAACAAGCCCACAGCCGAGCACAGGGACCTCCAAGGACAGTGGAGAGGAAGCACCCCCAACCCCCACACCTTAAGTTAGGGCAGACGCTACACACAGGGTCAGCGCTGGAGTAGACCGGACATGGAACAGCACAGCTGTACGTAAGAGAAACGCAGCATCGTTTGGAGTATTGGACCTTCCATAGAAAGGGGCGGGGATGGGCGCACACTCCGGGGACGTCATCAGTCAGGGAAGGGGGTGAAGCATCACTTAGGTGCTCTTTCATTTGTCTCCTACAGACCATGGGCCTCAACAGCCCCAGGCAGGAAGAGACCCTGCTGTTAGAACAGCAGTGCCAACCCAAAGCTCTTGGGGCACAGAACAGAAAACCTCCATAGGGCAGAGATACACCGCATGCTTGGACTTACAAGCGTAGATGAGGCGGGCCCACTGACCAGGCCCCACTCCTAAAACACGGTACACAGAGGCTACTCTGATTAAGGCTGATGCTGGCCAGCTGTGGTGGTGGCACACACTCGATCCCAAGTATCCAGCGGCTAAGACAGAAGGGTCACGAGTCTGAGTGCAGCCTGGGGTATTTAGCAACACTGTCTCAGGAAAAGATGATGAACAAAAACAACAAAGGAGAGACAGATGGTGGATCGCAGCAACGGAGTTTCCAGCCCCTCACCAGGCTAGTAAACAGCCAGTGACAAGTCATGGCAGCCCCCTGGTTTTAGAGAGCTTGGAAGAAGAGCTCAGAGACACAGCGGTAGTGGAAGAAAGTCATGAAAAATGTGGGCAAATCAATTCTAAAACACAATCTAAAACAAGGGGGAGTCTGCAGCACGTGAGGTTGATCAACCTACCTGATTACTAGGTGAACCAACACCCCGTATGAACAGTCTAGCAAAAGTAAACATGAGGCCAATTTTAGGCATAAAATTATTAACTTTAGTCTTCACTGTCCTGCTCACATGCAAAACAACAAGGTATCCACATTCACACATGAGAGCTATGAGTGCATTTGAAATGAGAAAATAACAAGGCTAAGGAGCCAAAAGGTTTGAACGTTAGTTAGGTATAGTCAAGAGGATAGATTTGGCAGTTAAAAACTATACGACAGACTCTTGGGAACACAGAGGATCACATCTGTAATTCTAGCACTCTGGGTATTTAACGAGCCCATCAGTAGTCCTGGGAAGTCCTCGTGGAGTGAACAGGAAATGTATAAACAGGTAAACAGAGGAACACGAGCATGCATGTCCTGTTACCTTGTGTATTCTTTGGTATACTACACCGTAAGTACAGGATAAGAGTGTAAAATGAGTATCAATGCATTGCAGAAACAATAGGTAAGTACCCTCCTAAAAAATCTTACAATTTAAAAGTTTTTATCTTAAAATTAAAGACTTTCTGCTAATTTTCAATTTCTCAGTCAGGCTTTAATTTTCTTTCTTTCTCTTTTTTACATATGTTTATTTTAAATGTACTTTTGTTACTTATGGGTATGTGCATGTCATTCAAGAAGGTGCCTGTAGAGACCAGGTGTTGAGTCACCCAGGCCTGGTCGTGAGCTGCTTGATGTGGGTGCTGGGAACTGAACTCTAGTCCTCCAGAGGAGTGAGCATCTCTCTGGGCCCTATTCTTTTCTTCTTGTTCAGATATATTTTTTATTTCATGAATGTTTACCAGAATGTATGTCTGCATACTACAAGCATGCAGTTCCCATGGGACAGCAAGAGGGTGTTGAATCCCTGGGACTGGAGTTATAGATGGCTGTGAGCACCAAGTGGGAGGAGCTGAGCCCAGGTCCTCTGCAAGAGCAGCCAGTATTCTCTCCAGACTTTGTTCTTTCCTTTTTAAAAATGAAGTTGAGGCTGGGCATGTTGGCATATGCCTTTAAATCCAGAACTCAGGAGGCAGAGGCAGGAGGATCTCTTTGAGTTTGAGGCCAGCCATGTCTACAGAGCTAGTTTCAGGACAGCCAGAGCTACACAGAGAAACCCTGTCTTAAAACAACCCCCAAACAAAACAAAATAAAACAACCAAACAAACAAAACTCAATTTGGTTAATTTAAAAATTACGTTCATTCTGAGATTTTGCCTCATGCCGTGTTTATAGAGTAATAATGGCTGCAAGTCTTTATCTGGCAGTTTTATACTGAAATCATAAGATTTTGTTTGTTTGAGAATCTCAGTATTTGATAAATAAAAATCAAATGTGATTAAAAAAGAAAAACACAAGTCTTTAAAGATTCCACTCTGATTACTGTTCCTGAGTCAGACAAATACATCAGTTCATTTATATTTTACCTGTATGCAGAGGCTGTGACAGAAAATGAGTATGAGTTAGGTCATTATTCTCACAAATGATTACTCTGTGTTCTCCACAAAGTTTCTGATAGCAACGACCAGATCTCTAAATATGAAACGAAGCAAGTACATGGCAGAGACACAGGCAGGGAGGACATTGTCCTTGGGAAGTGAGTGTGGAGACAGGCACCCAGAAATTGTAGTATTTAAAGACTTCCTGTTTCAAATCTTATTTTGTGTGTGTGTGTTTGTGTGTGTGAGGTATGTGATGTGTGTGGTGTTTGTGTGTGTGTTGTGTGATGTGTCTGTGTTTGTGTGTTGTGTTGTGTGTGATGTATGTGTGGTGTGTGTGTGTGTGTGTGGTGTGTGATGTGTCTGTGTTTGTGTGTGTGTGTGATGTATGTGTGTTGTGTGTGTGTGTGTCTGTGTGTGTGTTGTGTGGTGTGTGATGTGTCTGTGTTTGTGTGTGTGTGATGTATGTGTGTTTGTGTGTGTGTGTGTGTGTGGTGTGTGTGTGGTGTGTGTGTGATGTGTCTGTGTGCACATGCATGTGCTATAGCTCCTGGGTGGACACCAGACATCTCTCAGGAGTTCGTCCTCTCCTGCCACCTTGTGGGATCCTGGGATCAAACTCAGCTTCTCAGGCCCAAATGTAAGCACTTTTACCCACTGATCTATCTTGCTGACCAAGAGATTACCCTCTTGGGTATTCTAATAAAACTGTGTCTGACACCTGTGTATATGTGCATGTGTATATATATGTGTAGGTCTATGTGCATGCTTCAGATGTGTGTGGAGGTCAGAGGGCAGCTTGCAACAGTCGCTGTCTCCTTCCACTATGGCCTATGGCCTCTGTGAATCAATTCATGTTGTTAGCTTTGGTGTCAAGCACTGCTGGCTGTCCTGACGCTTTCTCTAAAAGCTTTGGGATAACCTAGGTGCTGAAGACATCCATGCCACAAATGTCTCACAATTCAGCTTCCTTCTGACCATCCAGGGCCAGTGGACTGATTACTCACCTACACACTTTGCTGAAGAAGGATCGCCATAATTCTCTTTGGTCTATTTAGTAAAATGGGTTAGTTATTGCAAAAAGTTGGGTTTGTTTTAGAAAGCAGCCTAAGGAGAAAAAGATCTGAATCTTTTGTGTTTGATGAAACATGTGGAGTTTATAGTTGTACACTTCAAAGAATACTATTTAAAATTTTATTCGTTACTAAATGGTTGGAATGTATGTATAATGCTTAGTGCATAAACAATCCTGTTAAGGGCCCTGAGAAATAAACATCTCGAGGAGGGTGTGTTAGTCAAGTGTGTGGGCTCCTTAGATTAGCACAAGGGCTCTGCCGTTCCCGTTTCACAGTGCTGCTCACTGAAAGGCCGAGGAGGACGGTGAGACTTGAGAGGACCTGGCTAATAAACACTTTGGGGGAAATTTTAAATTAAGTAAATACAGTAGGCGGCCATGGTGGTTGTAGCTAATGTTTTTTCAAAACTTATTATCTGGTCTGGGGAGGTGGTTTAGATATCCTGCCTGGTACATGTACACAGACACACAGACACACACACGTACACACAACTTTGTTTTTTAAAGAACTCAACTATATGCTATGCAGTCTTCTTCTAAATGGTATGACTGTAATCATGCAATTTACTCTTCACAATAATCCACATCTTTCAGGAAACATCACAGAAAGACTGAATAACCTGTTTCGTAAGGTATAACGCAGACAATCTGGCCTCAAAGCATACGTTTTAACTCCTGTACTAAGCATCACATGTAGGGAATATGCAAGGGTGGAGTCTGCTTGATTCTAACAGCCTGCCCAGTACCTTGGATAAAGGTCCAGGTAGAACTGTCCCAGCACTTCTCCAGTAGCCTTATCCTTCACAGTGTAAAGTGAAACGCTCTTATTCCAAACATGAGCATCCGCCACTTGCTCAAATGAAAGTCCCAGCAACTCCTGGTAGATGCTCAGCAAGCCGTCGGTGACCACCTCGATGGGGAAGTACTCCTTGAGGAACTCCTGGTCCACGGAGTACTTGAGCTCCTCTGTCTGTGTCATGTAGTAATGGAGATCCCACGCATTGATCTTTCCATCATATTCAAAACCTCGCTCTTCACATTCCTTCTTCTTCAAGTTCAAAATAAACTCCCGTTCTGCCTCACCCAAGGGTTTCAGTTTCTGGCTTAAATCATCTGGGAGGGAAACGGCAGAGTTAGGGATACATCCTTGGGATCAAGCGCATTCACATGGATGGCCAGTTTTGTACATGATCAGTCTGAGGAGACAGCACAGGATGAGGCAAAGCAATCTCTCCAGAGTGATCTCCTTGGTAACGCCCCCTTGTCTTTCACACCACCAAAACCCAGGCACATTTTCTTCCAAAGTCAACAGTGGCTAAGCCTACCTCAAGACCGCCAAGCCAGGGATATCACAGTTCAGAACAAAGCAATGGTAAGCTGAGCTTGCGTGCGCTTACTCCTCAGCAAAGGCTATGTTCCTAAATCAACAACTGCTCTGCACATTTGACCGTACTCTGGGACTTATGGAGGAGGAGGATTTGCAGACTGTCAGCTGAAGAGATTTGCTGGTCACCACAATGTATATGCTGTAGTCAAATTCTGATTATTTGATTTTAAAAATGGGCCGGACAAGCCCTTTTGTATTTCTTTTCACAATTTTGCTATGTTAAGATAAAAACGTGCTTGGGTCTGTATTGGACATGGGCTAGAGGAGGCCCAAAGATGTGAGATGGTGGCAGCTGCCCAAAGAATGCTGTGAAGAAAGAGCTGGGCCATCCTCCTGGACAACACACCTCAGATCTCACACGGATACCCGTTCACACCTCTGCTCCTTCCCCAAGGGGGCACCCTGGGGAAGGGACAGAGTCTGTGCTCCCACCATTTAGCACAGGGCCAAGGTAGTTATTTCCAATGTCTCCCAAATGCACAAATGAATTATAGGATACCACTGATGGGGTAACCTGTTTATAGGTTAAAATATGATTCCAGCATATATACAAGTAAACCATGATACGATTATTGAGAAAAAAATTAGTGGAGTGAGTTTGGGCTAGAAGCTGATTTCTTAACCTATTTTTATCATTTTAGTTTTATTCTGTAGTTTATTGAGACAGGGTTTCACACTGTAGATCTGTGGCTTGGTATTTGCTATGTAACCCAAGCCAGCCTCAAATTCATGGCATCTTCCTGCCTCATCTTCCTGACTACTCGGATTACAGGGGTGTACCACTGTGACCAGTTTCAGTTAATTATTAAATCAGTTCCAACTAACAACATTAATGAAAGACTATCAAAGGAAAGTACTTTTGATACTTTACTAAAGGAGAATAAAGTAGTTTAATAGCATTTTAAAGTTTGTGTTAGGTGTAGTAGCACATGCTATTTTATTTTTAAAATTTATTTTTCATTTTACATAATAACCCTAGTTTCCCCTCTCCCCCACTTTCCACCCCCCATTCACTCCTCAGAGGGAGTAAGTCCTTTCTTGGGGAGTCAACAAAGTGTGGCATATCAAATTGAGGCAGGACCAAGATCCTTTCTCATGTATCAAGGCTGAGGAAGGTATCCCACCATAGGTAATGGGCTCCAAAAAACCAGTTCAGGTAGCATGTGCTTTTAATTCCAGTACTCGGGAGGTAGAGCATACATTTGTGTATAGTATTTATGCATTTGTGCTCACATGTGTATGGGCATGTGTGTGCAAGCCCAGAGTTGACTCTATACTTTATTGAAGCAGAGTCTCTCAACTGAACGCTTGCTTGTTACCTGGCTAGCCAGGCTAGCCTGTTTGCCCTACAGATGCCCTGCCTCTGCCTGCTGAGTGGGGGATTACAGGTGGCCACCGTGATCGCCTGGCTTTTACATCGGTTCTAGGGATTTCCTTCCAGCCCTCATTTTTAATGTAGTAGGCATTGTTTCACTGAGCCATCTCCCTGGACCAGAAGCCTTCATTGTTGCTATTTTCTCTGCGACAGGGTCTCAATAGGTAGCTGAGACTGGCCTAGAACTCACAGAGGTCTGCCTGCATGCTGCCTAGGCCTGGTGGCACAGCCTTTAATCCCAGCATGCAGACAGATGTATTAAAAAAATAAAAAAGACAAAGTGGATATGACTACAGATATTATGTAACATTTTATGCACTCTATATTACCTTTATATATTAAAAACTAGACTTTGGTGGCTAAAGTGCCAGTTTTCTATTTATATATGCTGTTTCCATTTTATACCGTATCTCCAGCTTACTTCATGTAAATCTATCAGTAGCTACAGTACAGTTTTAAAGACCTAGTGACAGTGAATTAAGGCAGTGAGGTAAGCCTTCTAATAAAAAACCACTATGTGTAAAACGTAGAGTCAATGTCCCATCAAGATATGAGACAGACAATCCCAGCAGTCCCAAGAACTGAGTTCATCTAAGGTAAAAGTGATCAGCACCCTTCTCCTGAAACTAGGATGTTCTCGAAGGCAGCCTAGGGGCCTAGCTGAGGCCCGCATTAAGGTGATAGTATGTAGTGAGATAGATGTCAGAGGGCAAAGGAAACACAAACCACACAACTGACCCAACATAAACAAAGGACTCACCTAGAAAGGCTGCCACATGGCTTGTGCTCTTTGCAGTGTTCAGTTCAAGGACAAAGTCGGCGTGGGTGTTATAGCCGAGAAGTCTGGCCACTTGTGCTCGCAGCGGGAGGAGCTGTTGTAGAATGGCAGTGTTCTCCTAGTAACAAGAACAACACCGCAGAAGAAAATGATCAACGGGATAAGAACAGTTACTGCACCAGAGAGGCCGTGAAACTGCCAGCTAGTTTTAGACTGTCTTAACTACTGCTTCCATTTCAGCCCTAGAGAACTTCAAAAATCCGTTATATTATACCTGAAATAATTTATAACATTGATACTTTGGAGACAGCTATGAGTTCTTCATAAAACTGAGGAACTATAAACTCAGGGCAAAAATATGCTTCATGAACTATTGTGACTTCTCACTTATTTTCAATTATATGAGTACCAAATACCCAGAGGTACAACTTCCTGATGTGTCTGCAGCAAATTATGCACAACATAAAACTCAACACTTTAACTTGACGCCAATTTCTTTTGCTATTCTGTATCCACACGTGGAGAATAACGTGCTGATAAGGATGGAGAGAAACTGGTACCCTTGTGTATTACTGGTGAGAATGTAAGTGGCTCAGGGGTTCTGCACAATGGTATGGCAATTCTTCCAAAGTTCTACACAGATGGCTGGGGATAGGGCTGAGTGGGCACAGAGTCTGCCTGACATTCATGATCCCCAGTACAACATGAACCAGGCATGGGGGACATGCCTGTAATCTCAGCACGCGGGATGTGGAGGCAGGAAACTCAGGAGTATCAAGAGTGTAAAGCCAGCCAGGGCTATATGAGAACCAGCACCAACAAAACAAAACCCCAAAACCAAAGCCAAAAACCCTACAAAACTATCATGTAATCCCAACTCTACTTCTGGGCAGGTATTTGAAAGAACCGAGAGCAGACACACAATAGGTATCTATAGATACCTATGTTTACAGACTCACAACAGATATCTGTAGATTCCTATGTTCACAGACACACAATAGATACCTATAGATACCTATGTTCACAGAAACACAACAGATATCTGTAGAACCTATGTCCAAAACAGCATTATTCTATAGTAAAACCATGGTAACTCAAGTGCTCAGTGACAGAAGAATGGGTCAAGAAAATGTGGTATATAAACACAGACACATAATTAATCCTTAAAAAGGAGGGCATTCTGAAACGATTCAACATGGCAAACCTTTATGATAAGATGCTAAATAAATATGAGTTTACAGACATGGGAACAGAGCAGGGAATGGGAAGTTAGTTTATTATAAATGCAGCATCAGTTAGATAGCATGAAATATTCTATGGATGGGGTGTTGGTGATGGTTCCAGAACAATGCACATACACTTCATTCCACATGTTACTGTCTGAAGGTTCCCCTAAAATATGTCGAGAATCAATTTATATAGCTGTGGTCCTAAGAGATGGGACCCTTTAGCACTATCCCCACGAACTTATTAGAGGCTTACAAGAGTGCAGCTTAGATACTTTTTGCCCTGTACCCCATGATTTAAAAGGGTTTTTCCTTCTTCCCTGTGAGCACACAGCATCTTGAATTTCCTGCCTCCAAAATAATAAAAAATAAATCTTGGTTGTTTATAAATTATCTAGTCTATAGTATTTTGTTTAAATAGCATAAATACCACGGTATATATTTAATATTATTTTCATGGGCTCTTTCTCAACACAGTTTTTTCTATTTGGTACCTGTATATTTGGGAACACCACGTCACACACACCACACTATTTGTTTTGCTTCTTTTTGAGATGAGGTCTTACTATGTGGCCCTGGCAGGCTTAAAAGTCACTATGTATTCCAAGTGCAGGCTTCAGAATCATGGAAATCCTCTTCTTGGTGTCCTGGGTATTGGGTTAATATGTGTGTGCCACCAAAGCAAGTTATTTTATTTTTTAACACTAAAAACAATTCTTTTTATTTAAATTTTTTAAAATTTGTTTTATTATTATTATTTTTTTCCTGTGTGTGTATATGAGTGTTTTGCCTGCATATATATATATATGCATGCACTGCATGTGTGCCTGGTACTCCAAGAACCCAAACAGGTCATCAGCTCCCCTGGACTGGATTTATTGATGGTTAAGTGTCCTTGGCCATCTCTTTGGCCCTGGAAAAGAAATTCCCAAGATGTCCAAGGAAAAATTATTAGTCCCAACAATCAAGTCAGCAAATTATTTACTGACCAATTTCTTTTTTGTATATGCAAATTTTAAAATAATTTACTTGTATGTATGTGGGGAAGGTTGGGGAGGGGGACATATGCAGACTGCATGTGTGTGGAGGTCTGAGGACAACTTTCCGGATCCGGTTTCTGCCTTCCACTTCGCTGAGGCAGGGTTTCCCCTATTTTTATTGCTGCACTGCATAGAACAGGCTAGCTGGCCCATGAGCTTCCAGCACATTCTCCTGCCACAGTCCTTCCTCACCCTAAGTCTGCTGGGATTACAAGTGTGCCACCGCAGCTGGCTTTTTGTGTAGGCTGTCAGGCTTGCAAGGCTAGTTAGTACCTTTACCCACTGAGCCATCACCCCCACCCCATATTTTCTTTCGTGTGTGTGTGTGTGCTCACTCTGTAGCCTAGGCTAGCCTCAGGCCTCCTGAATACTTGGCTTGTAGATGAGGCTAGCCTCAAGCCTATTTCATAGCTTGACTTACTATGCTTCTGATTAGTTTTGTAAAGATGTACTGTGGAATATGGAGAATGATCAGAATAAAATGCTGCTGTAACAAAAATGAAAAATTTACAGAAGCAGAAAGCGATTGGAGGGAGACACTGCAGGCTGGGAAGCTGGCGACACTCACTATACAATGTATCATTATAATGGGTAAAATTTGCTGCAGCTTATTGTTTGACACAACTTTGAAGCTATGCCACCTTGCTACTAGATTTTAGTTCTTAGGTCTTAGAATTGCCAGGGGAAACTAATAATGCTTGTCACTATGTGCTACTTTTAGAAAAATTTACAGGAAAGAGACACGCTCAAAGACCTGGCCAGTTTATAGGATGGAAAATGGAAAGGACAACTGGAAAATGGAAGGTCATGTTTGGCTAAGGGACATCTGACTTGAGGATTCAGACCTTTGGAAAGCCAGGTGCTCTATATTCCTAGTATCATGTGAGTAGTTACTCAATATAAATATTAATTGGTGAATGGTTACTCAATGTAGAGATTAATTTGTGAATATTGCCTACTTCTTTCTTTTCCTTGCAAAAGTTTCCCTTTTCCAAAAGGTCCCAAAGCAGATGAACAAACATAGGAATGAATCAGCAAATAAGATTTGGTAGGAATTAAGACCAAAAGCAGTACTTCAGTAATTATTTTAACTGTCTAGAAGTAAATGTACATGAAGCTAAGTTTTTAAAGAAGTTTTATGACCAAGGATATGCAAAACACTGTGGCTATTTGGTTCTTAACCTAACCTTTGTATTTCTAAGTGGCCAGCAAGACTCTATCCAGCAATCCCCTAAGACACGGCCATAGAAGAAACAGTAAAGGAAGAATCCCCTATAGGCAAATGTAGGGAGCATGGAATACAATTGGTAAAGGACTTCTTGGCAGATCATTTTTGAAAACTTCTATACATCTCCTGTGTACCTGTACCCCCTCTGCCTTCTGCTGTCTGAGACAGGGTCTCAAGGTGTCCTAGGCTGGTCTGGAGCTTGCTGGCTTCAAACTCACAGAGAGCCATCTGCTTCAGCTGGGATGAAGTGTGTGCACTACCCCACATGGCTTGGCTTTGTCCTGCATCCGTTCATTCGCTCCTGTGTGATCATTCTGTCCCTATTCCAGTGCTTGCCGTGGGTTGGAGGTGAGAGAGCTAATTACCTATCCTTCCTTTTGTAGGCTGCTACATCACAAGACCAAATGGGGAAGACTAAATGGCAGAGATGCTGGTGTTTGGGCCCAAGACAATAAAAGACTGGGTCCTGACACATGGTTTATGAAAGAAAAGCATTCAAGGCTTCTTGGGTAGCCACGACTATGGGTAAGTTGATCCAGAATCAATTTTAATTCCCTCCTTTCATAATAAAACTCCAAGTCTAGCAAATAGTTGTCAAACAAAGACCACATTTCTCAGGGTCCCTCCCAGCTATATGACTATATACAGAGCCTGCGTCAATGGCTATGACTAGAGTTGATGGACGCTATGTGTATGTCCTTTTTTTTTTTTTTTTTTTTTTTTTAATTTTTGAGATAGTTTTTTTAAAGATGTGTGATCTGCACTTTTTCCATTCTTTCCAACAGACTGAGGAATAATAATTTCCAGAATCTACCTTGGTAGTTACTTATTAAGGAGGGAGAGATACTTTATCAGCTCTTGACTTCAAATGCAGAAAATGAATACTTCTTGTTTGTTTTTTCCCTGTTCTATTTTCGTAATGCAGTCTAACTTGTGGCACGTCAAGCAAACTGGCAGTGAAGAAACAGAAAGGCTACAGTCTTGTGGGTGCGTGGGACGAGTAAATGCGACACACATGCAAACAGGAGCTGACTTCAACACTGGCAAACAAAGTACATCCTCTCCTTAATATCTTCGGTTAGGATCAAAACAAAGACATTTATTTATGGTACCTGCTTGCACCTTGTATGAAAAGCCATTTCCATCTTCCTTCTCGTTTCGGGGATGCAGCATTTCTTCATGACAGGAAAATAGTGGGGATACTTTAAGGTAACTTTGTACTTGTCATCATCTGTTTTTTCTAAACTGTCAATGAAGTCGTCGGGAAGAGCACCTGCAAAAAGTCATCTTCTCGTGCATCAGTTTCCCACGTGCTCTGCCTTACTTTGCACGGGCACTGGTGTGGTGACTGAAATCCAAGCGAGGGGACAACTGTATAACCTCATTTGGATGGTACTAGAATAGGGAAGGCAGTGATGAGCCAGGCGGCTCAAGAAATGACAACTGGAAACAGGAAAATGTTTCAGGGCACCTGGGAAGATGGTATTTTAACAAGCAAAATTAAGCCCCCAAAATTGAAAGATCCCAGACAGAGTAAGAGACTAGTTTACAGTGTGGGAGTCATGGAGAGGCAGAAAAAACGGCAGGGCTGAGGCTGCTAAATAAACACCAGTGTAAGTTACCAAGCATTAAATCTGGGTCCTTGGCAAGGGCAGCCAGTGCTCTTAACTACTGACCATGTCTTGGGCTCTAATACTAGACAACTTTTAAATTGTTAAAGTACTCTTTGGATTTGAATTTAGGTTGGAGCCTGCAAGGTGACAGAATTTAATGTAGCAAAACAACAAAAGTTTACCAAGTTCAGCTTTGGAAAACACAAGGAAAGTGTCATCCTCGTTGAGGTTTTTGTTGAAGTCAATGCAGAGTTCACTCATTCTTTTCTTCATTGATTTGATTTCCTGGAAGGAAGGAAGGAAGGGAGGGAGGGAGGGAGGGAGGGAGGGAGGGAGGGAGGGAGGGAGGGAGGGAGGGAGAGAGGGAGGGAGGGAGGGAGGAAGACAGTCAGGGCATTAACAATGAAAAAAAAAAAACCTTTCATTTTCATCGCTATCAGCTACCATTCCACTCACACATGAAGTCAGGATTCTAGCTTCTCTCAGAAGTCCTTTGCTAGAAATGACTCCTGCAAAGCAGCTGCTGTCAATCAGTCCAGCACTGCCTAAACACACTTTGCTCAACACTGTCTTAGAACATAGCTGTTGCCTCCTCAATCTCCCCCACCCCCACCCCATTCTAGAGCAGCCACATAGTTCAAGTAGAACCTGATAGTGAACAGTCTAGGATCGTGTCCTCTATACCAATTAGGTCACACCTTACCATTTTCCTTCAGTAATGACTGACTCCAATAACCCACCCCTGGCACTCTAATAATTCTGTAAAAGTCCTGGGTAGAAGAGCCAAGAGATGATAGAGAACCACAAGAAAAAATATACCATAATCTCATTTTTCTGACAATGCTGGGTAATGAAATCTACTAGGCACAAAGTAATTCTCAAAGTGGGGCTTTGGCATAGCACCTACTGAGCAGCACTGAGACCCAGAGGCAGGGTTCTGTGTGTGTCTGCAATGCTGGGTTTAGATTTGGCCATCTACCTCTAAAACCCTCCAACTTCCCTAAGTTACTTAAGTGGGATTCTGTTTGTTGCAACTAATCATAGCTTAATTACTACAGTTTTCATGCACCCATGGAGTGAAAGGGTCAAGCGAGTGACACCAGCCACCTAATTATGCTGACCAGGAGACAAAGTGATCAAAGAGCACTCCGGTGGCAGAAAGGTGGTGACATCTCCATGGCACCTTCAACTCTATCTTGCAGGATGACATCAGTCACCAAATAAAACCGGGTTTGAATGTCTGTCAAACTTATTTCCAGTTCTGCCGTCCACAGGAATGGCCTGGAAGTAAATCATGAATTATATTTCCTGTCCAAGAAGAATGAGGTTAATTAGGCAGTTGAATTTATCACAGAACCTGGAAGTTTTGATTTCACCCACACAAGAAAATGTCTGCACATTGCTTTTCAGGGGCTAATCTCCTTCATGTAAGGGGAGTGTATTAATCACAGGATATCCTACCTAAAGTGCTGCCTTCCAAACTCTCTATCAGCACAGGTTTTTATTATGCACATGATCTCTATGTGATCGAGAGGGAGAATACAATCAGCTACTGAAATAGGGATCTACTTTTTCAGAATTTTATAAAACATAGCAAAGGATATAAACCTGATACAAATAAAATAAGCAAAACATGGAGAGGATTAAACAACAGCAGGGTTGCCAGGAATGGTGGCACACATCTGTAACCCTAGCACCCTGAAGGCAGAGGCAGGTGGATCTGAGTGTGAGGCCAGCCTGGTCTACATAGCGAACTCCAGGTCCAACAGGACTACATAGTGAGACTCTATTTTTTAGAAAGGGGTGAGCAATTAAGTTATAAGTTGTTCAGTTACTAATGAGGTTAGCAGAAGTTTTCAGAGCTGAAAAGGGGGCTGGGGAGATGACTCAGTGGTTAAGAGTGCCCGCTGCTCTTCCAGAGGACCCCTGCTCAGTTCCCAGCACCCACCCTGGCCCGCTGGTGATTGCAGCTCCCAGGCACTGGGTGCTCTTTTCTGGCTCCTGTAGTTATCAGCCCCCACAGACACACACATAATTAACAAAGGAAAAGTAAAAGAGCCTGGTATCAAATATACTGTAAATGGATTTTTATCCTGAGTTATTCTATTAACACTCATCTCTGCCTATTTGTTGGTTCTGCTGCGTTTTTTCCTCAAATAAGAAAATGATAGGGGTAGAGGCGGTTAATTAAAATAAATAAAATGCATCTTAAACATATGTAAAATTGTCAAAGAACAGAATTCATTAATAAATTAAAAGAAACATAAACTCACATTTCTTATTTGCTCTGAAAGATGGAGTCCATTCCTTTTTCCCATTTTAATTGACTTTTCCAAGTATCGCCTGGCTTCGGGCGTTATCTTCTCCAAATCACAGTTTTCCTGAAATTAACAATCATGTCAATCATTTCTGTTCTAATAGAACACAGGCAAACAATCAGCTCCCAGGCCAAAGCCTACATACAACATTCATCATCACACAGGCGATTATGGGGCAGGCCCTCCTAAAGACCGAATTTCCTTTATGCTTTGGTGAGCTTCTACTAAATTAAACCAGAAATACTGACTCAATCAAAAGCTAAACAGCAGAGCCTTGCCCTGCCTCAGAACTAAGACTAAGCCCTGGAAAGCGTGTGATAATAGACACATTTGCATGGTCTCATTCTGAGCAGTCTTTCCGAGCAGTGCTCTTTATACAACAGATTTCCTAATGCAAATCATCTGGGTTTAGTTTCTATCATTTGTTAACCTGGTTCCACTTGAAATGCAGGAAGAGAAATAATGGGGTGACTTCTGCACAAATGCTGGCAAGGACTCTCTTGTCAAGATCCCAAACACGGACAGCTGGATAAAACCCCAGCAAAAGGTTCCAATACTTCAAAACTGCTGTCCTGACACTTGGCAAGGGAGATCAAGGGACTCCAGCAGGCTGCATATGAACAAGCATCTGGGGAAAATGAGTCAGCACCCCACAAAAACAGAAGGGAAGCTGCTCACCTCCAAGTCTAAACCTGTATGCAGCAGCAAGGCTTTCACTCCAAAGAACAGAAGGCCCTGGAGAGGGCTGGAAAATTCTCCCAGCCAGTGACAGGATAGTGGGGTGTACCTAAGGTGGCCGGTCAGCTCATGGACCCTGGCAGGAAATGTGACTCCAGACAGACTCAGCAGGTACAAAGGACTCACTCTGGCTGAGGGACAATGAGAGCCGTCTGTCACCGGAGCTTACAGAACCTCCTGTCAGTTGGCCATTTTCTCCATGAAAGACCAGGGCCAACCACCTCAGAGCTTGCCAGATTTCCCAACTGATTAGAGTTTTAAATGAAGGATGTTCAGTTTTAGAAATGGCACCTGAGGGGCTGGAGAGATGGCTCAGCCGTTAAAGGCTAGGCTCACAACCAAAAACATAAGAAATGGCACCTGAGATGTTGGTGACAGGCAGGTAAACAGAGTCGCATTTTTACTCAGCACCACTTAGAACAGGAACAGTATTTCACAATGCCTATCAATGAAAATCGGTGTCACAATCCCAACATTACTCAGTGTTTCCTCAGTTTATTCTCAGTGGACAGTAAGGACAGTTAGACTCCTTTTTCCATCATCATCCCCCTGTGTCTCTGTGGAATTGTGAGTTTGTGGTCATGACCGGAGTCGCAACTCTCCTGAGCTGGTTTTGGCACCTGCTGCGATCCCAGCGGCAGGAGCCTGAAGAAGCGAAGAATTTCTAGGGAGACAACTTGGCTATGGACTGGTTCCCACAGGGATGGTGAACAGTTCAAATCACAATGCGGATGTCATTAACTGGGGCCCATCTCACTGGTCTCAGTAGCGCCACAAAGTCTGTCCTGAAGTGTAAACACGGCAACAGGAGCCTCTGGACAGTACGACTTTGCAAGCTGTAAGGCAGGTTCGGGTGGAGGAGTATGTAGGCCATACCATTAGCAGTATGGTGAGCAGGGCCTGGCAAGAGCTGGGCCTTGTTAAGCTGAGGCTGAGACATTTGGTCCTAAGCTTGGAACAACAGCTAATAACACGGTCTCATCAGCTGGTGTGAGTGGCATCCATGGCTACTCCATGACTGTGAGTTCTCACGGTAGGTCTGCGCCTCTCTATCTGCAGGGAGACACGCAGGAGCATGCGTGGAGCATTCACAGTCTACATTAAAATGAAAACCACACACTCTCAAAATGAGCAATACAAGGTCAGACAGGTAGAAGGATATTCTGAGGGTCCAATTAAAGCCTCACCAATTAGCATACTGAAATACTTAGCTCACCACAAAAAACGACACTGAACAAAAATCTGACTCAATAATCATACCTCCCTGGCACTCAGAGTCTGAGGTCTCAGGAAGTTTCCACAGACCTACGGGAAGAAGACACGGGTGGGGGAGTGCACTTCTAAAGTGTACTGCTGTGACAGAGTCAGTCATGGTATTACTGCCTCTATAATCCCCAGTAACGGAAAGCTGCAATGCTATAGAGCAGTGGTCCTCAACCCTCCCAATGCTGTGACCCTTTGATACAGTTCCTCAAGCTGCGGTGACCCCAACCATAAAATCATTTCCTTGCTACTTCATAACTATAATTTTGCTGCTGCTACAACTCATAAAGTAAGTATCTGATATTCGACCCCTGTGAAAGGGTTGTTTGACCACAAATAGGTCAAGACCCATAGGCTGAGAACCACCATTTCTAGACTGTTCTGCAGACCTGCAACCCTCGAGCCACAGCTGCCTCACCAGTCTCCTGAGGCCAAACTTTTCTTCAAGGCATCTAACATTTAATTTGCATGATCTGATAGTAGGGCACACTTACCTGTGGGGATAAGATTTATTTTCCCCTAACCTCCCCCTCTAACAAATAGTTTTTATACGTGTTCATGTTTCACATGCCAGGTATGCTTGTAAAACCACATTGTAAAGAAAACTGAGGTCAAATTTAAGATTTTCCCACGACAACACAGATGTCTAACATGAAAAACAGCAGAGAAAATTTCTTAAAATGCTTAGTTTACTGATTTTTCCTTATTACTCCATCATCAACTTTAATTCATTATAATTCTTTAAAGACTCATAATAAAAATAAGATTTTGTTTTAGGACAGGACCTCACCGTGTAGCCCTGGCTATCCTAGAACTTTCTATGTAGACCAGGCTGGCCTGGAAGGCCCAGAGATCTGCCTGCCTCTGCCTCCCGAGCGCTGGGATTAAATGTAAATGCCATTCCATAGTAATTTAGTTGTTCTTTATTTTATTCCCTCAAAACCTTTTCTCCTTTAGCCCACAATTTTGTTTTTCCCTTCACAAGAGCCTCATACATCTAGTTTTTTGTTGTTTTTGATAGTCTCACAATACATTGCTGGCTAGCTGGGAACCCTCTAATTCCTAGAGATCTGGCTGCCTTTGTTTTCTGGGTACTGAAATTAAAGTCATGGGCTACCATGCCTGGCTTGATATTTTGCCTGGTTTTTTGTTGTTGTTGTTTCTGGTTTTTGTTTTTTTCAAGATAGTTTATTTGTGCAGTCCTGGCTGTCCTGGAACTCACTTTGTAGACCAAGTTGGCCTGAAACTCACAAAGATCCGCCTACCTCTGCCTCTCAAGTGCAGGGATTAAAGGCATACGCCACTATGCCTGGCCCTAACTTTTTTTTTTTTATAATGTTAAAAGAAGAAATCATGATGCTGAAAAAACTTTGAGGGCTGTTCCTGTGAATGCTATCTAAAAAATGGATTCATAAACTGAATTTGCTAGCATTCAAAGACATCAGAATGTTACTGGGGTCTACTGCACATACTAAACAAGGGGCAGAACCTCATTATTGCCTCCATTTGCAGTTTAATTCCTGCCTCACCCCGCCCTGCAACCAGTGACATTTACTGTCTTAGTGAGAGATGCAAGGCAGATGACCTCAGGCAGAGGTCTGAATTCCTGCCCTGGAGGGATGCACAACAATCTGCCTGATGGCCAACATGGCACCACACTCCACCACAAGGTCCATCCAGGATATGCCAAGTATTCACCACACCATACGTGCACGTGAGGACACTGAGCACACACTACACGGGACACAATATACTGTGTGTTCCGTTCCACATATATTTGCTGAGTCCCTACTTATCTCAGACTCCAGAGGAATAAGGAAGTAGCTTCTAAGACCTTTAAGTCAAGTGTAAACCAAACAGTTGACTAACAAATAGATAATGTTAGTATTATGTACTGTGAGGGGAAAAAGGTACCTGGACAAGAGAGGCACAAAAAACTAAAGCAAGGGCACCAAGCCATGGCTGATGCTGACAACTTCCATTTGCAGATGCTGGGCAACCTATGCAACAGACAGATGTCCTCCATCTGCGGTAACACCTTTTTAGTTTTACCCCTGTAAATGTGTGCAAATATCTATGAGCAGCACAAAATGGCATGCTGTATGCAACACTCAGCAATTTCTTTCATCATTGCTAAAGTCCTACTGTTACATGGTTGCTACAGTTTATTCTGTTCGGTGCTATAAGTTTGTTTTTTTTTTTTTTTCTGATGGAAACCTGGGATATGTCAGTGCTTTGCCTTTAAGATGCTGGTATGATGTTTGCCCAATTTTGCCTGCCCACAAATTCAGAAGGACCTTTGGCTAAGTCCTAGGTCGGATGGAGGAGGCTATGCTAGGTCAACTGGAACTTAAGATCAGCTTTAAGTTATTAAGTTTGTGTTCAAAGTCCATAGTTGCTCATATTTTTGATGAATTCCATCCACCCCAGCACTGCATGAACAATCGCACTGACTCACACCCTCAATGCCTCAGCTGGCATCTTCTGACCTCTTCATTTTTGCCAATTTCGTCAGTGAAAAACAGTAATGTATTGTGGTCTTCATCTATATCTCCCTGATTACTAATGAGGCTGAGCTCTTTCATATGTTCAGTTACCAACTGTGCCTCTTCCAAATTATCTCTTCCTGTCACCTCGTATTTGCACTGGAATGTCTCTCTTCCACCTACCTTAGCATGCTTTGCTAGTACAATGCCTTGTCATTTTCTCTAGCATTTGTCTTTTTGCCTTGTAATAAAAGTCCTTCGTTGCAATGCAGTTAAGCTTAGTGTGATGGGAGATGCCATTATGTATATATGTTTCTCATACTGGTTAATGAATAAAGCACTGTTGGCCAATAGGAAAGAAGATAGGAGGGACTAGGAGACAAGGAGGAAAGAGAGCCAAGATGGAGAGTCTGGAGAAAACAGTATGCCGGCTGGCTCCCCGGTAAGAGAAATTCATAGATCAGCAGAAATGGGTTAATAATTAAGACAGAGCTAGCCGATAAGAAACAAGTACCTGGCCAATAGCACTGTATCTAATACAGAGTCTCTGTGTGCGTTATTTGGGGCTGGCGGGACAAAACTAGGCGGCGGGTGGAAAAACCATACTCGTTACACTTAGTGTCTTTGTATTTCTGTTAGTAATTTTTGTGTCTTACTTAAGAAATCCATCCCTGCCCAGATAGCATAAGTATGTCACCCTCTATGGAGTTCTAGAAGCTTTAAAGTGTAGTTTAAGACCTTATTGGGGGACTGGAGAGATGGCTCAGAGATTAAGAGCACTGGCTGCTCCTCCAGAGGATTCCCAGCAACCACATGGTGGCTTACAACCATCCGTAATGAGATCTGGTGCCCTCTTCTAGCCTGCAGGGATACATGCAGACAGAACACTGTATACATAATAATACTAATACTAATACTAATACTAATACTAATACTAATAATAAAAAAGCAAACCTTAGTGGACCTGGAATTGTGTTTCAATTGTGTTTCAGTTCTTTGGAGGAAGAAGATTCAATGTTATTTTTTCCCCCACATAACTAGCTCATGTTCCATCAACAATTACTGGAGGCCTCTTTTCTGAATCTGACACTGAGTCCTTTAGTTTGATGAACATTTACTAGATGCTGACATTGTGCCAGGTCTCCCAGAGGTACAAAACAGAAGCCAGCATTTACCTGCTTTGTATAGTGTGCACGGTGTCTAGCAAGCGCTCACCAACGGCTTCTGTGGGTTTTTGATCTTCAGCTTTCCTACTTAGAATTAGGGCTGCCTCCCGGATAGCTGTCAGTTAGGTCAGACAGCTCTGTGCCTATACAGATGTGAAGTATCTATTTTAGACCACACATTAGGAACAGGAGAGTGCTGCCGCTAGCTCTATGCTATGCTGTAATTTCTTTCACACATTCACCTAACAAATGATTTGTTTGGAGTTTTGAAACATGAGTGTAAATTACTGAGATTCCCCAGATGGAGATGTGACATCTTCTATTTGGGCACATCACAGCTTTCTGCTGTGACAAAATGCCTGAGATGATCAGCTCGTATTGACAGAAAGACTACATTATCTCATGGCGTCTTCACATGGTCAGCTGACTACGTCACTCTTGGGGCCACAGGAAAGCAGGCGTGGTGCAGAGTGCAAGGTAGATGGCACCTCACAATGGCTGGGGGTGGGGGGGACGACACACAGAGAGAGGGCCATTTCCAGCAAGGGCACCCTTCAATGACTTCACTTCCTTCCACCAGGCCTGATCCACAAAAGGTTCCACCTCCTGTCAACTGCCAAAGGCTGGGACAAACACTCAACACACAGGACACTGGGAGATAGTCAGGGTCCAAAGTGACCCAGAGCAGTGTGGCAGAAATTGTGACCCGTGGCTTCATCACCCCTATCTGCCATGCAGTAAGAACACTCTGCTAAACTTCAGAAAGAGACCACGTGATGTGTCCTGTGTAATGGGCCAAGCTGTGTCTCATCAAATGCATTTGTGGCAGCTCTGACCCCTGTGTGACTGTGTTGGGAGATGGCTGAAGTTAAGTGAGGTCCACAGCTGTGACCTCATTAATTAATTAACCCTGAAAGGACTGGTGATCTGTACAAAAAAGAGCAGATATTCGTCTTATGCCTTGACAAGCACTCAACAAAGGCCTCATGAGTACCATGAAAACGCAGGGTGCAAGCCAGAGTGACAGCACCCAGCTCAAACCCCCTTAGCCTTCCACACCCCGAGCTCACCAGGGTTGTCTGAGACACCAAACTATCTCCAGCCACCCCCCAGCAAAGGTTTACTGAGCCTTTTAAAGACCTACAGAATATGGCATTTAAAATGGTCTAGGGTTTTTCCAGACAATGAGACATAACTGCTCCTGGCAACACCAATTACGTCAGTGAGGAAAATGGGCATTGAAGAAACTCACTATGGAGTTTGCCTTCAATGTGGCAAAGTGCCCTATTGGGCAAGAACTGCCCTTGCTCAACTGCTATCAGCAAGCATGTTGTCCAAGCTGCATATGCAGGGCCCACAGAAGTGACTGCTGAACTTGCCAAGACAGAGCACATCTTCAGGTTTCCTGCTTCATTAAAATGTCTGCCAGACACTGTGGCCTATGGAGTGAAGATGGATGCCCCAATGTTACAGAGAAACTTTGGGTGACTGTCCAGGCAGTGAGATGTCTCTGCCAATTCTAGAGTTTATATATTATCCTTCTGGGGTTTCTGATGGAGTTAAATACAGTTATGGTTATTGATTTACTTAGTTATGATAAAGGATAAGTTACATATAAAACTTTAGACTCATAAAGACAGGACAGACAGTAGAATATTTTCTTTGAATTTTGCCAAATGTGAATGAACTAGATAGTGTAACTACAATTCTTACTTGATAACTGTTTTGTTATATATAATTTTATTGTGTTAAAGTTAAGACCTTCCTTTTTTATTTAGACAGAAAAAAGGAGATGGTGGGGGATGTCCTTCTGGATACTGTCAATACATGATTCTCTTACTGCTGGATGAATAAATGCTGATTGGCCAGGAGCCAGGCAGGAAGTATAGGTGGGCTACCAGACCAGGAGAATTCTGGGAACAGGAAGGTAGGGAGCTGCCAGGGAGATGCCATGTAGTTGCTGAGTAACATGCCGGAGCATTACAGGTAAGCCACAGCCTCATGGCAATATATAGTTTAGTAGAAATGGGTTAGTAATTAAGAGAGCTAGCCAATAAGAAGCCTGAGCTATCAGCCAAACAGTTTATAATTAGTTTAAGCCTCAGTGTGTTTATTTGGCATGAAACAGCTGTGGAACCAGGAGGAACAGAAACTCCTTCTATAGAGCTAACTTACAACTGCTCAGCAGATTCCCTCCTGGAAACCTGGTCCATAGAAACAGAGGGAATAAATGGCTATGGCCCTTTCTGACCATTTTAATTAAATTTTTTTTAATTTTTAATTTTAATTAAAATGCTTCACGTCAACGGACAATTGGAATCTTCACTGGACACAGATATGTACAAAGAAAGAACTGTGAGATATAATTTCATACTTCACCCATTCAAGTACTAACCCTTCTTAGCTTAAGAGATCTATTGAGTTCAGGTGTGGCCAGAGTAATCTGTCTATGGACTTTAATTTTTCCTTCCTTCCTTCATTTTTTTTTTTTTTTTTTTTTTTTTGTCCCAGATATCCTAGAACTCACTCTGTAGACCAGGCTGGCCTCGAACTCAAGAGATTCACCTGCCTTTGCTTCCTACGTGCTGGGATTAAAGGTGTATACCACCATAGCCAGCAATTTCACATTTTTATTCATTAATTTAATGTGAAAAAAGGATAATATAACATCTAGTATGTGGTTACTTTTTGAACAACTCAGTATTATAAGACTGCCTGAAATCGCTGACTTTGAGTTAACATATATTTTCATTTCTGTAGCTAAGTCTCATGTGTTACATTATGGCTGTCCTATATCCTTTACATTTAGAACATTTGGGATATGTCTAATT
Organism: Phodopus roborovskii; assembly: GCF_943737965.1. NCBI lineage: Eukaryota > Metazoa > Chordata > Mammalia > Rodentia > Cricetidae > Phodopus > Phodopus roborovskii. The sequence goes on from NW_026126413.1 coordinate 16,027,910, forward strand.
TAGTCCTTATGCATAAATGGGATGATATTTATTAATTTGAAAGCACCCACCTTGGGGAAAAAAGTACCCACCTGGTAGAAAACTGACATTGATAATTGGAGCTTTAAAAAAGTACTGCCTCTTTGTCCTGGGAGGTTTTAAAGTAACTACATTTACCTAATGCAATGAGTTTCAGTGCAAAAACAAACAATGGTTACAACTGTTAGCCTTCAGTACTCAGACAACCTCAGTGCACAGTGGAAGACCCTACAGGGGTTCACCAAGTAACTACTCAGCTGGGAGGAGGTGGCAACTGCCAACCAAGCCTGAAATATCTTACATGGTTTCAATAAAGTCTAACTAACCCAGTCCCAACTGGGCAGCCATGGCGCACGCCTTCAATCCCAGCACTCGGGAGGCAGAGGCAAGAGGATCTCTGTGAGTCTGAGGTCAGCCTGGTCTACAGAGTGAGTTCCAGTACAGCCTGCGTTGTCACACAGAGAAAACAAAACAAAACAAAACAACAAACAAACATACAAACCCAAACCAGCCCAAACAGCCACACAAATCCCATGGATGCATTGGTGACTAACAGGTCAGTAGGAATGTCAGTCTACGCTACAGGGGGGGAAAGTGTTCTCAAATTTAGGGGAGATGGGTCCCAACACAAAATTGAGAAATAGGACAAGGAATCTAATGTGACAACCTTCCATACCTGGGTAAAAGCTGAAAGAACCAGAGGAGCAGGAAAGGTAAGAAAAACCTTACTGCAATTGAGAACCTACTTGTGATGGAGTCTGGGAGTGCAGGTCAGCCGTAGGGCGCATGCCTGGCAGGGCGGCCAGCAGGGCGGCCCAGGGTATGATCCCTAATGGTGCTGGGGGGTGGGGGACTGGGGAGTGGGGCTGTAGGAATTTAGAAAGTGAGGAGTATCATAGAATTATTTGCACTTATTATTTTTATAGTGCCAAAGAAGAACCATACTGATGATTATCAACTAGAGAGTGAGAAATAATCATGGGGCTTGGGAATGCACACCTCACATGCTAAAGTCACAGTGGTATGTTCTGTCAGGAGTTGCAAATTAAGCAGCAGTTAACAACAGAGAAAAACCTTATTTCAAATCTTGTCATTAAAAAAAAGTTTTTCTACTTCTGATTTTGCAAAAAGAAACATGCATAATAAAACTCATATGTAAAATTTCAGGAATTTTTCAACAGAATGCTGGGAAATGTCAGGAAACAGTTTGAGAAAAGGCATGCTCACAATGCTAGGAGGCAAATGCACATTAGTGATGAAACATCAAAGGCATTCCAGGCAAGTTCGCCTAGAACATTCATTATGTGGAACGTGAGTCCTGGAAACGATAAGGGGACAGGGAAAATGGCTTTGGCACATCAGCAGTATATTATCAACACTGTTGTGAGGTATTTGTATACCGTATTGCTGTGATTGGTGTAATAAAGAGATGAATGGCCAATAGCTAGGCAGGAGGTACAGGTAGAACTTCTGGGCAGAGAGGAATTAGGAGGAGATAATTAAGAGGTAGAGAGATGCTAGGAGACATGGAGAAGAAACAGGAGGTGCAAAATGGGAGACGTAAAAACCATGTGGTAGAACATAGATTAATATAAGTGGGTTAAGTTCTAAGAACAAGTTAAGAACAAGCCAAGCTATAGGCCAAGCTTTCACAATTAATGACAAGTCTCTGTGTCATTATTTGGGAGCTGGCTGGTGGAACAGAAAAAGACTTGTTACACAATACTAAAGTCCAGACCACAAGATCCTCAGATAACAACCCAATTTCATCTGCATCTAATTGACTCGATCTAATATAAGCCTTGTAATAGTTTGAAAACTGAAAGTTTTTCCATTGAGCTACCAAGTTCACAATGGCCTTAGAAAGCTTAGATTTATGGGTGTGCACCCTTCTACATTCAGTCTTTAGCTCTAAGTGAACGCAATAAGAACTCAACATAAACCAAGCTGATACAAGGCAACACTGGAAATCACTATACAATGCCAATTACTAGAATTGCTAGAAACAAACTCTACGAAAATTCAAGTACTTTTCACTCTCAGTCAAAGGTTCTCACCTTTTCCTCTTTTAGTAGTAAAGGTTAATGACAGGGTCCTGAGCGCACACGCCTGCTCATGTTAGGTACCCTGCCCCCAGGTTCTTACTTTTAAAAAGTATTTATGTTCGTGTGTGCCTGTGTATGTTCATGCTGGTATGCGACAGTGGTTAGAAGAGGGTTTGGGTCTCTGGGAGCTAGAATTATAAGCAGCTTGGGAGCCACTCAGCGTGGGTGCTGGAAACCAGAGGTGGCTCCTCTGCAAGAGCAGCAAATGCTCCCACCCGAGCTTTCTCTGTAGCTCCAGGTTACTGGTTACAGGTTTTGTGCATCTTCCTTTCCCAGCGCTTTAGTCTAATTAATTACTTACGTATAAATGAACAATTCTCTGAAATACATCTTCTCTCATGCTCATCTCGATATCAAAACGAGAAAGCCTTTTGTCTGCCTCTGTGCTGGCGGCCCGCACTTCTCTATCAGATGACACGTGCTGAGGGAAGTCCAGCATGGTCCTTTCCACTGTGGAGGCAAGGAAAAACTGTGAACATGACAGGAGTTGGTAGTAGCCCAATCTCTCTTTGAGATGAGGGTTACACTGAAGAAGTGTTTTTGTTTCGTGCTCTCGGCAAAGGCTCTGGGAACTATCAAGAGGGAGTCCTGAATGCAGGAGTCAGCTGTTCCACTCGGCACAATGAGGCTGTGCACTCGGCACTTAGAAAGTACCTCTAGGGCATAACCGATTAACTGTGAATTATGAAGACATAGTTCCTGTATGTAGCTGTCATGATCTGGGAAAGGAGGGACCTGGTGCATGAACACAGATGGCAGAGCCTGTGGGTTGTCACTGAGAGGGACACTGGCTCAGAGGCAGCAGCTCCAAGGGCTCAGTCTGCTGTGAAGGAAGGGTCCCCTGTGTTCTGGAAAAGAAGAGACTGACACCGGATGTTTGCAAACAATCGAATCAATGAAGCAGGAAGAAGTTTGTATAAAGAAGTTCTTAATCATTTCCCCTACTACAGACCCCGTGCAGAGTCTAATCTAAATTATGGCCCCATCCGAAATGCATGTATCAAATAAACAAAAACTTTAGATAATCCTGGATACATCCAGCAAGCAGCTGGATGCTGTGCCCGTCAAATGATGATGGTAAAGGACTACTCTAATCTTCACATGTTAACTCAGTTGTTGGGATTTCACAGACTTTAATTGGGCAAAAATCTCTGATATCCATGACATAGCTGTACCCAAGACAGTGATGGCTGTGATCATGCTGTGTCAAGGGATACACCTTACTTCCTTCAGTACCATGTTTGTTCTGAGACAGTCTCACTACATAGACCTGGCTGGCCTTGAACTTATCACTCCCCTGCTTCATCCTCCTCAGTGTTTAGAATACAGGTATTCATACCATGTCTGTTTTATAAACTGGTAACAGTTACACAAGCAATCCAAGTAGACACTCAGTCACCCTTACTCAGTAAGGAACAGTGTAGTTAAAATGCTGCCACACTCACATCGATCCTTTTAACGCTGCTACCAGTAAAGCTACTAAAACATGTCAGAAATAGAATACATGCATAGTTTCTACCACTGAGCCATACCCCCAGCTCCACAATACACATTTCTAAAAAATGAAACTCTGCAATTATATTTTAGCACGTGACTTAGTACATACATTTACACTTGGTAATTAGGAAAACTTTCATACATAGTGCACCACTTTAGTTACAATTCCTGCTTACTAAGAAGCAATCAAATTTCTCAAGAACCTAAATGGGTAACAAGATAAAAGTGCAGGAGCCTAAAACTGGAAACAATCTTAACAATACACTGACGGCCATTTCCTTCCTTCCTTCCTTTACCGCAGAAGCCTGGAGCAGACTTCCATCCCCCTGCCAAGCTATAAACAATGCTGTCTGTGCCCAGGGCGGACACCAGGCAGTGAGACTCAGCTACTGTGGCATGTAACCCACAACAGGCAGATAAGAGGGAGTTAGTTTTGAGAAGTCTGCTCCCTCAGAGGCTTGATGGTTATCCGTAAAGATACATTTAAGGGGAGCATGGACAAACACCACAAACTTCTATACAGGTTTAAAATATTCCTTCCTGGGGAAACCCAGGACCCAAGAGAACTGTCTTTAAATGAGTCTGTGCCTCCCCGACTCTTCCCTCTTTTCTTTCCTTCTCAATCAAAAGCACACACTGTTAGGCTGACATACTGGCCTCTTGATGAGAAGGGGCTGAAGAAGAAGCGAGAACTTGAATCAAGAACAAACCCGTGCTGCTGGAAAAACCCTATGCTACAGGGACTGGCCATGCCCGTGACTGGCAGAAAGGACCAAGCCAACTCCACTCAGGAGTTTACAGTTAGGCCTTAGAAGATGCAGTAGCCATTAACCATAGTGAAGAGGTTGGAAGCAAACACAGAGAGAAGAGAAAATACCTGTGTCTTTATGACAGTGTGCGGGGGCAGGGAACACCGGGTAATTAGGGGGTAGCAGAAGCACAAGTTACTACAGTTCGCTGGTTTTGGACAGCCTTCCAGTTTCCAGAACACATACAAATATCGATGATAATCCAGTGTGCATATATAATTTTGTATACATAGTGTACAAAATTTATACACATAATTTTAAGTGAAGCCTGGATCCACATCCAAGGTTGTTTAGTCATTATTATCCTATGGAAATATGTCTAATTCTCGGCTTGTGCAAGTGTAAGGACATGTTGAAGACAACACAGATGAAGACAGAGAAATGGATAAAGAAAAATCAAGTGTGAACAGCACACCACTCAAGATATTGATCATTGTGATGAGTGATGTTATGAGCTGAGCTGTAGGTGTTCTGGATGAGATGAACACTGGCCACCATAGGCAGTTAGCCTCATCTAGTCAATTGAGAGTTAGCACAAAAAGTAAAGCAGAGTTCTTTAGTAGACTGACTACTTGGGTCTTGGGATTATAGGTCCACACTGAAGTTTAGCCTTGCCATCTTCCAGGCCAGCTCCCCATGGAGAGTCTCTCTGCATCCATGCATACACCCCAATGGCTTTGTGTAAGGAGAGTGCAGTGTGTGTGAGGAGAGTGCAGTGTGTGAGGAGAGAGTGCAGTGTGTGAGGACAGAGTGCAGTGTGTGAGGAGAGTGCAGGGGGAGGAGAGGCAGGTGTGAGGAGAGTGCAGTGTGTGAGGGAGAGTGCAGTGTGTGAGGAGAGTGCAGTGTGTGAGGAGAGAGTGCAGTGTGTGAGGAGAGAGTGCAGTGTATGAGGAGAGAGTGCAGTGTGTGAGGAGAGTGCAGTGTGTGAGGAGAGTGCAGTGTGTGAGGAGAGAGTGCAGTGTGTGAGGAGAGTGCAGTGTGTGAGGAGAGAGTGCAGTGTGTGAGGAGAGTGCAGTGTGTGAGGAGAGTGGAGTGTGTGTGAGGAGAGTGCAGTATGTGAGGAGAGTGCAGTGTGTGAGGAGAGAGTGCAGTGTGTGAGGAGAGAGTGCAGTGTGTGAGGAGAGAGTGCAGTGTGTGAGGAGAGTGCAGTGCAGTGTGTAGGGAGAGTGCAGTGTGTGAGGAGAGTGCAGTGTGTGAGGAGAGAGTGCAGTGTGTGAGGAGAGTGCAGTGTGTGAGGAGAGTGCAGTGTGTGAGGAGAGTGCAGTGTGTGAGGAGAGTGCAGTGTGTGAGGAGAGTGCAGTGTGTGAGGAGAGTGCAGTGTGTGAGGAGGAGAGTGCAGTGTGTGAGGAGAGAGTGCAGTGTGTGAGGAGAGGGGTGTGTGAGGAGAGTGCAGTGTGTGAGGAGAGTGCAGTGTGTGAGGAGAGAGTGCAGTGTGTGAGGAGAGAGTGCAGTGTGTGAGGAGAGTGCAGTGTGTGAGGAGAGAGTGCAGTGTGTGAGGAGGGTGAGAGGAGAGTGCAGTGTGTGAGGAGAGTGCAGGGTGAGGAGAGTGCAGTGTGTGAGGAGAGTGCAGTGTGTGAGGAGAGTGCAGTGTGTGAGGAGAGTGCAGTGTGTGAGGAGAGAGAGCAGTGTGTGGAGAGAGGCGAGAGTGCAGTGTGTGTGAGAGAGTGCAGTGTGTGAGGAGAGAGTGCAGTGTGTGAGGAGAGAGTGCAGTGTGTGAGGAGAGTGCAGTGTGTGAGGAGAGTGCAGTGTGTGAGGAGAGTGCAGTGTGTGAGGAGAGTGCAGTGTGTGAGAGAGTGCAGTGTGTGAGGAGAGTGCAGTGTGTGAGGAGAGTGCAGTGTGTGAGAGTGTGAGGAGAGTGCAGTGTGTGAGGAGAGTGCAGTGTGTGAGGAGAGTGCAGTGTGTGGCGAGAGTGCAGTGTGTGAGGAGAGTGCAGTGTGTGAGGAGAGTGCAGTGTGTGAGGAGAGTGCAGTGTGTGTGAGGAGAGAGTGCAGTGTGTGAGGAGAGTGCAGTGTGTGAGGAGAGAGTGCAGTGTGTGAGGAGAGTGCAGTGTGTGAGGAGAGAGTGCAGTGTGTGAGGAGAGAGTGCAGTGTGTGAGGAGAGTGCAGTGTGTGAGGAGAGAGTGCAGTGTGTGAGGAGAGAGTGCAGTGTGTGAGGAGAGAGTGCAGTGTGTGAGGAGAGTGCAGTGTGTGAGGAGAGAGTGCAGTGTGTGAGGAGAGTGCAGTGTGTGAGGAGAGTGCAGTGTGTGAGGAGAGTGCAGTGTGTGAGGAGAGTGCAGTGTGTGTGAGGAGAGAGTGCAGTGTGTGAGGAGAGAGTGCAGTGTGTGAGGAGAGAGTGCAGTGTGTGAGGAGAGAGTGCAGTGTGTGAGGAGAGTGCAGTGTGTGAGGAGAGAGTGCAGTGTGTATGAGGAGAGTGCAGTGTGTGAGGAGAGTGCAGTGTGTGAGGGAGAGTGCAGTGTGTGAGGAGAGAGTGCAGTGTGTGAGGAGAGTGCAGTGAGTGTGAGGAGAGTGCAGTGTGTGAGGAGAGTGCAGTGTGTGAGGAGAGTGCAGTGTGTGAGGAGAGTGCAGTGTGTGAGGGAGAGTGCAGTGTGTGAGGAGAGTGCAGTGTGTGAGGAGAGTGCAGTGTGTGAGGAGAGTGCAGTGTGTGAGGAGAGTGCAGTGTGTGAGGAGAGTGCAGTGTGTGAGGAGAGTGCAGTGTGTGAGGAGAGAGTGCAGTGTGTGAGGAGAGTGCAGCGTGTGAGGAGAGAGTGCAGTGTGTGAGGAGAGTGCAGTGTGCAGCATCTAGTGATGCTCACAGTCCTTAGCTAACTTAACTTAATTCTAAGCAATAGTCAGGCCAGTGTAAGAGTCAGTTTCCTGTCAAAGCGGATACTGACTTAGATAAAAAAGGAGTGCGGATATGCTGGTGTCTCTACCCACCTATATACTTCACTTCTACATCGGCTAGCACCTGCAAACAGTTCTCGTAAGTTACTTCTTTCAGGTCGATTGTCCCCACAGCATCGTACACCTGCTTGGTCTGTGTGATGAGCTCTTCTGTCCTTGTCTTGATCTGCTCTGGAGAAAGGTCCCATCTCAGAATGTTCCTGCCAGCGGCTGTGTAGGAAGACGCAGCCTGAAGAGGAGACGCTACCTCTCTTCCCAACGTCATTCTCAGCAGAATCCTGGAACCACCAGCTCTAAAAAGAATTGGAAAAGAACAACGAATAGAGATTAAGAATTCTGTTGTACGTGTGCAAGAGTTAACTGTGTGGACAGCAAGAGACTCGGTGGGACGACAACTAAAGCAACGAAGTTCATGGCCAGAGCCCAGACCTGGGAAAGCTAGAGTGTGACACCGAAGGAGGCAGAGAATGTGAGGCGGCACCTACGCAATGCTCTACGATGTGGCTAAGAAAGTAAGACCCAAGAACAGAAGAGCCACACACCAGGACAGGCGAGACCCTGGCTAGCACTGACCTCGCTTCCCTCACAATATTTCTTATGTGAAGCTGGATGAGACTCACTCAAGGTAGGCTCTGTATTTTCTGGTATATATTCATGTTTTCCTGAATGATTGATTGTTGAGATGGGGTTTCTCTGTGTAGCCCTGACTGTCCTGAACTCTATTGTAGACAAGGCTGGCCTCAAACTAACAGAGATCCTCTGCCTCTGCCTCCTGGGTGCTGGGTTTATTAAAGCATGTGCCACCACACAGCTATATTTATTTTATCAGTAGAAAAAGATTAAGACTGTTCCAAACCTGCCCATATGTATTAAGGTGTGATTTACAGATTTACATAATTAAATATATGGAAATTAATAATGTTCCTCACCCCTGAGATAAAATGTTTAAAAAATTCAAAAAGGCAGTTACTGAAACACCGATAACAAAAACTGGCTAATTTGAAAAAAAAAAAATGGGTAAAAATATAAAATTTAGAAGGCGCCTGAATTTGTATTATTTAGTGCCTTTAAATTCTCATTCCTAAAAAAAATAAAAAATAAACAAAAAAAAACAACAACAACAAAAAAACACCAGTGGAATCAAAGATGTACTTTAGGCTCAGGAACTAAGTGCATCAATGGCTGCTACAGATGATCCCAGTCGGGTTCTCAGCACCCAAGTTGGGCAGATCATGACTGCTTGTGACTCCATGTCTGGGGATTTGCTGCCCTCTTTTGGATCCTGTGGGCACTGCACATCCCCTTAACACCCAGACTCATGGATATACACATACTTAAAAAAACAAAACAATCTGAACAAGATGTGGTTTGTGGTACATGCAAAGGGGAGAGTGAGAAATAACAATTCAAGTCTTTACAGACCTAAAAGGCCGTGTCCCAGAGCAAGAGGCCCCGAGGTCTGCAGTGAAACCATGAAGAGCCATTAAAGGGTATGTGTATCTCACAAGGTCCTATAGCTTCAGGGAGGAGTGGGGTATAAAACACAGGCAGGGCAGATTTAGAGAAAAGAAACTCCAGTCTTGGCACAAGTAGCAGCACTGGCAAAAGGCAGTAGCGATGTGAGAGTAAAAATAAGAGTCATATGACTTCAAGAATTCAGTGGCACACTTTTAATCCCAGCGCTCGGGAGGCAGAGGCAGGAGGATCTCTGTGAGTTCAAGGCCAGCCTGGTCTACAGAGTGAGTTCCAGGACAGCCAGGACTGACTGTTATAAAGAAACCCTGTCTTGAAAAACAAAACAAACAAGATTGAGTGGCTGGGTTGGAAGAGAGGCATCCGCAGTTAAGAACACTTACTGCTCTTCCTTAAGAGAAAAACGAACTCAAAGCAAAGCAGGTAAGCTGCAGGGGCTTTCCCTTAAATGTTAGGCTCGGGAGAGTAGAAATGACTGAGTTCAGTTTGCAGAGACCGTGTGAACACTGGAATCAGAAGCTTGTTGGCTGGACCTGGGAGTAGACGACCGAACCAGAATCCAGTCTTTAAAAACCAGGAGGTGGGGGGGGTTGGGGGGGTGGGGGGAGACAAACCACCTTATTGGAAGAGGACAGCAAACACAGGCTCAGAATGGTAAAGCCAGATTGGGAACCTCAATGGGCTTCTTTTTCCCTGGTGATCAACCCAAGGCCGTCTGTGTGTGTGCACGCTCATGCATTCGCACGTGCGTGCACTGCAGGGGTTTTAGACAATGGTGGAGACGTCAGCCTCGTGCACTGCAGGGGTTTTAGACAATGGTGGAGATGTCAGCCTCGTGCACTGCAGGGGTTTTAGACAATGGTGGAGATGTCAGCCTCGTGCACTGCAGGGGTTTTAGACAATGGTGGAGATGTCAGCCTCGTGCACTGCAGGGGTTTTAGACAATGGTGGAGATGTCAGCCTCGTGCACTGCAGGGGTTTTAGACAATGGTGGAGATGTCAGCCTCGTGCACTGCAGGGGTTTTAGACAATGGTGGAGATGTCAGCCTGCAGTGAGTGGTACTGCAGGCCAGGATAGCAAGTGGGGAGGAGCGTGGGCAGCTCCACTTCCCGTGTTTGTAGTGTAGGGTGTGGAAAGGAGAAAGATAAGGGGAACATGTTCTTAATGACCAGGTGGGCCTTATTAAAGGTCAGGGAAGGAAGGGTGCGCTGCAGCAGACTATGGCGAAAGTGGGTTTTATTTTTCCTGGGAAACACCAATGGTGAAGTCGAGACTACAGCAGTTGGTCAGATGAGCATGGCTTCTTCCTGCCTCCACCTACACAAACTTCTTTTCCTTCTTTCCTTACAGTGTTACATGATTTGTACACGTCCTGAAAACTGACCTAAATTCTTTGAAATACTTGGCACGTATTTATTTCCTCCCAGCGCACTCAACCCCCATAGTCCAGGGAGTTTTTAAAGTGACTGCTTCCATCCCTAGAACTCACACGGGTAGGGGGGGTCTGCTGTGAGAGAAAGGGTCCCACTCCTCCCCTGACGGTAGGGGGCAGCCACCCCATGAGAAAGAGTAGGGCGTGATTTACGCTGAAATAAACCCTGTGAGTGGGAAAGGGAAGAAACTAAATATTTAATGATATCACTGAGCTGCTAGATCAACTGACTCTGAAGTCTGACCCAGAGGCAGCCTTTCCAGTTGTGTGAGCCAACAGGTCCGCTCTACTCTTAAGACAGTCTAGTTTTAGAATTCTGGGCTTCATAGAGAATCCCAACGGGTACAGGAAGGAAAAACATGGAGGAGGAAAAGGACGCGAAGCAGCGGCAGCAGCGGCAGCGGAAGCGTAGTATAGGACCAGCAGTAGTCACAGTCCTGTAAAGGACAGGGTATAAGAAGTAAGGTGAGGTGCCTCAGTGGTTAAAAGCACTGGGTGGTCTTCTAGAGGTCCTGAGTTCGATTCCCAGCAACCACATGGGGACTCACGACCATAGACAATGAGATCTGGTGCCCTCTTCTGGCCTGCAGGGACACATGCACACAGAACACTGCATACACAATGAATGAATGAATGAATGAATCTTTAAAAAAAAAGTGAAGGGCTGGACAAGAAGGTTTATGTCCTTGACGTTGGACCCACATATAAAGTTCACCGTGGGCTCTAACTTCCTACCATGCTTATCCCTGCAACCCCTCATGGGTACGGGGAGCGGAGGACACTGACAAACCCAGCTGTGCCCACAGCTGACTGCTTTCACCAAGGTCCCTGTGCTGCTGAGAAGCCTGGCCTCGCGGTTGCTGGTGCCGGGAGAGCAAACGGGAGAGCACTGCCTGAAATACAGGATCTCTGCTCCATCACTATTCTTAGAACAAGTCAGCAACTACAAACAAATCTCCACTGTTGTTTAAAATATCTTTAAAATACACTGGCATCGGACACTTCCCTGTCAACCTTCCCTGGCCTTCACTTCTGTCCACATGCGCATCAAAAGGCTGCTGTTTGAGTGTGTCATGCCTGCCCTCAACCCCCTTCCACTGAGAATGATGAGCCCGTGCCATCTTCACTGCAGCCTACTAAAGCTTATCCGCGCTTCAACATAATGGTTTCCCCTGAATCCGGGCGGGCGGGGGATCAGGAAGGAGAAATCATGACGCTACAGCCAACGGGACGTACTAAGCTTTTTACCTTAATATTCCCTTAAAATATGTATTTGCCTAGTGCACGTGTGAGGACGCCCGAGGGCCGTGGCACACATGGACGTCAGAGGACAGCTGTCCAGGGTTAGTTCTTGCCTCCACCTTGTTGGGGTCTCCTTGATGGTTCTGCTGCTACAAGTTTGCACTCCAGGCTGGCCAGCCTGCCGGCTTCCGATGAAGTGTCCCTACTCTGCCCCATCCCTGCACAGAAGTACTGGGGTACAGACACACACCCCGGCATCCAGACTTTTACATGGGTTCCAGGGGTTGAACTTGGGGCAGGCGTGAACTTAGCAAGCACTTTCATCCACAGACCATCTTGTTGCCCACATAACCCTTTTCTTACCTGGGAGTATATCCGAGTACCTGAGGATTTATAATTCTCGTCACCACAGGAAGGCAACAGAGATGGGTGGTTTCCTAATGCCCTACACATTCCTCCATGTTTTCCCCAACAAATCCCCACCTCACACAATGCTCATGCATTTATACAAGAGAATGTTTTCACTGGAGCCAGGCCCACATCAAAGGCCCATGTAAAATGCCACAATGCCTACGTCCTATGATACTCGTTTCCCCAAGAATTGTAATACATGGCATATATTACATACATACCTTCCTGGAAATGGACCCCATTCTTTGAAATACTTGGAAACTATTCCTAGTTTAGCGAAGCCAAATGTTTCTCTGTAGACTCGGGTTAAAGTCTGCATTCAATCAACCCCTTCCGCACCCTGGAAGAGCTGTTCATGCTTATTTATTTCTGGTTTGGCTATTTTGTCAGGATTCCTCTTTAATCCCGATTCTATTGTTCACAGAGTTCTCCTCTTCACTCATTTGCTCTCACTACATTGATTACCTGTCTTTATAGCTCATCAGGCCATGGCTCAAGCCTAGGTTTCTTGCATAGCACAGGACTCTTTACATTTTAACGCTCTGGTTTTAAAGACAGGTTCTCACGGTAGCCCAAACTAGTTCTGAACTTGCCTAGCTTCCTGAGTTGATGGACTTACCAGCCCTAGGCCCCTTGATTTTTGAGTTCTCCAGTTCCAGACAGAGCCCGGCCCTGCACCTCACTAGGCTCATCTGTTTCTACTCAACTCACTTCCTTCACGGAGCCCGCAGCCCCCTGGCAGAGCCTTCCACTACACTGCTGTGCAATGCAGGGTCACTTGCTGCTGTTTATGTGCAGAGTAAAATATCCGGAGCAGTTTAGTGCCTGGGCACATCGAATATTCAGCAGCCACGTATGGTTAGTGGATGCTACCCTGGGCAGCAGAGACAGCGTTTCCACGTGCAGTCAGGTCCCACGGACAGCCCAGGCTAGACGGCCTCAGCCCTGCCTGCCACTGTGTGGTACACCTAATAGCCTGGACTGTGCCATCGCAAGGGCACACGTTCCTATCCAGCTGTGTGCCTTCCCTGGAAGGAAAAAGGGCAGAGAAAGACAAGACGGGAGGACTCAATTTGCCATCTAGGTGGCAGAAAGCGTTAAAGCCCCCACCCAATCCTCACAGTACTGAGAAATAAGAAAACGCTGCTTTCAAGAGCACCGTGTAAGGAAAAGACTTGAAGTCCTTCCTGGGAGCAGAAGGGCAAGGCCCTGACAGCGCAACCGGAACAGGAATTTCAGCCAAGCACTTCAAAGAATCCGGGTATCCTTTTCCAGGAAGTATAAAGACCGTGTAACACAAGCCAGAAACCCTTTGTGAAAGGGGAGGAAAATGAACGTTGTATGGATGTGGGTGTTACCGAGTTTCACACTGCTTTATCGTTCCTGAGATTATTTACATTTCATGCCCTTAGTTTTAAAGACAACTGAAAAAAATTAAGACACACACACACACACACACACACACACACACACACACACACACACACGCACACACTGCCCTCTCCTAATAAGGTGGAGTAAGGAGGGGTGGTTTTCTTGGAGCTGAGTTAAGGTGACAGTGATCGGTTAGTACCAGGACTGGGTGCTAGGAACTGAACTTAGGGCCTCTGCAGGGACACTGCCTGTCATTCACCGGCCAGCCAGCTCTCAATTCTCAAAAAACAAGGTGGCCAGGAACTTGTTACGTAGATTAAAGGCAGGCACCATTACTCCTTGTTTCAAGATTTTTTTAAAACTTGTGTCAATGTGTGCTTGAGGGTGGGCTTGTTCATGTGAGTGATGATACTCTTAATTTCTTCCTTTCTTTTTTTTTTTTCTCTATATTGCTTTGGAGCCTGTTCTGGAACTCTGGAACCTGCCCTGTAGACCAGACTGGCCTCGAACTCACAAAGCTGCCTGCTTCTGCCTCCTGGGTGCTGGGACTAAAGGCATGCGCCACCACAGCCCAGCTTATAATCTTAATTTTTTTAAAGTGAGAATTAATATTAACTGTGCTTACCAAGATACAGTTAGAAAATTTTAACCTGATAGTTTCTGGTACTTCACTTTAGTACAATAAATGCGTGTAAACCTACTACTTTCTCTGTGTCCAACCCCAAATGTGTGTGTGTGTGTGCGTGTGCATGCGTGTGCGTGCGTGTGCGTGTGTGAGGTGGGGAGGGAAGGCGGGAGAGGGAGGGAGGGGGCACTTCACTGTACCCATGGAGGTCAGAGGGCAACTTGCAGAGGTTGGCTCACTCCTTCATCGTGTGTCTTGGGGCTCACACTCAGGTCATGAGGCTTGGTGGCAAGCTCCTTTATCCTAAACCATCTCACCCGCCTCTTCTACCTGTGAGTGGCCCTTTATGCCATACATCCTGTCCCTAACCCTGGTGTTGTGCACTCTGGTTGGTGAACCTCTCTTCAATACTCAAGCTTCCCTTCACCCCAACTGTGGCACAGAGCACTGCGTTTTCCACTTTGCCCTAACAGAATTTTGCTGCTATGGTTGGGATCAACCGTTGTTCTTTGTTTCTTGAGGTGGTGTTTCTCTGTGTAGTCTAGGCTAGTCTGGAACTTGCTATACTGCCCAGGCTGGCATCACATTCATGATATCCCTGTCTTAGCCTTCCAAACGCCATTACAATCCCCAAGTGGGATTCAGGCATGTGGCATCTTGGGCTATAGCTTGGGTCTTAAATGTCACCCCAAACTAAAGGCTTAGTTTCTGATCCAGAGCTCCTGGGGAGGTGGAAAGGAGTGAGAAGATGCTGGCAAATGTGTGATGATTAATGTTGACTATCTAGTTGAATCTGGAATCATTCATGGCATGTCTGAGAGATTATTTAGATTAGGTTACCTGTGGTAAGATGACCCCACGCTAAATACAGGTGACGCATTCCACGGGCTGGGGTCCCAGACTGCATATGCAGGGGAAGCTGAGGGCCGGCAGCCCGCACTACTTCCTGACTGCAGAGGCCGTGTGGGTGCATCAGCCACCCACTCGCTGTGACCCACCCGCCATGGGAGCTGTACCGCTCAACTGCGAACCAAAACAAACCCTTCCAGACTTCTTAAACTGTCTTTGTCATGAAGTCAGGCAGAGTGCCCTTAGAGAGGAACTGGGGATTGAGCTCCTTGACTTTGCCAGCTTCCCAGCCTCCCTGAGGGAAACAGACCCCCCCATCACACACACATACAGACATACACACACAGACACACACACATACAGACACACACACATACAGACACAGACACACAGACACACACACATACAGACACAGACACACACACATACAGACACAGACACACACACACAGACACACACACACACACACACACAGACACACAGACACACACACACAGACACACACACACACACAGACACACACACACACAGACACACACACACAGACACACACACACAGACACACACACACAGACACACACACACAGACACACACACACAGACACACACACATACAGACACACACAGACACAGACACACACACACACACACACACACACACACACACACACACACACACACGCCATCCATGCTGCACATGCGCTGTGAGAGGCCAGTGAAACAGCATCAAGCCTTTGGCGATTGAAACTTCTGACCCATGAACCAAAACAGAACTTGCTTCCTGCTGTTGACACTATGTGCCTCAGGTAATCTGTCATAACAACCGAGGTAACAAACACCTGCATTCCTGAAGAGTGGGCTGCTCCACCCACCAAGTGACTCATTCTCTCAAGTCCCTTAGGCGCGCGACCTTGACAGGGTACACTCTTCAGATCTTAAAGGGTTTCCCCAGCATCACTGTGCCCATCCTCATCCTTGCTCTATCCCTCGCCAGCTCAGCTCTCTGCTGCCGTCATCACCCGACCTCTGTCCTTTGGTCACATATATCTAAGAGTGGACCACAAAGCCTTACCCCAACTCTTCAGAAAGATTGACTCTAAGGAAGACTTTATTCATCTTTATGTGTCGGGGGAGCTGTTTGCTTCCCATGTGTGCAGTGTCTGCACAAGCCAGAAGGTGCTGGGTCCCTGGAACTGCAGTGGCAGACATTTGTGAACCACCACATGGGCGCTGGGAACTCCAGTCCTCTGGAAGAGCAGTACAGACTCTGCCCTCCCGGCCGGCCTCACGCCTCCCCTGTCTTTGCAGTCATGCTGGAGGGGGTGGGGGGGTGGGGGGTTCGGGCAGGTGGATGGGCCACGGTACTGCCCCAATGGCAGGTACGCCCCTAGGAACATGCATGTATCCTCACCACCGCTTGCAGACATCCCTCCCTCCCTCTCTCCCTCCCTCCCTCTCTCCCTCCCTCCCTCCCTCCCTCCCTCCCTCCCTTCCTCCCTCCCTCCTTCCCTCCGAGGGACAGGAGCAGTCTATAGTCTATTCTCAACCACAACCCACACTCGCTGCCATGCCACTGTCCCAGCTCCTTTGCCTTCAGCTTCCTGGGATTTTGTTCTCGTCATGCCTTGTTTTCATTCTTCTACCTAGATGGCTATACAAGCCACACTGTCACAGCTGTGTCACATGTCCCGAGGGCTAGACTCCTATCTCTACCTACCATTTATCCACCGGGATATTAATGACCACTTCAAATCAGGGTGCCCCAGGGTAAACTGACATCTTTGCTTTTACCCCAGATCAAACCTGCCCCCACTCCACGCCACATACCAACAACCCTTTCTGGATGTCTTTAGATCGACTCTCCAGACGGCCTGTGAGTGAGCTTCCTAAGATGCAAATCTGATAGGGCATTCCCATTCAGTGATTCAGTGGCATCTTTCCCAGGGACCATGGGGTCAGGTACCAGGTGCTCAGCGTAACACACAGACGGTTCTGGAACTGTCCATACCTGAGCTTCTCACTGGCTTTCTCAATACCACCCACTGTCCTGGAATCTGTGCTGCACACATGGTGAAGGCTTTTATGTCTCCCTCACTCTTGGGCTCTCCCCAGACTACCACCCACTGTCTTCTTCACTGGAGGAGCCCATCCCCAGACTACCACCCACTGTCTTCTTCACTGGAGGAGCCCATCCCCAGACTACCACCCCCTGTCTTCTTCACTGGAGGAGCCCATCCCCAGACTACCACCCACTGTCTTCTTCACTGGAGGAGCCCATCCCCAGACTACCACCCACTGTCTTCTTCACTGGAGGAGCCCATCACCTTCATCTCTTATTTACAGATCTCACTTCAGACATCATCTTTTCTAGAAAAAGCTCCCTTGAACAACTCAGATCACTCAAGGACTTCTCTGTGCTCCTACAAACACCTCAGCTCACGTGTACCAAGAGGACTTGCCATGCCAATGAGCATCTGCATCTCATGTGTCTCCAGCACACCTTACACAGACGTGGGCTTAGTGACAGTTGCAGGCCCTGAACCTGTCAACAAACCAAAATCATCACCATGACAGACTGCTTGCAGAGGACCTAGTCCAGTTTCTAGCAGTAATGGCAGCCTCCAACTCCAACCCCGGGGGATTGGATGATCTCTTCTGGCCTTGGACGGCACCCACACTCACATGGCACAAGCTCACACTGAGAGACATACACATATACATAATAATAAACACTCAAATGTTTCTTGGGCTTATTTGTTCGATCCTTTCCTCTGTCATTTCCATCCCAGTAGTTGCAATTGAGCATGTGGTCCCAGAGAGCGTCATGCCTCTGAGCGCTGCAAGTGCGAGCGAGCTGGGTGCTGGGTGCGGAGTGTGGATGGACTGTTGCCCTTGGAACCCTGTGCAGAAGAGCCCACCCCCACCCCCAAGCTAAGTCTGTTCCAACAGTGAACTTACTTGTTCACTTAAGGATCTTCTTATTTGGTTTAAGATCTTATTTGGTTTGGCTTAATGAATGGAATGTTCTAGATCTAGCATTAAGTGTCCAAGTCAAATTCTACCAATAAGCACAGCTTTGTTTCATTACAATAGCTACTTTTAATAAAGTTCCTTTTTATTGAGGAATTAATGTGCAGAGATGCCATTTTTGTTTCATTTCTGCGTTAATAGGGGAAGTTAGTAAGCAGACAAAGTACCCATTTCTATGTTTTTTTTTTCATCTGTTTTAAGGAAAGAAGTCAATTTATGGGGTTCAACCTTTACACCCTACACACCTTCCATTTCTGGCCTCCCTGCCCTCCCTCTAGAAGCGCCTGGCAAAAGTGGCTTTTCTGGTCTTTCCAGATCCTTTCAGTTTTCTCTTTAAAAAATAGTTAGTGCTGTCACTGTTTAACTCTGGGCCGGCCCTGTGTGCTTGGAGGGTGCTGCGCTGTGCTGGAGCTGCAGCCCCGGCCCCTTTCTCCTGAGCCTCAGACACTTTCACGGAATCTTCCTTCACTCACTCTGCTTCCTTCATTCTCTCCATCTTGCTTCTTCCGGTCTCAGGGCTTCAGGATCACCCACAACTACCCACACACATCAACAGCCTGCACCTGGCTCTCAAGCCGCAGCTGCACACCCACAGACACCTCAAAGTCACCAAGTACAAAGTTCCTTCGTCGTCAGGAATTCCTGACTGTTTGCTGCTCTCCACCTAGGCATCTGAGCTAGAAACTGGCTGGTATACACCATCACCATCAGTATTCATTAAGAGACAAACACTATGCCATAGGTTAAGTGTTTTCTTATTTACTTCTCCCAACAAGCCAAAAGGCAGGCATTGTCAGTGTATTTTACGGGACAGAGGTACAGTAATGTGCTCAGGTCCCACTGTGTGGATGCATTCTTGACGCTGCTCCACTCTGGCCCACGGAGGGAAACCGTCAAGCTTCCCACCAGCACCCGTCCCCACACTTAAACGGAGAGAGCAGAAGAGTAGAAACACACCACTAGTCTGATGTGTTATCTCTACCATTCCTGAGGGATTGCTGCCAGGACTGAGGAGGAACTCCCATCCAGTCCTGAAAAACAGGCTGTGTCAGCCATCCATTTCCTAAGGGCGAAACAACCCTGCTGGGCCCACTTGGTCAGCCGCCCTTTGCAAGCACTCATTCTCTCTTTCCCAGAGCTTCCCTGGCTCTTAGGTAATCAATAAGCCACCTGAAGGAACACAGCAACTCTTCCTCAGTGCACTAATAGAGGAGAGGAAGCCCAGGCCCTCTAAGAGAGCTTCCAGCAGCTAATGATGGCAACAAAAATGTTTTCATTGTGTTGGACATTTCGGATATACAATGGATAGTGACAGACATCCCGGGTCTTACTAAAAGTTGCGGCTGGAGAGATGGCTCTGTGGTTGAGTGTCTACTGTTCTTACAGAGAACCTGAGTCCAGTTCCCAGCACCCACGTGGTGGTTCACAATTGTACCTCTAGTTCCAGGGGATCCAACACCTTTCCTGATCTCCTCAAGGTTCCTGAATGCACACATGCATACATAAAATAAAAACCAGTATTTTTTTTCTAAGTACTCAAAGGTGGCAGCTGCTAAATCTTGCAAGAAACTGAAGTTCATCTCTCTCTCACTCTTTAGGAAGAACCCCAGGATTTGATTCTCTCCTTTTATATCACTTGTAATAAAAGAATAACTTTATTATCATTTTCTGTGGATAAACAGGTATCAGAACTGATCTATAGCATCACAGTTTCGTTTTGAACAGCATTTGTAGAGGGTCTTCTAAGTTAGGAACTGTTACTCCCATTGGCTTCTTCTAACTGAAAATTCTGTTGACGGTTTAGATTCTGTAAGTCAGCTGCTTGATCTATATACTTGAAATTTTAAATAAAAGGATCGTTTTCTTAAAGATTATTCTGGTTTCTTTTTTCTTTTCCTTCAGGAAAGGAAAAACCTCACGTTAAAATTGAGGCCCCTCTGTAGTACCTGGTACAGCATCTGTTGTTAAATGAATCCCTGCCTGTGTGTGTAAACAGAGCAGTCTGGGCACGCAGCCGGCCATCCACTCCTGCAGGAGATACACTATCGAGGCTTACTGGTCTGTCACTGCTCAGCTCAGGGGAGGTATATACTTTCCTTCTACTTCTTCCTCAGTGGAAGCTTCCTGGGAATGTGGTCCCTGTCGCAATTGTTCCTGTATTTCTTGGCAAATGTAGAAGAAAGCGCTCTGCACACAGGGCGTGCTTTTGCAATGACAGTCACCAACACAGACGAGAGATGAACCCCTCCATTTCTATCTTAGAATGACTCCTAAGCTCAGACCAATCACCACAGTCAGTCAGGCAAGGGATGATGCCAAGAGAAACTGCCGGAACAGGAGTGGCAGACATTGCAGGAGGAGTAGGCCTACAGAAAGAGGAACTCCTGCAGGCTGAGCAACGCCATTCCCCAGCTCCTGCCTCCACCTGCTGGCACAGGAGGGGAACTGCGTGTAGATTGGGAAAAAACTGCTGGCAGCACTAGAAAAAACTGAAAACGCTGAGTTCCAAGTTCTCTCACCAAGGTAACACAGCAAATGACTACTCACAAAACAAACGCACCACAAATTCTGGCATTTACCCTGAGATGCCCCTACTGCCTGATCTACCCAAAAGCACAGTCACACTTTTTTTCTGTCTGTTAGTGACAGGGAGGCAGTGTCTGGATTTACAGCCTGGGTGAGATCCTTAGGTTTCACAGTGCTGTGGTTACAGGTGAGTCCTTACATCCAGACACATTATCTCTTACCACTGTAAGAGTACATTATAACAAGAGTGCATTCACATTCTCTGACTAGAACAAGTCCTGCAAATCTGACAGTCTGAGCTTGGTCCTTTTCCTTCTTTGGAAATCCAGGGATTGAACGAAGGCCTGAGAGCACTAGGCAAGCTTTCTACCACTGCGCTGACTGACACCTAGCCAGTCTTAGTTCCCCCAACTCCATCCCTCCCTCTGTCGTCTCCAGTAAAACTACTGTGGCAACAGCGCCACCTACTATGCCAGTGTGTATGACTCCCTCTTTTGGACAGATGTGTAAATAGAACACATTACTACACATATGTTCCTATAGAAATGAACAACGGTGAATTTCAATTCCTTCTTTTAAAAGTTGATTTTTAAAGGTGATATTTTAAAAGCAGTATTAGTCTGGATTTGTAAGAGAAAAGTTTGTTTCCAAACTTCATTATGAATAGAGATTCTGTGAAATTATCTTTAAAAAAAACTATGAGAATAAAAAAATATTAGAAACTGAATATGGTCATATAAAAGACTACGAGATGCAAGAAAATATGACAGATAGCTGTTGCTGGAAAAAGAGAACTTTAGTTCATATTACAAAATTATATTAAACAGAAAAAAACTCTAAGAAACAAGCAACAAGATAATTGCCTGGTTTTGTCTTATTTTGTGTACCATACAGACTTAATCACAGGCTCTAGACATTTACTATAAACAAACACAAAAGATTTATGTGCTTATTAAGTTCAATAAGTGGCCCAGGTCAAGGTGGTCTGGACCACAGAGTGGCAGAACAAGCACTGTCAGCAGGGGGTGGTCCCCCGAGAGCTCCATGCCCTGATTCCCTAACCTGCCACGCCTAACTCCTCACTTTCTCAATAATAAACAAAGGTGGGAATGTAAGGATCCAGGCATTACGCTGGCCTGGCCGTCACCTGGCAGAATGCACTCAGGCAGTACCCTGGTCAGCCCAGGGTTTCATGGCTAAGTAGTCTGCAGGCAGGCGCAAAGGACCGAAGGACCCCTTTAAAAGACAGAGCCCGCCCACTTGTGCTCTTTCTGCTGTTCCCCTCAGGCAGACAGAACTTTTCCTGTCTCCCTCTTCTCTTCTGTTCTGTGTCTCTTTACATTATTTTCTTGCCTCCCCCTCAATACAACTTTCAATGAGTCAAGTCTACAGGTCTCTGTTTCGCCATCCGTTTGCTGCCCATCATCCGCTCGCTCAGGACTTGGACCCTCCACCTGAGAAGCCAACCCATTATTCTTTATTCCCAACAAAAAGTTCCTTAATCATCAGGCAGGGCCTGGCCAGGGCATGCGGCTACCTCAGGAAGGCCATTCCCCAGGAATGAATTGCTGCTGGCACATTTATTTGGCACGTGGGGTGCACTTTTCAAACTGAATCCTTAGTAATTACTCAGGAGACCAACTCTCCTCTTCCTGTGCATTGCTTACACGTGGATGGTTTTTTCAAGAGGTCATCTACGCACGAGATTTGATGACTGCATTGCTTTTCAGTATGGATTTCATTGCTAGTGTTTGTTTTTATATGTGACAATGGCATTGTGGTTATGTGGTTTTGAAAAACCATTTTCTTTCTTAGTGAGACAGACGGAACTAGTTATGATGAAAATATAGTGGTAGATATGCTTAAGACACTGGAGGAGTAAGTGGTGCATGAAAAGTGTGGGTCAGGACCTGGCGGTGTTGAAGCATGGCAGGGAGAGTCATTGCATAATTTATGATAGAAAATTTATACAAAATTGTTGTTTTCTTGCTATGTTTAATCTGAGTATTTTTATTGGTTGAGCCTTTTATATCTGCCTGCATATAATGTACTTAAAACACATTCACCCCCAAAAAGTTTTAATACATTTAAATGTATTTAGTTACAGCCATACTATCCAGAACACACCCATCTCACCTAAAATATATTTAATAATTATTCATGTTCCTGGTTCTAGTTGCTGTTCTAGACTTAAGTGGTCAGAAAAATGTACGAAGTTCAAATTAGCATGTTCAAACTGACTGACCAGCTGTTCAAAGACATAATGGGGAAGCCCCCAAAGAGTAAACCAGAACACAGTAAGCAAAAATAGAAGTGACCAGCACATAAGGATTCATAGTGAGAAGGGCTCCTAGCAACCAGCTCATTCAAATCCTTTACTTTAGGATGGTGTCCAGTAAAAGTCAGGTCTCAAGGAGCTCTCAGCCCAGACTTAAGCAAAGTTCTTTACTGCAGGCAGAGCACAGAGCATACTGAAAACAGACTGTTAGGGAGAGAGATTCAAGTAACACCAACACGGTGCCGTGAAGCTTGAGGTTGGTGAGGTGTGAGTGCGGCCATCAGAGAGCCTGCAGGCTGCTTCATTTAGTTAGCAGCTTCTCTTGATGCTTGTCTGTGTGGTCAACCCACCATCCCTGCTGTGAATGTCAAATATTCACGTAGCAGGCTGTATAAAGACCTCATGTAAACTGAATCCTTCCAACAATACTGCCACAGGCCTTACAATCACCATCATTTCAGATAAGATGACGGGGCATGCAAGTTAAGGAGGTTGCCTCGGAGTAGACACAGCTAAGCATTACACTATGGGGTCAGTCGCGACATCACCTTTTTGGTCCCGCTCTCTAAGTTGCCATTGACCTGACACACCTTCAAGGCTTGGCCCTTCTTTTCGTTGTCATGATTTTTTCTGTAGACAGGCAGGGACACAATCAGAGGGCTGGGCTGGCACAGTGAACCTTAGAAACTGCCATCCTCATTTATGTGAATACATGATCAACCATCAATGTGGGGAATGAGGGTAGCCATGGCCCCTCCCATTTCTATAGTACATGGAGAACCTTGGCAGACTGACCTTACGATGATAAAAATGATTTTAGATATTTTGCTGGCTTCTACTTTAAAAGCCTACTCTTTAAAACAGGGAAGAGTTTCCTGACCAATAAGAGGTAAAAAGTAGCCTATAAAAACACCTTACCAACAAGGAAGAAAGACTACTGATTACCCAACATGACTTTTAGATGTGGAAGATGCGTTCAGACCAAAGGAAAGCACCTAAATGAGTCCATGGCCATTTACTTCCTGAATGCTCATGCTAAGGGTTTCTGTTCATTATCTCAATTAGTTCTCACTCTGCAGATGAAGAAAGCAAGGTGGGAAATACTGAGTTAATCATCCCCAGGACACACAGCTAAGTGATCAGCACCCGTGAGCTGAGAGAGGGAATCTCATCCCAGAGCCAGAGTCCAGCCATTTACTACATCGCCTTTCAACCCAAACATGCCATTTAACTGTCTCCAAACAAAGACCTGGGTTCCCAATGGAACATCAGAACTGTGGAACCGCGTGCCTAGTCTGATTCTACTGCCTACAGCAGAGGCACATAATAAGGGGCTGCGAAGGAGAGGGGAACTCGGAGATGAAGAGGTTTCTGCTTTTGCAAGGACATGTCATAGTGCCAGTCACCAAGCTGAAATCCAGAAGTAGGTTAGGATGAGTCTTTCTTTCCCTTTTGGGACGGGGGTAGGGGTAGGGATAGGGGTGGGGAGGGGTAGGGGTGGGGAGGGTGCATTAATTTTCAGTGTATTTGGTTGGTGATGCCAGCAATGTCCAAGTGAGAGGTGTGGTAGGCATTCCGAACTCGGGGAAATAATGGGCAGACTCGCACTGTCTGTCCAGCACTTGAGAGGGATCATGTGCTGTCACGCTAGAGAGCCTCCTGTGTGGACAGGCAGGCCATGACAGTTCACCCTGTACTCTAGCATGCCCATTGGCCTGGGAATCAACACTCACTAGACTCAGTGCTGTTGAAGTCACTTACACAAAGCAGGTGATGACCGCAAGTACCGCTCTTAGCATCCACACCGGACCGGGCTGCTGTCCGTGACCCAATCCGAGCACCCCAGGCCTAACCTAACCCTCTGACACGCCCCCGTGGTCAGTGTTGCCGGTGCAGGCCGGGTAGATTTCTCACTACACAGGTTAGAGAGCCTGGGCTTACAGTGAGCCCCAGGCCAGCCTGGGCTTCAGAGTGATCTGTTCCCAACAAGAAAACACACAAGCGGAAAACCTTTGGTGAGGGCTAAGCACTCTGGTAGCTAATTTTGAAGGACAAAAGAGACTCCCTAGTAAATTACACAGTCATCTAGATAAATAAGAATTAAAAGGAGCAGTAGCAGAAAAAAATAATAGATTCCAGAAACATTCCAGTGATTAAAAAAAAAAAAAAAAGCAGCAAGACTTTGTAAAAGTCTAAATGCTACAGAATTTCTAGTTTGGATGGGCTGGCCAGTAACGGAGGTTTGGGGATGACCAGGTAAGGGTCAGATGTGATTATTTTGTGCTCAGGTGCCTATACGACACCGTGCAAGTGTGCAAGTGTGGTGATTGAGAGATTTCTTACCTATAGAGAGCGTGTGTGTGTATGTGTGTGTACACGAACGTGTTACGTGTGTGCAGGTGTTTTTGAGTTGGTGCTTTTTTCCTATTGTGGGTTCTGGAGACCGTATTCAAGTCAAGCTTAGTGGCCAGCACTTTTACTGCACAGGTCACCTTGCTGGTCCCAGTGTGGTGACATGGGATTGGAACCTGGAGAGTGGGAGAGAGCAACACTGACATCTGAAAATGTACAATTCTTCAAAAGGACGGAGTCACCTAAGAGAGGAGGAATGTGATTGGTTACTTTTGCCATGACCAAATACTTGACCAGAAGCAACCTCAGGGAAGAGGGGCTTGCGTGGGGCTTACAGCGGAGGCAGCGCTGCCCATCATGGCCTGCTGGTGTGGTAGCAGGAGCAGGCGACTGTCAGCCAGCAGAGGGTGGGCAGGAAGCTGGAAGTGGTGGCAGGCTGTAAAATCCCAGCGTCTGTCCGCTAGAGCTTCTCCACAACTTTCGGGAGGAGTGCCTCAGCTGAGGGCCAAGTGTGCAACACGGGGACAGGGGACAAAAGGGGACGTTCTACATTCAAACCGTGTGTGCAGCAACGGAGGACTCTGGCCCAGCAGGGGGAAAAGAACTGAGTGGTAGCTGGATCGGGGAGGGTTCCAGAGCAAAGGGGTGTGGAAGCTGGAGTGTGTGCATGGGCCGAAGGAAAGAAGTTAGGGGAGGCACACAGAACAGCAACCTGAGAAAATCCGTCACGCAAGGCGCAGACCACTGAGAAAGGGAGCCTGGGAAGAGTGCTCAGCATCAAGGACAGCTGTGAGCGTACTCGCTCTGGAAGTCGGTGTGATATCACACGGAGACCAGTCTGCTCGCGATGGAAACTGTTCCATTTGGTGACTGACAGCACAAACTTAGCACAACCCCATCACTGATATCACTGATGACCCCCCCACCCCCCGCCGCCACGTTCTTGGCAGCCACATCCATCTGCTGACTGCAAACTACACAGGGCTTTAAGAGCTTTCTCCTTGGAGCTCTCCATGTGTCACCCTGCTCTTACTGGGCAGTTGAGCAGAAAAAACGAGACCTCACACTATTCACGATCTCTTTGGCGACTGGTGTCTAAACGAGTGGACATCTAGAACTCTCTGTCACCCTTCCTCTTAGTCATCAGGAGGTCATTATACCCTTCCCCTCACTGACAGCTTCACAGCTTCCTTTTAAGGTGTAGGTAATGGAACCCAGGGCCTTGCCCAAGCCGAGTGTGTGTTCTGCCACTGAGCCCCTTTCATTAGTACAGGGAGGTATTGAGTTATCCAGGCCCTTAGTAACCCTTCCTTCTGCCCTGAATGAAGAGAGGGAGTTATACATTACAAAGCTCGGTATCACACACTGTGCTGTATTTTCCACACACTGGCTCCTGCAGTCTTTACAAAGATCGTAGGAGGTTTTCAATATTCCCTCTGGGTTCAGCTTAAGGAGACAGTGCGAGTGTGAACCCTCCACAGATCACAGCACACCCACCTTCTTAGCTGATTTTCCTTAGTTCTGAGCTGCCTTTGCCCTCTCACCCACTGTGCTATTTTTAAGTCCCGGTAAACAAGGGATTAGAGAACACTGGTCTTTAGTGGCCAAACTCCATGTCCTTCAAAGCCTAGCTGCGACACATAAATCATGGGCTTTTCCCTATTTCTATCTTGGAAGGGACTCCTCTCCCCTGAATTGCCATATCAACTTCTCTAAGGGATTTATTATCATCACATTTATATTCTAATTATTTAAGTGTGTGATGTTTCACCCTTACTGTACTGTTTGCTTTTTAACAAGCAAAATAAAAGCAAACTAAGAATTAGCCCTCTGAAGTCTGCTTGCACACTTACCACATAGCATTCCTTAGGCTGATATTCATGACACTGCTCCAGTGCACCTACATTATCGGTGTGCATGTGTGCCATATAACTCTATCTGAAACAGTGCTTAGAAAAAATGCTTCCAACGAGTCTGCTTATTAAGAGATTCATTTTATTTTTATATGCGTGTATGTAAGACACTGGTATGCAGATGCCCTGAGGGGCCACAAGAGAACATCAGATTCTCTGAAGCTGAACTTACAGGCTCTTATGAGCCACCTCATGTGGGTTCCAGGAACAGAACTCTAGTCCTCTGGAAGAGCAGCAATGGCTCTTAACCACCGGGCCATCTCTCTAGTCCCCAGTAATTCACATATGATGTAGGATGTCCTACTGAATGCTGCAAATATGTGTTGCTTTTATTGGTTAATAAATAAAGTTGATTTGGCCAAGAGAGAATACATCTAGGCAGGAAATCAAAACAAGATACAGAGCAGGCAGAGTCAAGGAGATGCCATGTAGCCACTGAAGGAGTAACAAGCACAGCCTTGTGGCAATACATAGGTTAATAGAAAATGGGTTAATTTATAAGAGAGAGCTAGCCAGTAATAAGCCTGAGCCACTGGCTAAACAATTATAATTTAATAATAGCCTCAGAGTGTTATTTCATAAGCGAATGTGGCGACTTGGTGGGTGGGAGAGACATGGGGACCAGGTAAGACAGAGAAAACCTTCCAACTACGCATATCTTATGTTTTCCCTTGCCCTACTTCCCACAAAGCCCATAGCAAAATACTAGACTGAATCAATGTTCTTTCAAATCTTTTTGTCTTTAGTAGTCTTTTCCTTTTACATATATATGTATGTGTGTACACACACACACACACACACACACACACACACATACACACACACACACACACACTTATTTATCAAGGCAGGATCCTGCCCTGTTCAGGGATGTGTGTGTCCTCAATCTTAAATGCCTTTCGGATCATAAATGTTCAGAGAGCCTGGCTCCCCTGCCACGAGCTGACCCCAGGCCTATTCAAGAGAGATTCGCCTTCTGCTCCTTCTCATTCGCCTTCTGCTCCTCCCCAGCTTGATTGCTTCTGACCTAGTATTTTGCAGGCTGTCACTTCTCTCACATTCAGGCCAATGTATTTAGAAAAAGTTGGCTTCTGGAGAATCATTAGACTACTGCTTTACAGTGCTATCAGCTGGGTCTGTAAAGGACCAAGTGACCTTGAATGCCTCCAATGATGACTTTAGAATATGACACAGCTCCTACTTCTCATTTAAGGCTTCAGCTCTGCCTTGTGCCCACCCTAGTACACTCAAGATTCCTCCGTATCTGCTGCTTGAGCACGGCCGCCGACAACTAGCTGACTACTGCAGATCACTCCACTCCATGTTTACAGTGTGCAACTAGGCTTCTATTGGCTAATTAACATTTAGACATAGTAATTGTCTGGCATTTTGCTTAAAAAAAAATTCAAAACCAGTCATTTCAAACAGTTTAAAACATCAACTTCCTACTCAGTTATACTCACTTTTATCTAAATTGTCAATAACATTTGTCAAATCTAGATCTGTACTCTTTAAACATTAGCAAAAAAAGAATGAATCTTCAGTTAGTATTGCTGATGCTCTCTTTTCATTTACCCATTTAATAGAAACATTTATTCAGCATCTACTATGTAATAGACACATCAAAGTGAACAACAAAAAACTGGGTTCCCGGTCTCAGAAGCTGGGTAAGCAATGGAAGTCCTTACAGGATTCAGAGGGACTGAATTCAGTAGTGGTCAGGGAAATTCACCCCAAGAAGTGCAAGCTAAGTCGAGACTACCAGCATCTCTCATATCTACCTTAGAGCTCTGTTTGCTTATAGTTTGTGCTCAGTCCATCATGGTTGCGAGCATGGCGGCATGCAGGAAGGCAAGGCGGAGCTGGAGAAATACCTTGAGTGCAACAGAAGGTTGACCAGCACACTGGAAGCTGTCCTGAGTATATGAGACCTCAAAGCCTGCCCCCAGTGACACGTTCCTCCAATAAGGCCATGCACATTCCAACAAAGCCGCATTACCTGATAGTGCCCCTCCCTATTAGATTATGGGATTCCGGGCCAATGACATTCAAGCTACCACACATGGCAAGACCACCAAGAACAGCATCAGCAGCATATTGGAGCTGCCCGGGCCTAGAAAACAAGCTGTGCATGCCGCAGAGGTCAGAGCCGGGGAAGTGACCCGGAGGATTGTGGGTGCATCCCAGGCATCCGGCATTGAGGAGTGATTGGTTCTGCTTTGATCTTACTGTGACTCTGCCCCGTTCTTCCCTCTTGAAGGAAGAAAGTCACTTGATTTTGACTTTTTTAAAACAAGCGTAAGCAGTCTTTCTCTGTCCCAGCTGGAGACGTCATCAACCATGAAAGCTAGGCCTATGGCTTAGGCTCTTACAACTTAAACTGACCTGTTCCTGTTCATCTATGTGTTGCCACGTGACTTGTGGCTTTTCCCTGTCCTCTTGCATGTCTTGCTCCTTTTATGTCCAGTTGGCAACCCGGCCCCTCTCCTCCCAGAGCTCTGTCCTCCCAGAGCTTCTGTCCAGAAGTCCCATCTACACCTCTCGCTCAGCCACTGGCCAGCTAGCCTCTCATCAAACCAATTGCAGTGACACACCTTTACACACTGTAATCAAATATCTCACAACATAGCGAAGTCCACAGCTGAGAGATTTTGGATTTTTAAAGAGATTGGCTATTTTAAAGAGACTGAACTTTTAATGTGTTTGAATTAGTAAGGGCTGTGGATCTCTTATAGTAACTTATGTCTTTATATTGTGATAATAACATTAATGTGCCATCCTGGGTATGAATGAGAAAGATTCTCATTGGAAAGTGATGTGTTTGTCATAAAGTGACAACGAGGTCAGTTGTACTGTCCAGTTTTATGTCAACTTGACACAAGCTAGAGCTAGAGAGGAGGGAGAAAATGCCTCCATAAACTTGGGCCATAGGCCAGCCTGCAGGGCATTTCCTTAATTAGTGACTGATGGGGGAGGGCCCAGCCCATTGTGGGTGGGGCCATGTCAGGCTGTAATCCTAGATTCTATAAGAAAGCAGGCTGAGCAAGCCCTAGGGAGCAAGCCAGTGATCAGTGCTCTTCCATGGCCTCCGCCTGGCTCCTAGACCTTCGATGATGAACTGCGATGCGGAAGTATGAGCCCAATGAACCCTTTCCTCCCCATGCTTTGGTCATGGTGTTTACCACAGCGATCGTTACCCTATCTAAGACACTTATGATAGATGAAAATGAATAAAAGTAAAGATAAAAAGTAGGGGCTGGAGAGACGGCTCAGCAGGTAAGAGCTCTTGCTGATCGTCCCAAGGACTGGGGTTTGGATCCCAGCACCCACACCGGACAGCCCACAACCTCCTGTAACCCTAGCTCTAGGGGTCTGACACCCCTCTCCAGTGTCCTTGAGTAAACCACCCCATATGACATATGCAATGGGCAGACACACACGGACACAAAGTAACATTTTCTTAAAGATAAAGTATTAGACAAGTTGAAAGTGATTTGAAGAATTTATGATCTTGGAGTGGAGAAGGCTTTGTAGGCATGGGACCAAAGACATAATTCAAAAGGGGAAAGATTGCCATACCCGATCCATTCAAATTTTAAAGTTTTCTAGATCAAAAGCAAAAAAAAAAAAAAAAAAAAAAAAAAAGGAAAATGAAGCAATAATCTCAAACAAAACAAAACAAAAAAACCAACAACAACAAAGAAAACCAAAACAACCCGAACTGAAATACCTACCAGGGGTGCTCGACTGTCCCAATTCAGGGTCAACTCATTCAATAAGAGTTTGTTAAGTGACAATGTGGTGGACTGTTGGTAAAAAAAAGGACTTACTTTTCCTACCCTAGGACATTCATGCCACCTACAGTGTGAGCCCGGTTTGGGACTTGTTTTAGCTAGCAGAACGTGACAGAACTGTGGCGTTTCCCTTCCCCATTAACTCACAAGCCTTGCATGTTACCGCCCTGAGCATGTAAGGGTAAGCAGAGCTGCTGAGCTGCCGACTGGGCACACAGCCATCGGGAGGTGTGCAAACAAGTCAACACCAAAAAGCTGCCTAACCTTACTGCAGAGATTAGTTCACAATACCAACACTTACTGTAGCTCCTGGAAACTTAGTTACAAAGCACCAGTGTGGCAACAGGAATGGATCTAGCCCGGTAACTTCCAAAACACCTTATATTTATCATCTCTGAGTCTAAAACATGAACATACTTTTCCTCGTCATATCTCCTGCTTACAACCTGACGCTTTCTCCAGCTCACCAGAAACAGTTTTTGCCTTTTCACTTTCCACTGCTCAGAATGCTCAGCTCCAGGGATTTCCCGTTTCTCTTGGACCACTGCTCAAATGTCACCTTCTGTCTGGCCCTCACCAGGTCATTATGTACAATTTCAATCCCGTCAATACTGAATATCCCTTTTCCTGCTCTAAAAATAGCAAAATGTGGTTTTTCTAATGTGCAACAATTCTCTTTGTTTTTCTCTTTATAGAAGCTAAATTCCCCCAACATAAGATTTCTGTCTGCCCTGTTCACTGCTGTGTCTCTGTTATAGGACATTATGGGACCTAATACACCCTTAAATGTTTGGTACATGAAGACAGCATCTAGTCAGCTGTCAGTTTACCCATGAGGAAACAAAACCTTTTAGCCTAAGATGTCAGTGTTGGTCAGGCATAGAGACAGCCAGCATACAAACTCAGGAGTGCTGGATTCAGACTCCCAAAGTCTAGACATGCCATTTGCAACACACACGTTGGCATGTAAATCTTCACGCGATAAACAGTCATTTCCCTGGCTCTTCACAACGTTAATACAGGTGGGTTTTTTTTCTCACAGAAGTTCTACACTTTGTCTCAACCAAAAGATTATATTTAAGTTTGAAAAAGTGACAGGATTTTGTGACCAAAGTCAACAGTGAGAAGATATCACAACAAAACCCCCATCTGTAACTTCTTTTTATCTATATTTTTGACAAATAATCTTAGTTTAGCTTCTTGATATTTGTTCCTTCAAATCCTTTCTTTATTGAACAATTTTTTCCCCTGGCACTGTTGTCTGAAATTTGTGGAGGTTATTATGTGTTAAGACTTAGGGGTGCGATCTCAATTTTATTTAATTACAATTAGACATGGAAAAAAATCATTGAACTTATGAGTAACTGCTTTTCGCTTTCTAAGACTTTTTCAAAAGATCTTCTTACACCAGAAAACAAATTACCTTGTCTATTTCTTTATCACAGTCCTGAGTTTGTCAAGAAATTATATTCACCTAATAAATCACAAAAAAAATAAGGAAATGTAAATTATAACAAGAAGTTTCCACTTTCCACACTGGTAAGAATAAAAAAGACTTAAATGCTGAGGCGTTGGTAAAAGTGTTGAGAAACCACATTTATACATTTTGATGCTTTGTTATAACTTGCATTTTTTTGGGGGGGAGTATAAACGCGTGCATGTTTGAATGTAGAGGCCAGAAGCCAGTGTTGGACACCCTTCTTGTTGCTCTTCACCCTAGTTTTTGAGGCAGGGTCTCTCAGTGAACCTGAAGCCCGCCATTTCAGCTAGACTGGCTAGACTGGAGCTCTGGAGACCCACCTGCTCCCCTGCAGCTGCACCCTGCACCCTCAGCACTGGCACTGCAGGACACTCTTTCCTGAGTGTCTTAGCTTCTACAGGAGTGCTGCTGTGGCCCAAGCTCAGCCAACGCCTCACGCTTGCGAGGCAAGCACTCTACCCTCTGAGCCATCTCTCAGCTTATACAGTTTTTAGGAAAGACTACGAGAAGGACCGAAGGCCTGAGAGTTATAAATGTTCTTTGGTTTACAAATTCTATTTCTTATCCTAAGAAAATAAAGGTTTGAAAAAAGAAGGACTTATTAAGAACATTTAAGCTTGGCACAGTAGTGCATAGATGTAATCCTAGCACTGGAATAGAGGAAGAGATAGGAGAATATTAAATGCTAAGCTTCAGGCCATCTTGGATTACAGGCCAAATCCAAGGCTAGACTGCTTTACACAATGAGGACTCCCCCCCCACACACACAAAAAAAATAATAAAAGAAAAAGAAAAATATACAAGACAGGAGATATGGTACAGTGGACAGAAGAGCATGCTTGGTTAACAGCAACTACATCTACAATCTAATCTTAAGGTCCTGGCCTGTTTATTCCCAAGAAACTGAACTACCTGCCAAGCTGTCTTTCGAACAACATGTATCTGCTCTGCCAACAGGAAAACATATCTTCGTTAAATAAAAGCCTAGTGCAGATATGCCCAAGCGCCAGAGTAAAAGGAGCGAGCGCAGAAGGCCTCCGATGCTGTTCAGTATCAACTCTTTTGGGATTAACAGATTCTGAATTAAGTCACTTAAGTCCCAAGTCCTTAACTACTTCTGTAAATGATAGCTGTCTCAGTCACTGTTTTATTGCTCTGAAGAGACACCATGACCAAGGCAGCTCTTAGAAAGCATTTAATTAGGGTTTCCTCATGGTTTCAGAGGCTTAGTCCATTATCATCATGGCAGACAGCATGCTGGTTGAGATGTCTGAGTGGTACTAAGAGCTATCTTGATCCCCAAGAAAGGGAAATATGTTTTTTTTTTTTCTTCCTTTCTTTTCATGGAATACCTTTAAATTTTTTTTTTCTTAAATTAACTAAAATGTTTTGCAACCAGGACTTGCAATGTACCCTGGGCTGACCTTCAGCTCCTGACCCTATTGCCCCAGTCTCCAATGCTCACATTACAGAAATGCGTTACTATGCCTAATTATAATACTATATTTATTTATTTTGGGTTTTTCAATAACTCTGGCTGTTATTCTGCTTGCCTGGTCAACATGAGGTCTGGGTTCAATTGCTAGCACTCAAACAACTTCGAGGTTACTCTGACTTAAATATTCGACAGATTACAGTAGGTGTGTGAGGCGGCTCAACGCTTGTCATCTCAGCAACTGGGAGGCTAAGACAAGAGGATGATGAATTCATGGCCAGCACAGGCTTTACAGAGTGATCCATCCATCCATCCATCCATCCATCCATCCATCCATCCATCCATCCCCAGAAAAGTAACAAAAGGAGACGTCATGTCACTTCAAAGAAAAATATGAGAATATGTATCACTAATAAAATTCCACCTTTCAAATGAAAACTAGAATTTTGGAGAATCCTATCCATTACAGTGAACACTGCTGAGATCATTTGATAGCATATAACAAATATGTCAACATCAGAAGAACTACGTAGCCCAGCCACTAAGTTCCAAATGAACCGTGACTGATATTAAAAAAATTAGGCAGAGTACACTCTCCATTCAGAATGTAAGATAAACCGAGTGGAATTCAGTGTAGCAGAGTAAGAACACAGGGTTACACATTCCCAATCCCACTCCACAACCCATCCTTTAAAAACAGACATCTGTCCAACTTTGGTGTGATATCTGCCCATGGTTACCGATGGAAGCTATTAAAATATTCTCTTTCCATGAACATGATGTAAGAATTTCCTTCTTAAATCAAAATAAAACAGAGCAGATTAAATGCAGAGGTTTATGTGGGAATCAAGCTATACTGTACTGTGACTTCAGCATCCACTAACAGATAAATGGGGAAATATGCATGTAATGTATTTATTACTATTTGGTAAACCCATTAATCCTTTAAAACTGTCCCGGTTTTCATTTTACAATGGTTAACAATGGGCAGATATAATCGACAAAAACAAAACCAATGTTCCTAGGTTTTCAGCAATCTTCGAAAGGTAAAGGCTTTCCGATATTAAAAAGTTAGAAGAGTGCTAGTTGCCTCACAATGGAATTGTATTCTCTCTTCTTGCTTTTCTAAGTGAAGCCCTCCATTTTCAGGTACAGCTTCATCTGACATCTGTATCACATCCTGCCAAGAGACCAGGAAAACAACAACAACAAACCCGGCCCAAATAACGGGGTCACTGTCAGCGGAAGAACTCTTCAGACCCACTATTGTCCACTGGGTGCACAGTAACTGCGGGGACTGAGAAACACAAAGATCCACGCAGACGAGCGGCAAAGCACAACAGAAGCCTATGAAAGGCAGAAACGAGGACGGTTCAAAGTAGTTTTACGCACATCTACAAAATGCACAAAGTTCTTTTTTTTTCCCCCTGTTGAAGTCTCACTTCAGGGTAGGGCAGATCTGGCAATCGGGTAAGTGGAGGCATTGTTTCTGAAATCCTGCGTATTCGTGCGAAGAATTTAATTCTCTCACCATTTTGCTACTGGTCTGTAGCAGAGGGGTGTGGTTAGAGCTGGGAAGCAATTCGAAGCAGCAAGCCTAGGCTGCTCCAAACCGTGTCCAAGCAACAATTCTGGTGCCAAGTCAATTTGCCAGGCTAAGGGGCCGAATGTTTTATAGGAAGGAAGAAAATAAGAATCAAGTTAGAAAGCAAGGACGGAAGTAAGTATCAACATGAAAACGGTCCCCGGTTGTATATTAATCGCCCGGGACGCTAACGTGTGCACGAGGTGCCTATGAAAATGCTTTATCCCCGAGTCCACAGCTGCGGCACTTGCCATATCAGGGCTGCAGCTCTGCAGGGGACGTCGGCCTGCCTTTTGCTATTTCTTTTGGGTTGGGTCTGTCAACCACCATTCTCACAGACTGCAGCTGAAGCAATCGCAAACAAAGGGGAAAGGATGGCCTCCGGAGGGAAGCCTGGAGGGAAAGGCGGCCCCAGGTCGCTGCGCCAGGTGTGTCCCTACGGGGTCCACCGAGCAGGCAGAGTGGAGGGACAGTGCCAGGAGCATCGCAGGGGCGCAGAAGGGCTGCGCCAGGCCCCGTGGCAGTCGCGGACGGGCGACCCCACCTTGCCCACGGTCAAGGTTAACCCGCCCACCGCAGTTACCTGTGGAGGCCTCGCACAGCCGAAAGGCACAGGGTGATCATGGGCACGCCGGGAAGCCGGCAGCGGCGGGCGCCTGGTCCTCCGGCCGGTGGGTGCGGGAGGCGGGCGCTGGAGACTACGGGCCCGGGAGCCGAGAGTGGGCCTAGCGGCGCGGAGACCAGAGCGCGAGAACGCGGCGGCCAGCGCTGCCAGCGCCCTCCCACGTGCGGCAGCCCCACGCCTACGCCCGCGGCCCCGCCCCGTGCCCGGCCCCGCCCCGTGCCCGGCCCCGCCCCGAGTCCCTCGCCCCGCCTCCCTCCCTGTCCCGCCCCCACCTCCACCCACTCGGTCCCTGCTCCGCCCCAGGGGCGGATCCAGCCAGACCCTGCGTCCGAGAGCCCCGCGAGCAGCCGGGTGGGCTGAGGGGGCGGCGGCGGCGGCGGCGGTGTGCAAGCCGGGCAAGTTTGGGAGCCGCGCGACCAGCTCTGCCATCCAGAGCGCCGCTCAAGCCCTAGGACCACGGGGGCAGGCGGACCCACTTCCCGACGCCCCCGGGCCCGCAGCCGTCGTCTCGTGTCCTCTTGCCTGGTAAGGGGCTCCTATCTGGAAAGGGTGCGTTTCCCGCAGCCCCAGATGGAGGCCTGCACCGCGCACCCCGTGCAAACCCGGTCTGGGCTGGGCAAAACTGGGGTACAGCGGGGAGGGAAACATGGGGTGGGAGGTGGATGCTGATTGGAGGTGTAGGAGGGGAAACTTGGAGGAGGTTGGACAGCTCCCCCAACCCTGCATTCTGTTTTTCCCCTTCTGCCCCCTGGGCCTTCGTCAGTATGTATAATAACCTCTCTGGCCTAAAGACTAGGCTCGCCTTTAAAAGAAGTACAAAGCCAATAAACATCCCAGCGGCCAGTACCACACCCTGGCTGTGAATTAGGGATCCCGGGTAGCAGATTGCTGATAGGATTTAGTGGAAATAAGCCATTAATGCCGCCTGGCCCTGCGCCACTGTTTGGATGCATAGTATTCCATGTGAATGAACGCAGCCAGAAGCTTCCAGCTTGTCCACGAGAGCACAGCTACTGCAGGCGGGGCAGGTCGGTTTGTAGTATCCATCGCTTTAGACGGTGATATCTGAACAATGTGTTGGTTAAATAGAAACGCTGTCTATTAACAATGGTACTCAATGGTTGAACAACCTTTCCAGAGTCTTGTCGTCAGCAAGTAACTCTCAACCTACAAAAGTAGAGGAGTGTAAATTATTAATACATTAAAAAACAAAACAAAACACCTCTTGGAATAAAGGAAGATGGTCATTGTGGCTCGCCTTCTGAGTCAGCAGTACTAAATCTCAATTAAAGTGAGGCCTTCGAGGGTGATTCGCCCGGCCCCTGCACGCCTATACTTTCCTTGTGTTTGTATCTTATGCATTGTTAAGACAGAGTGCGTTCTAAGCTTTGCTACACATGTTTTCAAAACACGTCTTTTCACCTAGGCAAGCTTTAACATAGTTTAATAGTTCTGGGTTTGAATGAACACGTGGAATACATTACTGTAACAATTTGTGCTTTCTTGATGCTTTAAAGAGAGAAGGGATCAAGGTAATGAATATTTTTATTTTCATTGCTTTTAACATAGTATATGATCATTGATATTTTCTCCTTTTTTTCATCGAGGAGGTATTTAAGCTTCTAACATGTCATCGGTCAAGCCTTTGGTTTATGCAGTTATTCGTTTCTTGCGGGAGCAAAGTCAGATGGATGCATATACTTCGGATGAACAAGAGAGTTTGGAAGGTAAGCATCTGTTCTTTGTGTTCATGTCGTAACTATAGAGAAAGATTAAAATAGCTACAATCCCAAGTTTATGATTTTTAATAACAAAATCATAATATTTTGTTGACATGCTTAACTAGATGTGTTATTTCCATTTCCTGAGACTTGTTCTAGCTAATAAAAAAAATAGAACTATTGTTTATTTACTCAAAAATTACTGTCAGAAGTATGTCATCCACGTTCTAGGGAAATTTTTCTTCAGGGGGACTGTTACCATTGTTCCCACTTAACAGATGAGGAAATGAGATCAGATAATTTTAAGCTACAGAATAGTTACTGTGTAGCAAGCTGAGATTTTAAACCCCAGTCCATACTCTAAAAGATTTTTTTCTCCTCATTTTTCTAATAAGGAGAGGATCTCATTCAGAACACTTGAAAAAACCTTAGTCATTGCTATAGCACTATGTAAAAAAATCTAAGTAATTATACCGTGACTGAGCTCCAGCAAAGGCTACTTTGGGAGATGAGAGGATTTTGCCCTTGTTTTTTTGTGAGCTTTAAATCTTGGATTCAGTAATCTGTAAAGCTGAGCGGGCCTGGAGAAGCACCATGCATTTCCTTGATACCATCTTTGTGCTTCATGTTTATGTATTATAAAACTTTAATTCAGTATAGCTGTAAGAAGATAGAATGATATGGGTCCATAGGCTTGTGAAAAATTCAGTAAACCGATGTGGTCCGGAGACTTAATTGTTGCAATGAGGGCACATTGGGGGAGAGCTGAATAATTCCCATCTTCAAGTTGCTTCTCTTATAGAAGGGACTCATCTATTAACTCTGTGTACTTTCTTTGTAGATATGCTTTAAGTAGGTGCAAATCAGAGTTGGGCATTTTGTTCTAAATTGTCTGGTGAGATGATGTCTTTCCAGGTGGCAATGAGAGGATTAGGTGATGCACAGTGGGAGGACATTGCAAATTAGCCCTTTTAATATTCCTGTCTTTTTGTCCTCCCTGATGGTCAGAGTGTGTGAAGATGATGGTAGTTTGGCTATCAAAGAAAGTCTTGGTTGTGATTGCTCTCTGGCAACAGAGGAAAGCGATCATGTAATAAAAGATGTTTCTTTTCTAATCTAAGGCAGAATGGTGTTTTTTATGAAACAGAAAGAAAACCGAGAGTATTTTAAAAACCAAGATGCTATGCCCTATTTTTAGAATGGCATTCAGCCAAAAATATGTGCCTTCAGCTGTTTGTTATATATGGAGTCGGAGATGGTGCCAATTGTTTGTGGCTGACCCCTATTTTTGACTCTGTGAGTCTAATTTAATTGAACATGAAGTCATGTGGAGGTGTCTGCCCACCTTCTAGACATTTAAAAATGCCTGAGGAAAGGCTCCAGTGTTCTAGCACCTGATTTACCACTGTTGTGGAGCTGTGTTCCATCAGCTTTGAGGTGTGTTACCAGATTATGTCATGCACCCCTCCTAATTGTCATCTCTGATATCTACTTCACTCTTGATTGTTGTCAGCGTCCTGTCACTCTTGCAAGCCCCGCCCCATCTTTGCTCTTTCCAGTCCTGATGAATAGACTCCAGGGTGACTCTCGCAGCTCGTCACTGGCCCCTTACCCTGTTCTCCTCCCCTTGATCTCAACCACTTGGTTATATACTAGGTTGCGTTTCTGAACTGAGGGCCGTTCTGCAAAAGTCTGGAGATGTTTTTGAGTGTCACAACCTTTGGGGAGGCTGGTCTTACTGGCATGTCATGGGTAGAAGCCATAGATGATGTTAAACAGGCAACACTGCCCCAGACAGGCCTGGATAAGAAGGGACTGTCTGATCTAACGTGTCGGGTGATGAGACGCAGCGCTCCTTTCCTAGACCGTGTCATTCCCAGATTGTATGCCACCAGCAACCTCTATCTTAAACATTTGACCTCCTGACTCCTACTGTCTGTGTTCCTAGCATACTCCCCCTAGTATCCATAGCCCAACAGTTCCTTGAACAACCCCGCCAGCCCTTCAGTCTGTCGCTCCCATAGTTTCCTCTTTCTGACTTGTCTTAAATCCTGTGGTGGATCATTGTGATATTTTCTCGTACTATTTCACCCGTTTTGAAAAACAAAAACCTTAATTTTAGTTTTCTACCTACTGTGTCCATAGCCATTTGACTATAAATGAAGCAAAATGTACAGTTTTGCTGACTAGCTATATTAATTCATGACTGCAAACCTTAAGCATACCTTTAGTGCTGCTGGGGGAGCAGGGTGTTTGTTCCTCATTCATTCATTCATTCATTCATTCATCCTTTGTATTATCCTAGATAGTCATTTTAATAATCTCTTTATCTTCTGAGACCCCAGGCTTTTGCTTCAGCCTTTACCTTTAGATGCTTTCTTCACTGTATGTATGTATGTGTGTGTGTGTATGTGTGTATATATATACATATATATGTGTGTTTGATACACACACACATATATAATATAAACACGATCTACCACCTTCTACACTCCTTACATTGACTCACTGCCAACACCCACATGCTTGCCTACCTGTCCGCCTGTTATTATTGGTGGACATCTCTCTGCTGGCACATTTGTCCCATCCTATGTCACCAGCTTGGACTTTACTGTGGATTCTCTATCCCTTTGTCTACGTCATCAAGTTTTCACTCCACTGCATCATTTTTACCCAATCATATATGTACCATTAGTTCTTCTTTCATAAAAAGAAAACTGAGGAAAAGAAAAATGAATAGGGCTGGAGAGATGGCTCAGTGATTGAGAGCGATAGCTGTTCTTCTAGAGGACCTGAGTTAGGTCCCAGTCCATGAGTGGTTCACTCCCCCCCAATAGCCCTATCTTCAGGGAGATGTGAAGTCCTCTTCTGGTCTCTGAGGGCATCCTGTTCACAACCGGCACACACACACACACACACACACACACACACACACACACACACACGCAAATGCAAATAATTCTGGGGGCTAGATAGTTGGCTC
Organism: Phodopus roborovskii; assembly: GCF_943737965.1. Lineage (NCBI taxonomy): Eukaryota > Metazoa > Chordata > Mammalia > Rodentia > Cricetidae > Phodopus > Phodopus roborovskii. The sequence goes on from NW_026126413.1 coordinate 16,068,350, forward strand.
AATGGTTTAGAACACTGGGTGATCCTCCAGTGGATCTGAGTTCAGTCCCAAGCACCCATGTGTTGGCTCACAACTGTCTTTACCTCTAGCCCTGGGAGATTCAATGCCTTCTTCTGACCTCTGGTGGCACCAGGTGCAAATATGATGCACTAACATATGTACATACAGTCAAAACACGCATACACATAAAATAAACATAATACTTTAAAATGGACATTCTTGTCATTGTACCCAGTCCCCCTTACCTGATTTTTTTTTGTCTTCATTTGTAATACAACAGTTTGAAGGAGTTGTCTGCACTTGCTTTCTCCAACTCTTCTATTTCTTAATTTTAAGAATTGTAATCCTTTATCTCCATCCATTCTACTTTCATTAAGGGCATTAGTGATTCTGTGTTTAGTTAAACAGTTCTTATTCTTTATCTGACTTACTAATTCTTTTCTTCATCCCATTCTCATGTATTGTACTTATCTTCTAGAACATCTCATAACCCTTGGTTATCATCCCATTTCCTTTCTTTCTCGCCATTGCTGGTTCCTTTTTTCCTGACCTATCATTCCTATAGTTGACTGATTTTTCTTTTGGTCACCATCTTCAGTCCTTTCTTTGGTGAGAGTATTTAACTTATTTGCCTGAAGTACCCCAAATGTATATGCTGACAGTTCTTAGAACTGTAACCCCAGCCCAGACCTTTCTGCTAAACCCAGACTTCTATATCCAGCTTCCTACCACACATCTTCACTTTCGAGTCTAGTAGGCATCTCAAAATTAACATTGCCAAAAGAGAACTCACAGTCCTCCTACCTAAAATCTGTTCTACCCACAAGCTCCCTCTCCCAGGGAGAGCAGCCCCAGTGCTATTTGCTTGGGCCAAGAACTTGGGCATCATTCTAGGGTCTTGTTCTTCTCATACTCTACATCTAACTGTTAGCAAATCTTCTTGTCTGTGCCTTCAAAAGTCAGCCTGCCCTTTCTTTCTCAAAGTCCCAGCATGAGTCTCTGGCCAGAACTCTGTCGATGGACTAGGTTGCCTTCAAACTCATAAAAATCCACCTGCTTCCACATCCTGAGTGCTGGAATTAAAGGTGTGTGCCACCACACTAGGACCAAAATGCATCTTGAGTCAGGGGTTAGAGAATATAGTTCAGTCACAGCGTCCTTGCCCAGTGTGTCTGCTGTCCCCAGTACTGCAAAAATCAACCAAACGAAACCATAAAATACAATTCGAGATTAAACCATCTTTTACTATTTCCACTGGAATCTCCCTTGGTTGAAACTGCTTATTTTTTGTAATACTGTGATAACCCCCAACTGGTCTTTCTTCGCCACTCCTGGCTTCTCTTGGACTACCCAAACACATCCATCTCTTAAGACTGGCAGATTCTGTTATTCTCTATGTAGAATCCTGCCAGGACTCCTTAGGTTCCTTAGTCATTGTATAAAGGATCTATGGAATTTGGACATATTGTCCACCTGCTGTTTTTCATTTGCTTTCAGCCAAATTATCTTCCTTACTGGGGAGGCCTCAGACCCTTGTGCCTAAAGGCTTTTTTTGTTCTGCCTGCTTCCTTGGCCTGGAACAGCCTCCGTCATCTGTACCTGCTGTAATGGTAACACTTCCATCCCTTTGGAGTCTGCCAGATTTCTTGTTCAAGGAGGCCTGCCCTGAACTCTAAGTTAAATCTGTGTCCCTGCTCAGCTCCTGTCCTCCCCATCCTCCTTACCCTTGTTTCTTATTTATAGTCCTTGTCCTCTGCTCCAAGAAGTTAAGGTTCTATTCTGTGTGATGATTCACTGGTAGAGCAAGTATCTAGAAAGGGGACTGACATTTGATAGGTGCTCCACATGTGTTTGTTGAATTGAATTCCATAATCCTAGGTTGGTATTTATCTGGTCTCTATCTTGGTTTCTGCATCTACTGGGCAGGATTCATCAACCCCTCCCCATAGAATGTTTCCGTAGTGAATCTTTCCTGTCTGTTTAGCTCTGAAGTTCCATGGCCTGGTTTGCAGTTAATGGCTTGTTTTTGTTCTCTCGATCTACTTTTGTATTCGGGAACTTATGTTTAGGTTTTGCTGTTTTGGTTTTGGTAGCCAGGTGATAGGCAGGAGAAATGCTCTCTGCCCTAGATCTGATCATTTTAAATTTCCTTGAAAGTTAAAGTATGATATTTTACTGCAGACAAAGAAGCCAACAGATTCCACTTGTTGGCCATCTACTACTTGCCAGACTTTGTTAAAGCCAAAGATGAATAAGATAATAGACCCTGTCCTCCAGGAGATAGTCTGGCATGAGATACATGCATGCCATGGTATATGACATGGAACAATCTTTCCCGTACTAGAACCCCACAGAGTACACGGTGTGGTAGAGAATGAGAGTCTGATGCAGGATGGGGGGGGTGCAAGAGTAAACAGACACACATGCATACATTTTTATTATTGTATGTGTCGCGGCACCAAGAACAAATTTTCTTGCAGCCCAGCATTTTACATGCAGCTTTATCTGCTTGGGAGAAATAGAAAAGGAGAAAACCACATTTTTTGTAGTTGTAGCTACTGAGGAGGCCAAAATATCAAAACACAGAGGGGAAAAGAAGAAAGTTTTAGACTTCGGTAAATAGATTATTTTCTCCCTAAAAGACGCTTTTACTTCTTACTGCGTAGAACTTGGTGCTTTATTCAGGCCCTTCCTAAGGAGAATCTTTCTGTGGCTGCTGAAAGTAATAGTACTTATTTTATGATAGGGATACTTTTCTCAAGACCACAATTAAAACGTTAAGTAGCTTCTAAAAGTCTCATAAAATGTACATGGACCTATTCAGGAGTGTTAGAAGGGCAGCGGTTATTTTGGCCACATGCTTATTTTCTTTTCCAGCTGGAGAGCGATCAGGATAAGAACCGGTCTTGTCCCCTCAAAGGGTCCTTGCAGAGAGGACAAAGTGCGTCTCTTCACAGCTTCAGCCGTGGGCTGCTCAATTGTGTATGTCGTTTGAGTGGGAGCCCACCTGGTTCCCTGTTCTAGGCTGTTCCCAGCCTTCCTCCCAGCCTTTTCGTGCTAAACACAGACAGTTATTTTCCTTCACTAAATCCTTGAAAGCCCTCCGTTTGCCAGTTGCAGAGTCCCACTCTTTAAAAATGTCATTGAAGCTGCCTTGTGATCTGTTAAGTCTTTGATTCTTACATAATCTCCCTCCGTGTCTTTGCATCATTCTGTGCCTTGTACCCTTGTACCAACCAGTTACTTTGTCCTCCGCCGAAAATAGATGAGGCGACTGTCATCGTTTAGCATGCTACGTACTTTGCTTTAGAATATGGACAGTGATCTGTTTTCCCTGTTATGTTTATTGCAATGCTTGGAGCACCTTGACCAGAACTTTACACATAGCAGGCATGCAGTAAATTTGCATACATGAATGAATATTTTAAAACACACCTATTTTTATGTTACTGTGCCAGGATTAATATTTGGTGACTGCCTTGGGCCAGGCATTATGCTTCTGTTACTAATTTCCATTGGGTTGAAAGTCTTGTTTTTCATATATAAATGATGTATAACAATTTAAGTTTGTCTAATGCATTAGATGTTAGTATTGGAACATAAGATACTAGTGATATGCTCTTCTTTCTGGTAGCCTTCAACAAGACTATGATGTACTATGTATGTTCAGAAATTATACTCTGGCTAACACCGTCCAGTGAGAAAGAAGAGACCACTGTCTTTTTCTGATAGCTCGTTTATAAATAGAAATTTCCATGCAGCTGGACCAATTAGTATTCCTCCTGTTCTTTGACCATAAACCCTGATTTACCAGAGATTACATTTCTGTAAGGAAAAACCGAAGGTTCCTTTTTAAAGTTGCTAATCTCCCTGCCCTTATTTTATTTCAAGTTGCAATTCAGTGCTTGGAGACAGTTTTTAAGATCAGTTCAGAAGATACACATCTAGCAGTTTCACAGCCTTTGACAGAAATGTTCTCAAACTCCGTCTGTAAGGTATGTTGGCATTTTTTTTTCCTTCTCAATAGTATTTGATGCAAGTATGATCCAGTTTTATCTTGAGATTTTTTCCTTTCTTTTCTTTCCTTCCTTCCTCCCTTTCTTTCTTTCCTTTTTTTCGAGACAGGGTTTCTCTGGGTGGCCCTGGCTGTCCTGAAACTCACTCTGTAGACCAGGTTGGCCTTGAGCTCAGAGATGCACCTGCTTCTGCTCCTGAGTGCTAGGATTAAAGACATGCCCCACCATTGCCCAGCTTGTCTTGGGCTCTTAATAGTTGAGGGGACAGGTCTACAAGTAATCAGCTTCCTCCTGGATATTATTTAGTAACTAAAACATACCTCACTTAATGTGCTTTAGATGTTCATATCAGCAGCTGGTCTCACAGTCTCACCTTGCCTACCTTGAAGTCTTTCACAGTGTATTGTTGAAGTTCCAGTGGTGCTGGAGAGATTGCTCAGCGGTTAAGAGCACATACTGCTGGTGCAGAAGACCAGGCTTGTGTTCCCAGCACCCACTTCGGGTACTCTATGCTAGTGTTGTACCCAAGTTTAGCATGATGGGGAGCTTGGGAGTGATGCTGGCACAGGAGGTGTTAGCTTCAGCTTTGAGTGGATGCTTTGACAGTACATTAAGTTGTGTTCCCCATTAAGCTGTGTTTCTAGGACTTGTTGGCAAGAGAGTCTTGAAGTACTTGCATTAAAGATGGAATTTGGTTGTTCTAGACTTAGAAGAGAATAATCTAGGTGCAGGTTACCTCGCCAAGCAAATGAGCTTGTAGGGCAAGATGTGAGGAGTTGCGTGTCTCTGCTCTCCTTTGTCTTTTCTTTAAGATAAACTGTCATTTCACCGTGTCTGAGTTTGTGGCTTCCTGAGGCACCCTGTTTTAGTTGCTAAATAAGAGCATGGCTAAAGCAGATCTTTATGCCCAGTTTCCCACGGGCTGTGCATTAGACAGCAGTTGGAATTTGCTTGCTCTCAAACTAGTGTCTCCACAGACAGTTCTGAAGGCATCACCACTAATTACCATGGTTACTGTCTTCCAGGAAAAGCCACTTGACTTTTATACTCTCCTTGAATAAAGCTCTTTAGCTGGAGCTTTCTGGTTGCACCTCGTTGTGGGAGATTTGTTGTATATTCTTTTAAAACGTGACTTGGTGGAGACTAACTCCCTGTGACATCTTCAGGATATTATTTGTGGTAGCATCATCTTTTAGTGCCCAGGTCCACACCTGAGCTTCTACTCAGCGTGTTAATACTTTGCAGTACAGGAAGTCTAAAGTGTGTGGAAGCAGCATTGACACCATTGTGATGAAAGAGTTTGTCTCATCAAATATATTTGAGTGTGGCATTAGTCACTTTAATGTTAGGATGCTGCTTTTTATTCCTGCCCCCTAGCTTGGTTTATACATATACAAAGTGGACTCGTTCCTTTATTTAAAATATATAACAATTGCCAACACATTTTAAGGTGTTCAGAATTACTTTCAATATAAAGAATTACTTTTCAATATAAAACTGTGATTTCATTTTAAAAGTTAAGGGGTTGGGAAAAAATTATAATCAAATTTCCATTAGGCCATTTTTTTTTCTGACCCAAATGATTCATTTTTTAAAATTAATAAACTGCATAGGTTTGTTGGGAGTTGTGAAATGCTAAATGCATATAGAGTCATAGGGACTGTAGTTAGGCAGTGACTACTCCTGAGTTCTCCACTTAGTGTCTGTGTCTTTTTAATTTAATAGTCTATGCTTTACAGAGAAGGTTTTTTGGTTTGTTTGTTTGGTGTTTTAAATGTTTATTTATTTATATGTCTTTTTAGGTATGAGTGCTCTGTCTGCAGGTATATCTGAATGCCAGAAGAGGGCACCAGATACCGTTCTAGATGGTTGTGAGCCACCATGTGTGAATTGAACTCAGGACCTTTGGAAGAGTAGCCTGTGCTCTTAACCACTGAGCCATCTTTCCAGCCCTGTTTGGTGTTTTTGCTGTTGTTGTTTTTTGTTTGTTGTTTGGTTGGTTTTTTTTTTTTCAAGACAGGGTTTCTCTGTGTTGCCCTGGTGGTCCTGGAACTCACTATGTAGACCAGGCTGGCCTCAAACTCAGAGATCCACCTGCCTCTGCCTCCCAAGTGCTCAGGATTAAAGGTGTGCACCACCACTGCCTGGTTTTTTGTTTGTTTGCTTGTTTTTGTTTTGTTTTTTAAGACAAAAGTCAAATTCTTTGTCAGTGATTTTAGCAAAGTACATTTCCATGTTCAGTTTGTCAATTTTCTTGAAACTTTAGGTCAGACGGATTACCTTGTATTTTAAGGATAGTATATTGGCATAAAGGTTACATATTATTCTTTTTTTTTCAATATTGTAGACTTATTTTTAACTTTGGAGTGAAGTTAAAAATGATATAATTTTGTAAAGGTCTTCCATAAATGCAAAGATACACATGTTTCCACTGTCATTCAGAGTTTACCTGAATGTTCAGTTTACTTTTAGAAGCACCTTTGGTTTTAAATTCATCCCTGAGAGGTTTACAGATGGTAGCAGGTGCTGGTACAGAATTTCATGCTATTGTTCATCTTACTCGTTAGTTACTATTTGACTATTGTTTAAAACACTGGACAATACGGAGACATAAGGAAGAGACTGAAATGTTTATTTCCAAATACTAATACTGTTAGCTTTTGGCATACACCGTCTCAGTCTTTGTGTGTGAACCTGTGTGTGCGCACATTTTTATATGTCTTTAAATGACCACATTATAGATGTCCTTTTAATTGATGACTTAAGATATGTGTCTTAGGATAACAAACACTCTGTTTGCAAAGTTTCTACTTCTGTTCTTGTTCTTTGTATATCAATTCCTTATTTTGTGAAATGGGATTTCTGATATGGGAAAAACATTTGGGGTAGAGGAGAACGCTGGACCTGCAATTCTGACTCCAAGGCAGTAAACCATAGGGTTGATGCCTGTCTGGGTTATCAAGTGTGTTCAGGGATGACCTAGGCATCTTAGTGTGAAAGAGCCTACTTCAAAGTAAGTGAAAGGGGCAAAACCAGCCTGCTGGCGGTGCAGCTCAGTGGTTTGCTCTTGTCTAGCATTTGTGAATCACAGAACTGAGAAAACAGCTGGTTCTCGGGTACCTAGTATCTAGAAAAGTTCAAACAAATCATATTTCTAATAAAAGTACATGGGGGGACTTTTTCCCATTTCTTGTTAACACTGGCTTGGGTGTTACATTTAGTGAAATGCAAGCACAGACAAGTTACTAAAATGTGTGCAATTGTGATTATTTATAGATTTCTGGTGATTTTTTTATTTAGCTAAAAAGAGACACATTTTGATATCATTTCAGAATGACATTCTGCCCCTTTCAAACTCAGTGCCTGAAGATGTGGGAAAGGCCGACCAATTGAAAGATGAAGGTAAATACTGCAGAAGTCGCCTTCTGCCACCCTGGAGACAGCAGCCCTGAGCTGATAGCATCACAGTTTGCACTGTTGGGACTGCACGGCTGTAAATCCCTGTGGCACTTGCCGGGCAGATCTGAATGTGATGGCTAAGGGCCCCGGTGACACCGATTGCCTTGTCAACACCAAGGCAATCAAGACTAGCCAATCTCTTGTAAGCTTCGCCCAAAAAGTACCTTATAGGCTATTTACTCGGAAATGCGTTTGCTATTTGACTCAAATTCCTCTTTCTTTTTCATCAAGAAGCAGCAATTAATTTTAAGTGTAATTTAAACTTTCAAATAATTAATGCTTTTAAAGAGATTTCTGAAATTCATTCCTGCTCTCATATGGCACCTGCCGTGTTTATTACCTAGTATATTTGGTTACATCCTGGTTCTCCCATGTTTTTGCTATTTTAGGGTTACATTATAAAGTTCTGTGCTTTGGACAAGTAGATTAGCCTCTGTTTTCAATTTTGTTTCCTCTAAAAAAGGAATTATCAAAAGTCTGTGAAACATCAACACACCGTGACCTCATAATTTAGACGTAAAATAAAAACAACACCCAATACTCACTGCCATGTAAGTTGTATTTCCCAAAGCTTTTGTATTTCAGCAGTCCAGATACAAATACGTTTTTCATGTTATACTTTCCAATTGGAGCTGCTTCAATGGAAGATTTTTACCCACTCGGGTTTTGCACGGTGCCGTCTCTACTGCCTTTTTAGTGAGGCAGCTGGTTTAGTGCTAGTGTTTGTTAGTGAAGTACACGGCAAATTGAAATGTTATTTTTGTCCCCATGCTATGCTCTCTGCACGGCAGCATTGGGGAATGGCCATCCCTGTGGAGGTTTTTGTTTGGTTTTGTTTTGATGTAATGAGTGTTGGGAGGATGTGGGTTAGAGGGAGGTGTATCACGAGACTCCAACCCAGCAGATGGAGAGGCTGGCTTTCACCTTTAACAAAGGTTTCTGTCCTTTGTTTTCACTGAAACGGGTCATATGTCAGACATGCTATAGCCCAAGTCAGAATGATAGCCATTTTGTCTAGATTGTGCTAGATTATGTGTGTCTAGATTATGTGTAAACAGATAGTCATGCTAAGTTGTCAAGCACAGGGTCATTGCAGACTGGCGGTGTGCCCTCCCTGAGCATGGCTTTCAGATGTTTCGTGTACTTCTGAAGAGCAGAGAGATCAGGAAGGGCTTGAGGCTGCCGTCTCCCGATGGGACTTTGAGAGTGGAAGGGGGCTGTTTGGTAGGAAAATTATCACACAACTATAAAATGCTATGCCAGGGCTTTCCTGCTGTGTATGTCTACAGATAGATTTCCTCTGTGTCCTGAGTACCCTGTAGATGGAAGCTTTCTACTCCTTAACTTACGTTACAGTTCTGGCATGTATTTATAATATCTTGTATGTATTTGTAATGTCTATATACACGTTATAGCACCTACACATTTAAGGTGGTTCATAGGAAGGCCCCAGTAAAGTTTAATGCTGATGATGGTAAAATACTATCCCAACACAAAAAAAGTTCAACAGCAGCAGCAAACATCTCAACCAAGAGGAAGTCTTTGACAAAGAAATATAAATACCTCAGGCTAATGTGATTAATGCTTTTCTTGTTCATAAAAGTTTGTTATCGTCTTAGAGTTTTTTTAAACAGTTTTTTAAAAAAAGATTTATTTATTATGTACACAGTGTTCTGTCTGCATGTATGCCTCCATGACAGAAGAAGGCACCAGATCTCATTATGGATGGTTGTGAGCCACCATTCGGTAGTTGAGAATTGAACTCAGGACCTCTAGAAGAGCAACCAGTGCCCTTAATCTCTGAGCTATCCCTCCATTCCCCTTAGTTCCCGCTCACTGCAGGCTCATCCACCCCACTTCCTACTAAGCAGCGAATCAGGAGAACATAAACACAGACACTGGCCAATCACAGATGCTCTGAGGCAAAAGCCCTTCATCCCCACTGCAGTTGTAGGATTTTTCTGTGTTCACCAGTGGTTCTTACCAACACGCTGGGCCGTGAACCCCTTCGTTGATGCAGTGGCAGAGATAGTCACAGGAAACTCCTCATTTCACTAAATTACTGCCAACTGTATGTGCAATTGCCCTTCCTGAAAAATCTGTACTCAGCAGGCTAGCGTGTCTTCTGAAATCCTAGCTCTCTAGAAATTAATCTTCTATAATCTCCTTAAAATGATCCTATTCCCCTTTAAAAAGGATATTATCTGCTAAAGACATATTAGCACAATTGGTTTCACCAGCTCACTCTTAGCAAACAGCCTTCCTAGAATAGGAAGCCCAGCTAGCCCAATAGCCGTCCAGAGGTGTGTGTATGAGTTACAGGGAAGAAGGGAAGGTCGGGTCCAGCTTGAGGTGGTGGCTAGGGATGAAGGGGGGAACACAGAGTGCTCTAAAGAGGAGCAGAGTGAGGACGATGGAGAAGGAAAGCATACATTTCTTGACCTAGCCCTGATGCTTGCTTTTACCCCGACCACCTGGATTTTGTAAGTTATGCAAACATTCATTTCCATGACTCCACACTGTCTAAATGATTCAAACCCTGTGAAAGTAAGAACAGTAGCTCTCTGGGATGAGATAAAATCGACCCCAGTGTGGCTGAAAAACACGGCCTTCATGTGTGACCTTCTTGTTGTTGTAGTTTCTATGGTTGAAACGTATCTGTGAGACTACACTTTTTCATACTCGGTGCTTACAGTGTCTATCATTGATCTGACTGCAGGCAATAACCACATGAAAGAGGAAAATTACACCGCTGCAGTGGATTGCTACACGCAGGCCATAGAATTGGACCCCAATAATGCGGTTTATTACTGCAACAGGTAACTCGGCTCCCTGTCAGCGTGTTCAGTCTGAAGCACTGGGAAGCAAAGCTCTGAAAAGCAGACATCAAATAAGTTTGTTCAGAAAAATTAGCAAGTTCAGAAAAGTAAGCTGAAGGAGGGAAAAAAGCCACAAGGTTTTTTCAGAGCAAAAATATTTTGTTTTATAGGAATGCAGTCAACTTTAGAGTGTACTTTGTTCACTGGGCATGCAATAATTGTGCCTCATGTAGCTCACATTAGTCTAGAACTTCCCGTGTAGCTGATGACAGCCTTAAACTGGTCCTCCTGCCTCAGGTTCAGGAGTTCTGGGCTAAATTGACCACACTCAGTTCATGTGGTGCTGGAAATTGAACTGGACAAAGCACTTTACCAACTGTGGTAAATGGCATGAACTAACAGCATCCTAAGTGTGTGAAGTTCTTCACAAGCCTTATTTAAATAATCGTTGTTACCTTTTATTCTTATTTGTATTCCCAGTGCCCATAATGGGGCTAGCAAACACGCATTTAGTGTTGTTGAGTAAGTGGATAGAATGCTGTGGCCGGCCTCTGAGTTTGTTCCCACTTTTCCAGCGTCATCTACACTTAGTGAACATCTGTGTTTCTAATATTTTTTTTCTGGACTTTAGATCAGTCCACAGAAAAAGAATTGGGTTGGTTTACCAGTTACAAACATTTAAAAAGTTGACACTAACTGAAAAATTGTTGTAACTTCTCTTGTTCCCTGCCCTAGGGATAGATATGTCTGTTTTTGACACGGTCTCTATGAACATTAGGTTCCCTGATTATTAATTATCGTCACTATTTTAATAGTGTTTTCATACAGATTGTTATATCTCATATTTACTGACTAGTCAGGCAGGGCATTTCTTAAAATGTTGGTTGTGTGTGGTTAGGGTTCTTCTGAATTTTCTTATTGTCTTAAATTATTCTTGTGTGTGTGTGCTGTGGATATGTGTGAAAGAGTGATGGTCCACACTTGAATGTGGAGGTCAAAGGCCAGTTTGGGGAGTTTGTTTGTCCTTCTTATGTGATCTCACTCAGGCTCAGCGGTTGCACAGTAGTTGAGTCTTATGTGCCGAGCCATCTCACTTTTTAATGTTTAATGTTTATTCTGTGTGCGTGTTCGGGATTTTATTGCTGTGAAGAGACACCATGACCACAATGACTCTTGTAAAGAAAGCATTTAATTGGGGTGGCTCGCTTATGATTTCAGAGATTCGGCCCCTTGCGATCATGACAGGGAGCATGGTGGCACGCAAGCCGACATGGTGCTGGAACTGAGAGTCTGCATCTTCCAGGCAACAGGAAGTTGACTGGAAATTACACTGAGGGAAGCTTGAGCAAAAGAGACCTCAGAGCCCGCCCCCACAGTGACGCACTTCCTCCTACAAGGCCACACCTCCTAACAGTGACACTCCCTTTGGGAGACATTTTCTTTCAAAGTACTACAGGCTTGTGCACACATACTCATGTGTGGGACTCAGACTTGACCTCGAGTTTCTTCTCTATTGCCCTCTACCCTATTTTGAGAATGTCTCTCACTGACTCTAAAGCTCACAGGGGTTGCTACATTGGCTGGCCAGCGAGTCCGAGACTGGCCTGTGTCTCCCCACTCATTGCTGGGGTTACAGGTGCTTGCTGCCACCCTTGTATCATTCGTTGGTGCTAGGATCTGGCAAAGTGGGAAACTGTGCTTTTATTGTAGACTCTTTATTGGCACAGGCTCAAAATGATGGCCTCCTGTAAATGCCCATTTTGCCTTTGGGTTGTACATTCCGGGTATTTTTCTGACTTTAATTTTCAGACACTGTACATATCTGCTGAAACAAAAACAAAACAAAAAACCAAACAGAATATCAGCACTCTGTGAATTGGAGGCCATCCTGGTCTACACGAGTTCCAGGCCAGCCCAGAGATTCATAGGATGACTCTGTCTCCAATAACCATATTAGGGAGATATAGGTGTAGAATTATTTCCTGAGTCATTTCCTTAGGGTTTTTCTTTCAATGCTTAAAAGAAGGCTAGCATTCTTTGCACAAAAGCTTGGTGAGCCTCTCCGCCAAGTAGTAATGAGATCACTTTAGAGCACATACTTTGAGCACACTTTTGTACACACCTGTAATACCAGCACTCAGGAAGGCTGAGACCAAAATATCACAAATCTGAGTCTTTACAGTGTGATCCTGTCTGAAAAAAGAAAAGGAGGAGGAAGAGAAGAAATTCTGTCATGTAAACATCTGCTTTTGTTTGTAATTTATAGTTGTATAAACTTCTTTTTTTCTAATATTTATTTACTATGTATACATTGTTCTGTCTGTATATGTGCCTGCACACCAGAAGAGGGCAGCAGATCCCACCACAGATGGCTGCGAGCCACCACGTGGTTGCTGGGAATTGAACTCAGGACCTCTGGATGAATAGTCACTACTCTTAACCTCTGAGCCATCTCTCCAGCCCAGTTGTATAAACTTCTGCTTTCATCTTTAATTTATAGTTATTTGTGGAGGGGTTGGATCCATAAAGAACTGAATGGGCCATACTGGGAACCTCCATTTTATTTTTCACATAGGCATAAAAAATAGAAAAACCAATGAATCATTCTAAGTCTATCTCAGAAAAACAGAAAACCCAAAAATAAGTTGAAGAAGAGGAATTCTCCCAAGCTACATTTTGATATTTGAATCGTAGTCTTGTAGCCAGATAACTATATGTAATGTTTTAATTTAATTTAGTAGATTAAACCTTGAAAATAAATTTCAAAGTATCATGATATATTATGACAAGATATAAATATTATACTGTAAAATTGCTGTAAAATCCACATACTTGTTTATATGAAAAACTTGAGCCTAAGTAAATATTTCATTTTTCATGAGATTAGAACTCACTAATAATTGTATGTCTGCTAGCTATAACAAGGTTAGAGATTTTTGGTAATATCTATTCTTGCTTTTAATTACTGTTAAATTGAAATTAATGAATACACGTCTCTTTTGAATTTAAATAGGCTCTTTCCCTGGAGGAGTTTAGTCATAGGACCTGCTGTTGAATATTAAAAAATTAGGAAGCTTTATTTGCCTACATAACACAAATGCTGAATAAAAAACCATAGGATAATTTTGGGGATTTGGGGCCATAGGCTGCTGTAACTTGGCCAAATACCACTCCATTTTTCTTAGCCACCTGGCTGCTTAGAAATGGAGGCTTGAACTCCCAGGTAGGAACCTTCTTCCCCACACCCCATTTCACAGGTTAATGCTGGTTAAAATGTTCCCCACCCACCCAGTGCACTGGGCTGAACTGTGCTGTATGGAGAGGTGTTACTCTGGCCTTTACCTTCCAGTTTGGCTCTGAAGGATGCTTTGACATGCTCACTTCTGATACAGAGGAGACAGGAGGCCTTCTTCGTCTTTTTGGTTGGAAGCCTAGCCTTTAATGGCTGAGTCATCTCTCCAGCCCAGGGGTACTTCTTTGAAAGCCTAGGTTTTTTTTTTTTTTTTTTTTTTTTTTTAACTTTATTTATTTTTTTTCTTGAGCATCTAGCACTTACCACATATGTAACACTTATATAGGTTTAGCCTGTTTTCCCTCATGCTACATGCAGCTTTGCATTGTTTGTTACCGAGCAGGGCAGAGTCGGGGACATATCTTATGTGCCCCATAGCAGCAGCCGTGTCCCTCCCAGGAACTCATGCAGATTGACAGAGAGCTCTGAAGAAATGTAAGGCGTTTCCAGTGATGATGAAGAAATTGGATTATCACATTAACACATGTCCCCATAAAACAACAATTGATTGCAGTTGGCACTTTTCAGTATGTGTGTCTTCTGTTTCTGAAAACACTTGGTGTTCACCTTTCTTTGTTTCTTTAGCATTGGAACCTGTCCTGGAACTCACTCTGTAGACCAGGCTGGTCTCGACCTCACAGAGATCCGCCTGCCTCTGCCTCCTGAGTGCTGGGATAAAGGTGTGCCATGCCATCACCCAGCTAACAGTCTGTTTCTTCAGTTGTAAATTAAGCATGCTACTATCACTTCACGGTGCACTGTTAGGGTACTGATCTACACTAAGAGCCTCGCTAGACCTAGACTTCAAAAATCTCTTTCAAAATATGTTGTTCCTAGGCATGATGACACACACCTTTCATCATACCACCCAGGAGGTGGAAGCAGGCAGAGCTCTGTGAGTAGCAGGCAGACCTGGCCTACATAGTAAGTTTCAGAACTGCGAGGGATACATGGTGAGATCTTGTGTCTAAATGAGACAGTGACACACACCTGTAATCTCAACACAGAGACTCAGACAGGGACTGTCTTCAGGGTGAGGCCACCTACGCCACACAGCAGGCTTGATGTCAGCCTGAGTTACATAGTGAGACCTTCTCCAAGGCAAAACCAGACCCATGCGAGAGGGACGGCTCAGGGATTAAGAACGGAGGCAGCTCCTTCAGAGGACCCCGGTTTTTCAGCCCCCAGCACCCACATGCCGCTCACAACTGTAACCCCAGTTCCAGAGGATCTGGTACCCTCAAGACATGCATTGCAGACAAAACACCAATGGACATAAAAACAAAAATATCTTTAAAAAACCTGAAATTCTAAATAAACAGTCCCTTCCTAAACTAAAAATGCAGTGAACAGTCTAAAGATTTTTTTATTGTTATAAGAATAGGTTTTGTTATAACTTAATTATGAATGGTTGAGGAAATGTGCAGTAGCTATGACTTTTTACTGCCTTATTTTCTATAAAAATAGGACACAAGTGATATTCATGCTCTAGTTCTAAAGGCGAGAAAGGGAAGGTGGCTACAAACTTGGCCTATGTGCCTACATTATTGTACTGAAGTTTACTATTCCTGCTCCGTGACCAGACGGCAGAATTGGAGTACAGACACATTGTCATGCGTGCAGATGCTGACATGTTTGGCTTCATCCATGGGAGACTCAGACGCATCCTGGTTTTCTTTCTCTCCAGGCTTCTGAGCTGCACAAATCCACTTTCATCTTAGCTTACCACCTGTTGTCAGGGTTGAAGCACACAACTATCCACATGGTGGATAGTCATCGTGTAACGGTGCTGCCAAGAAGCCTGATGGCCGAGTTCAGTCCTCACAATGCTTGCTGCAGAAGGAGAGAACCACTCCCAAAAGTTGTTCTCTGACACCATGCACGTCCTGTGCCACGAGTGTGCCCACAAACATAGACACACGCATGCACGCAATACACACACACACATGCACACGCATGCACACACACGCATGCACGCATGCACGCACACACAAAGAACGAAACTCAGTCACCTTTTGTTCCCACATTCTCTCCTGAGTCAGATCTCTTGCTTTGTCCCCCATTGTCAGCTTGGGAGGACAGTGATGCTCCCCAGTCATGCTCCTTTTCCTGTCTGCTTTTTAAGTTTTAAAAAGAGGCTGAAGTGCTGGGACGGGGCTGGGGATGTTGTTGTGTGGTGGAGAGCTTGCCTGGCATCTCCAGAGATGTGGATTAGTGCCCAGGACCATGTCTGACTCCTCACACAGTTTTTTTTAATTGAGAAGTAAGATGGTATGTTGATTGTGTAATAAACTCTAAACTTTTATGATCTTATTCCAAGAAGCAAGGGCCTCAGTTAAGCTGTATGAAGAACGGCTGACAGAAAAGTAGACTCGAAGCCACTTTTTCTGAGAGGCATGGTAACATACTTGTAATCCCAGCTTTAGAGAGGTTCAGAACTGAAGAAGGAGAGTTCAAGACCAGCCCTGGCTACATAACAAGATAGTGTCTCAAAATGAGAGCTGAAAACCAAAATGCAACCTCCTTGGGGAGGTGTGTGTGTGTGTGTGTGTGTGTGTGTGTGTGTGTGTGTGTGTGTGGGTGTGTAGGTGTATGTGTGTAGGTGTGGGTGTTTGCTGTGAATTTTGTGTGTAGACTCAAGAACCTGAAAGACTCTAAGTCCGTATCTTAGTTTGTTTCCTGCCTTTACTATTAGAAGGTACCCCAGGTTTTGGCGGTACCGTGTTTGGAAGGACACAGCATGCCTTAACAGGGGTGAGGCCTGAGAACCTGGGGGTAATCCCCTGCTCTGTCCCTCATGTACTCTTTCTTGGCAGCTGATAGTTCCTGTTGGCCTCTGAGGATGAATCTTAGGGCTTCTCCTCCCCATTTCTCAGCTGAGTGAACTTGGTGTTATTATTGACAGGTCATGATTACTAAGATGTTTACCTAGGCAGATGCTGTTTTGCTACAGTAGCCTCTTCAGCCTTCTGCTGAGGTACATTCTGAGGTCTGTCAGAAGCCAATGGATGGGAGAAAGTGTGAATGGGTTGGAGAATTTCGATATCCTTAACCTTACTGTTAAAGTGGCCAGTCCATAGCAACCTCCCTCTCTAGTGGTCCAGACGTCCCAGGGTTCTCAGTTTGCATTTCATGCAAATTGAGAGGCAATAAATAGCTAGATGGGTTCTATGATCCACACATTCATCTTTTCTGTAAATTGAAGGGGGGGGGGAAGGAAACTTACATATTTTTTCTGATGTTTTAAGCTGTTTTTAAATTGTTGTATAATTAGACAGTTTGACTCAGAAATTTATGAAGAGTGATGTAAAAATCGGGACAAGAACTATGCAGTTTCGCTCCTGAAAAGCCTGGACCCGTGCCTGAAAGCTGCCTGATTCTAATGTTTTTTCTTCTAAGGGCTGCTGCTCAAAGCAAATTAAGTCACTACACGGATGCAATAAAGGACTGTGAGAAAGCAATAGCAATTGACTCAAAATACAGCAAGGCCTATGGAAGGATGGGGTAAGTGCTCAGAGATGTCCAAGATGTTGCCAAGTAGCATCCTGTATGCTGCTGTTAAGGCTTGATGTTGACGATCCCAACTTTGCACTCTGTGTGATAATAAGATAAGTAAATGTAATAATGGAGGAAATGACTACACTTGAGGATGAGGTCAGTAGTGGGTATTTCATAACTGACAGGAAAAAGTTGTTGGAGAAAGTAACAAACCAGGTTGAATAAACTTACTTCATAGCCTGGACCATAAAAACACAAAAACATTCATAGGTCCCTAACCATGTATTTTCCCTGGAAACTACTATTTAGTTTTTGTTAGTTTTATGCTCATGGAGACTTTATAAGATTTAATTTCTGTGAATTGAGAATTGACTGTATGTGCCATTGGATTTCTTAAGTTCTCTCTGAATACCATACTCATATATTCCATTAATTTTAATCTCCATGTTGGAGTATTTAATAGATATTTTGAATTTCATGTGTTTCAAACAGAGCTCTTGTTCTCTTCTTGAATCTTTTCCAAGCATCCGTCGACCCCGTGTATAGATTAAAGGCTAAGTTGTTTTTCATCTGTCTCATTTATTGGCGCTTCTGGTCTAGTCTCATTCTCCTATGTATCTTGGAATTAGTTGTTGACTAGCTTGCTTCTAGGCCTAGCCCAAATTGCCACCTCTTACCAGGTCTACTTTAGTAACCTCCTGACTGATTTTTAGACCTCAGTTCTATAACTCATCAATGCTTATCCTCTGCAGAGAAGCCAGAGGAAGCCTTTTTAAGCATGGCCCCAAAAAGTTGGGTAGAACATTTGCATAGCATTCAGGTAGCCCTGGGTTTGAGTCCCAGCATGGCATAACCTGGGTTTGGCGCTGCATGCCTGCAATCCCAGCACTTTGGAGGAAGAAGCAAGAGGATCATGAGTTCAAGATCACCCTTGGCTGTATATCAACTTGGAGGCCAGCCTGATCTCAGACCTGCCCACCAAACCTGAAAGCATAATTCAAACATTGCGATCATTCCATTGCAACTGTAGTTAAATAGTCTGAACTATAAAGGGTCCTGTATGATCCAGCATAGCCAGGTGATCTCTCCGCCTTGTTTCTTGTGTTCTGTCCTATGTGCCTTTGTCCTGTATTTTAAGCATACTACACCTGCATCTTTCTTAGGGCCTTTGTGTTTACTGCTGCACCTGGGTAGATAGCCCTACCTCATCTTCTCTATGATTACTTCCTGTCATTCATGTCTTCTGGGTGTGGCCATTTTTGAGCAAACTCTGCTGTCATACTGCTTAATATTCCCTGTTCTGTATGCATGATTGATGCCTGTGCTTCTCAGGTGCAAAGGGATTTCCTTTTTCTTTTTTTGGTTTTTCAAGACAGGGTCTCTCTGTGGCTTTGGAGCCTGTCCTAGAATTAGCTCTTGTAGACAAGGCTGGTCTTGAACTCACATCTGCCTGTATGTGTCTCCTGAGTGCTGGGATTAAAGGTGTGTGCCACCACCATCAGGTGCAAGGGGAATTTCTTAAAGCTAGGAAATTTTTTAAAAAAATGTGGAATGCTCAGGATTTAAAATAGTACCTGGTACATAGTAGGCTTTCAATATTAATTGGGAACTCTGGTGAGGATCCTTCAGGGGTGACTAATAGAAAACTAGTTGGGTGGTAAGAATTTCTTATTTTACCTACATAAGAAATCTGTGAGGTAATCCAGAAAAGAGGGGATTAGATTAATTTGTTACAAGAAAAATCCCAAAACAAATAAGACACTCAATACTATCGTTTCATATATACTATTATTGCTTAATTCTGATGTGGTTTTCAAGCAAACTGTAGGTAGGAAAAGATAAACATTGAAATTTAATAATTTGTAGACTTGTGCCTGTGCTGGTAATTTATTATTTGAATTATAAGAGGCCCTTATTTTGTCTAACAACTAACACGTTGTCAGGACTAGTCCTCTGACAAGCATGAGGAACGGGGGCCAGTTGGATGGCTCAGTAGATCATGGCTGTGTATCCCTGACAACCGGATCACAGTCCCCTAGCCCATGTTAATGTGGAAAGAAAAGAGCAAGTCAACAGAGTTGCCCTCTGGCCTCCATATCTGTCCGGTGCCACCCGGCCCCCCATAAATAAATCAATAGTTTAAAAAAGCTGTAGGAAGTGAAACAGGAAAAAAAAAAAAAAACTAGAAACTAATATTAGTGTTTAAGTTCTTTTAGGAAGGAAGAATGTGGTATGCTTTGAAATACAGTGTTTAGATGCAGGTGTGTCTCACCTGGGGCCTGTGGGCCCCATGGGCTCCAGGATAGCTGTGAACGCAGCCCAGCACACCTGTAGGTGGCAGCATTGTTCTAAGGTCACGTGACACTCCTGTTTACTAGGATGATGTCAGCATCATGGATTTCCTTTGCTGGCATAAATCTTTGTTTAACTCAGCCTAGAGAGTCATAAAGCAAATTACTTTATTTACATGTTAGTCTTTAAAAAACAGAAAGGTAGGGCGCTGGAGAGATGGCTCATAGGTTAAGAGCACTGGCTGTTTTTCCAGAGGTCTTGAGTTCAAATCCTAGCAACCACATGGTGACCCACAACCATCTGTGATGAGATCTGATGTCCTCTTCTGGTGTACAGGGATACATTCAGGCAGAACACCATATACATAGTAAATAAATAAATCTTAAAAAAAGAAAGTAGAAAGGTAAATATGTTTCATCTCTGAGCTTTAGGTTTGTGATCTGAATGAGACAACAGTCAAATAGAAAGGAGACAAGTCAGGCATATAGAATCTTGGAGTTAGGGAGAATTTTAGTGCTGTCTCTTGGAACCATAATGTAATAAGGGATTCAGTGTAATCGGGGTTAGAATCGAATACTAAGGTATTTGTCATCACGATACCCTGCTGCTCTTTAGTGTATGTAACTCTACTCTTTTTCCTAAGGCTGGCCCTCACCGCCATGAATAAGTTTGAAGAGGCAGTTACAAGCTACCAGAAGGCACTAGATCTTGACCCTGAAAATGATTCCTATAAATCAAATCTGAAAATAGCGGAGCAGAAGTTGAGAGAGGTGGCTAGTCCTGTAAGTTGTCACTGTGAAGTCTGTGGAATAGATCTGTCCTTTATGATCGACTGACATCATAGTGGCTGAAATGAATCTCACATCTAACTCTTTTACAGACAGGAACTGGGTTGAGCTTTGACATGGCCAGCTTGATAAATAACCCAGCATTTATCACCATGGTGAGTATACTTTCTTTTTGATCTACTGGCTGTTTGTTGTCCGCAATACATTTGCAAACCTTTTCTGGCATACTTTTTTAAGGAGATGGAATCTTCAATAGTTTCTGGCATTGGCCCAAAGCCCTTGGGCTCAAGTGATTTTCCTGCCTCAGTCTCTCAAGGAACTGAGGGTGCACGCTCCACAATTTTCTCTTTTTAGAAACAAATGAAGGAGTTTGTGGTAAGTGGCAGGTGTAAATGTCAGAGGCAAAGATAGGTATTTCACCTGTCTGCCTTCCTCACAGGGAAGCCAGGGCGGAGCTTAGAAAGCCCGGAGCTTTCCTAAACTGGAATAGAAAAGTCAATGTTTGTGTGACTATGTATACTTTATAAGGCAAAACTCATATTTTTTTCATTAGATTGTCAATTTGTGAGTATATGAAAGGTTAAAAGCCACTGTCTCAGGCTGGTGATACAGCCCTGAAGGTAACATCGTTTGTTGCATAAACTGATGATCTGAGGTCTGTTTCTGAGATCCCATGGTGTAAGGGAAGAACTGACTCCCACAGGGTACCGTTCAACCTCTACATAAGCATGGTGACCTCCACATAAGCATGGTGACACGTGTGTGCATACACACACACACACACACACACACACCCTATATATAAATAAATAAACAAACAAATAAATAAAGTGATTTAAAACCCCAATGTCATATAAAATTGGTCCTAGGAAGATAGATCTATCAATTGGTGTCTGAGGATTTTGATTATGGCAATTACCCAAGCTTGCCTCTCAACATTTATGTTTTTTAAAACAGCCCCTTATGTAGCTCAGGCTGGCCTCAAACTTGGTATGCAGCTGAAGGTGACCTTGAACTTTTGATCTTTTTGTCTCCTTAGTGCTGAGATTATAGGCACGCACTATTACATTCAGTTTATGCAATGCTGGAGATTGAACCCCGAACTTCACGTATCCTAGGCAACTAAGCAACATCCCTGGACTTGCCCTGTGTTCTTCAAATCAACAAAATACCTTAGGGATCTTTGGAAATCGATCATGATCCGGTCCAGTACTTAGTTGGTGTAGGATGTTTCCTGGGTCTATAGTAATCTTGAATGACTGCATACTGTGCATGAAAACATTCTGCTGCCTAGCATGGTAGTGCATGTCCGCAGTCCCTGCATTGGAAGCTCGAGGAAGGAAGTTGGAGAGCTTTAGATCAGCCTTACCTACACAGGATTTGAGGCCAGCTTAGGTGAGACCCTGTTTCAAAACAAAAACACAAACATTCCATCGTGTGCTGTGCTCTCAGAATAGGAATCGATTCCTATTCATCTTTGCTCAAATAAATGTGTTTTGCAATCACCAATTCTTAGTTCAACCAAAAGACACAGCCCTCTATCAATCCAGTTGGCCTCTTACCTACTTGATGGCAAACACATGCCCCCTCTTAAGTCTTGTGATATTCTAAAACCGGGCTTGCTCATTTCTAGGTTATGAGTAAGTTATGTTTTCAGGATATAGTACTGTAATAGAATATGAAGATGGAATTTAGTTTCAGATTAAATTTAGCCTCTAACCTGCTACACACCAAAATAAGGTGTGACAACACCATGTAGAAGGAGTTGCAAACAATGAGGGTTAAAAGCACATCTTTTGATTCTTAAAAAAGGTGAGGATGTGGATGGACCTCAGTGGCAGAGTGCTGGAATAGTATTCTTGGAGTTCTAGGCTTGACTACCCAGCACTGCTCTAATACATACATACATACATACATACATACATACATACATGGACACATGAGTAAAGTCAGGGCAGAGAATACAGTTCAGTGTTGGGACATATGCTTAGTGTTCAGAAGCACTGGGTTCAATCGTCAGTACTGTCAAAGTAAAGAAAAGTAATAGAAATGGAGGAAAATGGATTAAAATGGAATTTTGAGGATTTGCTGGCCTGTATTTTGTTTTTCTTTTTGTCTGTAATCTCACATCCCTATTTGATACCAGTTTCTACAATACCTTCTCTCTTGCCCCATTTTACTTGTATAGCATACTAAAATGCCACCCAAAGTTAGGATGTGCATTATTAGGCTTCATTCCTTTACCTCTGCACAGCCGTTGTAACATCTCTAAGCATTGCTGCCATATTTTAACGGGCAATACTATTTTTAATTATAGGCTGCAAGTTTGATGCAGAACCCTCAAGTTCAACAGCTGTGAGTATAAATGGCTCCTTCTGCCTTTACCTTCTCTTTGCTAGGCTCCTAATTAGAGCCTGTCATCTCATGATCGATAAAAATGCACTGAATTCCAGTCACTTAGAACTTGGGGTCAACTTAACCATTTGATCTAATCCCTTCCATGGCGCTGATAGAGTTGACTGACTTCATTCCCGGGAAAAATGTATGCCAATCTCCATGATGTGTTTCTTATTACCCTAGAATGTCAGGAATGATGACTAATGCCATTGGGGGACCTGCTGCTGGAGTTGGAGGCCTAACAGACCTGTCTAGCCTTATCCAAGCGTGAGTGTTTGTCCTAGTTTGCTTTCTATATGGCTGATAAGGTGATGACCAAAAGCGAGCTGAGGAGCAAAAGCGTTATTTCAGTTTACAGTTAATAGTCCATCATGAAGGGGAAACCAGGGCAGGGACTGAGGCAGAGACCACGGAGGAACACTGCCTTGGCCTGCTCTCTGCGGTTCTCCCAGCTTGCTTTCCTGTACAATGGGGGACCACCTATCCAGGGATGGCACCGCCTCCAGTGTGCAACCCTCACATATTAATCATTAATCTGAAAAGTGTTCCGCAGACTTCACTGCAGGCCAGTTGGATGGAGGCAGCCCTTCTGCTGATGCTCCTTCCTTGATATGTTTAGGTTTGTGTCAAATTGACAACCACTAACCAGCATAGATGGTTGGTTAGTTCTAGAACCATACAGTTTGTTTCTAAGAGGTCAAGGCTTTCATTTTAATCTCTTACTGTTAACATGACTTGCCTAACTAAATGTATTAAATACTCTAAGAAGTTGAAAAATAGGAGTCATGTTCGACTGACTCCCAGACTGTGTGGCCAGCTCTATCTGTTTTTGGGAAAATCGTGCATGTTCACAGACTCCTTT
Source organism: Phodopus roborovskii (assembly GCF_943737965.1). NCBI lineage: Eukaryota > Metazoa > Chordata > Mammalia > Rodentia > Cricetidae > Phodopus > Phodopus roborovskii. The sequence goes on from NW_026126413.1 coordinate 16,091,773, forward strand.
CTCTCTCCATGGGACCGTCAAGTGCCAGCGGATCTTTAGAAAGAGTTATTAGCAGTAAAAGCAGGCAGAGCCCTGGTGTGGCGTCATGCACCTTTAATTCCAGCACAGGGGAGGCAGAGGCAGGTGAGTATCCAGAGTTCTAGACCAGCCAGGTTCATATAATGATACCTTGTCACAGGAAGCAAGCAAACAGATAAACAAAACAGAAACAAAAATGGGGCTAGTTTCCATCCATAATTGGTAGCTAGAGGAGCTGAGGAACAAGTGATAACTTCCTGTGGGCTCAGAGCATCCACCACAGTTCTGTCTTTTTGATTGACAGCTAAATGCTTGTTGCTTTTGGTATTGAATTAGGGTCCTTTGTTTCTTACATGGGAATATCAGTACTATCATCAACACTTATGGAGGGTCCCTAAGGATCCTGATGCACAGGCATTGTGGTCTCATATGTAAAGCAATTAACCCAGCACATTTACCAATGAAGATCCAAGACTTTTTTTTTTTAAATTTTGTGAGCTTAAATAACTATTCTGGGATTAAAGTGGTAGTCACATGTCTACTGAAAACATGTATTAAGTAGGTATAGATACGTATTTAGAATTGTAGAGACATAGTCTTGCTATGTAGCCCAGGCTGGCTTCCACCTTAGGGTGACATTCCTTAGTGTGCTGGGATTACAAACATGGGCTCCCTATACCTGGATGAAAACCACCCTTGCTTTAGTGGTAGAACATTCATTTGGCTTTAATTCACAGCATCACAAACATAAGTAAAATGAATCTCAAAACCGCATTACATAGTAATGTTCGGAACCCTCAGGCGCTCATCAAGCCTCAACAGGCTTTTCTCACTGGCTCCACGCCCCCAAGCACATTGTCGTCTGTCAGGGTTGCCCATGACGCTGAATTTTGAATGGGTTTGATACTGCCACTGCCAAGTTTATAGGGAGCCACAGCTCCACCTTCTAATTTGTAGTTAAAACTCACTCAGCACTTCGAATGTCGAATTTTTAGAGTGGTCTTTAAGTGGCATGATTGTCATGTTTAATACATGTAACTGAAGTCACAGACTCAAGAATTTGTGATAAACTCATTTTGTTGTAATCTCAAGGACCATTTTGTTAGCGTTTAAAGGAAAGGCCCCAGGACAGGCAAGCCATCCATCTCAGCAGCTGTCCAGAGAAGAATCGAGAAGGGAAAATAAGAACAAACATCCAAAGAAATAACTCCCCCCTCCCAAAATGCATGTTCTTTTAGTTAAGCCAGCATGGAGGTCAGCCACATGGCAGCAACATGGGGGGAGGGAGGGGACCTTCAGGGTACCAGAACAATTTTGTGCAGTTTCTGAACAGCATCCAAATGAAAGCGACAAAAAACAAAAGAATAGGCATTTCATCAGGACTCATAAAAGTGAGGGGCCCAAGGGACCTCATGGCAGCTTTTAAAACCGTCTAAACTTGATTTTTTGACACAGGTTTTTTTATAGATTATGCTGTTCTTGTCACTATGTAGTTGAGTGTGGCCTTGATCTTCTTGCTCCTCCCTCCCAACTGCTGGAATTGTGGATGTGCACTACCATCCTGTTTCAAAACTGTACGAGTGTTTATTGAGGTGCTGGGCTTGAACCTAGAGCCTTAGGAATGCAGGAAAGGGTTCTGTTGGACTAGAGAGGTGGCTCAAAGGTAAAGAGCACTTGTTACACAATAAAGAGAACAGGAGTTTTGATCTTAGCACCCACATAAGGATCTGGGCATCTCACAAACGCCTCTAACTCCAGGGCCAAAGGGGCGGAGACAGGAGGACTACTGGGGTTTGATGGCTTGGGGCTTACCCAAGAAAATGCAAGTTCCAGGTTCAAGGAAAGGCAGGAAGTGATAAGGAAGGCACCCGGCATCCCCTCTGGATTAGGGTTGTGCACCTGTACACTATGTGCACACACACACACACACACACACCTACACACACACACACACACACACACACACACACACACACACACACACACACGGAGAGACATACACACAGGTGTGTGTGCACGCGCGAACACACACACACACACACAGCCCTGTAGTAACACTATGCGGGGGATTGGTAGTGTTATGATTCTAAAACTTGTGTTTATAGGAAAAGTTCCCTTGGGTGGTCCCACGGCTTCTGCAGTTCATTTTGCATGCATATTCTGTGGCTGGAAATTCCCCGACCAGTTTATTCTGCCTTTTTCCTGCAGGGGACAGCAGTTTGCTCAGCAGATACAGCAACAGAACCCTGAACTGATAGAGCAGCTGAGAAATCACATCCGGAGCAGGTCATTCAGCAGCAGCACGGAAGAACACTCCTGACTTGATCAGCACATTTGCCCCAGTACACATAGTTTATGGTTCTGACATGTCCACCTGTAGACAATAGCCAAAAACAGAGTAACAAAAAAACCACCCTACACAATGTCTGAGAATACATTGGAGGGAAGTCTCTTGTGTAAACCTGAGAGAATCCATCCGTTTAGAAAATAGTGTATCACAAGCAGACTTGAACATAATGTCAACTCCTTTGGAAACAATCCATCAGTAGCCTTGTTAAGTGCTAATACAGCCTTGGGACAAGGGCCCATCCATTTTAAAACTTTTATCATCATATTTGTATATCAGACAGTACAGAGTATATTTATTGACCAGTAGGGCTATTTATTGGAACATTCTTTAGCTACAGGTTTCCCTTGGCCACGGTTTTGAGAGGGCGATGACTCACTAAGTGGGAAGACTTCTCATCATGCTGGTCTAAAGAAATGTGCTTGGCGGCATGTCAGGAGAGAAACTTTGGTATGTGCTTCCATCTGTGACACGTCTATTGTGGGCACCAGTATTGTCTCACTTAGGGCAGCTCGTACTGGTGATGGAGTCTTCAGATGGCAGGAAGCGATGTTGGGTGCAGGTGATGCTTTGAAGATACTGTGAATGTAAAGAAAGCAACTGTAGGATGCTCAGGTTTTCTGTGTAATTTTAACTGATCTTGTCTGTGGTGTAGTGTTGATAGCATTCGCATGGCCAGTTAAGTACACAATGAAACACACTTAGAGATCCTTAACGGTACTGGTCAGGTCAATGAACACAACCGTTCTATTAGTTATCTCAGCTCAATTATCAGTTTCATTGGTGGGGAACTTACCTAGGGCAGTGTGTCCAGTTACACTTACAAAAAGTCACTGACTTGACCCCAAGTTATGGGATTTCTAAGTGGAATTTAATTATGCACTCATAAACGATGATCGTTTTTTAACTTTACCATCATTTGCTGGATAACAAAGGAATCTATTGCTCACATTGCTCATTTGTGTAATGCTCTGCTGTAGTTTGGCTTGGCATGCCAGTCTTAAGCTTAATTTTAATTTACTGCATTTTAAACATGAGACTTCAAATATCATATTTATGCATCTGGCATATGGTTAGTAGAAAGAAATGGCATGAGATACTAATGGCATGACTCTAGGTACATTGATGGATGAGAAAATTCCTGTTTTACATGGAATTTGCCTATTAATCAAAACATTGGTTAAATGGGGGCTGGTATGTAATGATTTCACAGGTGATGAGGGAAAGGTGAAAAACATAATTTAAAATTAACGAGGAGGTAAGGGCCTTCCCACAGCTCCTCTTAATCTGTGCATTTAGTGTCTTGAGGTTTCAAAACCTTTTCTTTTTTTGCCTTTTGTGAGACAGTGGTTTTGTAATTTCACTGTAAGCATCATGTGCAGGAAATGAATTAAAACTTCTGGTTTAGAGTCATATCACCAAGTTTGGTGTAGGTCACTATTTTAAACAGTGCAGTTAGGACTCCACTTTAGAACAACATAAAGTTGGGGGGGGGGGTCTCTCCTCAAGTAGACAACAAGCACTTGGGCTCGGCCTCTCCTGGGATGGGCAGGAAACACAGTTCCGGTAGAGAACAGGAGAACCTGACGTAGAACTGTGTTGTGTTTGCCATTACACAGCATCGAGTGTTCTACGCAGAGTGAAGTACTCACTGGCTACATAGAGGTTATGACTACAATCAAAGAAATTCATAGTTGACAACTAAAACCAGCCAACCGGTGTTGAATGTTAATAATCCTAGAACAAGCTTTCAGTTCAATAAAACTGGTGAATCCTTAGTATGTTGACTAGGAAACAGAAAATACAAGTTAACAGTATCAGAGATGAAAGTGAGTGTTTACCTAGTGTGTGAGGCCATGGGTTCAATTCCATCACTGCATTAAAAAAGAAAAAAAAAAAATAGAAAAAAGAGCAGATACACTATTGAACAGACCCTGTAGATGGTAAAAGGGGAACCAGGGGATGGGGAGCATAGTCAGTTGGTAGTGCTTGCCTAGCATGAAGGCCGGCCAGGGTTACTCCTTCCCTAGTGCTGCATGGAACTGGAATGGCAATGTGCGCTTTTAATCCCAACACTTGAGACGTAGAGGCAGGACCAGGAATTCAACATCATTCTTGGCTACACAGTGAGCGCGATGCTAGCCTGAGCTATAGAAGACCATGTTTCCAAAACACAAACAAACAAACAAACAAAAAAAACCCCAATAGGAAACAAAACAACCCAAACGACTACAAAAAGAACAATTAGAAAACACTGACTTGCCCTGGGTTTTTGTAATTAAGAGCTTTTGTGAAGAAGATAACCTGAATAGGCCAGTCTGTTAAGAAATTTAGTACCCTCCAGGACAAGCAAAGCAAAACCCCTATAGGCTCGGTGATTTCAGTGGTCAACTCTATTAAAGTCTTAGGGAGAATAATATCCCCTCTCAGAAAACAGAAGAGGAAGAGCTAGTTCCCAGCTCACTTGACCAGTAATATCCCGGTGAGAATAATCACTTCTCATCAGTGGCTGTCCAACACTGACTTCCTGTGCTAATACCCTTAGTAGCTCTTCTTTTTGCACAAAATAAAAGAACTGGTGTGTATCTTCCATTTCACTTTTTTAGTTTGTTTCTTTGGGAACGAATACACTGCCAGATGTCGCTTCCCACTTCCATGGAGTTTCCTTCTATTCAGGACACTTTTTACTTGTCAGGTCTCTCCATCACATTGGAATTACCATACCGCAAGCTATTTTGAGGATTGTGTGTGTGGCTTGATTGTGCTAGCTGTCTTAAAATTCTAAGACACTTCCCCAAGTATTCTTCCCCTTGTCTGGAAAATACACTTGCTAAGAGAAACAGGACAGCACTGAGTACTTACACACATTCTAATCAGGAATGCCTGGCTTCCATGACCCCATTTCATTGGAGTAGCTGAAACTGGTACCGTGCTATGCAAAACTGAACAAGCCCTTTTTATGGAAATGGAATTTCATTTACTGAACCAAATCATCATTCTAATTTTTATAATAGTTGACACAGATCCTTTATAAGATGGCATTTATCTGACTTTTATTTAGAGTACGAATAGTAAGTACCTATGTTGTTTATATACAGAAGAGACTTTGTAATTAAAAGTATATAGCAGAGTAACTTTTAAATTCTGAATGGAAGAAGGCATGGTTCAGTCATGAGAGGATGCTGGAGATAATGCTAATGAAGACTGATTGGACCAGTCTGTGTCATCCCAAGGAACCGACTTCAGTTCTCAGTGCTTGCATTTTGTTTTGCATAGATATTCATCAATCATGACTAATGTGAGGGTCAAGCCTTCTGAATATACCTTTCATTTCTGGACCAAATAATTTGTCATGGCAATAAATAATTATGCATTTAAGAGAAAAGGTTTTGTGTCTGACTTAATGCATTCTCAATATGTAAGCAGTTATATACTGGGGAATTTAACTTGTCAAATAGGATAAGGCTTATTTAACAGCATGGACTTTTGTTTTTCTGACTAATTGGGAAACTTTTTGTTATATTCCTATTGCAAAGCTGTTTAAAGCCTTAATTTTTTTTTTTTAATTTTATTTTGCTGATTTGTTCCTGACACAAATGGGTATGATCATATGGACAGACAAAACTTTTATAAATCAGATATGAAGTTGGGAATCATTTAAATGCGTATTAAGAAAATAATTCTAGTTGGGCAGTGGTGGCACCCACCTTTAATCCCAGCACTCAGGAGGCAGAGGCAGGCGGATCTCCGTGAGTTTGAGGCTAGCCTGGTCTACAAATAGAGTTCAGGACAGCCAGGGCTACATAGAGAAACACTGTCTCAAACAAACAAACAAACAAACAAACAAACAGGAAAACATGAATATTTACCATACAATGATTTTGAAAACAACTAAAAATGTTTATCCTGTATTAAGAAATAATTGAGTTACAGGAAGGGGACCTGAATTGTTTCAGAAGAGGCTTTTCTGTCAGCTAAGAACCTAGGAAAGAGACTATAGCTGACTATGATGAATTTAACTAAGTTTCTATACAAAGTGTTATGGAAATTCCAAAGTACTGTACTCAGATGGCAGAACTCATCTGTCTCCAGAGCCCAAGACATGTGAATACATGGCCCTTTACAAAAAGGTCTGCTTTTTATAAAAAGATACTTGATAGACAAAAAGCCTCAAAAATCAAGCTTGTTGAAAACAAAAGGTGCCAGTTATCTTAAAGGACATGAAATATGTGTAGAAAATATGAAAATGTTCTGTTCATTCAGAATATAATTCACAAGATAAAACTAGTGTTCTTACAACAAATATTTAATATTTAACTGTTTTACAGAAAACAAATTTAAATAACATAGACTTATTTTTGCTAATGATAATTTCACAAAGCTGACAAAATACAGAGAGCAGTTCTGTGATTAAAGAAGAAATTTAACATTAGGAACTTTCTTTAGGCTTCCACCTCCACGGCTGATGAGACCACGCAGACTTGTGCAATGTCATCATACTCGTAAGTTCTCTTTAAGAATGTGTCAGTGAGTCTTAAGCCAGAGACGCTCTAAGAGAGAGAAAGGGGGAACATTTCAGTTTTCACTCATTGATAATTACCAGAGAAAATACTGCTATCAGAAACGATAATTCAGCCCATCCTGCTGATTACCAAAAAGAGAACGTACTTGGAGCCCCTGCACTGAAGACAGGAGAGTCAGGGCCAGGCAGAGCGAGGAGCTAGGATGCAGCTTTCCCAGCTGTCGTCCTGAAATCCCACACCAGTGGATAGAATTGGTATTGCACATTTCCAGGACCAGATCCATCGTCCTTTCACTGCTAAAGCAAACAGAGAACAGGAATAAATCTTGTTTATTTCCTAAGGAGACACCATCACATACATCCCTTCTGTGTCTCAGTACATTTACTTTCTGGGTGTCCAGGAGAATAAAAACCAGAAAAAGAATGGAAAACGAGCATGTCATTATTTAACTTATGAGGGCGCCAGGGACCACTTGGGAGTTAGAAGCAGGACGGCCACAAGTTCAAGGCCAGCGTCACCTATACAGCCAGTGTGAGGCCAGCCTGGGCTATAAGGAGGAACTGTCTCAAAAGCCAAACAAACAAAAATAAGGATAATGAGGGCATGGCATCTTCCGGGCTTACAGAAGCCTTCCGGCAGCCTTACCTTTTCTCTAGACTTCAGACATCTGAATCTCATTCTATTGTGCCTCTTACTCTCTGTACTGGGAACTCCACGGGGAAGAAGGACAACCTAAGTCCGTTTAGTCTTTTTACAAACTATTGTTCTCTTCGACTGTAACTAGCAGGAAATGACTGGCAGGACTCGGACATAAAAGCCATTCATGCTTGCTCACTGTGTCCCCATGAAGACTCCTCTCCTGGCAGACACCACCACTAGATCAGCCTATGCATGCTCATTTTCAAAGTTTTCACGAAATCATGCTAAAGGTTCAGAAAGACCAGATTCCTAGTCTATTGCCATTATGTTCAGTCCTTCAGTTTTGTATGCCTTGGGATTTGGCTCCTGTGTTAATATTTACTTAGAATTTAACTTACATACTAAAATTATATTTGCTTTCACATGTTTCTATCTCCATAACAAACATTAGAAAGGCCCTGTGTTAGAGACCACTTCAGATACTCAGTAAATTCTGTAAGAACCTAGGAAGTTGTTTTCTCTGACGATGATCTACTTATTTATCTCATGCATGTGTGTATGTGCAGGTATACATGTGCTTGGGTGCACGTGGCTCTGTTCCTCTCCCATGTGGGCTCTGGGACTCAGACTCAGGTCATGCTTAGCAGCAAGTGCCCTAACCCACTGAACCTGGTCTACACGGTAAGCTCCAGGGTAGCTAGGGCTATACAGAGACACTGTCTCAAAAACTAAGAGGGTAGGGGGATAATTAAAGGGTTGGCAAGAACTTTGAGGTAAGGAGAAAGGAGGCCCAGGCACACACCCTGGCATTACCTGCAGTTTGTGATTTTACAGGTAATATGGAAAGGTTCTTCTAGGTTCACGGTATCTGGGATGGCCTCTAAAGATAGCCTAACATCCCCGTAACCTGGAGCCTGTGGGGGAAAAAAGTAACACAGTTAAGATACGCCTATTAAAATCCCTGTCGATGTTAAGAAGACACCATGCCAGCACCTTTCCTCAGCAGACAAGGCCTGCAGGCGATGTCCTGTGAAAATCCTGCGGCTCTGCTGGGGCGTCTCACTCCCACTCTGCGAGCTTGGGTGGGACAACCCTGCAGACCCGGACTGTTTGTGATAATTACTGTGGGCTCCCTAGAATAAGATGAATCTTGCCTCTAGATAAGGGATGAGTTAGGACTTAGGGGATCTGATCTCAAAGGGTTGCTGAGTTCTAGTCCAGCCAGGACTACATCGTGACACCCTGTCTCCAAACAATGACAACAAAGGGTTAAACGGTAGGCAAGCACTGTAAGTCTAGGAGGGTCAGGACATTGCCCACAATACCTCACTGTAACTGTCAGACAAACAGTAGGTGCTGGGCAACAGTGGCGCATGCCTTTAATCCCAGCACTCGGGAGGCAGAGGCAGCTGGATCTCTGTGAGTTCAAGGTCAGTCTGGTCTACAAGTGAGTTCCAGGACAACCAGGAAAACTCTGTCTTGAAAAACCGATTAAAAAAAAGGCTGATAAGCAGTTAATTTAAGTCCTGTTTGGTTAAGTTAAAAAAACAAAACAAAAAAAAAAAAAAAAAAAAAACAAAAAAACAAAAAAAAACAAAATACAGATAATAAAGAGAAACCAACATCTAACCGAACATTTCCATGAATCTCAACACTAGTTTTCTCCTAGGGACCAGCACACATACTCTATTTTCTAGAAATCTGGGTGACTTCACGGTGCTCTGCTTTTTAGGGCTAAGCTGAGTTACCCACCTGTCGTCTGCACACTCAACCCCACACTGGCCTGTTTTCTCGACTCACCATTCTTTGAAGCTGGCTGGTCTGTAACCTTCCCCTTTCCCCCAGGTTTGTTTTCCACACTATGTCCAATTTTCCAATGACAGTCACTCCCTTAATGATGCCAGCTTTTTCTGCAAACTCCTTCTTGGGCTTTAGGCAGTATAAGTACTGGCGTGTATCCATTGGCTGCAAATATCCTCTGGATCCAAACGTAGATACACTGGCAGGGTTAGAAATAGAAGAAAAATCTGTTCACACCTTTCTGAAGGAAAAGCTATTCACGTGGTTAATTCTTCTTTCTCTCGCTCTCTCTCTCTCTTTTTTTTTTTTTTTTTTGTTTTTTGTTTTTGAGATAGAGTTTCTCTGTGTAGCCCTAGTTGTCATGGAACTCATTCTGTAGACCAGGCTGGCCTCCTACTCATAGAGCTCTGCCTCCCAAATGCTAAAGGTGTGCCCCATCATGCCTGGCTTGTGTGGTTAATTCTTTTGAGGAGGAATTGGATGATTTACTGCACAGAGATCTAGGAGTGGTCAGAGGTTTCAATCTAAACAAAAAGAGATGTCTGCCTGGTGGGGCAGTGAGTTCTAGGTCATCTTGGGCAACTTAGTAAGGCTCTGTCTCAAAATAAAAAAGTAAAACAGAGGCTCAGGGCTATCTCAGTGGTCAGCACTGGCCTAGCACCTGTGAGGAACTGAGTTAGTCCCCAGTGCCACCCTCCCATAAAAAAGGAAGGGGGAGGCAGAGAGAAACTCACTTAGGAATAAGTAATACACGCTACTCTGTTTCTCTGTGTGGAGCTGGGGACAGAACCCAGCGTGCTGCATATGCTAGGCAAGTGCTAAACCATTCAGCAACACTACCACCCTCGAGATACACCATTCTAATCTAAGTAGTTGCTTTCAAGATGAAGAGTAGAAAGTTGTTTTCTCATCGAAAGTAAAGGAGGCTGTCAACTTTTCTGTATCTTACCACCACACGAGCTTTTTTATTACTAGGAATTACTAGGAATCATTATTACTAGGAAAGTCTGGCACGCTCTCTAGCTTGTACCTCCTCATGTACACTAATAAAACATTGTTTGTTCCTTGTCTTCTAAAATAGCTATAGAAAGACATGTTGGGCTGGAGAGATGGCAGTTAAGTTTCAGAGGACCCGGTTCGGTTCCCAGCAGTCACATGGCAGCTCACAACTGTCTGTACCTCCAGTTCCAGGGGAGCTGATATCTTTACACCGTTGCACATTAACTCTGATGTCTATATCTTCTTACATGCAGACAATTTCTTTTTCAAATTCACACTCACCCTATCTTCATTTCCTAATATCTTCTCCACTATCCTTCCCACGTTTCAGCTTTATCATTTGCAAGGTAATAATGATAGCTTCAGATTTATCTGGATGAAATATGAAAGTTAGAGAACAAGTGTAGCCGGGTAGGGGTGGCACACACCTTTAATCCCAGCAACCGAGAGAAGAGGCAGGCGGGTCTCTGTGAGAGATAGAGAGACAGAGAGAGAGAGAGAGAGAGAGAGAAGAGGCAGGCAGGTCTCTGTGAGAGATAGAGAGACAGACAGAGAGAGAGAGAGGGAGAAGAGGCAGGCAGGTCTCTGTGAGAGATAGACAGAGAGAGAGAGAGAAGAGGCAGGCAGGTCTCTGTGAGAGATAGACAGACAGAGAGAGAGAGAGAAGAGGCAGGCAGGTCTCTGTGAGAGATAGACAGACAGACAGAGAGAAGAGGCAGGCAGGTCTCTGTGAGAGATAGAGAGAGAGAGAGAGAGAGAGAGAAGAGGCAGGCAGGTCTCTGTGTGAGAGAGAGAGAAGAGGCAGGCAGGTCTCTGTGAGAGATAGACAGACAGAGAGAGAGAGAGAAGAGGCAGGCGGGTCTCTGTGAGAGACAGACAGAGAGAGAGAGAGAAGAGGCAGGCAGGTCTCTGTGAGAGATAGACAGAGAGAGAGAGAGGAAGAAGAGGCAGGCAGGTCTCTGTGAGAGATAGACAGAGAGAGAGAGAGGAAGAAGAGGCAGGCAGGTCTCTGTGAGAGATAGACAGAGAGAGAGAGAGAGAAGAGGCAGGCGGGTCTCTGTGAGAGACAGAGAGAGAGAGAGAGAGAAGAGGCAGGCGGGTCTCTGTGAGAGATAGACAGACAGAGAGAGAGAGAGAAGAGGCAGGCGGGTCTCTGTGAGAGACAGACAGAGAGAGAGAGAGAAGAGGCAGGCGGGTCTCTGTGAGAGATAGACAGAGACAGACAGAGAGAAGAGGCAGGCAGGTCTCTGTGAGAGATAGAGAAAGAGAGAGAGAAGAGGCAGGCAGGTCTCTGAGAGATAGAGAGACAGAGAGAGAGAAGAGGCAGGCGGGTCTCTGAGAGAGACAGAGAGAGAGAAGAGAAGAGGCAGGCGGGTCTCTGTGAGAGAGAGAAGAGGCAGGCAGGTCTCTGAGAGATAGAGAGACAGAGAGAGAGAAGAGGCAGGCGGGTCTCTGAGAGAGACAGAGAGAGAGAAGAGAAGAGGCAGGCGGGTCTCTGTGAGAGAGAGAAGAGGCAGGCGGGTCTCTGAGAGATAGAGAGAGAGAAGGAAAGAGAGGGAGAGCGAGAGGGGGAAAGAAAGGGAGGGGAGAGAGAGAGAGAACAAGGTCTTTGAACAGCACAACACAAGATGGGGAAGGGCGAGGATCTTTATGTAGAGGGAGGTCCACGTGGGTGTGAGGAAAACACATTAGCAATGGCAGACATGCTGTTATGCACTTTTTCAATCTACAGTGTGCACTTTTGCTTGTAATTAGAATCAACACTGGCCCGCCAATCATAGCATGGCTACATGAACAAGAACTGGGGGAACTGTGCGCGGAGGAGTATGATGCTCCTGGGGAAGCTGTTGCAGAAGGCTAGCCTAAGCGTAGCCTGGCAACATGGAGAGAGCCTGGCTTTAAAACAAACAAACAAAGGGCACACAAGAAAACATTAACCAAAAGGAGAAGCTGCCTGGGGAAGGCAACTCATGGGACTTCTGCTTTCTCATTATGGTTTTGATTAATCTAAAACTTCTCTAAAAGATTACGTTCACCGATTATTTTAAAATAAATCAAAATCTACTAGACTAGAGGACATTGGAAAAGCCTGAATCTTTCCAAACAATAGCAAACATTTCATATTTACCATTCCCCGGCTTGGGTCACCGAATTTAATTCTGTTACGTTGTACATTATCGATGGCTCCAGCGAAACTTTCTCCATAAACATAGGTGAGGTTGTAATGTTCTGAATTTGGGCTTCAAGAAAGACTTCATCAGTCTGAGGACATGGAAAAAAGCCACCAAAATGTCACGGTATTTATAGTATTTACCTTAATGAAAATATCTTACTTATATGAAAAAACATTAACCACAACAGTGATTAGTTCATGCCTGCAAATCAAACTTATCACAATTAATGCAAGAAAAGAAATCTTCATCCTAACATAATAAACAGGAGCAAAGTGAGGTGTTAGTCAACAGGTGCCCTGTCAAACAATGGATGCGGGATAGCTAGGATATATTTGGTAGAATCTAAAAGCTCGTGTTTAACTAGTATTTTGGTAACAATGAAAAGTCCAAATCTGGTAAGATGTTAAAGTGTTAGAAGACACTTCAGTGTGATGGGCACACTCGGACTGGGCCAAGGAAAGGTACTCAGGGCTTCATTGGACTGTTCTGGCATAATGTAATTAATGTGTAATAAATTCAATTGACCAAGTGACCACTAACTATTAATAATCTGCTTTTATACCCGTCAGGGTATAATTTCTTGCATTAAAGCAATTTATAAGTAGACTTAGTCATTTCTTGGTTCACTTTATACTGATATTTAAAGTTGAAACAAGACTAGATGAAGTGGCCCAATGACATTTCAGCTTCTAAACCAGTCACACTGAAGTATTTTGTGGACTTTAACAAGTTCAAACATCATTCATTTGAGTCGGTGGGTAGCTTAAAAATTCAATTTACTAATACACGAATTCCCTGGTTATTTCTGTTAAACATACTTAATTTCATGCCTCTTGGTTCTGGGTCTCCTTTGAGCGACTAAAGAATAAAGATGCTATGCTTAAGGGTATTCAGAAATTACTTTTCTTCCCCCAAATGTTTCAGTTATAGAACTTGGAAATTTACTATGCCCTCAAATTGGGAGTTATGAGCTTTTTAAATGATGGCATCAGAAAAATGACAACCATGTAAAATATGATGAAGTTATATGCCTTAAACAGATTCTTTAGCCTTTAGATTTGCACTCAAATAAAAATATTAGTACAAGGATTTTTTTTTTTTTATTTTTTGTTTTGAAACAGAGCATCTCTATTAGCTCTGACTGTCCTGGACTATGCAAACAAGGCTGGCCTCCAACTGCTGCTGACTAAAAGTGTGTGCCACGCCTGGCTAAACAATGTACCGTCTAATTAGTTTTTTTTTTTTTTTTTTTTTTTTTTGGTTTTCGAGACAGGGTTTCTCTGTGTATCTGCCCTGGCTGCCCTGGAACTCTCTTTCAGACCAGGATGGCCTTGAACTCACAGAGATCCTCTTGCTTTTGCCTCCTGAGTGCTGGGATCCAAGGTGTGCACCAGCATACCCAGCTCAGTTACTTTTTCTTAAGGAAGTTAAGTGAATATATCCCATAAATCCATTGCTCTTAAAATAACCCAAGGCCCGCATTCCCAGTTTAGAGTGCAATCCTCTGTGTAATTTGATGAACGGCTTGCAGAAAAGGAAAGGAGAGAGCATAGTGGAAAACCCAGCTAGTGTGAACAGCTAGTACCAAAGAGTCCGACATCTGAAAAATTAGGCCAAGGACTCAGTGCTCAGGCTCCCAATGCTGATACTGCACATCCAACGTAACAAGCACATGCTGCTCTCTGTGACAAGAAAGTTGCAAACAGGAATTCAGCCAGTGGGGGAATTTGCTTTTCTTTTGCTTGCTTTTGACAACAGGCCGGCTATACCTGACCCAGATGTAAAACCACCGTGCATCTCAAAATGAATTTCAATTGCACAGTCTATGTAAGGAATGAAAAGTAATCGGATATTTCACAGCAAAATACTGAAAATCCCAAGGATGAAAGAGAATGAGATTTTAGGTCTCCTCTAAAAACAAACAAACAAACAAACAAAAAAACAAACAAAACAAACAAACAAACAAAAAACAAAACAAACCCAAAGACAATGCAGTCATCTCAATGTGACAATTTAATCTTCAATCTCACAGGACAATTTAAAAAGTATGCCCAAGTATTTTCTTTCTGAAGTGACAGAGCTAGTATTCACAACTAACTGTTTTTCCACTATGTTTTGCAGAGATATTAATTAGGCAGAGTCAAAAGGGGGTGAGAAAAGCATATAAATTTGTAATAAAAAATGAAATTACCACAGAACTGAGGTCACTCTAATGGAAAAATAAAAAAGAAAAATTAGAAAAATCAGAGTTAAATGTTAAAGAAAAAGAATAACTTTAAAATGAAATGCATGTTTGCATTTTTTTACTTACTAAAGACAGCATTAGTAAACAAGAAAGTAAACAGGAAGCAACATACAGAAATATGACAAACTACTTTTCTAAAAGGTGAATTGCTACGGTTAAGTGACAATGGGACAGAGAAGGAATCATGACTGAATATTTAAACAAGGACAGATAGGGAAGCGGCTGCCAACTCACCTGGTTGTACACAGTCTTTTCCTGCACTGCAGGGCCCTATTGTACATTCTTTTCCTGCACTGCACGCTCCTGCTGTACAGTTCACCTGCACTGCACGCTCCTGTGTACTGTTCACCTGCACTGCACGCTCCTGTGTACACTGTTCACCTGCACTGCACGCTCCTGTGTACTGTTCACCTGCACTGCACGCTCCTGTGTACTGTTCACCTGCACTGCACACTCCTGTGTACACTGTTCACCTGCACTGCACGCTTCTGTGTACTGTTCACCTGCACTGCATGCTCCTGTGTACTGTTCACCTGCACTGCACGCTCCTGTGTACTGTTCACCTGCACTGCACGCTCCTGTGTACACTGTTCACCTGCACTGCACGCTCCTGTGTACTGTTCACCTGCACTGCATGCTCCTGTGTACACTGTTCACCTGCACTGCACGCTCCTGTGTACTGTTCACCTGCACTGCACGCTCCTGTGTACATTCTTTTCCTGCACTGCACGCTCCATACCTCAGGTGGACATATACTCCATCTTACATTGAGAACAGAAAGAACATCATAAAGTTTCTCTGGAATTTACCTAATGCTGGAATACTTTCCTAGAGGAGGATCTTGGATGATTAAAGTTACCACAAAGCTGTCAGAGGTCATAATTCAGGGAATGTTGGGACAGAACATTCCAGACAATTCAGTTTATTATCTTTTATCATTATTATATTTGTCTATTATGTGTTATGTAAGTATATAGAAAAGTAGATTTATTAAGTCCAATGTCAAATGACACTACTTCATCAAATCTACAGATGGTGATAATAAGTCACTGCTCTGTTCTGAAACATGAATACACATCACTATTTGGGACACAGGGAGTCACATGAATTGTGGTTACATTATGCAGCCCCCTCCACCAGAGTAAGTGTCCTCAGGCTAGGGAAGATTCCTGCTTACATTATTTTGCTTCCACACCTGACAGCAGGTGACCAAATGTCTGACTCCCAGCTACTAACTTCTGTATCTTCCTGCAAGACATTCCTAGTGTAGAATACTACAATAGAATTTTTTCATGAAGCCAGGTTTTCTTTAGATGGTTCACATTAGCATGATTAGAAATAGTTTCAAAACACGTTTGACATACACATGGCACAAGGACCATAGTGAAGTATATGTACTAGTTCATTCACAGTGATGTGGTTTACTAGCTTCTTAAAACACACAATGTGATTCATGCTTTTGGCTGAACAGTAATTATTTGTACTAACTGCTTAAAACACACAGTTTGATTCATGCTATTAACAGTATTTATTTGTCTAACTTGTAATTTTGAGGCACTTTGAGACCATAGAGCTTTTTTCCACTCTTCATTTCTTTTTGTTTTCCCAATGATGTGTTTTAGACTGCTTCAACTTCTTATCCCATTGTTATTTTATGTGCTGTTCTAAGTCATCTTGTTAATTATATGCCTTTTTCCTTTCCTCTAGTAAATATTTACAGGCTAGCTTCCTTTACTGTGACAGCTAAACAAGTCCAGCTACAACACACAAGGTATACTGAGAGACAGTATAATTTGCAGTGACAGGACTACAAATTTCTGACTACCACGTGGTATGAATAAAAGAAACAACCCATGACAAAATACTGTATCTGAGTAACTCTCAATTTATCCTAGAGATTTTGAGGGGCAAAAGAAGTTTTCATAAAAAGCTCCCTCTTTTTCCTTCAAGCCAGGCTCTCACTAATGATATCTCAGGGCGACCTCTAGCTCACCATGCAGCACAGTTGACCTAATTCACCAAACGCCCACTTCAGCATCCCTTAGCGATCACAGGCGACTGCAAACATTCCTAGCTGACATTTCATTTTCTACCGCTCTCCAGAGCGGTAATAGAGAATTTGGGGGAAAAATCCAAACAACAAAATTCTTTCTCTTAGAGTCTGTCCTACTTGATCTTTCTCTACGCTAAAGAGCAGATCATGTTCTACTCTTCAAGTTACTTCTTTCTCCAGTTTTGGCCAACGAGGCTTTCCCAATAAGCTTCTAAGGCACTCGGCAGCTGGGCTCTACCTGGCACACTGACTTTCCAAGGAGGACTTGCTGTGTATACCTCTCTTCTATGCCCGCCACGTGACTCTTGTAACATCCCTAAAGTCACTGCAAATATTCAGCAGATTGCTAGTGTTTGAATGCAACGCCACCACCAGTATGGAGGATTGTAGGGCAGTTGTTTAACAAAAAGGTGAATGTCCCAGAAAATTATGAGAGTAGAAATCAAGACACATTGATTATATGTTGGCTGACCCCAGAAGAACGAATCAAATTTATCTCTTACTGGAAGTTAGGCTTATTATCACAATTAGTTGTATCAGCAATTTACTTCACCATGACAGGAAATGTAACACCTCTGATTTTCAGTTCAGATTTCAGTTTAACTTATTAGGTGCCTAACACTTACCTCTGCGTTATAAAATTTGGTTTTCACATCCAATGGCTTGAGGACCTAGTTGACACAAAGTACATCGATCAGGAAATTTGGACTCAACAGGTTTTTGTTTTAAATCACAAGCGTTAAAGCCTCAAAGTCACGTTTAATTTTAATTGTTACAGATTTTTTTTCAATGTATGCAATATTCCTGCAAAACAATCAGTAATTTTTCATTTAAATAATTCTTTGGACATTTAATGCTATTTTCAATCATCTTATTTGGGCTTTCTATTCATTTTATCTCTTTATTCTTGGTGTTTTGTCTCCTCAATGAGACAAGATTTTATATTTAAATAAAATGCTTCATTTTATTATAAAACCATTACTGGTGATAATTTATGTTTGACTTTAACTTAGTCTGACTTTTGAACACCAGTTTGTAAGTGAACCCAAGAGGTGAGATATTTATTTGAAACTTGTTTCCCCCTTGGAATAAGAGAAATGATTATACTTCCAGGCACTTGAAAACAACTTTATCCGCTATAGTCAATACCTGGAATTTGAAGAATTTTCTAAAATACATTTTTTCTCCACCCTGAGTTGTGTAACTCACAGCACACACCAATCTGAAACAGAAAGATGTCTTAATATTCTGGAATCATTTCCCATCTCATTGCTTAATAATAAATACTTCAACTACATTTATGAAATATAAAAAAGATTATGACAACAATGTGAAACTAAGAAAGATTACAGCAGGAAAAAAGTTTTAGTATATATGGATGGATATAAATAAGTGAACAAGAAAATTCTCTTTAAGAAAATGAGGTCAAGGGGCCAGAGATGACTCAGTGGTTAAGAGGGCCTACTGCTCTAGTGGAGGGTGTGGGTTTGATTCTGCAGGCACAGGGCTGCTCCTAACAGCCTGTTTAACTCCAGTTCCAGGGGATATGCCACCTCTTCTAACCCCCATTGGCTCCTGCACACACCCAATGTAATAAATATGTTTACACAGCCTCACACACATACACATAAATTTAAAAAAACTAAAAAATAGATACCTAGCACTTCTGGAATAGGAATGCCAAATTCTTCCTTTGGAAATAGAATATGTTCCAAAATAATTTCCAGAATAAATAAACATGAAGGGGAAAAGAGTTCATTTGCACTAGAAAAATTCGCACCTTAAAGGAAACTCAGGGTAGAGTTAACATGACACTATGGGGAACTGTGTACAAGTTTTAATCAAAGCACTAGGATGGCGCATGCCTTTAATACCAGCACTTACCAGGCAGGGGCCGAGGCTGAGGCAGGTAGATGAGTTATAGTCCAGCCACAGATACATAGTGAGTTTAAAAAAAAAAACGACCAAAAACACAAAACCCACTAAAACAATGTAAAAGGTGGCATAAAATACTTCTAATAACAAACATGATAAGGTGGTTACATTGTTAATAAATAAAGGGTTCTGCTAATTCAATCAATAAAGCACAAATGTGTCACTCAAATGTGAGAAAAAGAATGCATATCCAGATTATGAAAATACATAGATTGTTACACTCCTATAAATAGTTAACTAAATGTGAAATGGCAAGTCACACATATAGTCCAGAAACTAAAATAATGAGATAACATTTTCAGTCTTACAAGGTTTGGCAAGAATCCCTTGGGTTGGTTGGTGAGGGTTAGAGAAACTTAGTTTCTTTGCATTGCCAGATGGTGAAAGAAATTTAGAAACAACCTTTTGGTTTAAAGCCTTAAAAAGGCTGATATATACAGAACATCTTCTGTACATACATATATGTACATACATATATATGCATTTAAAACAACATGGAAATGTATCAGTCTTTCAGTAGGTCTACAGCTTGGTAAGATTGGATAATTTAATTGATAAGTTGGATAATTTCTCCTTTATGCTGGTGCCTTATACTGATGATAGGAGCTAGAAAGTAAGTTGATCCAAACACAATACTAGAGCTGGGTATAGTGGCATATGCCTCTAATCCTAGTAGGGCAAGCTGAAGCAGGAGGGTCATAAGGTGGAGCACAGCTTAGCTACCATGAAGAGAAGAAGAAAAGGGATGGTTGGGGAGAGAACCCTGAGGAATCCTTTGAAGAGATAGTCGGCTTCTGTGGAGTGACTGCCATGCGAGCCTGAGAAGCCTAAGTAATTTCAGAGGGCTGAAATGGTTGAAAAACAGGACTCAGATTCAAGTACATTCACAGCAAAACTCGAGGCTTCTTCCTGTCTCCTTTGGTTCTCTGTCTGATTGTCAAGGTAGGACAGAGGAAAAGCTTTTGAGAAGTAGTAAACTTAATCCTTACATGTGTGTCCCAATTTCCTTGACTTCATGGTGGATGACATCATCAATACAGCAATCAGGTTTAAGTTCAGCCACGGCAGCGTTGGAGGCTGAAAGGTTTAAGCGCTGAGAACTTGTCTGAAGATCCGCCTTGAAAAGAGAGAGGTATAAGTATCCACATGAGGTTGGTTAGGCGTCCGCAGGCTATGGATGGGCATGGGTGGGAAGGACAGCAGGGGCTGCTGGCTGGTTATCTGGGAAGAGGACCACGGAGCAGGGAGGTGAGGGGGCTGAAGAGGAACGGTGTGGTTCATATGAAAATATCATAATGGAACCCATTAGATTATACCATTAATAGGTCATTAAAGAAACTGAAAAAAGGGTCAAGGGAGGAGTAAGAGTGAGCATGGAGGCATAGAGAGAGCACTCATTTGTGGTGAAAACTTTTCTGTAGAACTCTCATGCTCAGAACCATGGCAAGACCACACACATGCACACTGCGATACCAACAGGCAATGGAGCCAACCAGGAAGCAGGGAGGATCCAGTGCCAACGCAAGCAGTAACATATGAATTTTACAGCTCTAGGGTGCAGACTACAGCTACGGGAGGAGGGAGAGAAGGGACAAAAAGAACTCCCCTAAATTTGGGAAACAGAGTCCCAGGCAAAGGACAACACAAGTCACACATTTATTTTGTGTACACACCATGATTAGATAAGCATGCATGTATTTATGGATATGCACGCATGTATTTATGTAAATATGTATATGTGTATATATAGTTATGGATAACAAGAAAGGTAAGTCATCACTCCTGGAGTAAAAAAGATACAAATCAGAAAAAGTCTACACAGCTACCTTTCATGTTAGATTTGCCTGAATCATCAGTGTGAACACATAAGGGATTTTTTCCCTTTGATACAGAGTCTCACCTGGTCTAGGCTAGCCTTGAACTTCCTGTGTATGACTCTGAACTTCTGGCTTTTCTGTTTCCACGTTTCCAGTGCTGGGGCTGTAGACAGGAGCCATGGTGCCCAGCTTGAACACGTGTTTATTTTTTCTTCAAGATTTTGTTTTAACTTTATGTGAGTGTTTTGCCTGCATTTAAGGGTGCCATGCATATGCATGGCCTGTGGAGGTCAGAGCGGGCATGAGATCCCCTGGAACTAGAGTTACAGATGAGCTGTCATATGGGTGCTGGGAACTGAACTTGGGTCCTCGGGAAGAGCAGCCAGTGTTCTTAACCGATAAGCCATCTCTCCAGCCCTTGCCTTGTCTAGATTTATATTACATAAATGTGGGTATTCACATACACATCCATATAAACGTGCATGCATGTGCGTGCGCGCGCACACACGCGCACACACACACACACACACACACACACACACACACACAGCTCATATAATTTCAAAGTCTAAATTCTGCAGATGAGTGAAAACACCCTGTCTGGTGTCTTCCCTCTCTTTTATTTGACATGATGCTCTCTACTTCCACTCACTTCCTTGCAAATGACAGAATTCCTTTTCTTTACAGCAGAACAGATCTCTTGTGCATACATGCCACATTTATTTTCTCTATCCATCCACATAGTGACGTTTTACTTGCTACACCCTTTCTCTTTTGAATTCATTGCTAAGGACTTCCACATTCTAGTGTTAGATTTCTCAGCTAATTCCAGAGTCCTCCAACTGATCCCAAATGGTGCTCACAGCAGTCTTCCTAACACAAACTGTGACTAGTTTTAGTAAAAGCCCAGTGAAACAGCTTTGCCATCTGACACGGCACATGTGGCTTTGTTTTCCTCTAGAGGCACACGCTGCCTCTGTCTCCCCCTGCCCTATACTCATCCCTTAAATCCTACCTGACATCCTTTCCTCTACTGTCTCTTCCTGTAACTAGGAGCGACCTCTAGCATGTTCTCTCCTAAGGCTTCCAAGTGCTCTTACGTTAATCACACACAAACACTACAACCATCATTTTCTCATCCCAGCTACCAGAAAGAAACCTTGAGTAGAAAGAAAATGGTTCTGTGTCCTCCATAATATTTGGTACTCATCAGTGATTGTCAATAACATTTAAAAGTCTAGTATTGAATGGAAACAGCCGACCTGAACAAGGGGGAGCTCACAGACTCCAGTCTGATAGCTGGGAAACTAGCATAAGACCGACTCAGACCACCTGAATGTGGGTGTTAGTTAGGAGGCCTGGGCAGTCTATGGGGCCTCCGGTAGTGGATCAGTATTTACCCCTAGTGCACAAATGGACTTTGGGAGCCCATTCCACATAGAGGGATACTCCCTCAGCCTAGACACACTGTGGAGGGCCTAGGCCCTGCTCCAAATGATGTGACAGACTTTGAAGATCTTCCATGGAAGCCTCACCCTCCCTGGGGAGCAGAAAGGGGATGGGATAGAGGGTTAGTGGGGGGCAAGAAAAGAGAACTGGGATTGACATGTTAAACAAGATTGTAATAAAAATAAAAAAATATTTTAAGAGAAAAAAAAAAAGTCTGGTATTGACCATGCATTTTAATGAGGTTTCTAAGACTCAACAAAAATAAAAATAAAATGCTTTGTAAATAAGAATGTCACTTACCTTCACCAATATATCTTTTACAACTTGATTGCTGTCGTTATGGACACTGATGTAACTGGAAAAGGTCTCCCCCAAAAATATATTCCTATGAAATGAAACAGCATTTTAGGCAGAGACTCATCAGTCCTTAAGGAAGTCACTGTGTTCACGTAAGAACTTCAGGGTGAAGAAAATTTACTGAAGAGTGCAGGAAATATTTCTCCAGTGTCCTTTACTTTCATTAGGCACTTCAAAGTGAGAGTATAGTTACACGTTCTGTAATACAGCTGTCAACTGCTGCACAAGTTCCTGGCCATCCCGGAAATAATGGTCCCTGTAATCAGAGCTGGGCTGCCATAAGATTTGTATCTGAATACACTAGAAAATGTCAGTTTTGTTTTTTAAATAACTTACGCTCTAAATTTATAAGTTCCAAATTAACTCACCTTGGAGAACTTTTCCATTATTTTCCTAATAAAGCGACCACTGGCTTTATACTATTTAGCTTCTTGAAAAAAAGTATTAACTTTGATGTGTACAGGTGTTTTGCCTGCAACTATCCAGGAATGCATGTACCCCACATGCATGTAGTGCCTGAGCTGACCAGAGGAGAGTTGGATGCTGTGGTAGTTTGAATGTCACTGGCTGCTACAATTCCATTGGGAGTGGCACTATTAGGTGGTGGAGCGTTGTTGGAGGAAGTGTGACACTGTGAGGGTGGGCTTTGAAATTTCCTATGCCAGGATACTGCCCAGTGTCTCAGCTGACTTCCCGATGCCTGAAAGACGTAGGACTCTCAGCTACTTCTCCAACACCACATCTGCCTGCATGTGGCCATGTCCCACAATGATGATAATGGACTGAACCTTTGAACTAAATGTTTTCCTTTATAAGCGCTGCTGTGGTCATGGTGCCTTTTTCACAGCAATAGAAAACCTAAATAAAGACAGGTGTCCTGGAATTAGAGTTACAGGCAGTTATGAGTAGCAATGTGGGTGTTGGGAATTGAACCCAGGTACTAGCAAAGATCAGCCTGTGTTCTTAAGGGCTGAGCCACCTGCTCAACCCCTACTCTATATAATTTTAATAGTTTTTATATCAATATACTTCCAAGTTTTCAAGATACTAGTTTATGATCATACCCTATAAGCTTAAGAAAAGCAAAAAACATAAAAACCTCATCAAACTGGAAAAGTTCCTTTTTGTCTCAGATCTTCTCGGTTTTGAAAACAGATTTTTAACTCATTGATAACACAGGATAAGAAAAGAAATAAAAAAAAATGTAGGATTTATTAGCTGATAAATCTGGTGTGTTCTATGGAGAAGAGGGTGTGAATGAGTCCCAGCAAGGGAAGTGCTCTGAAAAAGTTAGCAATGTCAGTTAGTTCAAATAAGGTCCCCACAGTCACCACCAGAATAGACCTTAGAGCTGGGTTATGTTGACAATGCCGTGGTAGAGCAGAGTCGCTGTCAGTATAAGACCTAGGGCTGGGGTATGTTAACAGTGCTGTGATAGTGCTGGGTAGACAAAGTTAAAATGCTACCATCCTTTCAGAACCACTACTGACACTGTTCTAGACTGCTTTAAAAAATCAAAAATAAAGTTATCAAGAGCGATTTTTTTTTTTATCCCTTACTGCACAAGCAGCACTTTCCTAGGCCGCATACCAACACGACATAAAAGCTTCTGGGTATCACTGCTCATCTTATGTAAATTGATCACTCTTACCCGAAATTTTGGGGTAAAGTCAACATTTCTCCCAACATCAAAATCTCTGCACCATTTACAGTTGAGGGATCATCTTTCATTAACTGGTTAAAGAGATCACCTGCAGTGAGAAAAAAAAAAAAAAATTCTAACATAACCTTTAAAGCAGGCTTTACTTATGTAAAGGAATGAGGACCAGACTGGAGAGATGGCTCAACCATTAAAGGCTAGACTCACAACCAAAGATGCAAGAAATGGGGGCCAGTGTGCAGCTCAGTGGGAGAGCACTTGCCTAGTATCGACAGTGTGACCAGGCCAAGTTTCCTCCATCGTGTTTCAGGTGGAGGCGTCTTAGATTTAACCTGAAATTGACATTCCCTTTTTTTGGTATTGATTCTGAAAAGTCCCAACCCTGATTTAGAAACTTGGGGTTAAAATGTACCAGCGAACTGCATGTTCCTGGCTTCTGTTCAAATGCTTGCTTGCCTGCTTTAATTCCCCTTGCAACTGACAAACAGGGCGTAGCTTTTCTGTGTTCTTTGCTTTAAAAGCTCCCTGTAACGTGCATTTGAGGCCGCTCTGTGAGAAGTGTTTCTCTCCAGGAAGCTGCTAGCCTGCTTAACCCTTATTCTTAATGCTGCCTTTGCTGGGGCCCAGGGTCCTTTGTGTCTCTAAACTGCAGCAATAAATAAAGCCTTGGATTTGAATCCCCAGTGCCAAGGGAAGGTGGGTGAGGGAGGTTGTCATATTTCCTTTTATTCTGGACAAAAATAGTACTACCGTTTTAATTTTTAACTTTCCCAAAACAGACCTAACTGGGTATAGCCTGAAATCCTAGCACACAGAAGTGGGAGGCTGGGGGTGGAATTTAAGAGCAGTCTCAGCTTCATGGTGAGTTCCAGGCCAGCTTGGGCTCTGTGAGTCTCTGTCTCAAAAAACCAAAACTGAGACACAATATTCATACTCATTTTTGAGTTACAGTATTGAAATTCAATATACAAAGTAAGATGTCATTTCTAATCTTTACTACCACAAAATTCATGTCAAAATATTCTAGCCATGTGGTATATGCCTGGGACAAAGGGACCAAGATTTCAAGACACCTTGGGATATGCATTGAGACCCTGTCCCCAAAATAAAACAAAATTACTTAAAAAAAAAAAAAAAATCTGATCTCGCAGAGAATAAATACTTCAGAAAACAAAGGAATTTGCAGGTCATGAGACATAAATACACTTTAGAAACACCAATAATTTTAAACAGAACGCTAATGCATATATGAGTACACAGGTAACATCCTGATAGTGTTTGGATATAAACGTATCTTAAACTAAAAGTCTCTTGTTATCTTCTTGAATTGTAGGCTATAAATGAGCCCAGTCTCTTAGATGGTCACCATTCACATAGTACAACTACAGGCAAAATGGAATTCAGCAAATGAGTAATAGAAGACTTGTAAGGGCAAGCTTCTTTCAAAAATAACGCGGATAACTCAAGCTTCAACTTTTCTTTACATACCAGGCAAGTCTTTCTCCTCGCATGTCACAGGAATATTGGTGAACAAAGTAGGCTTAGTCAATCGCATCACTGTGAATTAAGAAACACAAAATGTCTAAATTGTTTAGGGTTAATATTCAAGTTGAATGAACAGTATTCATCAATTTCCTGCTACTATAACTTAATTATAATACTAAATATAAGTGCTACCACTATACTCTACAAGGTTAGTATTATTTACATTGGCAAAACGGACAGTATGTCTGTTGAAGGCAATTTTAACATCAAGGATTATATATAGCATAATACTTAAGTGACAAAACCCAAACTAGAACTGGATGTCTTCATGCTCCTCACAAAGAATTCCCCAAAACAGTTCTTACTTGTAAATTTGGGGTCACAAGGGTGAAGAGGTCTTTATTAAGAATATCCTGTGGAAGTCAAGCAGAACTCGCTTCCAAATAATGTTAGCCAGCTTAAGAAATGGTGTTAGTGTCTACACCCTTTATTTTATTTTATTTTTTAAGATTTACTTATTTTTATGTGTGTGAGTGTTCTGCATATGTCTATGTGTACCATGTGTGTGCCTGGTTAGAAGAGGTTCTAAGGCTCTTTGGAACTGGAATTATGGAAGGTTGTGAGCCACTATAATGGAATCTGGTTCCTATGCAACAGTAATATGTAAGTGCTCCTAACCTTCGAGTAATCTCTCTAGCCCCCATTCTCACCTTTAACTAGGAACACAGAAACAGTGAAAATTATCAAACATAATAGGTACAAAAAGTAGCCTTTTTAATTTGAATAGCTAAAATTCAAAGCCCATCCATCTTTGTTGTTTTGTTTTTATGAAGCCTAGGTGGGCTCAGATTCTATACCTTCCAGCCTTAGCCCTCTTACTGTGGGATTACAGGTGTGTGCCCCAACTGAACATACCACATGCATGCAAATTTATGAAACTGGGCAAGCAGAATTACATATATAGCTCACCCCTTAAACTCTGTTGTTCTTGTTTGAAGTTTTGAGACAAGATCATATTATAGTCCAGGATGACCTGGAATGTGCCATGAAGTTCAGGCTAGCCTTGAACTTTGGAATCTCCTGTCTCAGTTGTTCAATACTAGCACTTAGCCACAAGTAAGCACTCAGCTCACCCCCGAGTGCTTTTGAGATAACCTGTTACTAGCAGCGCAGGCTGTCCTGGAACTCAGATTCACCTACCTCTGCCTCCCCGGTGATGGAATGGGTGTGTATCACGCCCATCTGTCTCTTTTTGAGCTTTAAAACAAACTAGGGTTTCAATGTCCTTTTCTAGAGGACAAAATAAAATCTACCAGTACCAAATGCATGTTTATGGCTATCTCGTTCCTTATGATGAACTAATGGATCTCAAAAACTGAAGATGTTATGTACACAAGAGCAAATGGTACCTAAAAAAGGAAGGTTTAAGAAACTCTGACAGTGGTCTGGGAAGGTGGTTCATTTGGTCAGTGCTTGGGTCCAAGCATCAGAAGCTGAGGTAGATGTCTAAAAGGCTGGGTATGGTAGTGACACGTGAATCCTTGGCGCTTGCTGGCCAACTTGCCAAGGGAGAGAGGGAGACCTTGACTCCATAAAAGCAAAGCAAACAAAACAAAAAACAATGAACCAAGGTGGCCTGTGCCTGAGGTGCTAGGCTGTCCTCTGGCCTCTACATGTGGGTACTCCCAAGAGACACTGGGCAGAGCAACTAAAAGGAAGTCCTGGTTATTGGATAGTAATTTTATACCGATGCTTGAATGGTAAAGTTATTGGTCAAGAATATACATTTAGTCTCTTAAGAAAAAAAAAAAAACATGCTTATTCATTTCGATTGGCTAGGATTACTCAAACTAGGTAGATTCTACTTCAGATCCAATGTCCTTGCTGCATTTTACAGCCTCACCTGCTTGGCTGTGAACTCTAGATTAATTTTTGGTATTTTGTGAAGATGAAGTAAATTATTAACTGAGAACTCATTTTGAAAAACAAGAACAACACATCTATTACTTGTTAAGTTGGGAAATCAAGTCTAAGACCAGGTCAAAGTTAAAACAAACACCTCTTTCACTCTGAATTGGTCCTATCATTTAAGGCAGACGGCTAACAAGGAAACTAATTATGAGAGTACTGCCTCTTTCCTGGAGTGCTGACTGCATTTCTCCAAATGGTCTCATTGACGCATCTTCCCTAATTATCTTTGGTCTCTAGTATATTCTATGTGTGACCAAACAGTGAAATAACTGGATCTTTATTAGATCATAAACAACCTATCACTGCAGAATGCAGTAAAGACATTGAATCTGACATGGAATCTATCTAGTTTCTCGATAATTCTGGCCAACTAAAATGAACATGCAAATTGTACTTGGCCCATTTCATTGGTTCATGACTTTAGCTAATAACAGAATCTTCCAGCCCCTGGGAACCACATGTAGCACCAAGTTCAAAACCTGACACCCTTTAAAAGGCTCCTAGTGGGCAGGACAAAGAGAGCAGTGGATAAAATCACACCAAGCCTGATTATCTGAGTTCAAGTCCCAGAACCTACATGATAGAGCGCGAGACCTAGCCAACCTCTGCAAGCTGTCCTCTGACCTCCATCTATATACTGTGGTGTGTGCACTATCGTGCAAAGACACAATAAACAAATAACTTGAAGATAAAATAAAGGCCTTCTAGGAAATGACAGCGGGCCTAAGTTTTCAGGCCCTGATAACCTCTTATTGCTTGTTTAGGTAGATGGGAAAGGAATATTTTCATTTTTTGGATCACTATGCAAAAAAACCTTCTATTATTTTCATTTTTCCTCAGAGAAGTGGAAAGCAATTCATCCAGAGTAAATTGAAAAATTCAGATCTTCTACATATGAAAACAAAGCTGTTTTTAACTGCTGGGTTTTAAAACTGTTAATAATCTCACTGTAACTTACACTTCTGGGTCTGTTCTAAACTTTTCAAAATAACAAAAGTATCACAAAAGTGCCATGATTTCCCAACTTTTGACACTTAATTGGCAACCTTGTGATAAATCCTGAAAAATACAAAATCAGACATATTTGTGCTAAGACTTTTAATTTTATACACATACAGTATTACACTTAGGTGAGTTAAAAAAATAGATTTTTAAGGATTAAAATTCATTTAAACTCAATCAATGGTGACAAAGAACACACTCTCAATATTATTACAAACAATAATTCATCACAGTTTACTTCAAAGAACACTACTAAACAGTATCTAGAATGTTCCTGTCTTGACTGACAAACCTTGGAATTATGTGATACTCATTTATATACTGAATACAAACTGTATACATTCTAGACAATTATTTCTTCACAGTATAAAATTTTAAGTCATTAAAAAATGTAATGACAAAATTTATTCATTTTATAATTTCAGTCCGTATTCATTTCATTTAGAATACTTTTTCTGATAATCAGAATTCATTACATACTAAAAATAACACCATACTTATGTACAAACAAATGAATTTTCCCAGTAAGGGATAATCTTTCTTTAAGAACATTTCCTACATATTCACAGTACATAATATCACAGAACACCCATATCTGGCCTAACTGTCTCTGGATAGTGGCATTGCACGAAGGAAGTTCATTATGCCTGATGAGGTGATTGAGTTTTGTCCAAATGTCTTCCAGAGTCTGGTTGTTGCAAGCACTGTATTCTAATGTCCATCTTGCTCTATGAAGGGAGTGCAAATGCAATGTCTTTAAACTAGCTTGCAAAGTTTTAGACAAAGGAAAAATCTTTTTTGAACAGTGTTTGCTGGCAAGTGAAACGCTCCAGGATCTCTTTCTGCGCTGTTTCCCTTTTCCTGAATTCCTATCCAGACTTCCAGAATTATTTTGTTCATTCACTGCGTGTGACTGAATTAAGTGCTGTGTTTTCAAACTAGGCTGAAACTCCAAAAGATCTACTGTGCAATCATAGCTCTGAGATTTAACACTAGGTTCTGAAATGGTTATGTACTGTTTCACATTCTCAGCAGCCTCTCTGGAAACTACAGGTGGTAGTCTTTTGGGCTTGAGTGGAAGTTTGGACCCATCTTGTGGAAACCAAGGAATAAATCTTGATAGCGGATGAGTAGGAAAGTCTTGAATTGCCTTTTCTGCAATTTTTGCCAGTTGCATGGGATCCTTTTCATATGGTCGATAATGTAGTATTACTTCAGTAGTCATTCTGCAGTAATCCATTAACTCTTAGAAAGAGAAAATGTCTTAGCTGAATTCTTCAGAGCTAGAATGTAATTTATTATTTACAAGACTGTCTCTCTCGTCAAATCAGAAGAAACAGGACCTAAAGTGGAAGTATTGCAAAGAATAAGATTTGGTAGGGGCAGCCAGCAGACAGATAGCCAAAGAGGAGAAAGCAAAACCCATTCCTTGTATGGTATTTTAACAAAGTGCTATGACAAATGTGAATACAACTGCACACTTGAAAATCCTTTCTCACAACAATAAAGTATCTGAACTGGATTCCAAAGAAGATTATATTTAGTCTGAAAATGCAGGTTGTAATTTAATTAAGGACTTTGAAATATTATCATTAATGTTGGTAATCATAGTCCTGAAACCACAAGAGAAACAAAAATCCGGCGATTCTTATCACTTAATGTAATATGTAAAATTTGTGTGTGTGTGTAGGGGGGGGGAAGGGGTAGGCAATGGGAGATGGCTCAGTGGTTAAGAACACTAGTTGCTCTTCCAGAGGACTAACGTTCAATTCCCAGCACTTTCACAATTGCTCACAACCATCTATAACTCCAGCTCAAATATTTGACAACCTCCTCTGACCTCCGTGGGCACCGAACACTCATGGTACACAAATATACATATATGTACAGACAAACATGCAGGTAAAACAACCATATATAGTCTTCTAAAAAACCACTGTTAAAAAACAGAAAACATCTGTGACTTTAAAATGAAGCAAAATGAAATTACTAGGTTTTTTACTTTGTTTTGTTTTAGTTTGTTTGAGATGGGGTTTCACCCTGACACTCTGGCTACCCTGGAACTCACAATGTAAATCAAGACCTGCCTGCTTCTGCTCCCCCATGCTGGGATTAAAAATGTGCAACATCCTGCCCTGCTCAAAATTACTAGGCTAAAAAAAAAAAATGTATGTGGGATAAAATTAATATGATTACACTCTAAAATCTTATAAATTCTACCAACATATAGGTAGAATATTTAATTACTCTCTCAATCATAAACATAATAATGATCACTTCTTGGCTTTTGGCTGCAATCAAGGATGAAGAATTACTGATTTTATCTTTCTTTTTCCTTCTTTACACCTTCCACTGTGAGGCAGGGCACTGAGAATTCTTTTATTGTTGTCTGAACTTATTCAGTGATAGACTCAAAAAAAATAAATTTTGAGAGCTCTTTTTAGGTAAAATATTTTCAAGAATAATAAAAGGCACTGGGGGGTGTAGATCAGTCAGTAGAGTGCTTGCCTAACATGGACAAAGCCTTGTGTTCAAATCCCAGCACCCCATAAACTGGTATAGTGGTATACATCTGTAATCCTAGCACTTGGGAAGTGGAGGCAGGAGGACCAGGAATGTAAGGTTATCTTCATTTACATTGTGAGTTTGAGGTCAACCTGTTACAATTGTGACCCTGTCTCAAAAAGGAGACAAGTGATAGAGAGAGCTAGAGAAGAGAGAAGGCTAGAGAGAGAAAAAAGAGTAAAAAGATATTATTCTAATATTTTATATGTAAGAAAGTTAAATATTCATCTAAATTGGTATGTTTGAATAGTCAATATCAGTAAAACTAAACCCTGTGAAGTTCTTGATTACCTAAGACAATGTAGGGAAAGCAGTATCAAAGAGGTTTAATATAAAGTCCTTGTCCTGTTTGTGTGATTTTAAGTATTGTTTACTAGGCACTTTGTGTGTGTGTGTGTATATACATACATACATACATACATACATACATACATACATATATATATATATATATTTTTTTTTAAAGATTTATTTTTCTGTCTCCATGTATCCCTGCAGGCCAGAAGAGGGCACCAGATCTCATTACAGATGGTTGTAAGCCACCATGTGGGTGCTGGGAATTGAACTCAGGACCTCTGGAAGACCAGCTAGTGCTCTTAACCTCTGAGCCATCTCTCCAGCCCAGCATTTTGTGTTTCTAAAAATGATGACTAACAACAAATAAAACTCCCCAGCACTGGGATTTTTAGTAGTGTCAAAATTGTGTGAAATCACACTTAGTGACTTACGTGTTTTAAGTTCATATAGAAGTGGTAGGAGATGTCATTCTGTAAATATGTTTCTTGTATTGGTTAATGAATAAAGCATTGTTGGCCAATAGGAAAGCAAGATAGGCAAAATAGGCGGGACTAGGAGACTAGGAGAGGAAGTAGGGGATGATTCAACATGTAGGACCAAGAGAGCGCTCAAGGGGTCCCTTCCCCAGACCTAGTCTCCCCCCCCCCCCCCCCCCCCGCAACATCCTCCTCCCCAGCCCCATCACCCCCAATGGTTGTGGTCAGTGCCACAGGTACAGAGAGAGCGAATATCTCACTACATAGAAGTCATAAGGTAATGTTATCTGAAAAAGCTGTTTCATTCAACAGGAGGTCAACAGGGCATCTCAGAAGCATGAAGCAGGCCTTGTTGAATTATTGCCTTGAACTAGATAGGTACGTAGTAAGTTGCTAGCCCGTAAAAGATAAGTAATATCTAGTCCGCACACTAGATGTAAGACTGAGACAACTGTTATACACATGCAACCTATTTTAGTCTAGATCATGTGGAAACCTACAGGTCTGTTTGTTGCATTACCCAATGTTGTAACCTTGCTTAGTCCCACATTCAAAGACAGTCATGTTCACTGCAGCTATCTATACACGATTGTGAGCTTCTGGGATCTAAGATGTATGGATCAGAGTGTGGGGGAGGACATGAAGCATATCAAAAGGGTTGCATTAAGGAAGGCAAGTGCAGTTCAATCTAGTTAAAATGTCTTCTATGTATTTTCCTAGACCAGTGAAAGGCATAACCTCATAACCATGCATTCCAAAAGCAAGAAAGTGCAACGTGGCAGCAGAAAACATAAAATAGCCGAGCACCGGTAGCAAACGCCTTTAATCGGAGCACTCAGGAGGCAGAGGTAGGCGGATCTCTGTGAGTTCGAGGCCAGCCTGGTCTACAAAGTGTTCCA
The DNA here is from genome assembly GCF_943737965.1 of Phodopus roborovskii. Taxonomy (NCBI): domain Eukaryota; kingdom Metazoa; phylum Chordata; class Mammalia; order Rodentia; family Cricetidae; genus Phodopus; species Phodopus roborovskii. The sequence continues at coordinate 16,124,484 of NW_026126413.1, forward strand.
GGACAGCCAGGGATGTTACACAGAGAAACAAGGTCTTGAAAAACCAAAACCAAACAAAAAATATAAAGCTGAAACTATTTTAAATAAAAGGTTTTCGATAAGCAAATTCAGGGCAAATCTGCCCCGCCAGCTTTCTTCTGCTTAAATTGAATCATTAAAATTTATACAAAACTGCCGTGTACAGAAAATTAAAGTTGATAAGACATTCTGGACAAATTCCCCACAAATATGGTACTAAAGAGTAAAGTAATGTGTAGTATATTCAACAAGTTAAGAAGTATTGGGTGTATTACCATTTGTTTTATAAATCCTTGGTATTATCACACGACAGATAAGAGAAAACCTGGTAACTTTGTTCTGCTACACGAACGGATAAAAGAGTAATAAAAAATTGCTTTAAACCGGACGGTGATGGCACACAACTGTAATCCTAGCACTCGGGAGGCAGAGGCAGGCGGATCTCTGCGAATTCGAGACCAGCCTGGTCTACAAAGCGAGTTCCCGGACAGGCTCCAAAGCTACACAGAGACACTCTGTCTGGACCGTCCCCACAAAAAAAAAAAAAAAAAAAAAAAAAAAAAACCTCAACCAACCAACCAACAAGCTTGCTTTAAATGCCAGCTGAAATTTATTCTGGTTCACAGAGATCTCCCCAGCAGGATCGAGGCATGAGCTGTGGATAAAGTCTGGTGACTGCGGTAAGCACAGATCATAGAGGGATTTAGGATTGCATTTCATTCTAGTAGGCATCTCTCAATCTCTCAGTATTCAGGAAGAGGGCGAGCCCTGCTGTGGTTAGGAATGAGGCTGGGAATCCTTCCAATAGTGAGGGGAGGGAGAAAAAGGAGTAAAGAGCCGTAGGCAGGCAAGAGTTTACCTTTCAGCGCCAGCAGGTGCTCCTGTTTCGGGGGATTCACTTCCATCTTGACATGCACTTCCGACCTCAGGCTCAGGAGTTTCACCCTGCGTCGGGAAGGAAACTGCAAGGCACAAGTTCCGGAAGAGTCGGCGTCAAACACACTCGCAACGTCGTTCGGCTCGTAATAACTTCTCTTTGCATTAGATCTGGTGCTGCCCCAGTGAAAATCTTTTCACGAAGGCCATTCCTTCGCTCAGAATTACACAGACAGACTTCAATTAGCCACTTTTAGCTGACAATACATGGCTTCCCAAAGGCTTACACTGCGCTGGCAGGCGCCGGGAGGGGGAGAGTGGGTGGGGACTGTGCTCGAATGGCATGCTGGGATTTGTAGTTTACTTTGTTCAAACTAGCGGTGTCGGGGCGGGGATGAGCAGATTCCTTCACCGCGGCTCCTTTCTGTTCCGGGGGAAAAATCATTACAGACTCGGCACTTCCTCGCTAAAATTTTATTTATGCCCCATCCATTCTTCTTATTTTCTCTCTTCCCTCAGTTGCTCGCAGGCACCCACCATGGGAAAACAAAGCGTTCACGTGCCGGTCGTACAGCCAATGACTGGCGGGAGAGAAAAGGCCGGAGGGGGCGGAGCGACGGTTCCCCCTCCCACGCCCGGCGCCTTGCTGCGCATGCGTGCGCGGCATGCGCTGAGGCTTGTGGGTAGGTCGCTCAACCCCTCCTCTCAGTTAAAGGCTCTCGCTGCTGCTGTGGCGCCGCTCGCTCCGGGATGGCTGCCCTGGCTGTAAACAAGCCCGGAGCCGGAGTAGACGGTGGGCGGCAGGGCAGCCGGGGGACGGCCGTGGTGAAGGTGAGGGGACTTGCGTGCTCTGTTCTCCACCTGCCGCCTCCCTTGGCTTCGTCCTGCAGACCCGGCCGCGACGGTGCGGCCCAGGCTCGGGCCGGCGCGGTGCGCGGCCTCCGGGGGCGAGCGGGTGGGCGTTTGGAGCCTCGCTGCCCCGCCCGCCGGTCCTCGGCCTGCTGGCCCCAAGTTGCCTGGATGGGGCCGTCTGTGACAAGCACGCGTGGGCCCGTGGAAGTTGACCTGCGTGGATTGGTCTTTCCCCCGCTCCACGGGCGCTGGTGGGCGTAGATGAATTAAGCAGCCTTTACAGTAGACCGCTGCCGTAGATTGTTTCAGCTCGCCAGGATCCACGTAAAAGGTCGATGTTAATTAGTACTTTACGTGGAAGGAGCCCTTGGTTTGGGCTAATACAGCAAGTAGCGAGGGCCCAGCGTTTTCTGGTTGTAAAAAGCCTGCTTTCCAACGTTGCATTGTTTCCATAACCATACATGTCCATTTCTGAGCCGCCCTTTGCCTCCGAACGGAACAGCGTGAAAAGTCTCCAGCTGCAGCATAGTTGGGGTTTAACACTAGGTGTGTGGTGTACCCTCTGCTTGTAAGATTCTTCCATGTATTTATAAAGATACCATATATTTTACTAAAGGTAAAGTACCTCAAGCTCATGTCCCCCGTCCACTGTAACATAGATCTGAAAGGAGCGAGTGGTTTACTGAGTAACTTTGAAAGCAGTCTGCAACCAAGAGACTGGTATTCTCTTTCCGACTGTGTTGACAAGGGTATAGCATTTACATTCCCAGAAGTGATTGTCATATATACACTGGATTGATAACAGTGAAACAAGTCCATTTGGTTATTACTCGTTAAATGGTAGATACCTTTTTTTTTTTTAACAAAGGCCTTTTTTGAGGAATTTATGCTAATCGTTTATTATTAGTCCTTTTTTATTGGTTGTTGATTTAGTTAACTTTTTTCTATATTGAATTGAATTCAAATTACATTGAATATACAAAGATCTCAAATGTAGAAGAGCCTTCAATATTATGCATATTTTATGTTTTAGGTTAATATTTTGAATTGTGCTTTTGCTAAGTGAAAATTACCTGCAGAATATTTTGTGAATTTAAGAGTTGTTTTTTCTATAATTGGAATAAGTACCGTGCTGTATATTCTCCTTAGCACTTTCCACTTTACTAATATTCAGTGTATATTCATAAAAAACTTTAATGGCCTGCAGTTATGACATATGAGTGCACTACAATTTATATTTCAGTTTAGTGTGTATATGTACACGTATGTTGTTTTTAATTTTTTAATGAAATAAATGGTGCGTTAAAGAATAACACATTGTTCTTGTCAGATGTGGGCTGGGGATGTGACTCAGTAGTAGAACATTTGCCTGACGTGCAAAAATCTGGGATCCCCAGCAGTAGAGACAACAATATCAACGAGGATGAAAACATTTGGATTTTGTCTCATGTATGAGGTAGTTTAGAATAAATTCCTTAACTGCTAAATCGCTGCCATGGATGCTGTTATTACTCAATAAATTTTCATATCAGTCAGTGAAGTTGTTTTCCTGCATTTTCTCCAACTGCTGCATTTTATTAATACAAAGCATTAATAACTTTTTGAAAAAGTATCTTGGTGTAATTTTTCTTTGCATTTTAATGAGTTAGAGCAAATTATTAATATAAAGGTTTCTTTATATATATAGCTTAATATAATTTAAGGTACTTAATTTGTCTCCTTTATTTTTTTCTGTGAACTATACTACATTTAACTTTTTTTTAAAAAAACTATACCAGTATTCAAGGCAACTGTGAATTACCAGTTTAATTATAGTAAAAGTTGTTTGCATCTCAGTTTCTCTTATTTTTTAAAGACTTATTTATTTACTGTGTATAAGGGTGTGTTGTGTGCATGTATATCTGAACAGCAGAAGAGGGCACCAGATCCTGTGGAACTACAGTTACAGGTGGCTGTGAGCCACATGTGGGTGCTGGAAATTAAACTCACGACCTCTAAAAGAGCAGCCAGTGCTCTTAACCACGGGCCATCTCTCCAGTCCTGCATCTCAATTTCGAAGTCTAAATGTATTGGTGAATCAAGTTTCAAGTTTAAAATTGTAATGTGTCTGATGAGATTTCCACTCTAATTTTTCTATTTTTAATTTTGTGTTGTGTGTGTTTGATGGTGGGCTGAATTGTTTTTGTTTTTAATTTTGTTAGATTTTATTTACATAAGCACATATAGGTGCTTGTTATTTGGAGTGTGCTGTTCTGTGTTCTTGTTCTAAAATGCAAAGACATGCTAGTCAATGAAAGTATTGAAGTGTTTGAGTCTGACAGGCAGATAGATACTGAGAGTACATGGAAACCCAGAGGATAATGTAGTTGTTTCAGCTGGAGTGAGGGGTAGGTAGAACAAGAGGTAGGTACTTGGGAATTTTTTGATTTATGAAAATAAAAACCTTTATAGGGAACCAGAAGGTAGGTGCTTACCAATTTCCTCAACATTAATTAGTGTAAAACAAGAGTCAAACACTGTTCTATCCTGGGACACACTTGGACTGTAGGAGTCTGCAGGATACGGCAGTGAAGGGAGGGTACAGGACAGTTTGTTGTGTCCTGATTGGTAGACAATGGAGTAATTAATTGTGAATGTTTTTAAAAAGTAATTAAAACTGAAAACAGCATAAACAGTAGTTAGTTATGAAAGCATTGAAAATGGTATGCTTTATAATTAGTTTATGATTATTTATAAAATATTAACCCATATTAACCTGAGAGTCAGAGGGAGTCAGTTCTCACAGCTTTTTTGACTGCCTTTCAGTAAGTCATATACCTGTGATTACAACAAGATAGTCAAATATTTTCCAAGTCAGAGCTACTTCTTAAAGAATAGGAATTGAAGTTTAATTTTCAGCTACTCTGGCTTTTGCTTTTAATTATTTTGTGAAGTCTAGAAGGTAACTGAATATTCCTTGGAGACTTTCTTACAAGTTTTTATAGTTTAGAAAATAGATTGTCATCCCAATACACACTTTAGATTTTCTTTAAGTCAGTGGTGTTTCAGCTGGACACAGTGATACATCCTATAACCCTAGTATTCGGGAGGCAGAGGCAGGAGGATCACTGTATATTGAGGCCAGCTTGGACTGAGGTCCATTCAGGGCTGCTTGGTGAAATATCATCTAACAAGGAAATAAAACAGATTTAGAGAGATGACTGATCTGTTGAGAATACTGACTGTTCTTTCAGAGGACCCAGGTTTGGTTCTCAGCATCCACATGGTGGCTCCAGGGAATCTGACACACTCCTCTGACTTCTATGGGCTCTACACCAACAAGGTGCACAGACATACATGCAGACAAACATTCATACACAAAAATAGATCTCAAAACATTTTTTTTTAAAAAGGAAAGAAAAGCAAAGTGAAATGATTGTTATTGGATGTTTTCAGAAGAATTATAAATTGCTACATGTTCAGTTTCCAGAAGATTGGATTATGTTACTTATCTTAATTTGCAACATAAGAGGACTTCAAGGAGATTTTACTTTGGAAAGTCTGTGAATTGGAAATGAATAAAAATGTGAGGTTTTATAATTTAGTTCAATCCCCATGGAGGATAAAGTTATAAAGTTGATTTAATATGCTAATTAGGTCAATTCTTTTTAAATCTAAAATACTAGAATATTGTTTCAATAGTGTTTATAGACTCATGTTTCTGTTTCCAATACTAGGTTCTGGAGTGTGGCGTTTGTGAAGATGTCTTCTCTTTGCAAGGGGATAAAGTTCCTCGCCTCCTCCTTTGTGGTCACACAGTCTGTCATGACTGTCTCACTCGCTTGCCTCTGCATGGAAGAGCAATACGTTGCCCATTTGATCGACAAGTAACAGATCTAGGTAGGAAAATTATTTCTATGAATCTAAAGTAGAAAATTACTAATGTAACACAAATGATACAGAAAACAGTTTCTTTACACTTGATTTTTTTAGGTTAAGTTCTAAGAGCTTTCAGAATATTGAGTTTTTGTTACGGTCATTGGGATTCTAACTGTAAGCTAGCTCACTTTTATTTCCAATGGAAACCTGAGACTTTTATATTTAATACTTAATGCTGAGAACTTAGTGCTACCATTATTCAAAGAAATGAGACTACTGTATTAATCACAGATTAAACCCTTTGCCTAAAGCCATGACTGTTTTCTCTAAAAATGAACAAGCAGGTAGTCAAAATATATATTAAATCATTTGAGTCTCAACACACTTTCCTCTTTGTTTTATTTTGAGATAGGATTTCTTTGTGTAGCCCTGGCTGTCCTGGAACTTGCTTTGTAGACCAGACTGGCCTTGAATTTCAAGATCTGCCTGCTTTTAGCTCCTCAGTTCAGTCCTGGGATTAAAGGTATGTGCCAGCTAGGTCCTTTCATACTTCTAAAACTACTTCAGGATCAGTGTTCACAGATGTCAAACATTAAAAGTTTTACATCTGTTTGTGTGTGTCTGTGTCCAAATCAGGTGATCAGGCTTGCAGCAAGTGTCTTTATCCAAGGGTCTATCTCACAGGCCTAGATCTAGAAAGTAGAACATTAGCATGTGAAAAATTATTTCACAATTTAATATAAGTTCTTAATTTACTCTGTAAGATAGAAGAGTATTCTGTAAAATAGTTTTTAAGGCTTATATTTTTTCAGGTCTTGAGCACTACTTAAGACCAGGGCTGATGGAAGGAGCGAGCTGACTCGTGCAAGTTAGTCTCTACCTCCACACTTGTGTGGTGACACTTTTCTCTACATGTGTGTGCATCACCCCACAGAAAAGGACATAAATGTAATAAACGTCAGATATAGTCACTATGTGTCAAAACTCAAACAATTTAGCTACCTGTAAAAGGAAGCAAAGGTGTCTCTATATTTAGGCTTTAAAAATGCTAGGAAACATGGTTTTGTTTCCTTAAGATTTTGACTGTTCTCATATGAATATTATGCATATTCTCAAGGAAACTAATGCAAGACACTAATGACATCATATAGATAACATTAACCTACTATAATAATAGTGGTGGAAGAGAAACATGTCTCTGTTTTAAGGTTCATTTGGTTGACTTTTTATTCAGTAAGACAAAATATCATTATCCTTTCTTCATATACAACTAGATGTGTAGAAATGGTAACATTTTGCAAATGTAGGCCAGAACCTTTTCCCACTGTTTGGGAGAGCCCTCTACTTTTCTGAAATACCACAGTGTGGGGGTTGCTACTCTCAGGGTTAAAAGCAGAAGTTATGACAGGGAGCAGTTAGTGATGTATCAGAGCTTGGAATCAACTCCTGTCTTACCAACATTAGTGATGCCATCTCTGGCTTGAATAAAGATTGTAATGACTATGACTTGTGGGTACATTAAACTGTGATTTGTATGTGGGATATGATAGTGACTTTTAATTACTAGCTTCCAGGTTTTTAAAGATTTGCTTGTACTTGTACTTGTGTCATAGAAATAGTCTGTATGTGTGTGTGTGTGTGTATACTGTATACATACAGTATACACTATATATAGTGCTATCTGTACATTCTATCTATTGTAAAAATTTGAGAAAAATATAAAAGTAGATTGTTTGTAATTCCTTCTTCTAGAAGAAAACTGCTCTTACTGATGATATCAGTTCCTAATCTGAGCTCTTGTTTGGTCCATTGAGTTGTTACTTTTGATCAGCAGTATTTCTGGCTTCTTTCTGTTCCTTCCCCTATAAAAATTAGGTATGACTATGGTGTTTCCATTTAACTTTTGAAATGTGAGCATAAATAAAGTGTCAACTGTCAACTTCCAGGTAAAAGATTTTAAAAGGAAGCTGGGTGGTAGTGTACCTTTAATCCCAGTACTTGGAAGGAAGAAGCAGGTGGATCTCTGTGAGTTCAAGGCCAGACAGGTGTACAGAGCGAGTTCCAGGACAGCCAAGGTGGTTATGCAGAGAAATCCTCTCTCTCTCTCTCTCTCTCTCTCTCTCTCTCTCTCTCTCTCTCTCTCTCTCTGTGTGTGTGTGTGTGTGTGCTTGTAAATGCTGAAAGATCAGAGAAGTTAAGGAGCCAGCCACTAGAGAGACTTCTTACCTCTACTGAATCTACAGACCAAAGGGGTGAACCTGTCCCTAGGAATCCTCTGACTGAATGCATGAGCTCCTGCCTCTTCCCGCTTTATTTTCCTCTCTCCAACCAGCCATATGGCTCCTATCCCCATCTCTCTAGTGCTGGTATTAAAGGCATGTGACTCTATGGCTAACTAGTGGCCAGCTCCACACTCTGATCTTCAGGCAAGCTTTATTTGTTAAAGCACAAACAAAGTATCACTACACAAAAAGAAAAGTTTTTAAAGATGAGTTTGATGATGATGTAAAGTAAATCCTCTTTTCTGCAACAGTGAGGTAGTCTATGTGAACAGAGGCTCAGTGCTCCTCACCATACACATACAGTGGGAACAAAGCCTTTCTCATCTGCTCCAAACCCTAAGAATTTGTAGGAACAACAAAAATCTGTGATGGTTTTAAACCATCAAGAGTGTAAATTTTTTTTTTTTTTTTTATATAATCACAAAATTGTTAGGTACTCGGGAATTTGTTTGTTCCTTACACAATGACTAAATTTTGGGGAAATTCCCAAAGTTGTATTTTTAAGTGGTTGTTCTGAATAATTCAATGTTTATACAAGTGGAGTAGCTGGACCTCAGTAAAATACATTGGACAAGTGGAAACAAGGAGAAAGCCTTGAAGAGGGACAGTAAAGCTAAGGAAGGCATGCTTCAGTGATCTGCATAGTAGCAACTGAGAAAAGAGGTTATAGAAGTTGAAGAGGAGGATAAAGACAGCCTAGCTTTAAGAAACCAGAAAATGTTTTGGGGTTGTTTCCAGAGAAAAACAGTGACTAACAGGAAAGGAGCCTGTAGAACTTGTCACCATTATCTTTTTACCTTTTTATTTTATTAACAAACACTCACTAGATGGCAGTAATATAAAATAGTATTTGTGCTGTGGAAACTCACCAGCTCCTAACTGCTGAATGATGTGCCTGTTACTTGTGGGCTCAGAAAACTGGGCATTTGCAAGTCTTTGCATGAATGTGCATGTGTCCTTATGTGCTCAGTTTGTGGTCTTACTCAAACCTTTGCAGAACCTTATCTGAGAGGGCTCAGTGTCTTGCTTTGTTTTGTGGTTCTATGAGGTGTCTTTTTTTTTTTTTATTAAAAATTTTTATTTTATGTATATGGCTGTTTTTCATGATCTGTATATCATTTGCTGTCTCCTGAAACCTGGTAAGGTATTAGGTTCCTAAGAACTGGAGTTACAGATGGTTGTGAACCACCGTGTGGGTGTTAGAAATCAGATCTGGATCCTTTGTAAAAGCAGCCATCACTATGAGGAATTTATGGAATCATTGGTTAAAAAAAAGGTTGGGAGTCCTAGCTCTTCTAGTTGCAGTTTACATAGAGATGAATCTTTTTACGTCCATTGTTTATATATTTTATACAATAGTTTATAAATGTGAATTGTAGCTCATTTTTGTGGTCATGAAATAAATGTAATTGTAAACACTGTGTGTGTATGTTTGTTTACATGTGTGCTTGTGTGTGTGTACACTGTGAATTGAACTAGGGCCTTGTGCCCATTCTCAGACCATACTCTGCCATTGAGGTAACTCCTTTCCCCTATAATATCTTTAAAAAGAAATAGAGTAAGACACAGCAGTATATTGCACACTGTTTTAAAAGTATTTTTCAAGTTTTAAAAAGTCCACTCATGTTTATATATATGGTATTCATACTTGTATGTATGTTTATGTGTATTTGTGCATATGTATCTGTCCACCTGTATGTGGATGACCAAAGTTGATGTTGAAAATCTTTGGGAACTGTCCAATACTGATAATCTTGCTACTACTGTTTGCTCCAGAGATCCGGTCTTTACCTTTTGATGCTAGAATTACAAGAGAGCCATCATCCCCACCTGCACCTCTGTGACTTTGCAGAAGCAGAGCTCGCTGTCCTTACACTTGGCAGCAGGCACGGCAACCCCTGGGCTAGCTTCCCAGCCCCTAGTGTGTAAAACTTTGTTTTTTCTGGTGTGTGCATCTTGGCCTGGATTGTGACATAAAATGCATTTCTTATTGTACATAGCTGTAAAAATATTTGAAAAATATTGAAATACTTATTTTAGTTTGTATGGTAAAATGAAAAAGAAAAGATTTGTAAGGTATGTGTCTACTTGTGCTGAAGGGGTCTTTGGTAATATTAACAAGCACTTGTCCTGGCAGCTTTTAGACATAATTAATAACTGAACTGTATGTATTAGAAATGACTTTTAAGGTATTAGGTAAATTGGTTAAAATTCCATTTTGGTATATTTACTTTTGTTTTCATATTTTCCCTAGGAGATTCAGGTGTCTGGGGGTTGAAGAAAAACTTTGCTTTACTGGAGCTTTTAGAGCGTTTGCAAAATGGACATATTGGTCAGTATGGAGCTGCCGAGGAAGCCATCGGGATATCTGGAGAGGTACTCATGGGACTTGTTGAAATATTTACTATAAGATGAATTTCTTTAACCTAAGGTATTTTCCAATATTAGCACAATATTCTTGTTTGCTTTATCTGTGAGTTTTTTTTTTTTTTTTTTTTTTTAGAAACATAGCTTTTTACTACATTATAGTTCTGAAGTCTGCACTGTTCTAAAAAATAAAATAGAAACGAAAATTTGTTGAAATTCTATGTCTAATCTGCTTAATGAGTAAACTCTTATCACAATTCAGTTCTTTCTAAGGAAAACCTTTAAGATACAAGATTTTGAGAAAGTAAGAGAAATGTTTAATATATATTAGTACAGAGAATCCAAAACTAAACCTAAGTAGCAAAATATAAGATAAGATAGACCAACTTTATGAGAGGCCTTCCAGTTTAGATATGAACTAATTTAAACATTAACAGGCGAATCTGAGGAGGCGCTACTAGACTTTAATCTCAGCACTCTGGAGGCAGAAGCAGATGGATCTCTGTGAGTTCGAGGCCAGCCTGGTCTAGAGCAAGTAACAGGACAGGCTCCAAAGCTACACAGAGAAACCCTGTCTCGGAAAAACAAAAATACAAACAAACAAACAAACAAACAAATAACCCAAAAAACCAAACCAACAAACAAAAGACAAGAAAAAAGTTAAGCAATATGCTTGATGTACCTTATCCTGACCAGATGATGTCTGTTAAATATTGCCAAAAACAATCCATTAACAATGTGCCAGCACATTATTAGCATTTCAAGAGGTGTCTGCATAGCTTATCTAACAAATGTTAGGCTTCTGTATAGAAGGATATTTGTAGTAAAATATTGTTAGTGGTGTTAGTTATGGACTTTAAAAACTGCATATTTGATTCAATGGGAAAAAAACGCAATAGATTTATTGCAACTTCCCTTTGGTGATTTCTTATTATTAAAATGAACTAGAAAAATGATTTTCAGATTGAAGTGTTTTCATTTATAAAACCATTACAGTACTTTCATATGTTGTATCTTTTACCTTTATTTTGAAAACATTAGAATATTATGTACTGTTGAACTTATAAATTATTTGTTAAGGCCTAGAAAACAGATGTGAATGTGTTATGATATGTGTGTGTGTGTGTATGTGTGTGTGTATATATATATATACACACACATGTATATATAAATATTTGTCACTATTGCAGAATCAATTGTTTCAACCTTTGGGTCATTTTAAAATTTAATTTGTCAATAAATGATATCATGTGGGTACTATCTAATTTTTATTTCTGAAAAAATACACAAAATGTCTCTTTACACTAATTACAGCCTTTTAGTGTCATACAAAAGTTTTCAAAGCATTCCTCATTATCTGAAAGGTTATTTTTACACAATTCCAGTGCATTTTATAGTATGGTTCAATGCAGTGTACTTCAGGAAACTTAAAAATAGTATTTAGCAGCTGACATAGGGCTTACTTCTAAATTTGTAGTTTCCAGTCATGATTGGTATCCATTCACTTGTGGAACTTATTGGAAAGTACTTGTATATATTAGAACACACACACACACACACACACACACACACATTTACTTCAGTTCTCAAAATCTAGTGAGATCAGAATTTCCCATCTTGAGTCAAATGTGTCCTTTATTTTCAAAGTTTCCACAGCTAATTCCGTACCTTAATAGTATGAGGTTATTTATAGTGCATAGTGCTGATTTTCTCTTTATGTATCCTCATGACAGGTAACTAAAGTAGTAGGAATTTAAGTCTTTTTAAAATATTAGTAAGTTTTCCATGGTCCTGTTTCTTTTCAAAATTTGATAGAAGAGATCTTTACACTAACTGTGAATATATGAGATGATTTTGTATGTAATTCAATGGTAGAGCATTTGTCTGACATTTATAAAGTTCTGGTTCAATTCCCAGCTTTGGGGGGGGGGGAAGACTATTCATGAGAATAAATATATTTTTGCCTCAGAATTGTAACTCATGTTGATATTCAGTCTCAGAGATAGCATCTTACTTTCTTGAAACAGTATTTTTGGTTGTGACCCTAGCCTTTAATGGCTGAGCCATCTCTCTAATCCCCAAAATAAATATTTTTTTAGATGGGTAGGTAGCACACAACCTTTATACTTACTAGTGTATTTCATTATTAAATAAAATTTCTAGGAGGCCACTGATGCATGTACTGAGTCCAATAAACCAAACCAATATAGAGTTTAGTCGTTATTTAGTTAATGGAAAAAGCTGAACTTTGGTTGCTTAAGGAAATCCTTGTGATCACGACTAAGCTATGTCCAGTTGACTAGTTAGTAAGCTGCAGCTGGTTTCAGTTTCTTCTGTTCTGTAATGTGTTCGGTTGCGTTATGAATTAAATTTTCCAGAACTTCTTCTGGCCCTAGAAGCCACTTATTTTGAGGACAGTTTTGCTCTGATTGTTTAATTCCTTAGTTCTTTGTTTCTATTTGGAATGACTGACTTAACAAAATTCCTTTTTTTAATATCATGTATGAGCCTAGTAAAGTTAAATAGAAAAGATTGTGGATTTTTGTAGTTCAAAATTTGCCATGTTTTAATGAGTGGGTTCAGTTTTAAGGCATTAATCTTTTGTTTATCAGAGCATCATTCGCTGTGATGAAGATGAAGCTCACGTTGCATCCGTATATTGCACTGTGTGTGCAACTCACTTGTGCTCAGAGTGTTCTCAAGTTACTCATTCTACAAAGACATTAGCAAAGCATAGGCGAGTGCCTCTAGCTGATAAACCTCATGAGAAAACCATGTGCTCTCAGCATCAGGTGCATGCCATTGAGTTTGTTTGCTTGGAAGAAGGTTGTCAAACTAGCCCGCTCATGTGCTGTGTCTGCAAAGAATATGGAAAGCACCAAGGTCACAAGGTATGAACTTAATTCGGTTGGATAACTAGTTTTTTACCAGCCTACCATTTGTTTTCATTGACCTGTTTATTTATATGAAGACAGAACTGATGAAAGTTGTGATTAATGACTTGGTCTCAGTAGCATGGAAGAAACTGAGGATTTTAGTTTCTAAATAGTTTGACTTCAGAGAGGCTTCATGATTATTTCCAGTAGGAGACAAAAAGTCTCATCTTTGTGTGCATGTTTTTGTACTATGTACTGCCTTAATAATATTTATATCTATTGATAACCCAGGATATAATTTTTGATGAACTCTTGATTTCTTTTATAAGAATACATGTACTTTTAACTTCTGGTTTATTTCTTTGTAGTAGAGCTCTCTAAAAAAGGAGTGAAAATAAATTAACATATTGTTTTGTCTATAGATTTTGTACTTGTTTGAAATGTTTGACAAAAGCCACTTGAGGCTGGTGTTTGTTTTTATTAAATCCCTTGATTTAAGTAGTTTTTGTAAATCAGATACCACTCACCACTGTGAATTCTTCCCTATAATTATGTTGTATCTATAGCATTCAGTACTGGAACCAGAAGCTAACCAGATCCGAGCATCAATTTTAGATATGGCTCACTGCATACGGACCTTCACTGAAGAAATCTCAGATTATTCCAGAAAATTAGTTGGGATTGTTCAGCACATTGAAGGAGGAGAGCAAATAGTGGAAGATGGAATTGGAATGGCTCACACAGAACATGTATGAATTTTTTATCTTCTTAACCTTTTCATTCTCTCTCTCTCTCTCTCTAATTATTGCCTAGTTACAGTGGGCTAGTACTACACTGGATCCTGAACATAAGTTTTTTGAAAATGTTTTTGTCTTCATGGTATTTATAATCTATCATACAAGAGAGTTCAAGTTTGATGATTATTTTGTGTTGTGGGTAGGGAGGTACTACAGTATACTTGGTAGTACATAAGATGTATAACACATCATATAGTTCATGGAATGCTTCCTAGAAGTGATGTTAAACTGAGATTTGAAGGAATTCAGTCAGAAAGAAGAGTGGGTTGGGAGTCAGTTATCCCACAAAGGGAAAAATGCACATAAGTGAGTATAAGTAAAGGCTGGATGAATTGTGGGTTCCAAAGGGAAAAATGCACATAAGTGAGTATAAGTAAAGGCTGGATGAATTGTGGGTCCCTAAAGAATTCACTATGTTGGAGTTTTGAGTTGGGTCCAATAAGAAGAAATCCTGAAGACTTAAAGGTTTAGTCATGCTGAGGAATTTAGAGCTTCAGATTAACAGCAATATGAGCCATTAAACTATTGACTATGGAATGAAATAATCACATTTACATTAAGAATGTCTCTGTTAAATGTAGAAAGTGAGTTAGAAGAACAGTTTTAGTGGAAACAGGAAGATCTGTTAAGATACTGTTGAAATCAGTTTAGAGATGCTTATGTCCTGTAATACTGGAGTAGCAATAAAAAAGGATGAACTCGAGGTTTTAAAGGGTAGTTAAGTCTTGGCAATTAGTTGTCAGTATTGATTGGTGGGTGATTTGATTAGTCAGGAAATTAAGAGAAGTTGGAGGCTGCTCACCATAATCAGATGAGAAGTTACATTGTTTGGATGTGGTGGCAGTAAAGCATGGCGAGATTCTGAAAATATTTTTAAGTCAGCAGAATTTTCAAAGACTAGTTGTGGAAGAGATGATAAGGATGAATTGTTTTTCTTTTTTTCTTCTTTTTTTTTTTTTTTTTTAACTTGGATGAAGTTACCATTTACTGAAATTAGATTTGGAGATGGAGAAAACTGGAGATTAGGTTTTATTAACAATTAAATTTTAAAGCATACATAGTTTTAGGGAAAGGTCTAATGGAGCAATTAAAATCTCTAAGAGTGTAAATGGTATTTGTATTTTGCTATTTTACATATAAAGTATTTAATGTTTTAATTGCTTAAAATTTATTCTTGTCTTCATAGGTCCCTGGTACTGCAGAGAATGCCCGATCATGTGTCCGAGCTTATTTTTCTGATTTACATGAAACTCTTTGTCGTCAAGAAGAAATGGCTCTAAGTGTTGTTGATGCCCATGTTCGGGAAAAACTGATTTGGCTCAGGCAGCAACAAGAGGATATGACTATTCTCTTGTCCCAGGTTTCAACAGCCTGTCTCCATTGTGAAAAAACTTTGCAGCAGGTAGGTAATTCAGATGTGGCTAGGCTATATTTTCATTGTTAAACACACAATTATCAGAGATACATGCTACGCTTCATTAGTTTAGTGACTGGGTTCAGCTGTTTGTATTAGCATTGTCCTTAGTACATGGTCTCTAACTTCATAGTGTTCCACCAACCATATCAGTGTTCATGTGCTGTTCCTGACATGAAGCTATCAATTCTAAGATCCCTGTAATGTCAATGTTCAATCATGCTAAGACCTCTTGCCTTTCTTTATCACACATTTTCTGTCTTTTGATGTGGAGTGTATTGTTTTCTTTACTGGAAATCTTCTTCAAGCTGTAACTCAATGTTTACTCTTGGAAGTTTTAATTCATACTCAGTTTGTAGATGAGTTTTTTTCCTTTTCTTTTTTTCTTTTTAAATTAATGAGATTCAAGGTTGTCCTAGCAAAAGTGTCACAAGTGTGAGGTAAGGGATAATTATTGCCCTAGGAATTTTTGAAAATTTGAAGTTTAACTTGTCTCTACTGATGTGTTACTAATAATTATACTGATTTTAAATTATAGTTTAAAACTTTTACCAATGTTGAGATTTTTCTCTTACATGTCTGATTATACTTATAGTGTGGTCAGTCTACAAGCTCATTATTAGTCTCGTTTGATGTTGAACCTATGTCATATTCTCTTGTAAAAGTTGATGTTTGTCCTGGCTTG
Organism: Phodopus roborovskii; assembly: GCF_943737965.1. NCBI lineage: Eukaryota > Metazoa > Chordata > Mammalia > Rodentia > Cricetidae > Phodopus > Phodopus roborovskii. The sequence continues at coordinate 16,140,509 of NW_026126413.1, forward strand.
TTCTCTGTTGCTGTGTAAAATGCTGACAGAAACCATTTTGAGGCAGGAAAGGGGTTCTTTTTTTGTTTTTTGTTTTTTGTTTTTTGTTTTTTGTTTTTTGTCTTAGGGATAACAGTCTATCAGTGAGGGAGCCCAGGAAGGAGGGTGGAGATAGGAAGAAAAGCAGACACTGTGTAGGAATGCTTCTTAATGGGTTGCTTCCCTTGGCTTGCTCAACTACCTTTCTTATGTAGCTCAGACCTCCCTGCCCAGGTGTGGCACCACCCACTGTGGACTGGACCCTACCAACGTTAATTAGCAATCAAGAAATGCCCCATAGACATGCCCATGGGCCAAGCCAGTGGACTGAGACAATGAAAGCAATTCCTCAACTGAGGTTCCTTTTTCCTTTGGTTTTCAAGACAAGGTTTCTCTGAAGCTTTGGAGCCTATCCTAGAATGTACCCTGTAGACCCCTGGAATGTACTCTGTAGACCAGGTAGGCTGGCCTTGAGCTCACAGAGATCTGCCTGTCTCTTATGATTCCTAGGATTAAACATGTGCACCACTACTGCCCAGCCCCTTTTCCTATTTATATTAAATTCATGACCAAGATTATTATGATGATACACATGCCATCTATAATGTGTTTTAATTCATCTTACTCTTCTAAAATCTATTGATACTGGGCCTAGAACTATGTGAGTATATTTTCTTCTAGCTTCATCTTGGGTGCTTTTAATAGGGAGCAAGAGGGGAAAGCTGAAAGGCAGGAAACAGCTTGCTGTGGGTTACTCTTGCCTTGGGGTTCCTGTGACTTATCAGTCCTCATAGGAGGAGATGGAGTTTTTGAAAAGCTCATGGGTCCTTCTTACAGGGTTCTTAAATTTCTGTGGGCACCACACGCATGTGGTGCATAGAGAAATATGTAGGCAAAACACTCATGTACATACAGTTTTCTTTTTGATTTCACCCACTGCAAATATTTGTCATTTAATTCTTGGTCATGTTGATGCAACTGTTCTAAATGTGAAGTTATTAATAGGTGTATACAAATAAAAATTTGAAAATTCAAAAAAAGTTTATACATGTAGTTGAATGTAGTGGTGCACTTCTTTATCCTAGCCCTAGGGAGGCAGTCAGGTTGATTACTGTGAGTTCAAGGCTGACCTAGTTGACAATGTGAATTCCAGACCAGCCATAGCTATACATTTAGACCCTGCCTCAAAAATGAGTGAAGTGTATATCGAGCCAAAGTAACAGAGTAAGTAGCAAGTGATAGATGATAGATAGGCAGATGGATGATAGATAGATGGATAGATGGCTATAGATAGATAAATTGATGGTGTGGGGGGGCTTGGGAAACATCAGATTGGGTGCTCAAAACATCCAGCAGAAACTGACTACGGAAGATTGTCCCTTCAGATGAAATTTTCCGGGGGAAAAAAAAAAAAAAAAAAAAAAAGCAAGTAACAGTAGGAATGTGACATAGTCAAACTAGGGTCTTATAAATGTTCAGCAGAAGCTGACTAGGGAAGCTCCGGCAAGGCAGCCAGCTAGAGTTCTTCCTGGAATTCCAGGCAGAGCAGGGCCTTGAGTAAGGCTTCCAAGTAAAAGAGCTAACAGCCATAGGTAGGGAGAGCATATTCAAATCAGGTGCTCACAGTTTCCAGCAGAGATCACCTGGAGGAGTTGAGGCAGCCTTGGATGAGCTTCCTGTGGCTGACCTTCATACTTCTCTTTCTGACTTCAGGAACTTTTATATCATGGGATAAAGCAACAGTAGTAATATATGTTCAGAGTGTTTGTTCTCTAGCTGTTTCTAAGGACATGATGTGTGCTGGCTAGTTTAATATCAACTTGATATGGGCTAGAGTGATTTTGGAAGAGGAAATGGCAATGACGAAGTGCCCCCACTGGATTGGCCTCCTGGCAACCCTGTGGTGAGTTTTTTGATTAATGATTGATGTGGGTGGGCCCAACTCACCCTGGGCTGGTGGTCCTGGGTGCTTGCTATAAGAAACCCTTGAGCAGGTCATGGAGAACAAGCCAGTAAGCAGCATTCGTCGATGGCCTCTTCATCAGTTCTTACTTTCAGATTCCTGCCTGTTTGAGTTCCTGTCCTGCCTTCCCTTAGGGATGGATTGTGATGTGACATAAACCCTTCCTCCCCAAGTTTCTTTTAGTTACGTTGTTTTATCATAGCAATAGAAACCTAACCAAGATACTGTTTTACCCTTGGTCTCTTTTGCTGTTCCCTTTCTCATCACAGAGTTAGTGGCATCCCATAACCAGACCAAGGGTTTGGAGGATACTTAACATAAACAGACGTGGCTCGGAAGTAGGGAAACAACCCTCAGTTTCTGAGGCAGCTTCTCAGTGAGCTCAAACAACAACACATGGGTTTACCAATGTAATGTACTATACATCTCTCCAGCACTACAAGCAAGTATCACTGTGCCTGGCTTTTTATATAGGTTCCAAGGATTGAATTCAAAGTTCTCATGCTCATGAGGCAAGCCTTTTACAACTGAACTGTGGTTCCTTAGCTTCTAAAATTTAATTTTAATACTGTGGTGTTTCATGGTTTTTATTGAAAGTTGATGAAGTCTCCATTTTTAAGACAAAAGCTTTTTAGGAAATACCATCTTGTTTTCTAGGATGATTGCAGAGTTGTCTTGGCAAAACAAGAAATTACAAGATTATTAGAAACACTGCAGAAACAGCAGCAACAGTTTACAGAGGTTGCAGATCACATTCAGTTGGATGCCAGTATCCCAGTCACTTTTACAAAGGTATTGCGCTTGTTTTTACCTCTGCTTTCTACAAATTGTAAGTAACATGAAATGTAAATCAAATTAAGGAGGACACTGGGAAACTCATAAGTTGCAAAATTTCAATAAATACTTTAATCAGTGGGAAATAGAAACAAGTAAGACTAAATCTGTGATCTTATTTTTCACAGCTTAAGTGGAATTGTACCCATGACATTTAGTAATTTTTATATTTTTAATACTCTATTATCAGCTAACCAGCTAATACTCAAATTTCTTAGATTTTTTTTTTCCAAAGTAAAAACAATTTTGAGACACTACCTCATAGCAGGTAGTCTTGAATTTTCTGTGTTGCTGTGTAGCCTGAGACACCTTTCTCTACCTCCCAATTGCTGGTATCCTGGGTATGCATCACAGTGCCTGGTATCTAATCCCATTCTTAATTGTTTTTGTTTTGAGACTACAAAGGCAGTCCATATATGGTGGAAATGTTTGTTTGTTTTTATAATGGGTTCTGTTTGAAGTCTATTTTGTTTCCTATTTTTAGGAACGATTAAAAATTAATTTTGTTATATAATTATGCAAAACTGTTTACATAGTTGAAGGTCAGATCTGCAGTGCAGAGTTCAGTAAAGACTTCTGCCCCTGTCCCCCTAACTCTCTTCACCATACAAAACCATCTGGAATTTTTTAGTTTTATTTATCAAAACTAGAGAAAAATGTTTGTTTTATGCTTTTGCCACTTTTAAAGGTGGAATGCCTTGTTTTTTTATTCAAGTGTACATCCTAAAGATCACTCCATAACAATGTATATGACTGTTTTTATCTTTTCAGAAAGTTCTAATTATGTTCAATGTATGTAATATAAGACTTCCCATCTTACCTATTTATGTTTGGTGTGAGTGTGTGCAGAAGCCAGAGGAAGATGTTGGGTGCTTTGCTTTTATGATTCTTTGCTTTGTTCCCTTTAGACAGGGCTCTCTCGCTGAACCTGGAGCTAGACTGAAGGACAGTTAGCCACAGTGACCCTCCATCTCTGTCTTCCACACTCTGGTTTTTATGTGGGTGCTAGGGACTAGAATCAGTTCCTCATGCAAGCACTCTTATCTGTTACACTGAGCCATTGCCCTAGTCCTGACCTTTCCTCTCTTAAGAGGACAATTTAGTGCTGTTAAGTATATTCACTTGTAAAGCAGAGCGAGAGAGCCTTTTTATCTTACACACATACACCTGAAACACGTACTTTATCCTTGCTAACCACCATTTTCCCATCTTTGCTGTGAACTTGAATAGCTTATATAGCTTATCTAACTGGAACAATTGTAATATTTCTTTCTTTCTTTTTTTTTTGTGGTGGGCTTTTTTCAAGCTTAGCATCTTGAAAGTTCATGTTCTAGTATGTAAATGATTGCATTTCTTTTAAGAGTAAGGAATGTTTCTCTGTATTTACACATCATATTTACTTTATCTGGTCATCTGTTCATGGACACTAGTATTGCTCCCATCTATTGTTTATTAAGTGCTGTTGTGTTCATGGTTGTACAGATCTTTCCTTACTCTTAAATTTTAAAATTTGCTATTTATCTATCTATCTATCTATCTATCTATCTATCTATCTATCTATCTATCTATCTATCCATCTATCTATTATTTATTTATTTTTTGGGGGGCAGGGTTTCTCTGTATAATAGTCCTAGCTGCCCTGAAACTAGCTCTGTAGACCAGACTGGCCTCAAACAGAGATCCACCTGCTTCTGCTCCCAGTGGAGCAGACATGCACCATCACCACCTGGCAATTTAAAGTTTGTTTTAATTTTAATTAAAAAAAATATGTGTGTATGGGTGTTCTCCCTGCATGCCTGTGCCCCACATGTGTGAAATACTCATGGATTCCATAATGCAGCGTTGGAGTTACAGGACGGTTGTGAGCTGCCATATGTGTGCTGTAAATTGAACCCAGGTCCTTTGGAGGAGTGGCCAGTTCTCTTAACATCTGAGCCATCTCTCCAGTTACTGTATAGCTATCTCTGCAAGCCTCTATTTTCAGTTCTTGTGGTGATATATCCAGAAATAAAATTAGTGGATCGTGTAGTAAGGTTTTTTCAAAATTTCTATTAAAAATTTTAATTTTGTTTCGTTGTGAGAAAGGTTTGTATGTAGCCTGTGCTGGCCTCAAACTCACTACATAGCTAAGGATGACACTGAACTAAATGATGATACTCATGATTCAATATTCAGTGCTGGGATTATAGGCACACCTAGCTATAGGCAAACCTACCACACCAAGTTTATGTAGTGCTGCTTGTGGAACCCACAGCTTTGTGCATGCTAAGCAAGCTATATCCCTAGCCTTATTTTTATGTTATCAAGAATTTTCATGCTATTTTACATACGGTTAACATATCATAATCTTAGTGATACTGCACAAAATTTATTATTCCCACATTGTGGATAGTGGCTATCTTAATCTGTATGAGGTTTTATCTTAACTGTGGTGTTGTTTTTCTTTTTTTCCTTTTGGTTAACAGTATGTTTCTTTTTGTATGTTTTCTGACTGTTTGCCTTGAGTTTTTCTATAAGATTTTGGTTTACTTTTGTTGTTTAAGAGTTCTTTATGTATCCTGGGTATTTATTAGTCTCCTGTCAGATTTTTTAAAATTTCTAGATATTTTACTCCATTTGATAATTTTTTTTAACTTTGATTATGGCCTATTATGCAGAAAGGTTTTACATTTGATATAAATTTACTTACCCATTCTTGCCTTTGTGTGTGTATGTGTGTGTGTGTGTGTGTGTGTGTGTCTGTGTGTTTGTGTCTGTGTGTGTGTGTTTTTCTGAGACCAGGTTTCTCTGTGTAGCTCTGGCTGTCCTAAAATTCTCTTTGTATACCAGGCTGGCCTTGAACTCACAGATATCTGCCTGCCTCTGCCTCCCGAGTGCTGAGATCAAGGGTGTATGCCACCATTGCCAGCCTGTTTCTCTTTTGTTGCTTGTGCTTTGGTATCATATCTGGGTAGTCATTGTATTCTTCTAGCTTTATAGTGAGGAGTGCTTTCCATTTAATTAATTTTGAGTTAATTTTTGTGTGTGGTGTAAAGTAAGTGTACCTCTTCATTCTTTCTCACACCAATCCCCAGTTTTTTCATCACAGGTTTGGAGACCATCTTTTCTTGTTGAGTCAGCTTTTGAACCCTTGGTGCAGATCATCTGGCTGTATATGTGGTGGTTTATATTTGGGCACTTTACTCAGTTGGATTGTTTGGCTTTGTGTCAGTCCACATGTTTTTTATTTCTGTAGCTTTGTAAAATATTAGTCCTCTCTCTCTGTTTTCTTCAAAATTGTTTGAGCTGTGTTCCTTGAGGCCTATAAGATTTTTTTTCTTCCCCAGAAAAGTTGTCTTTTTATTTTCTAATCTTTATGTTCACATATATTATACAGATACTCTAGCACTGAAGAGTACTTTCACTCCATGTCAATGGAGTTTGGGTAGAACCTACACTATTTCCTTAACAGTATTAATTTTCAGATCTGTAAACATGGAATGCCTAAGATGTCTTTGTCTAATTTAGATTTATTTATTTTATGTATATGAATATTCTATCTAAATGTATGCCTTTATGCCAGAAGAGGGCATCAGATCCCACTAAGCCCTTCCTTTGCTTAAGTTTTATTTATTTTTATGTTTTGTAGTTTTCAATGTACAGGTCTTTGAAGCCTTTAGCTAAGTTTGTTATTAAGTGTTTTATTGCTCTTGATACTGCAATATAAATGTGATTGCTTTCTTAGATTCCATTTTCAATTATTCATTATTGATATATAAAAATAGAACTTGTCTTCCTGTTGATCTTAATTTATTTATTCTAACAGATTTATTTTGGGAGGGGTCTTCAGGGTTTCCTACATCAATATCATGCCATTTATAAAGATAATTTCACATTTTTTTTTATTTGGATGTTTTTTTATGTCTTTTCTTCTTAGTTGTTCTAGTTAAGATTTCTAATCCAGTAGTATATTGAATACTCCCATAATAGCATGTTAAGTAGAAATGGCTAAAAGGGAGATTTATCTTTTTCTTACCTTAGAGGTGTTAGTTGTGGGATTTTCATGTGTATGGTTTCTATTCCTGTTTTGTTAGTTTTTTTTTTCCTTAGTGTAAAGGCATATAGATTTTCTCAAGTACTGTGTTGGTGGAGACCATCTCTTGGTTCTTGTCTTCATTTGTTGATGGGGTATATTAAATTGATGTTGAAATGTCTTCCAGGCACAAACCCATTTGCTCATGGTATATAATCATTTTAATTAGTTGTTGAATGCAGTTTATTAGTATTTTATAATTCTCTAGTTTATGTATTGTTATGTTTGGTAAGGAAAGAACAGTGATGGACACCAAGGAAGATCACATTAGTTTCTAAAAAATATTAATATTTAGAAAGAAAATAAGATTCTAAAAAGAGCATTAATAGCCAGAAAAATTTTGTATCTTAAAAGTCAAGAAAATAGTATTCTATGGGCTGGAGAGGTGGCTCTGTTCTTCCAGAGGACCCAGGTTCAATTCCCATCACCCACATGGCAGCTCATGCCTTTTTGTAACTATAGTTCCAGGGCTTCTGACACCCTCACACAGACATGCATGCAGGCACAATACCAATGAAAATAAAATAAAAGTCAATTATATATTTAAAAAAAGGGTTAAAAAATAGTACTCTAAAAAGGGAGCAAAACAATAATTTCTAACAGTATATAGCACTTAAATGTCAGGAAGTATTGTACAAATTTTTACATAAATTTAAAACAGTCTAGTAAATGTTTCCTTTTTAGTCCTATCTTTATAACTGAGAAAAGATAGACAGGTCTTGCACTAGGAATGTATATACATATGTTCACTTCAATTCTTTGTAAACATCAAAAAGTCAGAAATTATCTAAAATCTGTCAGATTGGTTAAGTTGTAGTTCAGAGTATAAACTGTCAAAATCATTTAGTATATATTAAAGTGAAAGCTTCCCATAACATATGGCAAGTAAAAAATAATAGCTGTATTATCTGTATATTGTTTTTCAAAAGCATACTTGGAGAGTTGGGATATATTGTTTTTTGTTGCAGGATGTAGCCCTGAGTTTATTTCCTAGCACTAGAAAAATAAACAAAATAAATAAAAGGAAATGAAAAGTCCATTTGTTTTGTTTCTTATCCAATGTGGAATATATCTAGAAAAATATAGACCAGTATTATATTACTAAGAGACATTTCTGGAAGTTTAACTGTGGTCTTTATTTTTAATTTTCCCTTCTTGAAGTTTTAAATTTCTGTGTGATATTTACATGTTCATGTGTTTGCATAGCCATGTGTATGCATATACCTGGAGGCTGGAGTTTAGTGTCAAGTGCCTTAACATTGGGGACAAGGTCTATTACTCAGCATGGTTAAAAACAAAAAGCATAAATATTGTCATATTCTGACTTCAGTTTTTTTCAAAACCACAGGACAACAGAGTCCATATTGGACCCAAAATGGAAATCCGAGTAGTTACATTAGGATTAGATGGTGCTGGAAAAACTACTATTTTATTCAAGTTAAAACAAGATGAGTTCATGCAGCCCATTCCAACAATTGGTAAGTTTGAATACTGATAGCCAGCTGGCTGTAGCTAGCTGAATTCTGTGAGTGTATGTTGTTATGCAGGTTCCCCTTTCTGACTCTAAGACAAAAAGTGAGAGGGTGGTGGGGGCTGGTGTGTGCATGGTGACACAGCAGAGAGGGCTGGGTGCTGATGGGAGAGTCAGGTGGAATGGAAGCTCACAGGGTCGGGAAGGAGGAGGTGACAGTAGTGCCCAGCTGGCAGGCATGTGGACGCCCAGGTCCTGAGGACCCTGGTGAAACTGTAGAGCTCTTGCAGCTGTTAAAGGTAGACATTCCCTGAAGGACTAGGAATATAGTTGGCTTGGCTTCAGTAGTTATTGCTGTAAACAGACAATTGCTAATTCAAAATATAAACAGGTTGCTTTGATGTGTCATTCATTGTTAAATATAAATACAAAAGTAATGTTTTGACAAAACAGGTTTTAATGTGGAAACCGTGGAATACAAAAATCTAAAATTTACCATTTGGGATGTGGGTGGAAAGCACAAATTAAGACCATTGTGGAAACATTATTACCTCAATACACAAGGTAAGAGTCAAGATTAACATTATTTTTTTCAATTTAAAAAAATTCTTAAGATGAGTTTTTAGTCCTCTGATTTAACTAGCAAAACTGTTATTTAAAAGAATAATGGTGGAATCTGAGTAGGGAAGGATAGTGGAGGGAATGATGTAAATATTTTATTTAAATTTAAAAAGTAATGGTAAAACTTGGATAAGTAAATTAGTTGACTCATGAAAGGCCATTATTATAAAATAAAAAAACATACTTATATCCTGCTGGTTGTTATTAAGTTGAAATGTCTTATCAGTATTATTATGGATACGATTGATGACAATAAGGTAACATGAAGTTGAATTTGTGGCATATATGTGTACTGTGAAGTTAACGTTTAGCCTATTATATTTGCTCAGCAGCAGAACGCCCTGATTTACAGTCAGTGGATCCCAGAGGAACCATCATAGCTTTCTCTTGACCAAACCATATATATCCCAAGAATTCCATCTCGCCTGTACCATACCTGTCTCCATTCCACTTTTGTGTCCCCTCCCATGAAGCATACTCATATACCTATTTAGTGTGTCATCCATCCTTTTCCCATTTAAATGTTAAGACTTTTTTACCCAGGAAATTTGGTTATTATGGTTACTATGAGCCATAATTTTGAAGGAGAGGAATACTTTATAGAAATAATCATAGTGTTACTTTATTTTTTCAAGATTATATTTTTTTTCTCTAAAGCTTTTTTTTTTTTTTTAAGTTTTTGAGACATAGTCTCACTATGTTGTAGCCTTACCTGGCCTGGAGCTTGCTGTGTAGACGAGCCTGGCTTCAAACTCATAAAGATCCTTCTGCCTCTGCCTCCAGAGTATACCCAGCAGTTTTTTTTTTTTTTTTTTGTTTTTGTTTTTGCATACAAAGTAATGAGTTTCATTGTGGCATTTTCATATGTATATGTCATACTGTCCTTCTTCCTCATAGTGGTCCTCCACCACCAAAATAGTCCTCCCCTTCAGCTTTTGTAAGACTTTTTGTGAAGGAAGGAGCTTTCAAAGAACAGGGAGCCTCCCTTGAGCACATTAGAGAGGAGAGCTGCTTGTGTTTGATAGTTAGTTTTATAAATCCTATCAGAGTAGGATAAAATAAACTACTTAAGATTATATCATTAATTATTAAGTCCTGCTATTAGATAGGCAACCTTTAAATGAAGATAGAGATGGTAAACAAAATCTAGCTAAAATAATGTATTATTTGGGTAATTTACTGAAATTTACTTGAATATTTTGTGTGTTTTGGCAGCTGTTGTATTTGTTGTTGATAGCAGTCATAGAGACAGAATTAGTGAGGCACACAGTGAGCTTGCAAAGTTGTTAACGGAAAAAGAGCTCCGAGATGCGTTGCTCCTGATTTTTGCTAACAAACAGGTAATGGATTTTTTTTTTATTTATTACTTGGTAGCTTTGTATATTCCATGTCCTAAGTAAAATGAGAAAATTTCAAAGAGTCAACTCAATAGCTACCTATGAAATTTTTTCTATAGATAATATTACCTTGGGTACCCTAGAGTACACATAAACACACAAATCAAATAATTGATGCAGACAATGCAATCTTGTATATGGATATGAACATATTATATTCTAATAAAGATAAACTTCAACAAGGAGACACAGCTATTCTAAATAAAGTGGTATCTTAAAGGATCAAAGCGTATTTAGGGATGTAGACCAGGAGGGACAAGGGTTTGTCTTGTCCTACATAGAAATCTCAAAGCTAGCATGAGCTGCATAGCAAGACCCTGTCTCAAAAAGATAAAAGGCGTTTTAAAGATTGCAATTAAAATTGTGGTAGGATGATTTTATAGCTGTCTTTGGGCCTGTAGGTAAAGGAAATAATATTAACAGGAAGAGAAATTATATGTATTTTTAAGTGGCATCAAACTACCATGTGAGATTCAGGTAGAGGATGAAGAAAACCTAGATTAATAGATCTAGTCATGTTGTAAAGGCCTTCAAGGGCTAGAATGAAAAAGTTAAGATTTTATGCAGAAGAAAAAATATCAAACTTTTTGGACATGTTAGTACATGACAACATCATACCAAAATGTTAAGACTTATTTTGGGGGTAGGGAAAAAACAAAACAAAAGCAATCCAAAACACAGTCAGGTATAAACACAGGGTATGTAATTAATAATACTTTGAATTAGAGGAATAGAAGGAGACGGGAGGTGAGAAGACTTCTGTAAGATAGAATTAGAATAGTGGTTGGGTACAGAAGGTGAAAATTAAGGTGGGAGAAGCTAGATTCTTAGCTCTTGAGCCTGAGCTTCACAGGAGGGAGGGTTAGAATGCTTTCTTTTTTTTTTTTTTTTTTCTTTTTGTGACATTTGTGTAATTTTGGAGCCTGTCCTGGAACTTGCTTTCTAGACCAGGCTGGCCTTGAACTCACAAAGATCCACCTGCCTTTGCCTCCTGAGTGCTGGGATTAAAGGCGTGTGCCACCAACACCCCGTGTGGCTAATGTCTTACGCTGACCTAGGTAATATCTTTCAGATTGGAGGCAAAACTGTGATAGATTTCATTATATTATCATAATATACATAATTCCAGTTAAAACTTTATTTTTTAATTAATCTCAGAATAATTACTGAAAGTAAGTATAGGTTTTATTTAGGATTCAATTTGAAGTTATTAGCTGTGGGGTGGTGGTAGCACAAGCCTTTAATCTCAACACTCAGCCAGAGGCAGATGGATCTCTAGGCCAGCCTGGTCTAACAAAGAGGTTCCAAGACAGCCAAGGCTACACAGAGAAACTGTTTTGAAAAACAAACAAACAAAAAAATTTATCAACATATTTCTATATATAGTAAGAGAAAAATGATCCCTTATATTTTCTGTCCTTTAGGATGTTGCTGGAGCACTATCAGTAGAAGAAATCACTGAGCTTCTCAGTCTCCATAAACTATGCTGTGGTAGGAGCTGGTATATTCAGGGTTGTGATGCTCGAAGTGGTATGGGGCTCTACGAAGGGTTGGACTGGCTGTCCCGGCAACTTGTGGCTGCTGGAGTGTTGGATGTTGCTTAATTCTAATGCAGCAGTTGTTTCAAGCTTATGGTTAAAAGTTATTCTGCATGTAATGTATCCTAAGAAATTTTACATCTCAGATTTGATAGTTAATATAAGATGTGTATATAAGAATCCTGAACTGAGTACTAACTAAGTATGCTATTGCTTTTTAAAATTCTGTGCCAGTTTTAAATGGCCATATTACATTGGTTAAATAGAAATTTCTTGGATATAGACTTTTAAAAGGTACATTAGGTACTGGAGATTTTCAGTTTAGGGAGGATTAGTCATAGAGAATGACTAAGAGAAGGTTCTTTATTTCAGTGAAACCAAACCAATCCAAACCAAACCGCCATTGGAGTGCCTAACAGAACCTAGGGAAGTGCAGCTTCTTTACTCTGCCTTTTTACTCAGTTTTGGCAGCAGGCATGGCAGTTGTGTACTGGGATTGAAGTTGCACTGAGGGAAATAGGAGTGCTTTACTTTCATATTTGGTATAACAGTATCATTAATGCTGGGGAGTATAAACTAGAGAAAAATCAGTGTTTTCTACAGTTTTATTAGAACTCTCTCCTAAAGCATTTTGCACAACACACAGTGAGGATAAGTGGACCTGAATATTAGAGCAGTTCTAAACCAAGAACAATAAAACTGTGAAAGTTGTTTGATCCTCACTAACAAGAACCATTTCCAGGATTGGGCCTAGGTTTATTTCCTAGGTCAGGGTCCTAAATTGGTCCTTTAGTTGTTCAAGCATTTACTTAGGCTAAGTAATAGTGCATCCTTTGTTGGTAAAGTGTCCTAAGTCACTTTTATATGAACACAAGCGACCTAACTAGAAAACTACCTACACCTTAGGGAAAGTTACTCAAACAGTAGGGAATGCTAATTTCTTTTTCTTTAATATAATTCCCAAACTAAGTGCATTCACATGACAATAAAAAGGATCAAGGCTCTTAAGGACAAGGTCTCAGTTAAGAGGAAGAATATGTCTATAGGAAAAGAAACATTTACAAAAGTTTACATTTATTATGGCTGTGTTGTGAATAAAAGTTAAATCCTGAGTTCTTTATGGTTTTTTATTTGTAACGGATACTCTTATTATGGAAGCATGATTTCTTGAATTTAAATAGCTAGATTTCTTGTTCTTCATGTTCTTCTTTAGGATGAAGTTGATTTTTAAATTGTAGTGCAGTTGTTACAAGGACAGTCATGTCTGACACTGGGATGTAATTTTTAGATGGCATTGTTCTGGTTCAGTTTTTTCAAATGTACTTCTTTTTTTTAAACCTTTTAGAAAAAAGCATTAGGAAAAGCCCATCACATATTATGGGCAATATGTAAATAAAAATATTTTGTCCTTGGTTTTTCAAGAAAGTAACTGGTCATGCTGTTACAAGTAGTTTGTGTACATACGTAATACTTTGTAATTAAATTATTTAATATTTGACTGATTTTAGTAACTGTGAAAAATAAAAATGTTGCATTGCTTGTGAGCCCTTGAACTATTTTCTGTACTAGGTAACTGAAATATGTGTTGACACTAAGACATGTACTTGATTTTCTTGTAAATTATGAAGTATATTATTTCACTAATTTTGCTAAACTTTGTAATTCACATCCTTAAAATATAACCAAATATAATTTTAAAATTGTGCTTAAATATGACTGTAATATAGATATACTGTAGTGTTTATGTGTGGTTCTTTTTCTCGGGTGGGCTCCTATTTACCATGCATACTTATCCTTTGACTAGTCATTTGTTAAGATTGTACTCTTTGGGAAGTGTCTGGTTTTAAGAACCAGCATATGTTTTAATTATAGTACATTAGGATTTGCCTTTTATCTAGTTATTACTGTATGAATTATATACAGCAGGTATGTCATGTGTATAGCCCTGGTCTGTAACTCAGGAATGATTTATAGCCAGCAGAAGTCATTACTTGCACTTACATATATGATCAGTATAGAAAGCAATAAAATGTTTAACCTATAAGGAGTTTTGTTATTACAAAAACTGCTTAATTGTGTTTGCTAGGGTTATGCTAGTAAATAACTTAGGAAGTCCATTATTGCTGGGTGGTGGTGGCATATGGCTTTTTAAATCACAGTGCTCAGGAGGTAGAGGTAGGCAGATCTCTGTGAGGGCAGCCTGGTTGTACAGAGTTCCAGGATAGCCAGAGCTGTTACAGAAAAACCATCTCACGTCTCCTCCTGCCCCCACCCCAAAGAAGTCCATTATTATTACTAGAATTGGTTGTCATTAGCAGTTAGTAGTGGCAAAGGGGGGTGGAGAATAATATCAATAAAGACTTTAAAGTGACTGCACTGTTAAAATTGATTTGTTTTCAGGCATTACGTAGTCTAGGCCTTACGTTAATACCCTGCTTCCACCTGCACACTTTCTCTATTAATAATCTCTACTGTTGGATACTACAGTTTACTTTTATTCTTGATGGTAACTGAAATAAAATATAATTTATTGGAAGAAAGATTTCTTACCTACATTAGGAAAAGCAAATGAAAATAGTGAACCTTCATTAAATAAGTATTCAAGTAGTCATTTGATACTTTTATTTAAAGGATATTTTATAATAAGTAATATAACACCTTCTTTTTAAGGATCAATAAATCTGTAAGGGCATGTTTTGAAACAAGAAGTATGTGCCAACCCGTTACTTAATACTGAATTTGAGTCAGTAGAGAATTTATCTATAAGAAATGTTATTTTCCTGAATTTAGTGCATTTCACTTTGTTAATCCTTAGGACTGGAAGTAGTCAAAAAAAAAAAAAAAAAGTTTTTAAAAATGGCCTTTAACTAAAAAAAGTACAAAAATATAGTTTTGTATCTTTTAAAACATGATTTGCATTTTCAGCAAGTATTAAATTTCCAAATGTGAAAAAGTCTCGTGTTATTTTAAGTCCCTTTTACTTTGGATTGTTCAGAACTCATTTTACTTGACAGTGATGTTTATGATGCTGACATCCTCGTAAGGCTTATCTGTTTTGGGATTGACTTTAACATTGGATATCCGCTGTACAACCTCCATTCCTTTAGTCACTCGTCCAAACACGGTGTGCTTATTGTCAAGCCAAGGCTGTATTGGAGAACAAAAGAAAAATGCTGGTAAATGGAACAAATTTCATTAAATCAAATTACGATAATTAAGCAAAATTTAAATTTTACTTAAATTTATTATATATGTAAAATGAAGTGTAATACTTCCTTAACAATGAATACTCAGCTTTTAAAAGTTATCCCTAGTTTATATGGAAAAGATAAAATGCCTTAAGTCATTCCTCAGTGTCCCTGGGGGATTAGGCTGCTCACCATACCACAGAGACAGATGCTAAGGTCTCTTGTTTTATAAAATGGTACAGAGCTTAGAATACCAAATATAAATGTTATACTATTGTTAAATAATATTGTTTAGGAATTATTGACAAAAAAATAGATGCAATCTTTCTTTTTGTATCTGTCTATAGCTGCTTAAATCACTAGATGAGGAAATGATACAAATAGTTGAATTAAATATCTTTATTACTTTAGCCAAAGGGATTTCCATGATATTTGCCAATAAATTACCTTGAATCATTTGAAAATAAGATTTCCTATAAGGGCCCTCAAAATGAGACAATGCAGAATGGTTTAAGAAGATGTACTTTGGTACAATGTGGCTTTGCTACATGTTTCTTCTTCATTACTAAGCTGGGAATATCCACACTGAAAGACTATGAATGTTACATTAGACTATGAGCCTGGCAGATATTTACAAGTACTTTTCTTTTATTGTTTGGTATATAAATTTGTTTATAATGTGTACTTTTTCTGCTTTTGGAGAACTGAATACAAATAGAGCTAAGTAATCTCATATTTAGTTTCATCAAATCTACACTGCAGCTGTTAGGCAAGGTACAACAGAGAGTTCTTCCCAAGCATGCCATTATGATTATGATAGCAGTCTCTTAAGAAATTATATAAAATGTGTTTTAAAATTGAGAATTCAGTGCTGGGTAGTGGTGGCACATGCCTTTAATCCTAGCACTGGGGTGGGGGTAGGGCAGAGGCAGGCATATCTCTGTGAGTTCAAGGCCAGCCTGGTCTACAAATCAAGTTCCAATATAGAGAAACCCTGTTTGAAAAAGACAAAAAACCCCCAAACAAAAAACAAAAAAGGAATTTATACACTCTTAATTTCTCTAGAAGCCAGGCATGGTACCACCCCCGCCAGTACTTTGACAGACGGAAGGTTGGGCCACATAGAAGAACTTGTCTTAAAATATACAAATAAGCTTGGTGGTACTCACACTTTTTTGTTTTATGTGTATAGAATATTCTATCTGCATATATCCCTGCAGGCCAGAAGAGGGCAGCAGATCCCATTACACCATGTAGTTGCTGGGAATTGAACTCAGGACCTCTGGAAGAGTAGTTAGTGCTTTTAACCTCTGAGCCATCTTATCAGCCTCCAAACACACACTTTTAATTCCAGTACCCAGATGGCAGAAGCAGGTGGATCTCTGAGTTCAAGGCCAGCCTGGTCTATAGAGTGAGTTCCAAAACAGCCAGGGCCACACAAATAAACCCTGTCTCAAAAAACCATACATTAATGAATAAATAGCAATAAAAGTTCAAAAGATGAGGAAATTGGCCAAGACAGGTGAAGTAACTTGCTTTAGGTGGCATAAAATTCGTGGTGGCAGAGCAGAGACCTGAAACTTGCGTGTCCTGAACATAGAAATAGAACACTGTACTTCCTACTAGACAGAAATAGTGTTTTCTAAACTCATTTTAAGATGTAAATTCTTTTCTATTTTCAATTTGGAGATATTTAATAGTACAATAAATTCATATTCTTAGATCATAAACCATGGACCTATCATTTATAGATAGTGTAACTCACCGTCGGTACTACCGTTATGAAAAACTGGGATCCATTAGTATTTGATCCAGCATTGGCCATGCTGAGTGTGTATGGTCTGTCATGGCGCAATGTTGAGTGAAATTCATCTTCAAACTCTCCTCCCCATATGCTTTCTCCTCCCATACCAGTACCTGTTGGATCGCCTGTCTGAATCATGAAGCCCTGTTAACAGAAAATATAAAAATATTACCTTGTCTTTTTTACATGTAATAACTCTGTTATGTGTGATTGCACTTTTGTATCTCTCCATCTAGAGTGCTTTGTATTCAGTGAAATCTTCACCGTCTTTATATCATGGTTAGATTAATCCCATAGTAAATTTGTATGTTAGATTTCCATTGCTGAAATCACTACTTATTCAGTGACTGAAATAAAAATGCAAATGTCTTACCATGCAGAAAGATTAAGGATTTACATAGTGTCTTATATTTTATACAATCCTCATCTTGCTGTACAAAGTTCTGGGACCAAGTTCACTCTTCCTCAGGTTCTCAGAGGTTCATGTCATTATAGCCCTTGTATTTTCAAGACCTCTGCCTTATCTAACTACTAAATTAATATATATCCCTTGATGCAGTCTTTACCCTTTCTTTATCTGCTGACAAAGTACTTGAGTATTGTTTCTAAAAAGGTAGCCATGCTTGACTAAACATTCATGACCATCCAGTGCTTTCTTACCTTGTAGTAAAGTATATGTGTTCAAGAGGATTTGGGAGATTTAACTGTTGTTATCCAGAAGCATAATTTTCTTTAAATCACATGAAATTTGTATAACTTACCTTAATGATACGGTGAAATGTATGCCCATTATAATAACCATTTCTGCTGTGCACACAGAAGTTTTCCACTGTCTTGGGACACCTATTATAGAAAAATATGAAATTATTCAGAGTATTTTAAGGTAATGTTTTGAACTCCCGTTCTCTAGTGTTCTCAAGGTCTTCTAAACATGTTGGGATAGTCTTTGTCGTAATAATCTGATCTCATGACAACAGTGGGAAGGGCAGGTATGTAGTAGTATTCTTTTATCTTTACATGCTTATTAATTAATATTTGAGTTTGATAATAGTGCTACTTCAAAGCCATTTAGCAGTTTAAAAACCCAGAGATAGCACCTTAAGATACATACATGCACTCACATATGCCCATGCGTGCATGGTTATATTTATTTCTTGGAAAAGCAATTTTCTTATAAAAACAATGTTATAGTTAATCATTCCTGGACTTATTCACAGAAATGGCATCTTCTAAATTTAACAACTTAAAGTGACAATCACTCAATAAGAATATGAATTTTTTAGCTGGACAGTGGTTGTGCATGCTTTAAATTCCAGCACAGTGGTGGGGATGAGGTGGGGTGGGACTGGGGTAGAGGAAGGTGGATCTCTATGAGTTTGAGGTCAGCTGGGTCCTCAAAGCTACTAAGCTGTTCCAGGACAGCCAGGGCCACACAAAGAAACCCTGCTTTTTTTTTTTTTTTTTTTTTTTTAAAGTTTTTTAGTTACTAATTTCATGAAATTATTTCATGATCATAAAATGTCCCCTAGAGCTGAGAATAGAAGGAGGACTCAAGAGAATCTTGCCTCAAGTACTTGTGCAACAGGTTGAAAGATGCATATGTACCAAGCAGTTGAAAAGGGATTGTTTAAGAATCTACAACTGTCTAGATCTTTGCTTAGTACCAAGTTGTTATATCCAAAATACTTTTGACTGAAAAATATTATAAAAGATACCGTCTTTTAGATCAAGGAAAGCCACAGATAAATAATCCCATTATATTTGATATTAATAATCTATTTTACAAATATTGTAACTGTCCAGAATTCTTTTTGCTGTAAAAGGAATTTAAAGTCCTTATGATTTTCATTAGAATTCACTTTAAAAATTGTCATAGGTTACTAACAAATTGCACCAAAGAAAAATGATTATCCTTACCCGATAAGTTTGCTTTGGGAGAATAGTCTATTAAAAAAGCCCATAAGACCTAGTTGGATGTGCAGTTACTGGTAACAGTAGTATACACTTGTACATCTTTAATTTACCTCCAGTGTTGTTCTTTTCTGTATGGTGTTGGAGACAACAAGAACGCTGTGCATGTGGGGTAACTGTCCTATAATTGGCAGCACTTTCACAGCCATACTTGTTTTCATAATAGTCCTGCATTAAAACTGATCTTTTTCTCTACAAGAATTTATATGTCACAATGCTAAGGATTAGATGTTTTATCCATATAAATTATTTAAAATCCATTAAAGTAACAATTTTAAGTTACTGTCTAAATATACACATTGACATTGATATTCATGTAAGCCAACAAAAATTATACGTACTCAACAGGAAAAAGTTTGATGTGAATGTCTCCCATGCTTGTGTGGACAATGGCACTATCTGAAACTCTTTTTGGTCCTTCAGCTTGAGTAGCTGCCATGACTTCCTCTTTAGAAGGCTTCTCATTAAAAACATCTCGGTCAGAATCTGCACTTTTTGTATCTTCTGGTTCTCGTTTGGTAAACTCAATAAAGAAAATGTGAGTGGTTGAATTGAAAAACTTGTCAAGTAAAAGTTTATAAATAAAATTTTACTTTTAAAGGAAAGAATTCACAAGACACCTGGGTTAACCTCAGAAACCAGGAGCGTAAAATGGAACTATGGGTAAAAGAGAATGGTAGGATACTGGTGATAAGAATGAGGAAAGTGAAAACTGGGGAAGGGAGCTTTATATTGGGGAGAGAGAGGTCAGTACTGAAGGAGAGGGATAAAGTAACAATAAGGATGTTTGAAAAAGCCATAAAGGACCCTTTTTTTTTTAAATTCACCTAAAATTACATATAGTACATACAAGTGTATGCATATATACATAGTTTAAATGAATTTATGCCATTTGGGTTGACAGTGTTACCCCCAATAATCATAGATAAGACTAACAAAAAACTAGTACCAGACATGAGGAATTCCCTTTTGAGTTGTTGGTCACTGAAGAGCAAGAAACCACCAAAACAATGTTGGCTATTGCCACTGCTGATGGTTCCCAGAGGTTGAAGGTAGATCCCTCATGCTGAAGGCTTCATGTACTTTGGATACAGAACTGTGAGGATCTGAGTTGGGTCTGACCTGAAAGCCTCCACCCTAAGGATGAGTTTCCATAGTACTGGAAGAAAGGAAGCAACCAAGAGTCCTACCCAACTGTGACATTTAGGATCTACAATAATAAGTATGGCAAGATATCACTAAGGGTGTAATTCATATTTTGGAGGTAACCATCAGCTGTCTAATTAGACTTAAGGTCTACTCAACACAAGGGAAATATATCTGGTACTGGAAATACAACTTGGGGTAAATGGTCTTGGATCTTACAGGAGAACTACATACCATCACTTCACCAAACCAGCATAGTTTCTGATTGATTCTAAATACCTATCCTTACATCCACAGATAAGTATACCTGTCATTCCTTATCAGAGAAACTTCTCTTTGCAACAAATGGAAACCAGTACAGAAAACTACAACCAGTCAAAATGAGACAGCAACTGATCATGTACTATCCTGTTCCAATGGATATATCTGTAACAAAACTTCTGTATCTTAGGATCAGGGATCATGAAATGGGGACAGGCAGCAGAAACTGTAAGAACCAGAAGACCAGGAAATCCCTAAGATTGTGTGTGCTTCACAGAAACAATAGGGAAGTGTCATTCATGATCACTTCACAATATGGCTACCTAAACAAGACCTGAATAGGTACGATAACAACAGACATGCTAACATGGAATGGTTAAGTCTTTCAGTTCTCCACCCCAACTACAGTCAAAGAAGGAATGTTGGGCACAGAAGAAATAGTTTTCCCCAGGGATAATCTTCTCATTGCTTAAACAATACCAATTAGCTCTGAAATCATATATATTGCAAGTAACACTAAAAGGACTGAGCAAACTGTATTGATACATTTATGCATTTAAATGCATACACACATCCACCTGCCTCTGCCTACTGAGTGCTGGGAGTAAAGGTTTGTGCCATCACCACCAGTGATGATAGTTTTGAGTATATATCAAGAATTATCTTTGATAATTTTAACTTTAGGAGTAGCTAAATTATATATCAAAATAAGGTCAACACTTTCATTTAGCATATATTAATGAGTTTTTAGCTATGTGTCAGAGATTGTATGAAAAAAATCCTCATGTTAAAGAATTTATTTATGGCCAGGTGGTTGTGGTACAAGCCTTTAATCCTAGCACTTGGGAGGTTGGTGGATCTCTTGAGTTTGGCCTACAAAGTGAGTTCCAGGACAGACTCCAAAACTACACAGAGAAACTGTCTGGAAAAACCAAAGCAAAAAAAAAAAAAAAAAAAAAAAAAAAAAAAAAAGGATTTTATGTATGTTAGGTTGGCATAGGGATCCTGCTATTTGATCCATTTATCACTGTTAGCTTGAACCCATCACAGATGCTTACAATCTGTAGACATCTGATGACTGACGTGTACACCATTTGATTGAATTTTGTGTACTTAAAAGTGAAGCCACAGTACTTCATATTAATTGATTTTTAAATCATGTGGAAGACACCAGCTATGTCATAAGATATACCCACTTCTCCCAATTTCTAGTATTGATTTATCCCCCAAAGCATGCTGCATATGATGAAGTAAGCACAGGGAGAGCAGAGCAGCTGCAGGCAACTCAACATCGATATTAGAAGATTTTCAAGGGGAGCTCTGAAGTTTAAATTGAAAGGAAATGTGTGATTGGAAGAAATAATGGCTAAAAATAATTAAAAATAACATTCAATTAATGCAAATAGGGTAATTAGATCTGATGATTAGTGTAGTAAATAAAGAAGGAAGAAGGCTAAAGCTACAAAAGTGATAAAAGCTGCTTGTAGATAAGGGAGGGAGTCTTAGATCTTAGGAAGCTGCTTGCAGTGTAAAGGGTATAATATGCTAGAGTACAGGTCTTTGCACTTCACACTGTCTGCCTAGATGACACTACTATTCATAAAGAGCTTCAAGGATTGAGTTTAGCCCATTTTAGTTCCTCTCCCATTGCTAGGGAGTGGTTGAAGGGCTTTATGTGAGGAAGGTAAGTAAATGATCATGAGTAACAACTCCAGCAAGAGGCAGCCTAGTTCTCCAAGGGAAGGGAGAGATTCATCAGGAATATATCACTTCAATATAGCACTATTGCAGTGAAGGAAAGTCAAGGAAATACATTTAGAGAAAGAAATTATACAGGTTCTGGGAAATCTATTATATTCACATGAAAAGTTAAAAACAATAGTAAAAAACCCACAGTAAAAACTGTTATAGACACAATTATGAATTTAATTATTAGTTTCCTATTGTCATAAGAAGTGCTAGAAGACAGATGGGAAACATTTTAAACAAAATGAAAAAGAATACAGAGTATTAAAAAATCAATTCCTAGTTTAAAATCCTACAGTGCTGTTGTAGGCTGGGGCTTCAGTTATTCAGAAGGTTTGCCAGCAGTGCCAACATGCTCAAGAAAACACAACAATGTGATCACCATTTCCTAGAATACCACATACCATATAAAATCGATTCTTTTTGAAAGACGTACAGACGATTGTTGGGTCAGCTTGAACATTCTGAAGAACAGGGTTTTCAGAAGCTTTCATTTCTATAGTAGTTGCAGCTCGATGCTTTTTGGCTATTCCCTGAAACAATGCCAGTTGCATCACTCTAATATTTTCTTGCTTACCTAAGATTCGCACACATCTGGAAAAATAAAAAAATATTTAATATAATACAATTGCCAGAATTAGGCTAAGAAGATAGCTCAATGGATAAATTGATTTGTAAGACCAAGGACACACAAGGACGGACGGACAGACGGACGGACACACACACACACACACACACACATGCGCGCGCGCATTCATTAATGTAATCACCCCTCTGTACTCATAGATTCTGTATCTTAGATCCAAACTTCAACATTGAAAATGTTTTCAATTGACTATACTGAACACGTATACTTTTTTTATGAGTAATCTACACATAATTAAAATATAAAAGCACATACATGTTATATGAGGGAATACTTGATTGAGTATCGTTAGAGTTTGGAATCCACAAGTATCCTGCTACAACACCATGTGAGATATTCACCCTGTCTGCACCTGTGGCATAGACCACGCCCATTTGGGGTGGAGACAGGGCCAGACTTGACCTGCGGGAACTAAGGCTGAGGAGCTTAGAGAGCTCTCTGGCTTGCAGCAAAGGGACAGGAGTACAAAGGGAGGCATCCTTGGGACAAGGAACCTGCTGGTGTTCATCTGTCTATGTTGTAAGTCATTTCTCCCTGAATAAACATCTATTCGTCCTATTTGTTTCTTCTGATCCTTATTAAACATCAATAACCATAGATACCAAAGGTTGAGTGTACCTTTTTAACCTATTCCTGTTACTCAAATCTTTTACAAGTTTTTAATGATTTTATACTACCAAGAACTATAAATCTGTTTATATGTAGCAATGTAAAACACAAGAATTTTCTCAAAATATTCTCTAAATTCTTTTCTTTACATTCAGGCATATCACCTGATTTAGATATTCTGTACTAATACCAAATGGGCTATTTGCACAAAAGAGTTACTGTGGTTTGTGCATTCTAGCTCTGCCTTTCTGTCTAGCATGATATGATGCTGAATTCTGTGGTTAAAATATTTGGCAACATTTAATACAAGCCTGGCTAATTTAAATCAATAAGAAAAACAAACTGAAACTTGTTAAAAAAAAAAAAAAAAAAAAAACCCAAAAAACCCCACCCAAACCCTGAAACTAAGCATATCTTCTATTCCTTTTTACAAATACAAGTGGAACCTTTTTACATAAGATTATAAACAACTAAGAGACCATAGAAAAATCCAGTCAAAACATTGGCTAATTTTAGGCTTTTGGGACCTTTCCACTTTCTCTGGAACAAACAAACCTCCCATTGTTTCCTGATAACTGCATTTAAAATATATACAAATCATGCTGAAACTTACCGATTTGTTTCTACATTTATAACTTTAATGCCCAGCATTGTTCCATATAGAACGAAGTGTCCAGTTTCATCAAATATGATATTAATTAATCTTACAGCATCCACCTTTTCCAGCTCACGTTCTACAGCCATTCGCCGTCCAAACTCCATGTCTGGTAATTGTTGTCTCATCTGCTGCAGTTCAGTAAACATCTAGGAAATAAGCTATGAATTAACAAAAAAAACTACATACATATATACTCACACATACATACATAAATTGTGACAGTGAGCACTGAATAGAAACAACAGAGAATCACTGCGATTTTAAATATTCATATAATTTAAGAAACAACCCTAAACCCTATAAGCATATTAAAAAGGTCTTTGTCAAGTTCAATCATAAATAGTAGTTCAAGGCCAACATGACTGTTCTCAGCTATAATTCTAGCAGTCTGAAGGCTGAGGCAGGAACACTGTGAATGTTAGCCCAGCCTGGGCCACAGTATGAAACCCAGTCTCAAACAAAACAACATACAAATAAAAATCTGTATTTTAGGTGTGTGGAGCTTATTTGTAAATTAAGTGTTAAGGTCCTGAGGTTGATCCCTGTTACCTCCCCCACCCAACATAGTACAATAATAGCAATTGGTCTTCTAATTTAAGAAACAGTTGATTTATATAACAAATGATTTCTTTACAGGACTAACCCTGGCCTTTAAAAGCCTCAGAGTAGCACTTTCAATGAAATATAATGTTAAGTCCCATAAGTAATTTAAAATTTTAGTAGGCATATTAAAGTTTTTAAAAAAGCAGAATTTATTTTCTTCAATCAAATACACAAATATTAACATTTCTATAACAGCTTATAATACTGAGATGACTTAAGTTGTTGCTTTGGAATATTATGTGTATAGTATTTTTGGTGTATCTCTACTTGGTCTAAATACATTTAAGCAGTCAAGTTACATAGCCTACACCTGTAGTCCCAACATTTGGGAAGATGAGGCAGAGAATAGCCTGGGCTACATAGGAAGTTCCAGATCAGCACAGATGACAGATGAATCCACATCTCCTCACTTTCCCGAAACAAAAACTTGAGTCACATAAATAAGCAGCTATTTATGTCAAGCAATACAGCTACACATAACCTGTGAAGTCCTGTATGAGGGTCATGAAAAGATCATATGGCAAATACTAAATTTTGTCGAATAACTTTTAAAGGGTTTTTATTTGTGCGTGAGTGTGTCTATGTGAATGTGCATGTGCGCATCGGTGTCTGAGGGGCCAGAAGAAATGGAAGGTCTGGAGCTGCGGTTATAGGTAGTTGTGAAATGTCTAACACAGCTATTGGCAACTGAATTTGGGTCCTGTGCAAGAACAGTAAAGACTCCTGACCATTGAGTGATCCCTCAAGTCCCCGGTTGAGTAACTCTTAATATCTTGCTATATCAAAGTCATGAAATCAGAAACTTTTTCAAGTTATTTTGATAAGAGCATTTAAGATTACTATTAGATAAATGTGTTTAAGAAGAAAATTGTTTTTATAGGTACCCTTTATAGTCTGGAAATTTGGTTTCTTTTGATATTTAAAATTTTCAAGATATAGGTTATAACATGAATACCTCGTGTTAGTACTTCCATGAGCCTTATAGAAGATAGGGTCTTGTTATTTAGCATTTCAGACATGTAGGACATCGAAATTCAAAGCTAACTTTTTATTATGGATGATAATAAGCTGAACTTACATAACATTTATTTATATATGTTTCATGTTTGCTAACTAAAACTTTAACTTTTTCTTGAGAAAGAAAAATATATAAAACTAGGAAAACAAGAGGTATGTTAAAGTCTGAGGCATGAATGCACAACCTTACAGAACAGATTTCTTGTCTCTGGTTACTGTTATTTATGTGTCCAAAATTGCCTAGAATGCTGTACTACTTTTTAGTAGTAGGAGAGATTCATGGTTATTTTTGCTGAAGACTGAGCTTTCAAGATGTAAGTTCTACAGCTACCCATCTATCCATATACATGCATTTCATAAATATATATCCAATTTGGTAAACACCTCTACGAATCTTTTTTATAATATTCTGGCATTCAAAGCATGGCCTTTGTGATGCACAACTGTATGGACATATGAAGTGAACCTGCTAAATGTAAAACTTCACATTTACTCTCTGTTCAACTACAAAAAATATATATTTATATATATACCCTTGTAGAATGTGGGAGTCCAGTTATTCTACTTTCTGTACATACACTTACACTTATGTTTGGTATTGCAAGTACTTAGTTTAACTGATATGGGTCCTTCTTCTGCCAAACTCTCATTCTGAATCTCAATTTTTGTCATAGCTTTATTCCTGATCTCTTCACTTCCCTCTTGTCACCTCAATAAATGCTGGAGAATAATGGAGAAACATCACACAATGCAGGAAGAACATCAATCCAAGATTGCCGACAACTGAGTAGTAGCTTTAATGTGTAAGAGAAAATAGCCATCAATACACATGTCTAGAGAGAAAAATATCATCTATGAAATAGCAAACACATAAAAACTATTAGAAAAGCAAAATCTGATTTAATTGCACTTACACTTAATGATTCATCAAAGACTCTCATGAGTTTTCCAGTTAAAAACCTGAAAATTCTAACTTTTCTATCTGATCCAATGGTTGCTATTTTCTTCCCATCAGGTGAAAAGCATATGCTGGTTGGATAAGCCTTACACTTGGCAAACTCATATAAATCCGTGTCAGTTTTATATTCCCAGTTCACATTTTTAGGGAATTTGTATTCATGAGGAGGTCCAGTCCAGTACTCGATCATTCCAGATTTGTCTGAAGAAACCACTGCTTTATAAACTGGGTTTAGTCTTATTTGAGTAAGAGGTGATACATGGAGTTTGTCAAAAATATGAAGTGGCTGGTTATCTCCTCGACCATCATAAATGAAAATTTTTCCTGTACTCTTCTCAGAAGCAGCAACTGAAGATATGGCATCTCCTGGGCAATATATCCACTCACATTGTCCAGGAAAATAGCTAAAGCAGTTAAAGGTTGAGGAGGAGAAAAAGAAATGTCAATACAACGAGCACTCCTCCCTATACCATTACTAAACTCAAAATGTCCCAGTCGACCAGTTGGCAGAATGGGATTCTTGCCTTAAATGTATGTAGTATAATAGCTACTAAACTTCTTTTTATTCTTTTTTTTCCTTACAGTGCTAGGAATTGACTCTAGTATCTTTTGCATATTAAGTGCTCTATCTTTAACTATATCCTAGTACTTAATTTTCTCTTTAATGTCATCAATATAATGATAATAATGTATGATGATACCCAATCACAAGAACAGAACTGCATACTTATTTCTGTTGGGTAGATAGGGAAACTTAATCGTATCTGGGCCTTAAGGTGTTCTAAGCACTGGGTATCTGTAAAACAGTTTATGTATAGTTTTTCAATGGGCTCGCATTAAATCCATTCTTAAAGCATTTATAATCAAAATATTTAGGTCCCGACTATGCTCATAAGAAGCTACTATCTATCTTCACATTAAAACTGTATGTAAGCACTGGGGATGTTATATGATGAACAATGTGCAAAAGAATTTGATACATTTAATCTACATATCAAACTTATAATATGTGCTGTCTTCTGCAAAGTAGTCATTTGAAATTTACACTGTTATACCAACCACCATGGTGTTGAGGATCAAGACCTTTTTTGAATTCTTCATTTTAGAGTTTCTATCAGTTCCTGAAATAGATTATTTTGGGTATTCTCAAAGAGCTAATGTTCAAATATTTGTTATTTTTTTTTAAATAGCAAATGTCAGGGGAAACAAAGTGGGGAATAAAAGATAAAATCAAATTAGGTAATGGCATTTATAACCAAAAAGAAAGAAAAGAAATCTAACCAAATAAAGTAATACTGGTTTTCTGATTTCAAAAGAAATTCCTAACTTTAGATTTGAATTATAGACATAATTCAGTCCATAGTAGGACTTTTTGGATAGTGTTTAGGAGTCAATTAAGTTTAAATGAGATTATAAGGTGGTGTCTTAATCTGATAAGCCCATGGCCTCCTCGGAAGAAGACAGGCCCCACTCCTTCTTTAACTGAGTAAAGAAACAGTAAGAAGCCAGGAAGAGCCCTCATAAGAAATGAAAATGCTGGCATTGGACCTTGGGTTTCCAAGACTCTACAGTTGAGGAGGGAAAAGCTTGTTTTTTAAAAGTTGCCTAATTTAAGGTCTTTTGTTATTGTCACTCAAGCAAAGCAAGTTCCCAAACATTCTGATATGGTATGACTTTTAAGCTGACATTTACTTAGATATGTATAATTTTAGCATGTTATCTCTTAAAAAGCCATGCTTAAAATTAAAACAAAGCACAGGTTTAAATACTGTGCCATTCGACCACATTGCTTGCACATCAATATCGGTACACTCTGAAGTTTAAAATACCAGCAAATTCTATACTTATCTATAAACCACATAAAAGCACAATTTTGTATCTTCAAAGTAAGTAGGATATAGCAAGGAAGTTAATCTAACTATCAACAGTTGGACATGATGAGTCTGTCAACTTAGTAAGTGGTGGTATTAGCTGGATATGGTGATACTGTTTGAAAATTTGTGTTAATGAGAAAAACCAGAGTAGAAGCTTCCAAATGTTACAAGGATTTTCCCATGTAAAACCCCAAATAGTGAGGTAATTTATTCTGTTCAAAAGTAACCTATGAAATGGTGGAGTTTTGTTTACAATTATTTTACTAAGTTAAATACACACACACACACACACACACACTATACATACTTCATAGGAAACTTACCCAAGCTTCAGCATATTGATCATGTCAAAGTTCACTACATCAAACACCTTCATTGCTTTATCATCACCCACAGAACAGAACAATGCTCCCTCAGAGCTAACAGCAATACTCTCAATTATTCCTATTTAAAAAAAAAAAATCAAACATTTGAATAAATACAAACAAAATAAATGTGCCTGGCTCAAAAAAATAGCCCCACAATATTTTGAAGGAAATTTTAATTAGTACAGTTTAAACAGGAGCTACAAAAAAATATGAAATTCTTACCAAGATGACTACGAAAATGTTTAACAAACTCAATTCCTTCTTCTATTTTTTTCCAAAACTTAACATGTCCATCATGACTGGCAGTGATAATAAAATCTGTCCTGTATATATAAAATTTTTGAAGTTAATTTCCAAAATACATCTCTGAGAAATTTCAAAGCAGATTCACTGACAGTAATTGACTACTTCAATAATAGGGGTTTTTTTTTTTTTTGCTTTGCTTTTTTAAAGACAAGTTCTCACTACATGACAAGCTAATAACTTCATACTACGTACAGTTCATACTAGTCTTAAGGTTTTATTGTTTTGACTGTGTTTTTAAACTGTCCTTTACACTGACCATTGTAGGAATAATAGCAACTACTGTTCATTTCAAGAGGTGAGTTTATACTTGAATGAGGACTTAACATTAGGTGAATAGACAGACAGACAGACAGCTGTGCCTGGTGCAGAAATGAAGGAGGATCCCACACTACTTTCACATACAGAAAAAGTCAAACATAATTTTGGTTAAGAATCAAAAAGATTTTGAACAGAATTTTTTCCTATCAAGCATTATAAAAACGAAACCATTTGTTGAGCACAGTTTTGTTCACACTACACTACATCCATGGTGAATGGCTTTAGATTTACTTAACCGCAAAACCACATACATACACATACAAACAAAACCTTACTGTTAAACTCTACAGCTTTGGGCTAAAAAGCAAGTCTGATTTAGGAGAAAAATCAATGCCAATATCTATAAATTGCTTTAAACATCAACAAATTTGAACTGTACTTGGTCAGAATTATTCTATTATAATATGAAGAAATGTACATTTGAAATGCAATTCATTTTAAGAAATCATGAGTAGACTGTTCTGAAGTATTTTGATCACTGTCAATATCATCCAAGTCCCAATTACAACTCATTAAAATTTCTACATGAGCCTTCGATTCTCCCGTACCCATTTTCGTCCTATTTTAAATCATTCATCTGAGTACAGGTTCAAAATCCAAATAAGGAATAGAAATCTGGAATTTAGACCTATCATTTTTTTTTCTTTAGCTTCTTCTGCCACTTATCCTTTTTATTCTGCAGATCTCTCACCTATAAAATGAAAATTTTATGACTTTAAAAACTGTTAAGATAAATCAGGTAATGAATGAAATAAATTACAAGAGTATCTAGACACAGAATGAGTCTAGATATTAGCTGTGATAATACTGGTTCATCCATTACTCATTTTTACCATCACATATACATTACATATATTAGGATGTTCTATTTATAGGATGTTTTCTTTTTTATAAGAAAACATGCAAGGGGTGTTCAAGTACTATGGAACTTGCAGAATTAAATCTATAAAATCCCCAAATTCTGTAAATCCACTCATAATTAAGCTTTAGATTTTTTTTTTTCTGAATGTATAATATGAATTACTGGAGAGATAGCTCAGTAGTAAAGAGCAGTGGCTGCTCTTTCAGAAGACCTGGGTTCAATTCCCAGCACCTATATGGTGGTTTACAAAGGCCTATAAGTAGTCCAGTTCCTAAGAGATTGGATGTCCTTTTTAGATTCTGTAGGAACCAGGTAGAGCAGACATTTGCAAAACACTCACACACATATAATAAAATTAAAACATTACAAATAAAGAGGATACACTTACTTGGTGCATACCACATGTGTGATCACATCTCTGTGCATGTAACTGCGCTCATACATGGATGCACTGGGGAGATTATCAAGATAGACTCTTTCAAACTCTAGAACTGGGGGAGGGGGTAAAAATTATACTTAATGAATGAAATTAACATGTTATTTAGAATTTTGTAAACTTTCTATTCTCTTCTAAACTTTAATTTTTCAATCAACAAATGAGATAAAATACAGTATGTTGTATCAGTTATATCATTATTTCACAAATTACTACGCTAGGTTCTCAGGGATTCTATGGATACTGTTTCTTGATTTTTATGTCTGTGCCATTGTACACCGTGTGTGCACAAGTACCCAGCAAGGCCAAAAGAGGGTGCCAGATCCATCTGAGCTAGAATTACAGGTGGTTTATGAGCTGCCTCATGTGGGTGCTGGGAATCAAACAGGTCTGGAAGAGTAGTAAGCGCTTCTAATGACTGAGTTATACGTCTAGCTCCCATTTCAAAGGTTTTGATAATTGTGAACAGTTCTGGCTTAATATAAAGGTTCAGAGACTTAAAGCCTTATGAAAATATCACAATCTCCACAACCACATGGATTCCAGTTTCTATTGTTAATTTAACTAAAAAGCTAACCGATGTTTGTAAGATGTGTATTTATTTTTAAGGCAGCAACCCCCTATTGCCATTGAACAGGAACTGAAGCATGAATACAAAACTAAACGCTTAGATGTTTAGAGCTGAGGAAATCCTAGCAAATCTAGTTGGGTGCACCTGAGGAATTTTTCTAGCAGTATACCACCTGGCAAAATGGAAAATTAGGACTAATTTTACTGGTAAAATCAATTTTAAAAAAGGTACTGTTTCCAAATGATCAAACATTCCTATATAAAGTTGGTAAATTAAACATGACAAACCATTAGATTCCTGTACTGCTACATAGCACACTCAAAATTTTATGTCTGGTAAACTACTTTCCATTAACTTTTTGAGTAACAGAATCCCCATTTCTATGTGTGCCTATTAACATTCGATTAAAAGGTCTTTCTCACATTCCTCTGTAGTGACCACATGGGCTACATAAAGGGATAAGGTCCAAGTGTTTCGTGATAATAAGAAATGTCCTTAAAATGTTTCCCTTTCTTCCCTTCTTTAGTTTTCAGCTTGGAGCTAGACTATCAATGCTGTAATTCTAAGAACTCATGACAATGAAAATGAGGGCTATGCACTTGTCAAGTTTGGGCAAAAGGTGCCTAGGAACTCTTGGAGTCTCACATGAATCCTGGGTTGCTTATTTTGGCACTTTTCAACATAAAAGTAGTATTCCATTATCGTTTTAATGCCACTGTTGGGAGCATTCTGTAATAAATTTTATCCTATCTGTTCCACATAGCTTTCATTGTTAATTCCTTTGAATATGTTCAAGGGAACATGGACATATAGAAGAGAGAGATGGGTGAGCTGCTCAGACAGTAAAGGTGTTTTGCCCACGTCCGGGACCTGAGTTCAATCCTTGGAACCCACACAAAGGTAGAAGTAGAGAAACAACTCCACAGGGCTGGCCTCTGGCCTCCACTCTTATAGCACGGTGTGTGTGTTCCTACCTCTCTGACCCCATCAGCACACACAATAACAACTACAAAAAGTAAGTGCCATGAAGGCAAAGGTTGCTGTGGTAAACACTGCAGGGGAAAAAAAAAAAAAAGGAACTAAAAAGTTGTCATTAGACAATACTCAACAACCACTGCACCTAAAACCTAGAAGGCTATGTGTTAAAAAGCTAGCCTGGTTAAAGGAGCTACTACTGACACACACAGACACACACACACCTGGTTAAAGGAGCTATACTACTCACACACACACACCGAGCACATTTAGGAAATAACAGCAAAATTTAATTTATCCTGTTTCCAACCCTAAAAAAAATTCAAACCCAGCAAACATAAGAAACATCCCCTAGGTTCTGAAGAGTCATTAGTAGATGAGTCAGGGCTGAGGACTGAAGTCCTTATGATTCTGAGAAAGCCATACTCCTTCCCCCACACCTGCTCATCAAGATTTAGGGATCCCAACTTTACGCGGCAGCTGCGAGGTCAACAGAAACACACAAACACAGAAGTCGAAATTCGAGTTGTGGCACCTACGGCAGCCGGTCAGGGACCAACGGCGTTAGCTATTTTTGAAAACGCAGCTCCATCAAGTGTGGAGCAGAGGCCGTGCGTTCCAAGCGCACAAGCCCGCGACCTCACTCCCGCCGGCGAGCGCGCTCCGCACCGACCCGCGCAGGCCGCCAGCGCGGCCCCCAGCT
Source organism: Phodopus roborovskii (assembly GCF_943737965.1). Lineage (NCBI taxonomy): Eukaryota > Metazoa > Chordata > Mammalia > Rodentia > Cricetidae > Phodopus > Phodopus roborovskii. Next base: position 16,173,443 of record NW_026126413.1, read on the forward strand.
CGCTCTCGGCCGGCTCCGCACCCACCTTTCCGCCTCTTGGCCAGGGTGGCCTCCACCGGTAAAGGCCCAACCCAGCGCTCTCCATCCTCGTCCTCGTTCTCTTCGCTCCCCGCCGCCGCCGCCGCCGCCGCCAGTTCCCGCTCGCCGGGCTCCGCTCTGTCTCGATCCTCCGGGTCCCGGCGCCTCCGCCTCCTCTGCTGAGACTCGCTGCCGCTCTCCGCCGCCATGTTGCCCGACGCGTCAGAGAGGCGCGACACCCGAGCGGCGGCGGCGCAGCCCTTCCGGCGGCGGCAGAGGCCGTTTCCTGATTGGCTGGGCTGAGCCGGCGCGGATCCAATCAGAAAGCAGCGCGCGCAAACGACGCGGCCCGGCTGCTTTGAAGGGAAGGAGGGAGGAGGCCGCCCGGTGCCGGCGGGCGGTGAAGCTGGCTCTGGCCCGGTGAGCGGGGTCGGGGAGCGCAGTGACAGCCCCAGTTTTCTGTCGAGGATGGTAGCTCGTGGGTTTGGGGGTCCCAGGACCCCCCCATACCGGATGCTTACTGCCTGGGAACTGGACGCCCCGCTCCACTCAGCCTCCCGGGCCAGCGGCGTTCCAGAACCTACGGGGGTGTCCCAGAAGCCGAGGGGAGGGCGGGGTTGAAAGGAGCTTTGTGTTAAAAAGAACGAAGCAGATCTCCATCAGCCAGAATATATATTGGCTTTACTCTAATTTGTAAGGTGGACTCCCATTATTAGAATATTCTTTTTGGACCTGCGCGCACACGCGCGTCTGTGTGTGTGTGTGTGTGTGTGTGTGTGTGTGTGTGTGTGTCTGTGTCTGTGTCTGTGTCTGTGTCTGTGTCTGTGTCTGTGTTGTGTTCCGTGTTTCAATTTGCCTGTTCATGAACCGGTTCTAAATTTAACTGTTAGTATAGTTATATACAGCTGTTTTGGGATCTCTATGTTTGTGTATAGGTTTTAAAATTTACTCATGAAGGGGGGGGGACCTTTTTTGTCGCCTTTTAGACTTTAAGATAAAATAGTTGAAATTGGGGGAGAATTGACATCTTTACATTATTGACTAAAGGACATAGGAACATGGTATAGTGTCTCATTTATTTAGAACTGTTTTACAACCCTGTTGGTAACGTAATTCAATGAGTAAAAAGTACTTTGGGATGGTGTTTGTTCCGATTTTCACTTGACATTGTAACCTAGAAGTCCTCCTTGTTATTCCTCCATCTACATCCTTGAAATGACCTAACTTTAAGTCTCATAATATACGATCACTGCTATTATTTGCAGCAGCCATCCACCAACCTTGTGTCACCTTTACTTGAAAAATGATGACTGTCATCTTTTAAAATATGCTATCATTTTTTTGTTTTTGTTTTGTTTTGTTTTTTTGTTTTTTCTGAGACATGGTTTCTCTGTGTAGCAGCTCTGCCTGTCCTGGAACACTTTGTAGACCAGGCTGGCCTTGGACTCAACAGGAATCCAATTGCTTCTGCCTTCTGAGTGCTGGGATTAAAGGTGAGTGCCACTATACCTGGCTTATTATTGTTTTATTTGGATGACTAATTACTAATTTAAAAGTGGGCCACTATCCAGAACTATATTATATTCTTTAAGTTCTCTTATATAACCATTCCCCTGCTACTCTTAAATTTTTGGTTGTAAATCTTAGCCTTTAAGGGATAATCTATCTCTCTAGTTGTCCCTCACCCCTGAAACAGGGTTTTTTTCTTTTGGGTAGTCCTGGCTGTCCTGGAATTCCTTATTATACCAGGCTGTCCTTGAACTCACAGAGCTCCATCTGCCTCTGCCTCCCAAGTGCAGGGATTAATGGCATGGGCCAGCACCCCTGACTGTATCTGCTCTTAAATTTGGAATTCCTTCTCTGTACCCTTCCAACTTGATTACTTAGTTGTGATTCACTTAGTTGGAAGAAGTAATCCAAACAGGACTTCCACAAACTCTCACGACACATCTACTCACCTACTGGTATCTTACACTCTTACTATTCTACTGACCCTCCTATTACATTGGAAGAGTATTATTTTATATATCGATTCTTCAGATTCTTCAGTTGGTGGACACCTAGTTGATTCCATATCCAGCTATTATGAGTAGTACTGTAGCAAACAAGAGATTATAGATAGCTATCTTTTCAATAGTGGTTTCATTTGTTTGGCTATATGTCTAGTAGTGGAAATTCTGGATCCTATAGTAGTTTCTAGTTTTCTAGTTTTTGCTGTTACATCTATATTCTTTCTTTTCTCTAATGGCTGTACTAAAATATTCCCTCCAACAGTAGTGTGCTCATGTTTCTCAATGGATTTTTGTCTAGTAGTCACTGCTACTTTCAGCAAATGGTTGTTAAATGCATGTATTCTTTCTTTACTTTAGTTTTCTCATCAAGATGAAGAAAACTATAAAGGCTATGTTAGAGACTCAGCAAGAACTAGATCCAGATATTACTCCAGATACAGAAGTTATAGATACCGAGGAAGAACTTATTAAACAATGTGAAGAAATGTGGAAAGACATGGAAGAAGTAAGTATCAATTGATAAAAGTTATAGGTTAGTTAATATAGGACTCACTTAATAAACTTAGTTTCCCTATAGTTATTATTTTATAAGTTACATGTATTTTATACCTAAGAGCTAAAAGTATTCTCTTAAGAAACTTTGTACTAGATCAACTGTGGAAAGAGAAAAAAAAGGTAGTTCTGGTTGTCAAGGAGATTATTTTTCTTATAGGTACAATAGTCATTCATAATATTGTATATAATGTACCATTAACAATATTATGGTGGTGATACATACCTTTAATCTCAGTACTTGAGAGGCAGAGGCAGATGGATTTCTGTGAGTCCAAGGCCAGCCTTGTCTACAAATCGAGTTCCAAGACAGCCAGGATTGTTACACAGAGGAGCCCTTTCTGGTGGTGGGGAGGAATCAAAAGGTTTTTAAGGAGGTTCGAACAAAAGAACACAGAAGTTAATGAATGTAAGATTAGAGGGAATCACAAATTATTTTAATACCTGTTTTGGACCAGTAGAACATAGAAATAATATATAACTAAGAATTATGAGTAAAATATGGATACAAGTATTGAGCTTGAAGTTACATATGTCTTTGTTTTAATGAACTAGAGACACTTAATACATTATATTAATTCAGTAAACTTTCTCTTTAGCATGCAATAGTATATGATAGAAATCACAGATATGTGTAATACTTCAGTAGTGTCAGAACAGGAGTGAGGATGCATTTTTTATGAATGTAGCATCCTGTTCTTTCACTGAACTGTCAGGGCAGGAAAGATGAAGTATTTAAAAAAGTCATATGGCAAAATCTTTGGTTCTGTATATTGTTAGTGTACATACTAGATAATTTTTATAATTCATTTTTTTGTTATTTTTTCTCTGTTAAAAACTTGGATTTAACAATAACTTAAAAATTTGCAGAAAATTACTGCAACCAGAAATGAGGACAAATAAGAACTAAATTACTCATATTTTTACCTACCAAATACAATCATTAACATTGTTGGATGTTTTTAAAGTCAGACAAACAGTGTCTCTTGGAGGCTTATTTATGATCTTAATTACTTATTTTGTTTTTATTCTACAATACTTTCTTGTTCTCTTGCCTCCCATTTTTTCCATTATGTAGCTTATAATTCATGCTAGCTACTGGGTGTGTTAATTCTTTAATCTAGTAGTCACTATACTGTGGAGGGTGAGGTAGAGGAATCAGAGGCTCTGTATAGGTGCTTTACCACTGAGCTACATGTATGACTATTGCTCATTCCTTTTTATAAACTTACTTTGGAACCTGTTTGACTACCTTCCTCATCTTCTTGGGTGAAAACTTAAATTTAAATAGATTCATATCACATATTTATGTATGTATGTATATATGTATATGTATGTATATTTACAGAAGGGTGTTGTATAGGGCTAGTATAAAAAGAGAGGAGAAGGGAATTGTCTATGGATTTCAAGTATGTCACTTATTTCTCTTTACTTTTTAAATCAAGTGTCAGAATAAATTATCACTCATGGGAACCGAGACACTCACTAACTCAGACGCTCAGGTATGAACTTGTATACTGTTCTAGAAAATAGGTAAGCAAACTTAACTATTTTTTTGGAAAAAAGTTTGTTTATATTTATTCCAACATAGCAACTTTGTTAGTACGTATATTCTTTTTTAATTAAAAATTATTTTGTGTGTTTATGTGCACGTGCATGCATGTGATGGGGGTGTAAAGGGGGTGGAGGTGTGCATGCCACAATGTGTGTGTGTAGGAGGAGGTCAGAGCACAACTTAGTGAAGTCTGTTTTTCCTTCCACTTTTACAGGCTTCAGGGATTGAATTTAGCGGACCAGAAATTAAAACCAATAAACAAATCCAATGACCAACTATTTGTTGTCTCTAAGTAACACATTTATGTAGCAGATACCCCAAAACTTAATATCCAAGGATGGGAAAAAAATACCAAGGAAACAGAAAATGTAAAGAGACATGCTATCCTTATACTTGGCAAAATAAATTTCAAACCATAGCTAATTAGAAGAGATAAAATAAGAGATGCTACATATTAATAAAATGATTAATTCATTAAAAGAAATAATTGTGAACTTTGATGCACCAAATATTGGAGCTTCTAATGTTATTTTTTGTTTTTGTATTCATAAAAATGTTTTAGAGTCTGTACATATACAATATACTATATACTATAATAGGTCTAACTGGATATACCATTTTTAAAATGCATTGTGTTAATTAACCTATCATTTTCTTGGGAAAATGTGGTTCCCTTAATGTAGAAATTGAGACCTTACTGAATATGAATCACTGGACACTAGACCTACAAAGGAATGCAAGTGGTTTCCATCCGGTTCACCAAGCATTGACTCTGAGAGGAGTGTTTATATACCTGTAAACATGTACTGTCCTAAGTTACAGATAGCCAAAGAATATACTGTGGTCTGTTGTGTTACAGGTCCTTGTAGTGAGAATTTACCGCGATAGGTCCTCAGCTCATTTGTGAGTCTGATGACTCTCAAAGAGGACTCACAGGATTCCGTTTATAGTCTTCTTCTATAAACTTATATAAACTAAGATTTATTACAGTGGAAGGATGCAGGCAAGTCTGCAAAGGGGAAGGATGCATGGGTAAAGTTGAGAGGAAATGAGATACAAAGTTTTCAGGAGCTGTCTCACAACAGAATGATTTAAATTAGCCTGTCAATTTGTGATGTGAAGCATTGCCTAACGTTGGAGAAACTTAGTGTCCACAATTTTTCGTGTGAACTGTGATATAGGCATCCTCTACCTGGCAGATGTCAAAATACCAGAAGGTAAAACAGGTATCTAGCCAGAATAGTTTTGGCACTGTAAGCCACTCTTAAAGAGTTATGTGTTTGGAAACCATCTTGAAATCATTCCAAGTCAAGGGCTGATGCTGTGAGCAGGCCTTTTGAGAAGTAGTGGTTTCTGGTTTGCTTTGATACCTCATTTCTGCATGTATAGTTCCTTTGTACCTTTAGCATTCAAACTCAGTTTTCTGTGTTGTGTTTTTAAAGGCAGGGTCTCATGCAGCCTGCTTTGGCTTAAACTTGGTTGAGTGCTGATTTGCAAGCTGTCACTCTACCTGGCTCAGTCTTTTTTTCCGAAGCAAAAAGTTAGACATTTTTATGGAGAAAACTTTTATATTTTATTACTTTCAAAACATTATTGCTCTTTTATTATTAGAAAGGGTTGTTTAATTTTATTGCAGAATCAAATTTGACATTATCACACCAAAACACACTCACCTTAATTTGCCTCAGGATAAGGTATATACATTTTGTAAACTCTATTGTATTTTTACAATGCTTTTTATATGTGGCTCTGGAACCAGTCTGATCATTATCTTCATGCAAATATTTACATTTCTTTTTTGCAGCACGACTAAAAGCAGTTACAGTCTTTTGAAAGATCACAGGGAGGAAATGAACATATTTAACGAAAATTGGACTGAAATTTCGGGCAGGACTTAGCATCCTGTTTTTCTTTTCTTCAGCAGGGAAGATGTCTTGCTATGTTAGCGTCTTTGTTTATTTATGGTATATTTAGGAAATAAATGTTATGTGCTTAGGTTCTTTTAGTTTTGGTCATAAAGCAGAATTCTTTTCTTTTTTAATTTCATGTGCATTGGTATTTTGCCTGCCTGTATGTTTGTGTGAGGGCATCAAATCACCTGGAATGGGAGTTGTAGACAGTTGTAAGCTGCCGTGTGGGTGCTGGGAATTAAACCCAGGTCCTCTGTAAGAACAGCCAGTGCTTTTAACCTCTGAGCCATCTCTCCAGCTTCTGAAAAAGTCATGCATGAGCTATAGTTAGTATGGTAGTAGAATCTGTTTGGTGATGCTGTTTCAATAACTGCCTATTTTAGAATTAGCATTATGGTGTTGATTATGTTATCATCAATATTCAATGAGAAATACTTGAAATATCCTTTTTTTTTTTTTTTTTTTAAATAGCTCTCATTACTTATTATGCAAGCGAAATGTTTGACTGCTGAACTTGGTCATTGGAAAGAAAGAACACCTGAAAGTAAGATTCTCATTTTTAGGTTTATGTTTTTTTGTAAACAAATTAATGGCGTATTAAATTAATGGTCTCAATAATGACATGATCTATCTGTCCTTGAAATTGCCCATGGTCATTGATACTAGGAACCACTCCATTTTTCTTTCCTTTTACACATGTATAATAACCTGGACTATGACAACTTTATTATAGTGATTATTTTACCCTCAAAAACCTTGTGTTGAATTCAGTAGAAACCATGAACTGTTAATGAATGACACTTGCACAGTGGAAAAATTATATGCTTTTAGAATAGGGAACATGTAGTTTTTATGCTATTTCTTGACTTGTCCAATGGAAGCCAAATATATTTTCTGCCTATATTTAAAGAATAGATGACTTAAAATGTTACAGTTGTAATTCCTAACTAGTAGATATTTTATTATTATCATTATCATTACTGTGAAAGTTTAAGCTCCCTGTAGCATGTACTTTTGCATCTGGTTTTCTATATTGCTCTGTCTTTTTTCCCCATCTATCTTCTGGTTTTCATCCTCCTAATATTTTCCTTTGACTCCTCCCACCACAACCACTTTCAGTTTTAGCCTCCCTTTTCTATGTTATGCTTTGTGCCAGTTTGGGGGATTCTCCAGGTAGCAGTCCTAGGCTGTCTCTTTTTCTTTAGATAAAGAACTATAACCTTGGTTTCATTACTTTATTCATGCCAATTATTTAATTGTTTCACATTCTCATTACTACTTGTTAGCCTTTAATTTTAGCACTTCAGGTAGGTATATAGTATACAGTTGTAATTTTAAATTTTGCCTTAAACTGTGTAGACATTTTCCATTTTAGGATTATATTAACTTCTTAGCAATATTTCCTTTTTTGAGCATCCCTTATGCAGCTGTTGAAAATGTTGGTATTCTTTAATGTAGTGTACTCAGCTGTTATTGTTTTGTTTGTTTTTTCAGAGACAGGGTTTTGGCTGTGTAAACATAGCCTAAGGCTAGTCTAGAACTTAGAGTGTTTGTCCTTCAGGCTCCCATGTACTAGAACTGCAGGTGTGTACCACTGTTACACTTAGATTTAGTCAGGTGTTGTCTTACATGCTAAATCTGCATTATATTTTAAGCTTTTGTGTTATATCTATAATAATGACTTCTGAATTAGTTTACTAAGGTTGTGACAAAGGATCTTACAAAGTATAATGGGATATGTAACCTAAACATGGGAAACCCATTTTATCATAGCTCTGGATACCTAGCAGTCTGTATTAACCATTTTATTGTTATATACCTGTCAAAAGCAACTTAAGGAAGGACGGCTTTATTTTGCCTTAGAGTTCTAGGGAATATAGTCAATCATGGCAGGGAAAGTAAGGTGGACAGAACAAGAATTGGCTGGTCACTTTGTGTCCAATTATAAAGCAGAGAGAGATGGATGCTTATTCTCAATTTGTTTTCTGCTTTTTTATTCATCTGGGATCCTAGCCCATGAAACAGTAATGTACACATGTAGGGTGGACCTTTCCATTTCCATTAACCTCATATAGAAAAATCTGTCACAATCAGCCCAGAGATTTACTTCCATGAGAGTCTAAATCTTATACAATTGACAATAAAGATTAACCATCACACGGCCTAAGATGAAGTTATCAGCAAAGTTGACTTCTTTGGGGGGCTCTCCTTGACTTTAAATGGCCATTGTACTCAGCTTTCCTGAGTACAATGAGACTGAAGCAGTCCCTGAGATAAGTAACCTAGAAATGCCCTAGAAACTCTGATCTAAATTAGATGCACCTATTGCTTGGTGGCAGTGGTTATGTACATGCAACAGAGCAAACTGCTCCAGTCCTTAGCCCTGGAGCAGAGAAAAGAAGACCAGGGTCCCATGGTCTCCTCCAGAGTCGTGCTATCTATGATCCAATGACTGTCCACAAGGTCCCGTCTCCTTAAGGTTTACAGCATCTCCTTGTTAGGTAGTTCTGGGGATTGAGCCTTTAACCCATGGACCTTTGGGTCATCTTCTGTTGTTTTTATATGTGCTTCTCTGTGCCTGTCTCTGTCTTACTTTCTTTGGGTTAGGCTTCACTCCAGTGATAACAAGCTAGCTTAATTACTTACCAGTAAAGTCACATTTTGAGATTTTTGGTATTAGATTTTAATCATGAATTTGGGGTCAAGAACATATTCCAGTCCATAATAACTTCCACATATATGCCCAAACTAGGCTCTGCATCATTGGACTTAAAAATCTTTGTACCTCCTAGATTTTAGCTAAGATATTCAACTCATAGTATCCCTTGTTCTTCAGGAACTGATATTTGATGACTGATACATACATTTTAAATTTCTCCTGGGTTCTTCATATTTCAAACATAGCCAGTTACTAAATACTGAGCTTAGCTGCTGCTTCATTCATCAGTCCATTAGGTGAATATGATTGATGAACTTTTTGTTAGTTTCTTAACAGTGATGCTTTCATCATTGAAACTTTTAAACCTACAAAGAGACAAGTTGAACGAACCTCAGACTTAAAGACTAGCTTCAAACCGTTATTAAATTTTTTTAGTTTTAGATTTTTTCAAAGTTCTATAAAAGATCATTATTATTTCAGTTTTTGTAGATCAAGAATCTGAGCATATTTATAATCTTAAAGTTCCTGTAGGTTAGGAATCAACATAGCTTAGTTCTGTCCTCTGTTTAATGATCTCAAGGTTAAAACAATAGATACTCGTTGAAGACTACCAAGAGGTTTAGATCTACTTCAAAGCTTTTCTCAAGTTGTGAGGATGATGTATTTTCCTGTGATTGTAGAAAATCATGGTAGCTTCAGTGTGTGTGTGTGTGTGCAGAGAGCATACACACATGTGGCTGGGTATACCTATGTACAAGTGGGTGTAGAGGTCACTGCACAACCTTGGGTGTCGTTCCTTGGATATTATCTACTTTTGTTTTTTGAGGCAGGGTTTCTTATTGGCTTAGAACTCACCAAGTAGACTAGGCTAGCTGACTAGTGGATCCCAGGAATTTATCCCAGTCTCCCTGACACTGGGATTATAATTACATCCCACCGTTCCCACCGTGGTCAGTGGTTGTTTTATTTTTTTTTTTAACCTGGGTTCTGGGGATCAATCTTGTGTCCTAGTGCAAGACATTTATTTTACCAACTGAGCTATTATTCCAACCCTTACTCCATGTTTTTGAATTCCATCTGGTAGGACTGATGAAGACTGTGATTTAGTATAGACAGTCCTATCATGGTTTGTGAACCTTTACAGATTCAGCTTGGTTCTCCAGTGTCTTTTCTTGGAGTTGTACCTAATTTTGTTTCAGTTTTCATCTGGAACCATTGGAGAATGGGAAGATTTTGCTTTGTTTCTTGGCCAAGAATCACTTGATTGTGGAAGTCTTATGAGAAGACATGGGGGAAAACCAATCAGGCATATGACCTTATTATTTTTGTTCCAAGTACTTCTTCAGTCATTCTTTTTGATAGTTTATAGTAAATAACAATTTCTGTAAATTTGTCCCAGTCTGTGAGTATCTTTATTTCTTCATCAGTCTAAAAGACTATTTTCACTGACTACAATCAGACTTCTCTTACTTGGCACTTGACCAGCATGCTGCTTCTGCCTTCCTGGTTTCTAATGAGGGATGCACTTACTCTTATTTCTTCCCCTATAAGTGAGGCAAAATATTGTTTTCTGTCTATGTTTTTGTTGCTTTTCCTCATGGCTGCTTTTAAGTTGTTTTTTTTTTTTTTTTTTTTTTTTTTTTTTAAATTGCCTTTTGTGTGGCATAGGCTCTTTAGGTTTATCTTATCTGATGTTCACTTCCTTAAATATGTGGGGTTATATCTTGCAAAATTTGAGAAACTTTCTGACACTATTTCTCCATATTTTTCCAGTCTCCTCTTAACCCTTTTCTCCTTTACTGAAGTTCCAGCAATATGATGTTGTATCTTTTGTTACAGTCCTGTAGGTCTCCCCAAAGTTCTGTTTTCTAAATGTTTAATTATGGCAAAATACACATAAAATTTATTCTTTCACTAAGTATAGTCCTATGTATATATTCACATTGTAAACAGTCTCCAGAACTCTTTATATTTCATTTGTCAAAATGAGTTAGTACTTGTGCTAGCCAGCTGTCACTGAAAAATGTCTGGAATAAATGAACAATTTTTGGACAGTTAAAGTTTATTTGACTCCTGATTTCAGAAGTTTCAGTCCGTGGTTGGTTGGCTCTATTGCTTTTGGACCTGTGACAAGAGAAAATTTGGTGACTGTACAAGTTGGAGGAAATTGCTTAACTCATGGCAGCTAGGCTTCAGAGAGAAGCAAAAGGGTACCAGGTTCCAATGCCTTTGGGGCACCTCTCTATTGACCTACCTCAGAAATTCCTCTTAGGTCTAATCAGTCCCAAAGTTTGGCACCCAAGCCTTCATTCAACACATGGGTCTTTGTTATATACACCTATCCAAAACATATTAGTGTCATTCTAGTACTACTTATAGTACTAGATGAATTATTTTATACCATGGATATTCTGCTAGGTGAAAATAATATATATCTGATGTGGTATTCTTATAATACAATGACAAGAAACCTTTTGTGTTTGTGTATGTTTGTTTCCATATATAAGTCCATGTACATAGGATCATATGGAAAGAGAAAAGTACCTTATGATGAGTCTATCATTCAGCATTATTGAGAATGCTTTTAAGTTCTTAGGAAGGAAAAGATATAAAAACAAAATTTATAAATACCAAATTTATCCAATGTTATAAATTTGGGGGTTATATGAGCAAAGATATACATAAGTAGAATGAAAAAGAGTTACCTTAGGAAAGCCACAAAGTCAAATTCTTGAGAATAACTGACTTTTGTTTTATTTTTGTAGTAACTCCCATGACTGAAGATGTTTTGGTAACATTAGGAAAAGAAGAGGTGAGTTATTTATGATTTATAGTATTCCAAAATGATTTATAAATAGAACTGTTTTAGATCAGTTTATGACATAAGAATTAGGCTGAACCACTCCAAAAACACATTAAAATTTACATGTTTTATTGAACTAAATATTTTAGAGATTTGAATTTTCTTTATTTTTGCTGTTTGGTTTTTTGTTATTGTTGTCGTCATTTTTGTTTTCCAAGATAGGGGTTTCTCTGTATCTTTTGGAGGCTCTCTTGGAACTTGCTCAGTAAATCAGGCTGGCCTTGAGCTCACACACGAGTGCTGGGGATTAAAGGTGGCACCACCACCCAGCTATTGCTTTTGCTGTTTGTGTATATAGTTGTCCTGGTGTGAGTGAGAGTGTTTGGTGTGCATGTGGATGGAGGTCAGAGAACAACCTCATTGTCCTAAACGTCTACCTTGTTTGAGACAGGGTTTCTTTGTTGTCTGTCACTGGATGTGCCTGCTTTGCTAGCTCAGTAGCTCCTGGGGACTCTCCTGTTTGCCCTATTGCCCTAGGCATGCTGGGATTACAGGTTATGCTTTGGAGCTTTTTCCTCACCAGAAATTAATTCCTTGGAAGATTCTAGATGATTCTAGAGCAGATGGTTCTTGAGCAGGTGTCAATTTGGTGTCCTCTAGTTCAGTTCAAAATTCAATTTTTTGATGGATCATTCATTTCATGAAACTGTGTCTCACCAAAGATGACAATTACAGTAGTTAAGTTTTCTGTTGTACTTCTGACCAATTAATTACCACCAAATTTGCTTATCCCCCTCTTCAGGTATGAGTAGTTTTCTAGAGAGACTCTAGAGATTTTTTCAGAGAAATATGCTTACTTAATATAAAAGGTGTCATACACACACAAATACAGCTAAATAGCCAAATGAAAGAGATGTGATGTATAGATTAAGGTGTATAGGAAAGGGTATGGAACTTCTGTGTTTTAAGTGTGCTTGCTGCCATCCCAGACCCCCACTCCTCCTTGTATTTAGCTAATTAGAAGCCCCCTGAACCCAGTCCTTTTGATCTTATATGGAAACAGTGGGCAAGAATGAGCAAAATAAAAATAGAATGAGTTTGTAGTAGATTTACCATAGATGTGTTTAACTAGAAAGAGGAAAATTAAGAGTTTGTTTTTGTGATGTTAGAGAGCAAACCTAGGGAGGGCTCTGTGCATGTTAGACAGGAGCTCTGCCAGTGAGTCCCATCTTAGCCTTAGTCTTTTATCTTAATGAAGGGATTGCTAGTGAATACTGTCATGCTTTCTGAATCCATTGCAACAGATTTCTTTTAGTCTATTGAAGCAGTGACTTAAGGGTTCTCAAAGAGCTGGCTTTGGGCATTATTGTGTTCGTCCCCTTGGTCCTCCTCACGTCCCTTCACCCTCCCACATTCTTTGAGTTTTGTTCCTCATCATCATCTCTTTAACTTAAGAGTCTTACTTCTTTTCTTTTTTTTTAAGTTTATGATAGAAAACTAGATTAGAGTGCTCCTTTGTTTTTTAACAACGTTTTAGAGCTACAAGTTATTCTCTAAATGTTTTTTAAAGGTTTGTTTGCTTATGTATTTTAAGTATGGGTTCGTTGTCTGCATGTACGCCTGCACACCACAAGAGGGCATCAGATCCCATTATAGATGACTGTAAGCCACCATGTTGTTGCTGTGAATAGAACCCAGGAATTGTAGAACAAAACAGTCAGTCCTCTTAACCACTGAGCCATCATCTTTCCAGCCCTGCTCCTAGAAATTTTAATGTGTTTTTATATTTTAGTAACAGTAACTTATGACTGAAATTAAAATTTCTCAATTTCCTATTTATTGCTTGTCTCATAGATTAGAGATTTTCTTATTGTCCATATATTTGTAGTTTCCTACTTTTCTGTGTTAATTTCTAATTTGATTGCATAGTTAGACTGTACTTAATATAGAATTGATGTGATATTGTTCAGCTTAGCCTGTTATTCATCTCATTGATACAGTGATAAAATATCTACTCTTAATTTTTTTTCAAATCCTACTTTTCTGTGGTCTTATTTTCCTCCTTTCTTGGTTTAGTTTGCATTTTTAAAGATTTATTGATTGATTTTTTTTTTTTTTTTTTTTTTTTTAAGATTTACTTATGTATATAGTATTCTGCCTGCAGGCCAGAAGAGGGCACCAGATCTCATCATAGATGGTTGTGAGCCGTCCTGTGTTGATAGGAATTGAACTCAGGACTTCTGGAAGAGCAGCCAGTGCTGCCATCACTGAGCCATCTCTCTAACCTGTATTTTTTTAAAAGCCATTTTATTATAATATTAGATTACTAGTTACTAATAGTTATTACTATTTCTTTCCTTAATTTTTTTTTAAGTTACTTTAGAATTTATAATGCACATCTGGCATATCTGTAACTTACAACTGATTTAAAGTTAGAAAAAAAGCTAGTGGAATCTCTAGTAATACAGAGAATACAATACTAGTTAATATAGTCTTCCAAGAAAAGAGTGTTAGATAAGAGGTCAAAGTTTATTGTAAATCTGTTTTACATGACCTTCTGTGTTGGTCAGGTATCTCATATCCATGCCTCAGTACCTTTGAATTTAAATTTTGCTCTGTCTGGAATTTTCTTTTACTAGATAGTAACTTTCTTTGTTTCTTTTTCTTTTCTTTCATTTGGCCTTTTCTTTTCCCCTTCTAGTACTTACATGTTATCTGGCCAGCTTTCCACATTATAATGCCTCACAACAACTCAATCTTGCACCTTACAATTTCATTTTTTTTCTTTTTTAAATCTCTGGTATATACCAATGTTGCAGTTGTTTATTCTTTAATTTTCTGGGCATCGCTTTGTTGTCTTCACACCTGCATTCCGGCCTCCTTCATCCATGAGTGTTGAGTAACAGGCTGAACCAATACTGAAAGAATCATATTAATTTTGTTTGCCTTTAGTTTTAGATGCCCTTATTAGGGAAGAGGGGCTGGAGAGATGGTTTAGCAGTTAGTGCTCTTTCAGAAGACCCAGGTTCAATTCCCAGCACAAGCATGGCAGCTCACACCTGTCTGGGACTCCAGTCCCAGAGTTTCTGACAAGCCTCATAGAGACATGCATGCTGGCACACACACATAAACATAAATAACAGAAGAAAAAAAATGAACTAAACCTCGTTAGAAAAGAGACCTAGTCTACTAAAAATAGTTCGCTAATTTAATTTTAGTTTGAAATTAAAATATTTGTCTTGAAACTCCTTATATTTTATATTTATTATTGGTGTGTCGACAAAACTTACCACCTGGGTGCTGTATATTTACCATTTTAAATTCTTTCTGGTATCCATTTTTACATTGAGTTATTATAGATCAATTTCATTATCATTCAGGAACGAAACTATGTATAAGCCAAAAGGCTTATCACTAACTTGCAGTTTTTTTATTTTAGTTCCAAAATTTGAGATGCAATCTTGAAATGGTAGTATCTACTATTCAATCAAAGAATGAAAAGTTAAAGGAAGACTTAGAAAGGTAAACTTCTAATTTCTGTTAATCACTGATACAGAGTTGGCACTGAAATTTGTATTTGACTGTATTGTTTTCCATGTTTAAAGGGAACAACAGTGGTTGGATGAACAGCAACAAATCCTGAAATCTCTTAACATATTGCACAGCGATTTGAAAAACCAAGTTGTGACATTTTCTGAATCAAGGTACTTAATATTGTGTTCCAGATTTTTTCAAACAGATATTTTTTTTTTTTGAGAAAGTATTTTTCATATTAAAGTAGATTAGGGGTGGCCCAGTTCAAGCTGCCCACTGTCCCTCATCTCCCATATGGTGGTATGAACAAGGGGGAGCCCTCCCTTCCCCGCCCCCACACCACCATCTGTGGCAGCTGTAGCGCTCTGGAAAGCAATCCCTGAACCTCACCTGGACGATTTAGAGCTGCCCCTGCCGGTGATGGTGCAGGTGAGCCTCCAGAGGGCATAAATGTGGGAGAGCTGGCACCATTTCTCATCTGTTGTTTGGGCAGGGCAGAGATCCCCGCCCCCGCTCCCACCCTCCCCCCATCCTCATGCCTGGCTGCCTGTACCACTCAGGAGAGCAAACCCTGAACCTCACCTGGGTACCATAGTTGTGCTGATCCTGTCGATGGGGACACAGGTGAGCCTGTCCTGGTTTCATGAGAGTGGGAGAGCTGGCCTCACATCCTTTGTCTGCTATGTGGTGGTGAGGGAGAAGGAAATGCCCCCCCCCCTTTACCATATGCAGAACTAGGAGAGTGGGCCCTGTACATTACGTGGGCAACACAGTAGAGCTGGCCTCTCATCTACCATATGGTGGTGTGGGCAAAGGAGAGAAGCCCCTCCCCCATGCCCCTGAGGCCCGTGATAGGTGGGAGACAGCCCCTGAGGTCACTAGAGAGACAGTTGGCCCTGTCTCTTACCACGTGTAGCACTATGCAGAGTGGTCCCTACATCTCCACTTGGCAACACTGTAGAGCTGGCCCAGTAGTGTTAAGTATGGGCAAGTCAAGCCAGAGGTCATGAGGGCAGGATAATCAGCCCCACCCCTTGCTGCTTACTACAAAGGCTGAACTAGCTGGGGCAGTACTAGAGAGTTTACTCTGGTATTGAGGATGAAGGATAGGTGGTGGGCTGACCAACCCAGCCAACACCCAGACCTAGAACCAGAGTTGGCCCATCCCATCCATCCACCCCAGCTATGATCAGCTGGAGCACATGAAGGGGTTGTCCTGTAGACCCAAAGTTATGGGATCTCCATAACACAGAACAACAGGATACAGAAGAGGAGCCCCAGTGAGGACCCAGTATTGACGATGTAACAAAACTAGAGACCTCAAACCACCAATGACTCAATTCGGTGAACACTTGCACATAACAGTATATGGGTAAAGGACTGTGTGAGTCACTGTGTCTGCCACGGTTCCCACAGCAAGACTTTTTCTTTTCTTTTAAAGTTTATCTTGGGGGGTGGTGTTACAAAGGTAGAGGGCAGTGGGAAGGGATGGGGAGATGAGTGGGATCGAGAAGCATTGTGTGAAATCCACAAGAATATAAAAACTTAAATTTGAAAAAAGTGGCTCAGTTTACTAGGAATCGTAACACTCGTCCTAATTTTTGCCAGCTATTGGTTCTTTCTTGTTTTTTGAATATTTAACTTGCTATACTAGTTTCACTACATGTTATAGAATATTATCTAATTATGTGGATCAAATGAAGTTTCAACAGCTTTGATCAGCTTCATGTATAAACAGAGGCATGCCCTAATGTATTTTATCAGTTAAACATTTGTCTTATTTTTTTTATTGTTAGAATCTTTAATGAGCTGAAAGCTAAGGTGCTTAGTATAAAAGAGTTTAAGGAGAAGCTCCTATGTACCTTGGGTGAGTTTTTAGAAGACCATTTTCCTCTGCCTGATGGAACTATTAAAAAGAAAAAGGTAAGTTTTAGACAAGGTATTCTTTTAGATTGTTATCATTATAACTGTTGTGTGTGTAAACAGAAGCAAAGGAATGAAGGCGTAGTGAGACATACACAAATACACCTTCATCTTATCATAGTTATTAAAAAATTAAGGCTCCTTTACCATTTAATAAAATGGAGTTGGTTAAAAGCACGCTTACAAGTTTTACATTTTATTTATTTGTATGCATATGGTGTGTGCACACGGTGTGCACATGCTTATGTTGCACAGCTTGTGTGTGGGATTCTCCTTTTCCTTCCACCACATCTGTTTATCTCTGTCTGTTTCTGCTTCTCTTTATCTGGCCAGCATTGATACTGTTTTAGTGGGCTGCCATGACCAAATACCAGAGACCCTGGCATAAAAATGAATTCTATTTTTCTCTAAAGTCTAGAAGTATAAGATCAAAGTACTATCAGAGTTAGTTCCTGTTGAGATCCATTCCTGCCTGGGAGTTGGCACCTTCTCATTCTGTTCTGCGTGCAGGGAGCAAAAGAATTTTTTAAGTTCTCACTGTCTTCCTATTACAGAACACACACACACACACACACACACACACACACACACACACACACACACAACCTACCTACTTACCTACCTACCTACCTACCTATCTACCTACCTCATTTTGGGTTTGGCCCCTACCCTGATGACTTATTTCCTAGTTATGGTTCTGTTTGCATACATAACTTTTTCTGAGGTTCAGCACAAACACAAATTATTCGAGTTAAATAATTCCACTTACAACAATGAACTGCACAACTTCATGATGAACACAAAAAAGAAAGCTAAAAACTCTGCTGAGCATTAACATGTTACTGAGTCATTAACATGTTTTTTACTGAAATGGAATCATTGTTCTAAACACAGTATGTGTAGAAACATTGATGGCTAATAGGAGCAGTGGAATTTTATACTTGTTAGTATACTATGAATGATAAATGTGATTTTAATTAACTTTGATGGAAGAAAAATGAAGTTCAAATGTTAAACTTAGGTAAATATTTCTTCGCTTCAAATGATTTGAGCACTAGAGAGAGACTTCTAAAGAAAGCAAACTGAAAAATATTCAATATTCTAAGTTTGTGTAACTTCATCCCTCAATTTTAAGTAGTATGAATTTAATGATATGGAAATGAGAAAATTCACATTCTTCCATGTTTACCCCTATTCAATTTTGTGTTGTTTTTTTACTTTCAGTATTTATATTGTCTCAAAAAACCATGATAAGTATGTGTATTTTAGCTTTTAACCGATTTTATATTGGATTCATTACTTATTTTTATCAGTTCTTAAATTTCAGCCAGTAATAAAGCCTTTTTTTATTTATTAATTTTATGCATTTTGGTATTTTGTCTATACATGTGAGTTATAGAAGGTTGTGGGCCACATGTGCTAGGAATTGAACCCAGGTCCTCTGGAAGAGCAGTCCTAACTCCTAACCACTAAGCCATCTCCCCAGCTCCTTAAACCAATCATTTTTAACCACATGATTTGTTTAAAAAGAATTTCTGGGGAGTGAAGAAGTGGCTCAGAGGTTAAGAGCAGTATCTGCTCTTCCAAAGGTCCTGAGTTCAATTCCCAGCAACCATATGGTGAGTCACACCTTCTGTAATGAGACCTGCTGCCCTCTTCTGGCCTGCAGAAATGTATGCGGGCAGCACACTATACATAACAAACAAATCAATCTTCAAAAAAGAAAAAGAGTAATTAAGAGAGAGCTAGCCAAAAAGAAGTATGAGCCATTGGCCAAACAATTTATAATTAAAAAAAAAAGAATTTCTGAGACTTCAGCAAAGCTATTTAAATTGAATCATGTCTTGCTATTTGCTAGTCAGTTCTGTAACTGCTTTCTCCACTAATAATAGTGTTTTAACTATTCTCTTTTATTTAGCAAGGTGTTAGATTTTGAGATCCAGCTTTACTCAGTTATCTTTACTTCAATAATAATTTTGTCAGGCAGATCTCAGTGAGTTAAAGGCTAGCCTGGTCTACAGAGTGAGTTCCAGGACAGCCAGGACTGTTAATAGAGAAACCCTGTTTCGAAAAAAACAACAAAAAAGGAATAATTTTGTTTTGTTCTCTGTTCATTTTCTCTCTCCATCTTCCTCCTTTTCCCCTTCACATTTTACTATGTAATCTAGCCTGGCTAGCCTGAAACTCACAATATAGACCAGGATGGCTTCAAACTCATGAAGTTGTGACTGCTTTTTCCTCCCAAGTGTTGGGGATTGATGGTACATGCCAGTGCCATGCTTGGCCCAGTACTTTGGGATTGTAGGTGATGTAATGCTCAGCAGTTGGCAAGATTAAATGGATGTCCAGAAATTTAATGAATAGCATTTGCAGTTATCAAAGCAAGTATTATTTTATTCTTGATGGGTGAATCACACTTAGATCATTTGGGAGACTAATTTCTAACTTTAATTATAGTTATGAGGGATCTCAAATCTATGTCTTGAGAAAAAGAGTCGAAGGAACTAAGGAGAATTAATATGAAAAACACTTGAGTATTATAGTCACTATTTTTCAATTTTTTAATGAGTTATTCTGTGTTATTTAAAGGGAAAAATTTCAGTGAATTGAGTTCATGTTAGGAACTGTTGAGATCTATGGGGAGGTTACAAGGAATGGAAGGCTCCTTTAGAAGCCTCTCTGAAATGTAATAGAATACTATCTGCTTGGAGAATTTTTGTCTGGTTCAAACATATTACTTTATTTTATATTCTTATGTACAATATGTGTAATAAAATGTATGTTTGTGGATAGCTTGGATCATATCTTATAATAACTATAAAGGCTTTTCACTGTCTTAGAAGATTTTTCTGTTGTTTTTAAGGATCTAACGTATACTATAAAGTTGTTTACTGTCAGAATTTGACTTTAATTACCTTCTATAATTATAACTAAGAAATGGTTTTGTCTTGTAATACATAGTTCGATTTCTGCCAATATTAATTATTTTATTATTTACATTTCTCAAAGAAAAACACTCAAGAATCAAATGCACAGCTGATAACACTAAATGAAATGATAGAGGTAAGTGTTTTTTGTTAGAGCTATCCCTTCAGTGAACAATTAGACTTAATGACAAAAAATGCTACCTAGATTTTCTATTAAGAATATTTGATTCTTGATGGTTGTGGTGGCGTACACCAGTAGGATTTGTTGAAGGAGGCAGAGGCAGGAGGATCACAAATTTGAGGTCAGCCTGTGCTACACATTAAAAAAACAAAACAAAACAAAACAAAAAAACCCAAAAAGGCTGGGTGGTATTGGTGCCTCACCTTTAATCCTAGCACTCGGGAGGCAGAGGCAGGTGGAGCTCTGTGAGTTCAAGGCCAGCCTGGTCTACAGAGCAAGTTCCAGGACAACTAGGACTGTTTCATAGAGAAATCATGTCCTGAAAAACCAAAACAAGCAAGCAAACAAAAATAAAAAATAAAAAAACCCAAAGAATATTTGATTCTTTAATAGAGTTTCTTACTTCATTTACTATTTGCAGCCTACTGTCTTGAGCTGTTATTCCGATAGAATTTTAGTTTACAACTCAGTCCTGTACCTAAAATATATGAATGAATATAAAAACTTTTCCTTATGTAAATACTTCCTTTATTACAGTGGAAAGACTAAGTCTAACCTTTTTAGTTTAGCTTTTATTTTGTTTTATGAATAGATATCTTTGGCATTGCAAAAATGAATTTAAACTTTGACCAGGTTATTAAATATATGAATTGCTTTAGAAAACCTTAGGCAGAGAAGTCTATGAAAAGTAAGTAGTGTGTGCTTTGTAATTGTTTTCTTTTCTTGAAAACATTTTTTTATATAATGTATTTTGCTGGGTCATGGTGGGACAGGCCTTTAATCCCAGAGGCAGGTAGTTCTCTGTGAGTTCAAGGCTAGCCTGGTCTACAAAGTGAGTTCCAGGACAGCTAGGGCGTTACACAGAGAATCCCTGTCTCGAAAAACTAAAAAGAAAAAATATTATCTGAAATATATGGTTATAAATTTTAATGATATGGATTCATTATAAAACTTAGAAAATGAAATATGTCTCTGCAGTTCATATCAATGACAAAAATAAATAATAGGTAAGGTACAGTTTAGTGGAAAAATTAACATACTCATTTTAAATGAGTTTTCAGCATATTTCTACTATCTTGTATTAGAATTTTAATTAATGTAATCTAATAAAAAGTAGAAATGTAAAATAATATTTTATTTGTTTAGTTTCTGTGGCATTGGGATGGAATGCAAATCCTTACCATAGACAAATGCTGTAACACTGAGTACAGCTTTTATGACCTTTTAAACTGTATTAAAATAAACAACTACTCTAAAATATGAAAATATTTCTTTAACATGATACTTAAAGGAGATTCTGAGCTTTTCATTCCCTAGGAATGAAAAATGTTGGTAGTCAACACTTTTATTTCATTTTTAAATATTGATATTATGATATATGATTAAGATTAGAGCTTGAAAGGTTACTTTAGTCACTTTTACAAAACTTTGTATTTGTATAAATTATGCCTTTTCATAATGCTTAAAATAATAATATCTAATTAGAATTTTTACCTGGCAATTAATGATTGGTCATGAATTATGTGTACCTAAGCAATCCCTAACCCCTCTAAGTTCTAATTACATAAATTGTTAAAGCACTGGGAGGTAGATGAAGAGGCAAAATAATAAAAGACATATAGCCTTTTGACCATATATTATGAAGCAATAGTTTTCAAATAATTAAATGTTATTGCTGTATGAAATATCTCTGCAAATGCCAGTTGGTTTGTAGAAGACCATTGATTCTTAGATCCCATTAGCTAGCTTCTCTTAACTTTCTGGTGATGACAAAACTTGGTTTTCTTTTCTCTTATTTTTTAATTAAAATTGTCGATAACATACAAAATAATAAGTTTGAGTATGATATTTTCACATTCATGTATCATTGTGCCTTGCTCATTTTTGCCCCAGTTACTATTTTGTTTTCCTTTCTACCAAATAGTCTTATTTTGTCTTTCTTGCCCTTATCAACTCTCTTCTGTCCTCTTCTCCATGTTTCTTTCTTTTCAGTATAGTTCTCCCTAGGATGCTTTCACACCATTCATAGTTACACACATCTACACACTTATGCTCCTTTTAAATCTAGATTCTGCATAAAGGAAACAGGATTTTTGTCTGTCTAAGTTGGGCTTATTTCACTTAACATGATATTCTCTAGTTTCATTTTTCTGTAAATGGCATAATCTCATTTATTATAGATTAATAAAATTATATTGTGTGTGTATACACACACACACACACACACACACACACACACACACACACATATATATATATATATATATTTCCTTTAACTTATCTGTTGATGCTCACCTAGGGGGTAATCCTGTTTTTTCAATACCTTAGAACCTAATAAGAGACACCACTTCATGTGGAATATGGTTTGGGAAAAGGTGCACTCAAAGTTCTTCAAATTTGGTTGTAAGCTCTTGACTTTTTGGTGTTGTTTTGTTTGTTTGTCTTCAAGACAGGGTTCTCTAGCTGTGGGACCTGTCCTGAAACTCACTTTGTATACCAGGCTGGCCTCAAATTCACAGAGATCTGCCTGTCCTCTGCCTCCCCAGTGCTGCGATTAAAGGTGTGCACCATGACCTGGTAGCATTCTTGGCATTCTTGATAAAGCAATGAGACATTAACGGAGAGAGTGAAGAGAATAATGATGGCTAACTTAACTATTTTGAAGAATAGATGTTTTAAGGGGTTGAATTGATGGCTTTTCTCCTCCAAGTATTGACTCTTGCTAGCTTTCTTTTGAAATATGTTGTGCCGTTTGTCAAATTTTAATATTTTTCCCCTTTAGTGACAGGGATAAAACCCAAGGCCTTCCTTACGTAGCTAGCTAAGTTTTCTACACCTCATCTATATAAATTTTAATTCTTACGATTTTTGCCCTTGTGCTAAGGGAATTCTATTAAGAGCAGTAGGAAAGTTGTAAATATTCTTAGGCAGGTTTTAGGAAATGTTTTCATTTTCATACATATTCTATCAAACAATATAGTCTTTAAGATTAGATATTGCTTAAGTACATGAAAGTAATGTTTATGAACAGTGGTTCAAGGAGAATAGTGTGTTTTGGTAGATACTTGAATGTTTTATGAAAGTATGTAGATTTTTTTTCCAGAAAAAGTTCACTTTTAATAATTTTTTTCTTAGATGCTTATAAATAGAATGTTTGATGTTCCACATGATCCATATGTTAAAATTAGTGATTCCTTTTGGCCACCATATATTGAGCTGCTTCTGCGGAATGGAATTGCTTTGCGACATCCAGAAGATCCAACACGGATAAGATTAGAAGCCTTCCATCAGTAAAATGGTGGTCTGTTTTCACACAATATGGAATCTTCTTATCCATGGATAAAGAAAACACACAACTATTTAAATAAAGAATATTATTTGCAAATCAAAGGCATAGTGCATCTTCCTTTTTTGTTTCAAAATATACGCTAATGAATCCCAGCTGGCATTGGGTTTTCTGAGTTCTAACCAGGTTTATAAATCTTCACCACCATACCCTGTCCATCTTTGTTTTGTGAAATGACTTATATTGCTGTTGTACATGTTCAAAATGGGACTTTTCAATTCATTCAGTATGTTGAAGTTTTAAACTGTGTGGGTAAGAATGCAAGTAAGAATACTCTAGACCTTTAAAGCATTTAATGTACCTTAGCTCTGAATGTGTGATTTTGAAATAACAAAAAAAAAAAAAAAATGAAAAAAAACCCTAGCAATAAAACAACAAAATTTATAATTTTGCTAATGTAACATTTTTCTTTATAAACTTGCTTCATTATCATTTAAGCTTTTTGAGTTCCATTTGGTATTTAATATTATGAAAACTTATTTAATTTGGAGTTTTTTTTTTTTCCCTTGTAGTGAGGATTGAACTCAGGACCTCATGCATGCTAGGTAAGCAATCTGATAGAGTAAATGGTAAATTTTCAAATCTATTTTATGTATAGGCTTTACTTCTAGATGTGTTATAAATTGAACTATAAAAAGCTAATATTCAGCTGGGCATGGTGGTACATGCCTTTAGTCTTAGCTCTTGAGAGGCAGAGGCACGCAGATTGCTGTGAGTTTGAGGCCAGCCTGATCTACATAGTGAATTCCAGGACAGCCAGGGTTATGTAGAGAGACTGTCTCAAAATACCAAAACATACAAACATATAAACAACTAGTGTGTAAAGCTGGCTTGAATTTTCATTTTTCTTTCTTGAAGTAGGTCTCCTGTAGCCCTGGCTGTCTTTGCTAACCCTCCAGCTTCCTAAGTACCTGGACAGCAGGTTGCTGTGTGTGGATTGGAGCCCATGGCCTTACTCATGCTAAGCAAGCACTCTGCTAACAGAGCTACACCTTCAGCCCTGAAAACAATTTTAATAAGTATGTGCTAGATAACTGATCATTAAAGCTGAATATTCTATATTTTTCTAGGAACCTAGCTATTGATGGTGTGATATTTTACAAATATATAATAATTTTCCCAGATAGATAAGATAGTCTAAAGATTGTACAGACTCTAAGCTAGGAAACTCTAAACTTAGTTTAGATCAGGTTTTCTTGGAGCCTGTGCGTGCTTTTGTTCTCTGTATTCTACTGACTGTAAGTCACACTTTTCTTGTTTACTATATTTACTCCTGTTTTTAAAAACAAGCAATAGTCTAAGTGTGATAGCGCACTCTAAAAAAATAGAAATACTTTTACTTATTTAAGTTGTTGGGGTGCTGAGGATATAACTCAGTTGATAGAGTGCTTGCCTAGAGAAGGCCCTTGGAATCCTTAGCACAGAATAAAGCAGCTTGTGCTCTTGGTGTTTTTGTTTGTTTGTTTGTTTATTGTTTTTGAGACAGTCTCACTCTATAGTTCAGGCTGGCCTAAAAATCAGTCATATTCCTCACTTACCTCTCTTCTGTGATGGGAGTACGGACATGTGGTACTACGCCTAGCTTAGGATGCTTGCTGTTTAAGCTACCAGAAAAGATTGTGCCCTGAGGTTCCTGCTTACAAGTAATACTAAACCACCCACTTTGGGGGAAAAAGAACTTATGGTACTGGGATATAGGTCAGTAAAGTGCTTGTCTAACATTTAAAAAGCCCTTTGATCATAGCACCACATAAACCAGGTTTGGTGGCATATGTTTATAATCCCAGCAATGGGATGGTAGAGGCAGGAGGGTCAGAAATCCAAGGTGATCTACACCTACAGAAGGATGTGAGACCCTCCTGGGTTACATCAACAATCTCTCATCAATAACTAGCCAAATATCTGAGAAAAATAACTCGAGGAAAAACTTGCTTGGGCTCAAAGAGTTTTAGAGATCAGTTCATGCATGGTTGGCCAGCTACAAAAGACCTGCGCATGTGCATTGTTTAAAGGTCACAGTTTTGTGACCTTCCACTGGTGGCACTCAGTCGGTATGGGAAAATTGAGTCCAATTGCAATTGCCAGTCAAATTTACAAAGTGAATAATATGCATGTCCCCAAGGCAATGGTTCTATGACTTGGTCCATAATTATCATAAAAGTTAGAACTAATTAACTGATCTGTTCTCTTCAGTAACTCTGAGCTCATTAAAAAGTAACATCCTCACTACCATCTGTAGGTGCCCCAAAGGTAATTGCTGAGGTTGTTCCCAATATATCTGGCTTTGCTCTCTCAAGTATTTTCTCTATGAATAAAACTTTTACTTGCTTACTTTGCATGTCTGTTTATAACTTTTGGTTAATGAGAACAAAGGCCTAGACCAAATCTCCCCAGTCAACCACTCCAAAAGTGAGGCAGAAAAGTCTTAATAGTCACACAAGAAGATACAGAAAATAACTTTGCCAAGATCCAATATCCATCTGTGATAAAATTTATGAGCAGTTTGTAATTGGGCGGGGTGAGGACTAGAGGGGGATCTGACACCTTCTGGCCTCCAAGAACATACACCTCTCAGTAAGGTATCTTAGACTTGAGAAAAAATATGTGCAGAATCATATATAATTAGTGGGGAGAATGGA
The DNA here is from genome assembly GCF_943737965.1 of Phodopus roborovskii. Lineage (NCBI taxonomy): Eukaryota > Metazoa > Chordata > Mammalia > Rodentia > Cricetidae > Phodopus > Phodopus roborovskii. Next base: position 16,199,502 of record NW_026126413.1, read on the forward strand.
GATGTTTTCTCTAATATCCAGAGCAAGGCAAATGTATTCCCTTATCATTCAGTGTCATATTTAATGCACTAAGACAAGAATCCTGGGAATCAAGAAAAAAATCTCTTTGAACAAAAATTCATTGATAGTAAGGTTGTAAGGCACACAATTTCCTAGTGTCCAATGTTTAATTTCCTGTATATCATCAGTTAACACTTAGAATTTTAAAACTGAAAATCTTTTATCAGCACTCCATAAGGAAAATAAGACATGTGATGTGATGATTAATTTCAGTGGCCTGGAAATCCAGTCACCTATAGTTTGTAGTCGTGTGGGGAATATCATAGATTACCTGAGGTACCACTGTTTGCAGCACCATTGCTTCCAATGAAACCCTGTACTATACAAAAAGGAGGGGCTGCTGGGATGGATCCGTGGGTAAAAGTGCTGACTGTTAACCCTGAGGACCTGAGTTTGATCCCTGATTCCCACATGGTGGAAGAGGAAAATGACTTCTGAAAGCTGTCCCCTGACTTCAGTGAGTCATGTCAGGTCACATGCATGCTCCCCCCAAAAAATAAATGTAAGAAAAAAGGGGGACCATGCTGAGCATGAGCACTCACCTCTGTTTCTCGACAGGGTGTAATTTAAATAGATTCATCAAGCTCCTGCTTCTGTGTCTTCCCCACAGCGATGGACTTTCTTAAACTGTGAGACAATTTCTCTCTTACATTGCTTTTTTTTTTCAGGATATTTTTCCCACAGGAGCTAAAAGAAGACAGATTAGTACTGGGAGAGGACTTACTGTGATAAACATGAGCATATGGTTTTTAGACTTTTGATACTTTTTTGTGAGAGGGATGTGGAATAGTTTGGAATTTTGATCAGAAGAGCCCAAGTATGCTGGAAGAAGAGCTTAATGGGCTACTGTGGAAGCTTGGGGGACAAGACTGCTGAGAGGAGCGTGCATGGTGGAGGCCCAGCTCATACAGGCCATGGAGGGAAACTGCTTGCTGCCTTGCTCCCCATGGCTTACTTATCCTGCTTTCTTACAGAACCCAGGACCATCAATCCAGGGGTGGCACTACCCACAGTAGGCTGGTTCCTCCCCCATCAATCACTAAAAAGAATGCCCTTAAAGAATTGCGTATAGCCTGATCTTATGGAGGCATTTTCTCAATTGAAGCCTCTTCCTCTCTAATGACTATACCTTGTGTCAAATGACAAAACTAGCCAGCACAACCCTGAAGAAAAATCTGTGCTGCACTGGCCCAATAAGAGATACTCTGAGGGCAAAATCCTATCCACTGGACACTCCATCTTGTGAAAATCCAAACCTATTTGCTCCTAAAAAAAAAAAAGATTACTAACTAAGGAGAGTGTTTCCCCAGCGTCAGCATACAGAAACTGAGAGTATAGTCCAAGAGGCCAGGCTACATACTCTTAAATCCCTCCCCCAGTGACATACTTCATCTTCTGAACCGTCCCCCAAACACTACTACCAACTGGAGACCAATGTTTGCATACCTGAGCCTATGGGGCACCACAGTAAGCATGCAGTCACAGTAAACATGAATGCCATGGAGTTTTCATGATTTCAGAAGAACTGGGACCAGGCAATGTGTGGCAGAATCAGAGTTCTGAAAGAAGGTTCTGAGAAGCTATTTTGTTAATGGGAAGCTAAATTGTAATAGAAGAATGCATTCCAACCCTCCCCCGACCCCAAGGATCTGCAGAGGAAAGCTTCGGTAGAGTACAACTGATCAGACCTTGTGGGAGCTCACAGACTCTGTACTGACAGCTGAGGAGCCTGCATGGGACTGAACTAGGCCCTCTGCATGTGGGTGACAGTTGTGTGGCTTAGTCTGTTTGTGGGACCCTGACAGAGGGACCAGGAACATGAGCTAGTTTTTGGAGCCTATTCCTTATGGTGGGATGCCTTGCTCTGCCTTGATGCAGGGGCCTTGGTCCAGTGTCAACTTAATGTACTAGGGCTTTGTTGATTCTGGGTGGGAGGATTTACCCTTTCTGGGGAGTAGATGTGGGGGAGTGGTGGAAGGAGATGAGGGGATAGGAGAGGAGGGAGGGGGAACTGTTGTTGGTATGTAAGAGAAACATCACCCTTTACAGTAGCCACAAACAGCATAAAGTATCTTGGGGTAACTAAACAGGTAAAAGAAATGTGTGACAAGAAAGATACCAGAAAATGGAAAGATCTGCCATGCTCTTGGATAGGTAGGGTCAACATAGTAAAAATGGCAATCTTACCAAAAGCAATGAAATCCTGATCAAAATCCCAGCACAATTCTTCACAGCCCTTGAAAGGACAATACTCAACTTTATATGGAAAAACAAAAAACCCAGGATAACCAAAACTAACCTGTACAATAAAGGAACTTCAGGAGGCATAACCATACCTGACTTCAAGCTCTACATAGAGCTATAGTCCTGAAAACAGCTTAGTACTGGCACAAAAATAGACAAGTAGGTCAATGGAATCAAATTGTAGACCATGATATTAACCCACACAACTACAGACACCTGATTTTTGATAAAGAAGCTAAAACTATACAATGGAAAAAAAAAAAGCATCTTCAACAAATGATGCTGGCATAACTGAATGCAGACATGTAGAATATTACAGATAGATCCATGTCTATCACCATGCACAAAACTTAAGTCCAAATGGATCAAAGACCTCAACATAAATCCAGCCATACCGAACCTCTTAGAAGAGAAAGTAGAAGGTACACTTGAATGAATTGGTACAGAAGACTGCTTCCTGAACATAACACCTGTAGCACTGACACTGAGATGACAATAAATGGGACCTCCTGAAACTGAGAAGCTTCTGGAAGGCAAAGGACACAGTCAACAAGACAAAACAGCAGCCCACAGACTGGGAAAAGATCTTCATCAACCCCACATCTGACAGAGGACTGATTTCCAAAATATACAAAGAACTCAAGAACCTAGTTACTAAAACATCAAATAATCAATTAAAAAGTGGGGTACAGAACTAAACAGAATTCTCAATAGAGAAATCAATATGGTTGAAAGACACTTAAGAAATTGCTCAACATTTTTAGTCATCAGGAAAATGCAAATCAAAATTACTCTGAGATACCATCTTACACCCATTAGAATGGCTAAAATGAAAAACACCAATGACAGTTTATGCTGGAGAGGAATGTGGAGAAATGCTCCTCCATTGCTGGTGGGAATGTACACTCATAAAATCACTTTGGAAATCAGTATGGCAGTTCCTCTGGAAAATGGGAATCAGTCTATCTCAAGATCCAGCAATTCCACTCTTAGGCACATACCCAAAGGATGCACATTTATACAACAAGGACATCTATGTTTATAGCAGCATTATTTGTAATAGCCAGAACCTGGAAGCAACCTAAATGCCCCTCGACTGAAGAATGGATGGAGAAAATGTGGTACATTTACACAATGGAGTACTATTCAATAGAAAAAAATAATGGAATCTTGAAATTCAGAGGCAAATGGATGGAACTAGAAGAAACCATCCCAGTCACAGAAACACAAACACAGATATTAGACATAGAACAAAGGTTTACCAAAATATGATCCACACCTCCAGAGAAGCTAGGAAACAAGGAGGACCATAAGAGAGACACAGTCCCCTGGTGAAGGGGAAAGGGACAAGAGCCCCTGAACAAATTTGGAGCATGGGGATAGCTGGGAGTGAGGTAGGCAGAGGAGAACATGAGGGATCAGGAAGATTGAATGGGGAGATGAATAGAGGAGAGCAAGAAAAGAGACACATCAATAGAGGGAGCCATTATAGGTTTAAAGAGAAATCTGGCACTGGAACAATGTCTGGAGACCTACAAGGATGACCCCAACTAACAATCTAGGCAATAGTGGAGAGGCTGCCTTAAACGCTCTTCCCCTATAATGAGAATGATGACTACCTTATATGCTATCCTAGATCCTTCATCCAGTAGCTGATGGAAGCAGAAGCAGAGATCCATAGCTAAGCACTGAGCCAAACTCCTGGAATCCAGTTTCAGAGAGGAAGGAGTGAGAAGCTAAAAGGTCAAGCCCATGCTGAGAAAACCCACAGAAACAGCTAACCTGAGCAAGTTGGAACTCATGGACCCCAGTCTGACAGCTGGGGAATCAACAGGACCAAACCAGGCCCCTTGGATGTGGTGTCAGCAAGGAGGACTGGGCAGTCTATGGGGCCTCTGGCAGTAGAACCAGGATGTATCTCTAGTGCATGAACAGACTTCAGGAGCCCATTTCCCTTGGAGGGATACTCCTTTAGCCTAGAGAGGGCCTAGACTCTACCCTAGATGATTTGACAGATTTTGATGATCCCTCATGGAAGGCCTCACCCTCCCTGGAGAGTGGATGGGAGATGGGTTGGGGGTGCCAGTGGGGGGCATGGGAGGATGGGAGGGAACTGGGATTGATATGTAAAATAAAAATATTAAATAATAATAAACAAAATTTTAAAATAAAAAAAAACCAAACAAAACAAATTCTAGGAAAGACCAGACCAGAGGAAACCAAGACCAAAGAAAATACTGAGCTCCATACCTCTGTGCCTAACATCTAGGGCTCATGGAAGCATTATTTGGGGTACAATAGGATTGAGTATCTCTGTCCATCTGATCCTGCCATCTGCAAGCATATATGCATTCTCTTGGGTTGACTCCACTCAGTGCCTACAGCTTTTCTTGGTAAATAGCCTACATTCTTGACATCTCCAACATTCTGTGGTTTTTACTGCAACTTATATTTCACCTTTAAAGTGTTACATGATGGTCTCTTAAGGACTCCTTTCAGGGAATCTGACCCTGTGACACATTGCTTGGCCTCAGTAGTTTCTGGAACCTTGGTGGAAGTTTCTCTTCTATTCTACGTTTTGCAAAACCAGCACCATATGGATAACAGCATGTTTTGCTATCAGTTCAAGATGTTGTCTAGGCTTCTTGGAACTTGTTCACAACAGACTAAGCAGTTTTCTGGCTGAACTAGTTAACAATCCCTCTAGGAAGTCCTGTTTGAGCCTCACGAAATCTCTCATCTTAGGTACTTTAAAAAAAACTTCCAATTTTGCAAATGAGTCATGATGTACAAATTCTTGCTCTCCAAGTATTTTTCCTATTGTTCCTCTGAAACAATTCCTATGTTTTCCTTAATTGTGCAAATCTTTTTAACAACTTATTATTTTAAAAACACAACCCATATGGAACTTTATATACATTCACATTCTTTCACATTTACTACTTATTTCTGTAGTAAGAATAATAAAAAACCCAGAGACAGATACTGAGGTACCAGCTGAAGTTCAGAAAAGCCAAGCTACCAGAGAGCTCTTTTCTATACCAGGGCTGGGGAGATCCTGTCCTCACCGTGCCTGGAGACTAATTGCCAGTGCCTGAACACTGAATGCTTCCTGAGACTCTGGGCTCCTTTTTATATACCCATCTAGTGCAGGGATTAAAGGTGTGAGCTCTGTTCTTCTTTTAGACTGATTCATGTAGCCCTGGGTGGCCTCTGTCTCCTGAGAGATTAATGGTGTGTTCCACCACTGCCCAGCTTCTATGGCTATGGCTAGCTTTGTATTCTGATCTTCAGTGGTTTTATTATATCATAAGTAATATATCACTTCATATTTTATTCCTGCTTTCTATTCTTTCCACTGTGTATCGCAGCCTGAATGCTATGCTGTCTTGAAATTTATGCTGCCAAACAGTTTAATTTTTTACATTTTAATTTAGTTGTATGCAGATTTTCAAGATGTGAGTGGAATGTAACCGGCTTCTTTGTCAGAATATAACCAACCCTAAGGGCCTCCAGCCCAATTTCTGTTATACTTACTCATCTCTAAAAGCTTATGAGCATAGACTTTATTATCTTCATTTCTTTTGGCTTTCTCACCAAAATCACTGATTGTGTACTTTGTTGCAATATTTTAGGGTTACTCTAGCTTATGGCTCTAAACTCTTCCTCCTGAAAATAATTTTTGAAGTCCTATGACCATATAGATTTATCTTAATAATGTTCCATGCTCATTACTAATTTTATATATTAGTTACTTTTCCCATAATGGTGACAAAATGTCATACAAGAAACAACTTGAGGGAGTTTTCTTTGGCTCATGGTTTGAGATTATACAATCTATCATGGTGGCAAAAGTCCTGACACTGGGAGCTGCTTCCAGCTGGGGAGGCAAAGCTGGGGGAAGCCTGTCAGGAAGCACATAGCAAAGTAACCTTTCCTAATCAATGATAATCCACAGTCAAGTTCTAACCATGGAAACATTAGATGGATATAAATGCACATCGTCCTAAAAATATCTTATAAAATAGCTATTACTCTTCAAACATGTCAAAAGGATGAAATACAATGAGAGGATGATAAAGGATTAGAATTAGGAGGAAATAAAGAGTTGGAAGTGTGTTGATAACATGCGGTGTTCAACCATTAATGAAGGGTGCTTGTTGTGGTGAGTGGAAGTTGTTTCTCTTAGCCTGTTGTTCTTTGTTGGCCACTCTTCTGATGTCTCTGACTGCTCAGTCTCATTTGGCACATTGGGGCATTGAGGCCATTGATAACTGAGTGATCTCTATGATCAATGTTTGTTGATTCTTGTTATTTTGTTGTGGCTGTTGATTGATTGTGTGTGTGTGTGTGCCTTCCTTGGTTTTCATGGTCTGAGATTATTTATTCTCTGTATTTTCACTGTTGTGATTAACCACTTTAGATTGGAGTTTTCTTTCTAGCATCCTCTGTAGGGCTGATTGCTTAAATCTGGTTTTATCACGGACTATCTTATTTTTTCCAACTATGGTGATAGAAAATTTTGCTGGGTATAGTATTCTGGGCTGGCATCCATGGACTCTTTAAAGCAGAAGTAGAATCTTCAGGTCTTGAACAGTTTCATTCATTCCTTGCACTGTTTATTTGTGTTTTCCTAGATTTCTTTAAGGGATTTATTAATTTCTCTTTAAGGGCCTCTATTACCTTCATACAGGCCATTTGAAAGTCCTTTTTTCTTGGGCTTCAGCTATGTTGGAATATGCAAGTTCTGCTGCGGTAGGTTTACTGGGTTCCAGTGGACACATATTGTCCTGGCTGTTACTGTGTTTCTGTGCTGATGTCCAGGCATCTAGGATTGGGATAATTATAGGTCTGGGTGATGATACCTGGTCTTGTTTCTGTTGGGTGAGTGTTTTGTCCCTTGGTTACTGCTTCCTCACTAGACTTTAGGATGTAGTGGCTGTGTGCTGCCAGGTAGGAAATTTTCTATGGACCTGTTTCCCTGGTCTGCTCAGCTAGTATGTCCCAGTGAATGCCTGCAAGTGTTAGAGGCTGGGATAATGCGATGATGTACTAGTTAGGGATTCTGTTGCTGTGAAGAACAGGTCTTATACAGAAAACATTTAATTGTGGTGGCTTACAATTTCAGAGGTTTAGACCATTGTCATCATGGTGTCATCTGGCAAGTCAGGAGAAGGAGCTGAGAGTTCTTGACCCACAGGCAACAGGAAGTGAATTGTACCACTGGGTGTAGCTTGAGCATAGGAGACCTCAAAACCTAACCCCCCCCCCACTTCCTCAAACAAGGTCATACTTACTACAAGAAAGCCACATTTCCCAATACTGTCACTCCCTATAGGGGCCATTTTCTTTTTCTTTTTTAAATAATTCATTTTTATTTTATGTACATTGGTATGAAATGTCTCAGGTCCCATGGAACCAGAGTTACAGACAGTTTTAAACTGCCATGTGGATGCTGGGATTTGAACCCAGGTCCTCTGGAAGAGCAGTCACTGTTCTTAACCACTGACCCACCTCTCCAGGAGCCACCTCTCCAGGCGCCCCCCCCTCTGCCCCCGATGACCACAGATGAGTTGGGGGAAGGAAGGCTGGAGGAGAAGGTATTTGTGATCTGTTGCAGATGGGGTCAGAGAAGAAAGTGAGACCACAGTAGTTTTCTGCCATAGAACTGGGGATAAGACTGGGGGGATTGGATCTGGTTGAACAGGGAGAGAGGTGTGGGTCTATGGACAACTTACTTATTGCACTGGCAGGAGTGACCCATGAGTTAGCAATGGGTGCCTGTTGGGGTTGGGGGTTGGGGGCTGGGACAAAGCAACAAGTCAGTAGAGGGAGGTAAAAAGGAGATCTGTGGGTTCTACAGGAGATGGGAACGGAAGTGGGGTTTAGAGATGGAGAGGTGGAGGGGCTGTAGATAAGGCTGCCATAGGTGTTCTGCTACAAATCTGGGGATGATACCAGAGGATTTAATTTGAGAGGATAGAGAACTGTTTTTTGACATTTTAAGGATTTCGTTAAGTTTTTGAGAAATCAATAGTGCTGCGATTTGGTGTTTTGCTTTACTATACTATTTCTAGCATCATTTAATTTACTCAAATATGATTTTCCTATTTGAAAATTCAAGGCCACTATCTCTGTAAATATTTTTCTCCCCATTTTTTTCTTCTTATGGGAAACCCAACTGCATATTAGTCCTTATGAGACTTAGACTTCTTTTTTTAGATTTGGGTCTCTTAGATTTCTTCTTTAGATTTGGGTCTAAGTGTTTCCTGGTTTTTATTATTATTATTATTATTATTATTATTATTATTATTATTATTATTATTTTACAGAATTCTTAATGAAGTTTCTCTCACTTCTCACTGCCTTGGAACTAGGTTCTATAAACTTCTAATAAAATTGCTGCCAAAGGAAACACACTCACCCTGATCGTGGTTCAGGCCTTGAAGTGGTAAGTGACCCATGATCTGTTCATATTTTACTAAATTTCTGAACATAATGGGGGGAGTCTGTTATTTCCCAAAATGGAGAGGAGTGACTACTGGATAAATTGGTTTGTCTCAGATACTCTTGAAGGGCCTCTGAATGAATTAACACCTAAATTAAGGCACACTTGATTCAAAGTATCAAACATGCCAAAATTCTTGAGAAGAACATTACAAGGGAAGGACTTGACTTATTTGAAGAGGAGGGAGAAGAGGTAGAGGAGTAGGAAGATCACCACTGTTACCAAAACCAGTGTGTGTGAGAGACTAAGGTCACCACTAACATCAGAGAGGTGGGGCCTATGCCATAAAAAGACACCTTGGCTTTACTTTCTCTTCAATATTGCATGACACTTGTGTAGTATACTCAGAAGCCGTACACTATACTCACTGTTTCTTCTCAAGCTTTTTGTTCCTTTTTCTTCTTTTGATATTATATTTCAAGAAAGGAAATAATCAATGCAAGAGCTTAAAATGCAACTATATTTTTGCAGTGATCTGTGGTTTAAATATTAGGTATAAAAACTGGAATTATCAGTTCATTCTAACACATGGATTTCACTTACTTATAATTTTATAGATTAATTTATCTATTCAATTTACATCCTGGCTGCAATTTCCCTCCCTCCTCTCCTCCCAGTCCTTCCCCCGCCACACCACCTGTTTCCACCCCCCAATCCAGTCCTCCTCTGTTTCTGTTTAGGAAAGGGCAGGTCTTCCAGGAGTTTTAACAAAACATGGACTATCGCATTGCAGGAAGACTAAGCACCTCCCCATGTGTTAAGGCTGGGCAAGGCAAGCCAGTATGAGGAGTAGGGGAAAGCCAGTAAAAGTGCTGGAGATAGCCCCTGTTCCCACTGTTAGGAGCCCCACAAAAGGACCAAGCTACACAACTGTCACATATATATTGAGTGCCTAGATCAGTCCCATGCAGGCTCCCTGGTTGTCATTTCAGTCTCTGTGAGCCCCTGTGAGCCAGGTTAGTTGATTCTGAGTTTTCTTGTGGTGTCCTTGACCCCTCTAGTTCCTACAGTCCTCAACCCCATCTTCTTCAGGATTCCCTGAATTCACCAAATGACTGGCTGTGGATCTGCATGTGTTTTCACTGGTGCTGGATGAAGCCTCTCTGATGACAACTGGGCTAGTCACCAGTAAGGTCACAGAAGATGGCAGGTCAGGCTGTGCTCCCACTGTTGCCAAGGATCTTAGCTGGAGTCACCATTGTGGATTCCTTTGTGCCAGGTTTTTACTGGACCCTGAAATGCCCCCCACCTCCCAGCAGTCTCTTTCAATACTCTCTCCTTCTGCCTCCCCACCCCACCTGATGCTCACATTCGCATTCCCACCCACCCTCAGTACACTTACAAAATCTCTTCTATTGTCCCTTCCAAGGGAGATCTGGGCGGCCCTCCATGAATCCTCCTTGTTACCTAGTCTCTCTGGGTCTAGGAATTGTAGCATGGTTATCTTTTATTTTACAGCTAATATCCACTTATGAGTGAGTGCATACCATGTTTGTCTTTGTTGGTCTGGGTTACCTCACTCAGGATGTTTTTTTTTTTTTTTTTCAAGTTCCATCCATTTTCCTTCACGTTTCCTGGTGTCTTTGTTTTTAACAGCTGAGTAATACTCCACTGTGGGAATGTTCCACATTTTCTTAAGGAACATCTAGGTTGTTTCCAGGTTCTGGCTATTAAAAATAAAGCTGCTATGAACATTGTTGAGCAAGTGTCCTTGTAGTATGGTTGAGCATCCTTTGGGTATATGCACATCCGTGGGATAGATGGGTCTTGTGGAAGATTGATTCTGAGTTTTCTGAGAAACTGAAATACTGACTTTCAAAGTGGCTGTACAGTTTGCACTCCCACCAGAATGGAGGAATGTTCCCCTTGCTCTGCATCTTCTCAGACATGAACAGTTGCTTATGTTTTTGATCTTAGCCATTCTGATAGTACAAGATGGTATCTCAGAGCCATTTTGATTTCATTTCTCTGATGGCTAAAGATATTGAACATCTCCTTAAGTGTTTCTTGGCCATTTGAGATTCTCCTGTTCAGAATTCTCTGTTTAGATCTGTACCTCACTTTTTAAATTAGATTATTTGGTTTGTTGATATCGGTTTGTTGATATCGCATTTCTTGAGTTCTTTATATATTTTGTTACTCAGCCCTCTGTCAGATGTGGGGTTGGTAAAGATCTTTTCCCATCCTGTAGGCTGCTATTTTGTCCTATTGATGATGTCCTTTGCCTTCATGAGGTACCATTTATTAATTTTCAATCCCAGTGTCTATGCTACTGATGCTTTATTCAGGAAGTTGTCTCGTGCCAATGTGTTTGAGATTATTTCCCACTTTTTCTTCTATCGGGTTCAATGTACCTAGATTTATTTTGAGGTCTTTGAGCCACTTCATCTTGAGTTTTGTACCAGGTGATAGATATGGATCTATTTATATTTTTCTATATGCCAACATCCAGTTATACCAGCATCATTTGTTGAACATGCTCTCTCTCTCTCTTTTCCATTATATAATTTTGTAAAAAAAAAAACCAGGAGTCCACAGGAGTGTGGATTTCTGTCTGGGTCTTTGATTTAATTCCATTGATCCACCTGTCTGTTTTTATGCCAATACCATATAGAGAATTGTTTTAGCTATCCTGGGTTTTTTGCTTTTCTGTATGAAACTGAGTATTATTCTTGCAAGGTCTGTAAAGAATTGTGTTGGGATTTTAAGGGGAATTGCAATGAATTTTTAGATTGTTTTTGGTAAAATGGCCATTTTTACTATGTCAGTCCTACCAATCCATGAACATGGGAGATCTTTCCATCTTCTGATTTTTTCAAAGACTTGAAGTTCTTGTTATACATGTCTTTCACTTGCTTGGTTAGAGTTACACCAAGATATTTTATATTATTGAGGCTATTGTAAAGGGTGCTGTTTCTCTGATTTCTTTCTCAGCCCATTTAGCAATTTGTATATAGGAAGGTTACTGATTTTTTTTTTTTTTTTGGGTTAATCTCGTATCAGCTGTAAGAGTTCCCAGTAGAATTTTGGGGTTGCTTATGTATATTATCATATCATCCATGAATAATGATACTTTGACTTCTTCCATTCCAATTCATATCCCCCTTGATTGCCTTTAGTTATCTCATTGTTCTAGCTAGAACTTCAAGTACTATATTGAATAGTTATGGAGAGAGTGGACAATCTTGTGTTGTTCCTGATTGTAGTGGAATTGTTTTGAGTTTCTCTCCATTTAATTTGATGTTGGCAAATGGCTTGCTGTATATTGCCTTTATTATATTTAGGAATGTCCCTTGCATCCCTGATCTATATAAGACTTTTAGCATGAAAGAGTGTTGGATTTTGTCAGACTTTTTCAGCATCTAACGAGATGATCATGTGTTTTTTTCTCTTTCAGTCTGTTTATATTACATTGAAATATTTTTGTATGTTGAAGCATCCCTCCATCTCTAGGATGAAGTCTACTTGGTCATAAGTGCTGATTTATTATGATTTATTTAAGCTTGCCTGAGGATTCAGAAAGCAAAAGTCCGTTGCAAGCTATAGAAGCTAGACACACACCTTTAATCCCAGGACTCAGGATTAAAAGGTAGATGGATCTCTGTTAGTTTAAGGCCACACTGAGCTACACAAAATTGACCAAGTCCTAAAGAAACAGCTCACACAAAGATGATCTTAGCACTTGGGATCACATGCCTTTAATCCCAGAACTCATGAGCAGTATTTAAAACAGGAACAGGGTCTCAGAGCTGGCATTCATTCTCCAGCCACACTGAAGATAGGAGTTTCAGGATTCTCCAACCACGCTTAGGAGAGGCAGCAGTCTGAGGCTTGGTGAGAACTTGTTGAGACAGGATCAGCCCTTTCAGCCTGAGCTAGAGGTAAGAGCTAGTGCCCAGCTACTTTGCTTTTCTGATCTTTAGCTTGTAGATTGCAGCTTGAACCCCAATATCAATCTCTGGGTCTTTTATTTATCCTGTTATAGTCATGGTGAATGATCTTTTTGATCTGTTCTTGGACTTGGTTTGCCAGTATTTTTGCATCAATGTTCATGAGTGAAATTGGTCTGTAATTCTTTCTTTGCTTAGTCTTTGTGTGGTTTGGATATCACAGTGACTGTGGCCTTGTAAAAAGAGTTTGGCAATGTTCCTTGTGTTTCTATTGTATGGAACACTTTGAGAAGTATTGGTATCGTTTTAGTTCTTCTTTGAAATTCTGGTAGAATTCTGTGTTGAAACTCCTGAGCTTTTTTTGGTTGGGAGACTTTTGATGACTGTTTCTATTTTCTTAGGGGCTATAGATCTATTTAGTTTTTTTTTTTTTTATCTGCTCTTGATTTAAATTTGGTGTGTGGTACTTTTCCAGAAAATTGTCTATTTCCTTTAAATTTTCCAATTTGTGGAGTACAGGTTTTTGAAGTATGACCTGATGATTCTCTGGATTTCCTCAGTGTTTGTTGTTTTGTACTTTTTTCTGATTTTGTTAATTTGGGTATTCCCTCTTTGCCTTTTGGTTAGTTTGAATAAAGGTTTGTCTATCATATTGATTGTCTCAAAGAACCAACTCTTTTTCTCATTGATTCTTTGTATTGTTTTCTTTGTTTTTATTTTATTGATTTTAGCCCTCAATTCAATTATTTCCAGCCATCTACTCCCACTGGCTGTTTGCTTCTTTTTGTTCTAGAGCTTTTAGTTATTCTGCTAGTTCACCTGCGTGAGATTTCTCGAGCTTCTTTATGTAAGTATTTAGGACTATGAATTTCCTCTTATCACTACTTTCATTATGTCCCATAAATTTGGGTATGTTTGCTGCCATTTTCATTGCATTTTAGGAAATCTTTAATTTCTTTCCCCCCTTCTCCCCTCAACCCAGTGGTGATTCGATTGAGCCTTGTTCAACTTCTGTGAGTTTGTGGGCTTTCTGCCATCAGTGTTATTGTTGAATTTGAAATTTAAGCCATGGTGGTTTGATAAGATACAGGGTGTTATTCCTTTTTTTAATCTGTTGAGGTTTGCTTTGTTACTGAGTATGTGTTCAATTTCGGAGAAGGTTCCAAGGGGTGCTGAGAAGAATATATATTCTTTTGTGTTTGGGTTGAATGTTCTATAGATGTCTGTTAAGCCCATTTGAGTCATAACATCTGTTAGTTCCTTTATTTCTATTTTAAGTTTCTGTCTGGTAGATCTGTTCAGTGGTAAAAGTGGAGTGTTGAAGTCCCCCACTACTAGTGTGGGGTTTGATGTATGATTTAAGCTTTAGTAATGTTTCTTTTACAGATGTGGTTGTCCTTGTATTTGGGGCATAGATGTTCAGAATTGAGACTTCATCTTGCTGGATTTTTCCTTCCATGAATCTGAAATGTTCTCTTTTGATTACTGTTAGTTTGAAGTCTATTTTATTAGATATTAGAATAGCTACACCAGCTTGTTTCTTAGGTTCATTTGATTAGAAAATGTTTCCCCAACCTTTTACCTAAGGTGATGTCTGTCTTTGAAGTTGAGGTGTGTTTCTTGTATGCAGCAGAAGGATGGATTCTGCCTTCATATCCATTCTTTTAGCCTGTGTCTTTTTAAAGGGAATTGAGTCCATTGATATTAAGGATTTTAATGACTAGTGATTGCTAGTTCCTATTATTTTTGTTTTTGTTGTGGTTGTTGTTGGTATTGTGTGTGCATTTCCCTTCTTTGGGATTTTCTTGTATGGGATTATCTGTTGCCTATATTTTTGTGGGTGTAGTTACCTTCCTTGGGTTGGAGTTTTCCTTCTGGTTCCTTTTGTAGGGCTGGATTTGTAGGCATTGTTTAAATATGTTTTTTGTCGTGGAATATCTTATTTTCTTTGTCTATGGTAATTGAAAGCTTTGCTGAGTATAGTAGTCTGGGCCAGCACCTGTGGGCTTTTAGTGTACTGCCTTTTCTGTTATTGTGTTTTAAACTGGCATTTAGGCTTCTGTATTATATGATTATAGGCCTAGGTGTTGATTCCTCCATTTGTCTTTGTTGGATGATTGTTTTGTTCCTTAGTTTCTCTTTCCTTTCTGCCCTCTGGCCTAAATGGCCAGGGGTTCTGGTGACTAGCATGTCTTCTGGTCCAGTAAGGTGTCCCCTCTGGTAAAGCTGAAGTCTTCTCCAGAAGTTGTATACCAAGATATGGAGCTTAAGGGATGGGGTGCAGTCTGGGGTCCCTAGATCTGGTCTAGCCTCTGGGGTCCCTAGGACCAGCTCAACCTCCAGTGCAGCTGCTAGGGCTGGGATCCCTCCAGCTGCCTTGTGCTCAAGTAAAGCTGAAGTCTTCTTCTGAAGTTGTAGACCTGGATATGGAGCTGGGACTGGTGTGTGTGTGTGTGTGTGTGTGTGTGCGTGCGTGCGTGCGTGCGTGTGTGTGTGTGTGTGTGTGTGTGTGTGTGCAGTCTGAGGTTGTTAGTCAGGCTTAAATTTTGTGGGCAGTGGTTGGTATCTTACCTAGGATTTCTAGGACCAGCTTGGCCTTCTGTAAAGCCACATGTACTCTTCAAAATTACAAAGAAATAGCATGTATATCTAATTTCAAGTTCTGATATAATTTATCTGGAGATTGAACTCAGTTAGTGAGGCTTGGTGGAACATGGCTTTACCTCCTGGGCCATCTTACTTGTCTAACACATGGAATTTAATTTACTTCATTTACCCATTTCATATAAATATGTAATTATTATGTACTTGAAATTACTAAGTGAATAATTTTTAGTGTTTTGCCAATAAAGAAATGTAAGAATGTATATTAATACATATGATCAATATCTTGATTTGTCATTTTTGCTGTCCTGAGGATCAAACTTAGAACCTCATACATTAGGCAGATATTCTACCATTGAGCCATACCCCCAACTCTTTTTTTTTTTCTTTTTTTTTTATGCATATAGAGTATTTTTTATTTAATTTTATATAACAAAGTCCAATTAAATGTAAACTATCAGTTATACACAATATTTGGGAATTTGGGCGCCGCCCTTCCCAAACAACCCCCTGCTGGTGGGGGGGGGGGTTGGGGGGGGGGATGGGAAAATATCCACCCTGCCCTGCTGTGGTGGGTGGTTTTTTTTTCTCTGTGTTTTGGGTATGTGGTGCTTTCTCTTTTTTGCTGTTTGGGGTGTGCTGTTATCCCACAACCATTTAAACAACCTCTCTTTTTTTTCTTTAAAAAAAAAAAAAACTTCCCCCTACCTTTCTTTACTAAATTTTGAAATTTTTTTTTTTTTTTTTTTTTTTCCCCCCCCCCCCCCCCCCCCCCCCCCCCCCCCCCCCCCCCCCCCCCCCCCCCCCCCCCCCCCCCCCCCCCCCCCCCCCCCCCCCCACCCCCCCCCCCCCCCCCCCCCCCCCCCCCCCCACACCCACACCCACCCCACATTTTTTTTTTTTTTTTTAAATATCATAAATATGCATAATTTTATTACTCAATTAAAATATAAGTAATAAAAAGGGAACATTCCTATTGTAAAACGCTTTTAGACAGAACACAGCACCAATGTATGGGCTTGTCTACTTCTCTGTAGAACTTTTCTAATTTAACAGAAGATTTATTAATAGAGCCTAGTGTGGAGACATATAATATATACCAGCCCTTGGGAGACTGAGGAAGGTAGATCACAAGTTTGATGCAGCTCAAGTTATGTAGACTGCTCTAGGCCATCCTGGGCTACACTGTCATGAAATGGAAAAAAACAGTTTACTGGGAAAGCAGATATCAGAGATGGATCAGCAGAGTAGAGTATACTTGTTCATGGTTGTAATCCTAGCACCTTTGGGGCTAAGGCTTGGAAATTGTCATGAGTTCAAGGCAAGTCTGGGCAACCAAGGGAAACCCTGTCTCAGAACACAGGGGTGTGTATTTGGCATCAGTAGAACACATTGTATGCCAATAATTCAATTAAAGAGATGACTTTGTGATGAGAAATTTGAGTATTGGTATTTGGTTACACAAAGGAGTTATCATTGTTTTAAGAGTAACAGTTTTGTACTAGTTTAAAAAAATTTAGTCCTTCCCGACCAAGTGAGAGCACCAGGACCCCAGTCATAAAGCTGGGGAACTAGAATTGGACAAAACCAATGAATCTGGGTGCCAGTTAGGAGACCTGGGCAGGCTATGGGGCCTCTGATGATAGAACCAGTATTTCTCCCTAGTGCACAAATGGCTCTTGCAAATGATGTGACAGACTTTGATGACTCTCCATGGAAGGCCTCACCATCCCTGGGGAGTGGGTGGGTGGTGGGATGGGGGAGTGGGGGGCATGGGAGGACTGGAGGGAGAAGGAACTGGGATTGATATGTAAAATAAGATTGTTTCTAAATTAAATAAATAAAAATTTAAAAATGTAGTGTTTATATTTAGAAATGCAGGAGTATTTACTGGAGGCAGTGAAGAATCTGGGGTTGGTTGTAAAATGGTCCATTGGGGTGCAATGAGTAATGAGAATATAGGGTAAGTAAGATGACTTGTGCTTCATTCAGCGCTTCTTACAACTGGATGATGGCTGTGTTGGGGATTACTGTACTATGTTTTTCTGATGTTTGATAGTTTCCGTAATAAAGTTAAAAGGTCCAAAACATATAAACTTTGACCCTCCATTTCTTACACTAATAGTTTTTCAATTCTACTCATTATAGTCTTAGTTCTGGCATTTGGAGGAGGCAAGGGAAATTAGAAAATTTTCATTACTCTGTTTAGACGCAGGATGGCACTCTTTGAATAAGTAATTAGCGGAGGTCCAGTTCTCACTGAAAAAGCTGCTTTCCAGTACAGCTACTTCCTAGGGCAGCCTAATTTAACAGAGCAAACGCTTTTCAGGTAGGCGACATGGGCCACACCTATGTCTATCTATACCTTGACTAGTTTTCTGTGTTGCTGTATCTATCTTATACCAGGTTTGTAATATTGAGGAAAATTGAAGCTCATATATTAGCAGGTGATTTTTATGTAAGGGCAGCTAACTAGCTCTGTGCCACTTTTATTTTTTGGTGTTTGCTAGTATTGCTGTGAGGTCTAGCAACCTCAATGTATTTTACACACACACAGCTCAATGAATCATATTTATTTCAAACTGTCAGTACCAACCACATAACGTGTTTCTATGTTTACTATGCACTGAGTTAGCTAGTGAGGAGGATTAAGGTCAAAATGAGAGCTATCAACTGGACAAATACTATTGCCTTCCAGCCCTTGAGGAAGTGTTGAAGTAAATGTATTGCTCCACATTCCCAGTCTGACCTATGCCTTCTTCGAGCCAAGGGTTTCTAGAATAATTACACCTACCACCTCCGGTGTAGGAAAAAAAAAAATCAGATGGACAGCAACGTTAGCAGAAGCTAGAAATTTAAGAATTGGCATTTAGAAAGTGCCTCTTCCTTATTCTCCTCCCTTAGGTCCAATTCCGTTTTCTGGTTCTGGCCATAGGAAATTGACTTAGTGTTAATTAAAGACTGGAATTTCAAAGCTTAATTTCCCCTCCCCCAACCTTGGCAACCATTAAACCCCTGACTCCACACTCCACGGGACAGACAGATAAATGATGCAGCAGATTATACCGCTGAAAGGCAACGTTTGTCCTCAGCTATTTTCGATTTTTTTTCTGCTTCTGATATTTTGCTTGCTTAGGGCCGGGAAAGGGCTTTTTTATTTTCATTTTTTCCTCTACAGTTTAATGCCAGGGGCTTTCTCCCAGTGAAAGGGCTGCATCGATGTGGTGTTTTACCCCTAAAGGCTGGACTGGCAGCTGGTGTGGAGGGGGAGGTGGATTGGAAAGCTAGAAGAACCAGTTCTAAGGTTTTGTTTGTTTATCTTGAGATCTCAGCGGGGTTCCTGTGTCGTAGTCCCCCTCCCCCTTACCGGTTTAGGGGGCTGAATTTGGATTTATTTTCCTTTGAGCAGTCATTGAAGTTTCATTCAATGTACTGCTAAAAAAAAATACATCTCACTTGTTGCTTTCCCGGCTGCAGTTTAAAACACCATCCAGTCTCTCATCTGGAAATAATGCACACCCCCCCCCACCCTTTCCTTTTAAAGCTCCACATAACCTGAAGTCGATAATCACATGGAAAATGTGCAGGGCTCGGTTTTGTTTAGCTTTCATTCTTTTGGTGGAAACCTCATTTGTTAAAGTATGTACTCAATACACAGACAAATGTACACATGTTGCTTTCAAGTCTTGAAATTTGCGTGCTCCACAGATCTGACTCCTCACACGAATCTTACGGATACCGCTTAAACGCTTTTATTGTACAGATTAAGGAAAACAGAAAATGACACCGAAAATTCTAACAGTGACATTAGTATATCTAAAGTCACCCACTCTCTTTACCCCTCTTTCCCTTTCCCAAGAAACAGTAATAACAAGCCAGACAAGACTCTCAAAGAGGTTAAGGGGGAGGAAGGAGGCGGAGTGGGTTAGGGGAGAGAGGTTAGAGGGCCAGAGTTTCTCTCATTCACAGGGCGGAAAAGTTGACATTGTCTAAGCCCTTCTGAATGGCTGGTAGTCGGATACCCCGATTGTACCTCTACTTCCCCTCCCCCTCCACGTGACGACCCAGGACACATGCGCACCCGACGCAGCCCAGGCACATCTGCAGACTGACGTCAGTTTGTTCTGCCTCTGAGGAAAGCTGCCAAAATTTTCTTCTGCTGCAATTGAAGTTGGCCGGGGGCCGGCAGTGAGCTCGAGGGCTACTTCAACAAAACTTTTCCTGCCCTTCCTGCTCCTCTTGTCTTCTCTCTCTCCTGATACCTTTTGATGCTCTGCACATGTTATTTGCATAGCAAAGGCACTAAGCTGTCCAGGAAGAGAGGGCACCACTTCCACCCCCAATAAGCCTTTCCCCTCTTCTTTTCTTTCTTTTTTCCCTTTCCTTTTTTTTGGGGGGGGTGGGTGGGCGGGGGGAGGGAGAGAGTGGAGGGGTTTGCAAAGCACGTCTCAGGTTGATAGCCTTGATATATTAAAAGCATTTTTTTTCTTTTCTTTTCTTTCTTTTTTTTTTTTTAACTGCCAAATCGGCAGTCTGTTCCCTAAAGCTCCGGTTAGCCAGACTATAGGGTTTTATTCTGGCTGCAGAATAACTGGCTGGTGTGTTTTTGCAAAGGGGGGCAAAAAGAAAAGAGAGAAAGGAGGGAGTACGCGAGTCGTCCAGTGCAATCTCTATTGTTTGAAATTTACTTTTTATCAGAATTTGAAGATGAAAACGGTAAGGAAGACTTCATAATATTCAATGAAACCTTAAAAAAAAAAAAGGCTGTGTTTTGCTTGTCTTACGAATAACGCTTAGATCTCAGTCTCTCTGTCTCTGTCTCTCTCTCTCTCGTGTGTGTGTGTGTGTGTGTGTGTGTGTGTGCGCGCGCGCGTGTGTATTTGTGTGTGTGCGCGCGTGCGCGTGCTTTATGGCAAAGAGTGAGTGTGACTAAATTCATTTTACAGACAAATCTTTCAAACTCTAGACTACTCGCGGATGTAGAATTCCGGGACTTACAGGTATTTTATGATGTGAAAAATACGCACTCATTGTATGAATTTACATGTTGTGTGAGGTAGACTTGATTATGATCATCGTGTTCTTTTAACTCATCACCGTATAGCGCTGGAGAATGTAAGGATGATGTGTGTTCTTAATCGATTTCCAGATTTATGCTATTGCCTTCTGCAAATCCGTTTCATGTCAGTGTCTTTAGTATTCAGACAAGTGCATATTTCATGCCTGTGCTCTCAGGCCGGCAGAAGTGTGCTGGTGTAGTGCTGATGCTCTAGAATATGGTAAGCTCATAATAGGCTAATCAGAGATGAAAGCGTGTGGTTTTGATTTACTTTTGCCCACTTGGGCCATGCTAGACTCAACCCTCTGGAGCCTTGTTTATCAGGGTATGTCTGAATACATGGTATATGAGACTAAAGTTTACGGATTGAGGAGCGAGAACAAGAGTCCTGGAGGAAGTATTGGAAAATCTGTCTGATAATATGTGCTATAATTTCTGTCTTTGGTAAGTTTTCCACTTGTGCTAGGAGCAGAGAAAGCAAGCCAGAGTAAGAAAGCACACTGAGAGGGAACAAGAGAGTAAGTTTCTTACTCTTGTTTTTATTTGAGCTGCTGGTGCAACGCGTTTGGGCCAAATGCCAACTGTCTGGGTCACACGCGTTTTATCCAAATAGATTTAGCGCTGCTGTCTGGAAATGGGCTGCTGAATGTTAACTTTAGGATCAACTCAACCAGGGCAGCTCAGACTGTTACCCTCTGTCTGGATGAAGTGGAATGGGAAGGGGGGTGGTGGTGAGGGTGTGCAAAGCTGGGGGCTAAGGAGGGGGGAGGGGGAAGACGACGACAAACTATTGCTTGGAAGTTAAAAAAAAATACACGAATATAAGTTTCAATTTACTCTGTTATGTTTAAAGTTTTTTAAAACTATTTTTCCTCTTTTCTTTCTTCATGTTCTTTTCTTAAGCTTCTATTGATTAGACTGAAACATTTAGTGGTGAATTGGCAGCCCTTTAAATTCGTGACAGGAAAAGAAAGGAAAGCAATGAAAAACTGGTGCATTTGAAGGCAACTAAGAAAATTAATTTTGAAGAAAATTATTTTCACCAAAGTGATAATGCAGTCTTGTTTATATTAATTGGTGCTTAAACATGAGCACTAGTGATCTTTTTGGAAGAATGCTATATTAAAATGTGTAAGTTGCTTTCAAACAAATCAGCAAATCATTCACTTGCCACAAATGGCAGCAGATTATTCTATGTAGTTGTATGAATATTTTTGTGATTCCCCAGAGGAAAATCTTCTAGTCTTTAAGACTTGAAATGTTGTAAATAATTTTTAGTTTGGTCTAAAACCTGCAAATTAATCTCTATTCTTGTCTGTTGTTACTACTTCCTCTTCGTTTCTTTAGCAACCAAAAGTAGCTATTAGTGGCTTAGGGTGGGGCTGTGTGCCAAATCTTTCTGTTTGTGATCTTAGTGACAGATGAATTGAGTTATCATATTAAGGAAAGTTAGTAGCATATTTGGAATCTGTGGGAAGGGAGAGAAAAAAGATGTAGATAATTTGTCACGGTTAAAACAACAAAAACAAAGCAAAGTTGGTTATCTAAAATTTTATGCTAATATTAAGAAAGAAAAATCATCTTTTTAAAAGGAAAAGTGTTATAATACAGGTAGCATTGGGAGAATTATGTAACTTGGGGCTTTATTTTTGGGAAATTTCATTTTGAATTTTTGGTTTTCTCAATAGGTAAGTTTTGACTAAATTATGTATTTGATTATACTTTTTTTGGTGACTAATCTTACAAAGTTTGTAATCTCTTGTCCTTAGAACCTAATTGTGTCTTTAGCATACAGTAGTTAACAAATATTTGTTGAGAGAAAAGACTGGAAAATGAAAGGAAAAGTTTTTCATGTATAAATAAAGGATCTGAACGGTTTAGGATTTTGTTGCTTTTTCCATGGAGACCAAATCAGCTTGAAAATAAATAACCAGGTTAACATGGATGAAAAAAAGCTGAGAAGGATGTGAACCATGTTCTCTACCTTCATAATGACAGCTAATGAGAGGAAATTATTACTTTAGCTACTTCTACATCACTTGAGTGGGAAGTCAAACCATAAAGAAAAATCAAGTAACAGGCGTCAGCTAGGGCAGACTACTAGGGAATGAATCACTATAGTGCAAGTTGTCTGGTCTTATTTCTTTTACATAGCTAGTGTAGCTTTGATCCATGGAAACAGTTACATTACTCTTTAACTTTACCAGCTGGTGCATTTATACTATGAATAAAAATCATATACAAAAGTTAAAGTGAACTGGACAATTTGCTTGCATTTTTAAAATTAAAACTTATAAGTATAATTATCATAGTCCAAGTTCTTCAACTCTGCTTTTAAAGAGAAGACAGCTTCCATATTGGCCCTATGATGTCCTACTACTCCACATTTTCTTTTTTTAGGGAAGGAGGAATATGAAACTATTTTTGAAGGAAAAGCTTTGAAAAGTGATGTGTAGTAAGAAGGGAGGGATCTCTTTTATTTAGCTACTCCAATGAAGTATCAGGTGCAACCTATTTTGTTCTCTCAAAAAGTCATTGTAAGGTTTTGTCTCCATTTTATAGTTGAGACAACAGATCTAGTGAGGGTTGTAACCTGAAGTCACACCAGGGTTAACAGGCCTTTGTGTTTCCCACAACATGATAATGCTGCTGTTCTTATACAACCTGAAGATTTATTAATGCATTGTGATTTCTGAGCAATTAGCTAGCATTTTAGTGTTAGTTGCACTTTGGAAACTATTTTTTTTTCTACGCATACTTTATTCTGGCATCTAGATTAACTTTCCCAGCAGGTGTCAAAAAGTAGGTTAACACAATTCTCTTGTACTATGTGGGTGACTAAAAGTGATTTAGAAATGCTGCTTACAATTTAATTGGGTTCTGGCCAACTGAGCAGTAATACAGTGTTAAGTTTGTTCTCTGAGCGGACTTTTAAAAGATAATGAGGAGGGGAGGAGAAAGGCATTTAATTTATTGAGTGCATGGATACCAGATACTGTATCCTCCCATCTGTTTAATTCTGGAACTTCAGTTCTTTCTATTAAGTACCAGTGACCTTCTTACAAAATAAGTCACTTTAGTTTACTTACTTACCCTACTGGCTTAGTTAGCTTAGATGTTTGTAGGACAGTGTTAGAAAGGGTTGGAGTGAAGATTGCAAAACTGATGATCAAGACATTTCTCAAGGGGGATAATTGTTTTCTAAATCAAACCCACTATATTGTAAGTTTGCCATTAGTTTCAGTGTCGAAGACAACAAAGGAAAGGTGTGGATGATTTAATACAAATGTATCGTGACTGCTAGAAGATGAACTCAAATGTGCTCATTGTAAATTCTTCCTTAAAAGAAGATTTACAATTATAGTAAATGGAGGACCCATTTGGTATCAGATGTTATTACTGAAAACATTCTAGTGATTTGAAAAAAAAACTAAGGATGAGTGCTGTTCATGAAGCAGTAATTATACATTAATATTTCATGGTTCAGTTTGGAGTATGGAACCATGTCTGAGAAGGTATAAACCAAGAATATGTGTTCTTTTCTTTATTGTGATTGAACACTAGTGGAACTTAGTATTTTCATAGATTTTAAAACTTGAGTATATATATATATATACATATATATATATATACACACATACACACACACACACACACACACACACACACACACACATATATATATATATATATATATATATATATATAGTTTTTACCTTGCCTAAATAGAAATAGAAATTGTGACATAAAACAATTGTGTCCAGAGTTGCTTAAAAAAAGCTGTTCATTTGTGAACATATTGTACAACATGATTGTAGAAAACTAATACTGAGCATTCAAAAGAGTACCTCAAGCTACAAGTGTGAAATAATGCACAAAACTTAGATTTTGAGCCAGATAGCTACATGTATGAATGTGGACTCACTTATTTTCTAGCTTCCTGATCTCTGTAAATGCCAACTTCTTCATGTGTTAGTTGGTGGCTGTATTAGTTATCAATTACATAACAAATTGCCACAGAGTAAATAATTTAGCACACATTCGCTATGCCAGTTTCTGTGAATCCAGCTATGACTAACTATGTCCTTCTGAGGACATTTTAATCGAACTGTTGGCAAAGACTGAGTTCTCTCCAGGAACCCTCACTGCAGAAAAATGAACTTCTAAGCTCATGTATTCTAGAGCAGGATTCTATAACTTACTATTGGATGGAGCCCCAGTTTCTTGTCAGTACTATGTGGAGATTCCTCTGGTTTCTAAGTATTAAGTTGCTTCATCTAAGCCAATAAAACAAAGCCTAGTACAAAGTTGTAAGCCTGGATCTTTGCAATCAAATCATGGGAATGGCATCCTCTCAACACTGAGATATTTTCTTGACTAGAATTAAAACATTCAGGGATGGGGATGACAGAAGAGTGTACATGTTAAGAGGCAGGTCAATGAATCTGCCAGACTCTGCCTAACCACAGGGATGCTATTATTTTGTGAGTGAAGATTAAAGGAAGTAAGCTGTACTTTAAACATTTTATTTTTAGTTTGACCTTAAACTACTTTTCTATATAATTCTAATTATGCTTCTGCACAGGAACCAAATTTACTCTTTCTATTATTACTGACAGTGGTGCGTATTCCCACCATCTCCACCCCTTGCAATCTAGATGTTTTGGAGTGAATTTCTTGTATTCGTAATATTTATATCCAAAGTTTGACGTGAAATTCCACTCATTTTCAAGATCCCGAGATGCTGTTTTGCACTAGCTTTCCTCAATCAATCTTCAGTGATTTAGAGGTTATTCCCTTCATCGGATTACCTATAACACACTTTTAACTTCACTTGGGCATTTACTCATCTGCTTTGAATTTTTCTGTTATTTAGATTATGAGTTCCTCATCATGGTCAAGGATTGTGTTTTAATCTTTTCTATATTCTATTATTGGTGTAATGTCATTTTTAAACATGGTGAGAAAATATTGGTTGACCAATGAACTAGCTTTCCAAAGGTCATCAGTTTGGCCACTTGTAGAGGTGAATGTGAGGCATTCATGCCTAACTGATTATATTTTATTCACTTTTATTTACTCATTTATTTTTAAACCATGAAATATGGCAAATGTTTATTATGTGACTATTATGTATGTTAGGAATTTGAGATAAAATTTTTTCTAATATCCTCTACATATTTCTTTATCTAATTTTATTAATATATCTTACAGAAGTGTTTTAACTTTTATTCCAAAGTCTAATATAATATTATAAAAATCAGATAGTGAGCACATTTGTGCACACAACAGGAACTGTTAAGCTACATAAAGATGGTTCACCTCTATCCCAAAATGTATTCCTTCGGGGTTCTAAAATTACATTTGAACTTCTTGTCCTTTTTAATCACTGTTTTGCTGTTAATGAGCTAGTTTTTAATCCTCTAGTTCTTTTTTTCTTCTGATGTGTTGTATGTTGGGGAACCAGGTGGCCACATATATAAATACTTTGAGTCCATGTATTCTGAATGAGGTTGTTAGCCAGAAGTAAGGCATATGTGACAGGAGCTGAGAACTGTTGTGATATTTGGAATAAAGTTGTAAAGATTTCTTTTCAAGTACATTATACAGAGTTGAAATCACTGTATTTGAATTGCCTAATAAGTCATGTAAGACTTCCAGATTTTCTGTTCTAACACAAGTTAGTTCAACTTTTTAGAAGTTTAGGTTGTGATGCTATCTTAAGTGTTCCTAGACAGTTGATAAATGTGTATTTATCCATCTGCTTTGTCAGAACAAAACACAGGTACCCCCAAAAGCAGCATGGCTGTCTTGGATATGAATGGGCTTAAAACGTTTTGTTAAGGAATGCTATTTGTTAGTACATATGATGGATTTAGATTATTCAGTCTCTCTGTTTTTATCTTACTAAAAGGAGGTTGGCACACCATGCCTATCCATTTTATCTTCAGGGTTTCATTATTTTAGAAAGAATTATTAGTCTCCTCTTCAGATTTCTTCCCATGACCTTCCCCTTGTCCTCCCTCACCTTCCTCTTCTTCTTTTTTTTTTTTTCTTGATTCCTAAAATATGGTCCATGCTCAACAAGTATTCTATAATCTCTACCTCCAAGGTTCGTTTTTATTATTGTTATTTAGTAGTTGTGGAATTATCCTACTAGCCATTTCAGTTTCTTATTATGTTTAACTATATTAAGTTCTTTTGAATTTATGTCCTTTGGCAAGTATTCATTCATCTGTAGCAAATATGTCATTCATGGAATTTTTCAGTTAACTTACATTTTTCCCTCTAGGTTAAAAAATGGCCACACTTAAGTGACCCATCACTCTGAGCTTTGATTATGAAAAATTTTATCATCATTGTTTTCTTCATTTTTGGATGGAGAAAATGAATCCAGACATAGAAGAAAGTACAAGATATTGGGGAGAAGTACCTGTTCAACAGAGGAGCATCTAACAACTCATTTGCAAGAAGATTTAATAAATTAAAATTGTTATGCTTCGATATTGGTATGATATTGACTCTCTAGCTCATAGGTAGCCCTCCAAAAAAACAATTCAGTTTTCCAAATTATGGAAATTTCGTGGAAAACGTTGACTTGGATTTTGAGCCTCATCATGGCTTCTTCGGAATTTTATAGTGACCACAGACTTTCATACAGTTCTCAAGGTAGGATATCTGATTTTGAAATTTGACATAAATTATCACAAAATAAAAACTCTGAATATATGGTTTGGTAAATAGTGTCTGGGGGACTTTTAGTTGTATGGATTAGAAAGAAAGGTGCAGAGGATGTTTAGCTTGTCCCTTGGAGATGTCTCTTCAGTGGATTTTAGAGTTGACTGGTTTTAGAGAGTGATACACTCTAAGCTGCTGCTTTTCCATAATCTAAATTTTAATAGACTCATGCCTTGCTAGAGTTTTGAGCCATGATCATTTTCCAACAGAATCCAAATGTTTATTTTGTAGAAGATGAAGAAACCAGATAAATTTTGATACAGACTCTTTAAAACATGAACCCTTCATTTAAAACACAAAAATAACAAAATACTTTCCAAACATAAGGATTCTCATGCTTACAATTTTAACTCAGAAAATCAAACTTTATATCATATAATTGTCCTCAATAAAGAAAGCCCCAGGAGGAAATGGTATATCATAGTCCATGCACTGATCCACCTCTCATTGAATTATCATAGCCATATCTTTTGGATTTTCCTCCCATGAATACCCAGTAACAAATATATATATATATGTATGTATGTATGTATGTATGTATGTATATATACACATATATGTATATATATACATTTTTTTTGTTTTTGGTAGTGATGAAGGTGTTACAAACTGCTATGTATTTGGAAGTCTGTGTGTGAAGATCATTCATATCCTACAGCACCTATCAGTGCTGCTTTCTTTTTATTGGAGAATAGTATTCTCTAGCTTAGCACAGCCTGCTTCTTCATCAGTTGATGGGGAGTTGCATTATTTCTTTCCTTGTGCTGGGAGGAACAGTCCTTCTGATAAGAGCATTCACACATAGATTTTTACCCAGAAATGTGTTTTTATTTCTTTTTTGTATGTAGAATTTTTGCTAATGATCTGGTAATTCATGCTTAACATTGTGACAAGCTGTCAGATTGGCCTCTAAAGTGCCCATGGTCTTTTACGTTCATAGTGAGGATTTGTTTATTGAAGATAGTTTCTTTGGAGCCATAGAGATCCTCCATGAATGGTCTTGGTTAGCTTACAAAAGTTAACTTTATCTGAGCTAAACACTTTTAAAAATGTGAATGTACTTTTGTCTCATTTTCATGTAAGATTTTCATACTTCTAGAAGAACTTTTAAGACCTATATATTAAAAATTAAATTTAGGAAAGAAGACTAGTCCTTCACATATATTTTTTAAAAATAATACTGCTTTGAGGAATAAACAATTAAAACTTAATCTTTTGATTTTCTGTCTTCACTCTTTTATTTTGTTCAATATAACATTTTCATCCACACCTCACATATAATGGTGTATAGTTTTAATTGACATCATTGTTTATATTGCTACTTCTTTGTGCTGTTAAATTTTCTTTTCTTCCATGTGCTTTTCTGGATTCTCTGCCTTGTGATTACAAAGAGGAATTCCTGACTTATCTTGAACACTACCAGCTAACTATTCCAATAAGAGTTGATCAAAATGGAGCTTTCCTCAGCTTTACTGTGAAGGATGATAAACACTCAAGGAGAAGAAGAAGCATGGACCTTATTGAACCACAGCAGGCAGTGTCTAAATTATTTTTTAAACTTTCAGCCTATGGCAAGCACTTTCACCTAAACTTGACTCTCAATACAAATTTTGTGTCTAAACATTTTACAGTAGAATACTGGGGGAAAGATGGACCCCAGTGGAAACATGATTTTTTAGACAACTGTCACTACACAGGATACTTGCAAGATCAACGCAGTACAACTAAAGTAGCTTTAAGCAACTGTGTTGGATTGGTAAGTAGATATAATTTTACAATTCTGAAGGGAAGATAAATTCACAATATAAATGTCTTTCCTTGGGCTAAAATATATGTGTTAAGTGTTTTAAGTAGAAAGGTCCTTATTTCTGCTGCTTTTGCTTTTCACCTTAATTTGTCATAATGCTTGTAAAGATTGTCACAGGACAGCTTTATAAACTCATTTAGAAGTAGAGACAGAGTGGCTTCTTAGGCATCCTTTTATATTCAAAATTTCCTGTTAAAATAGCAAAGCTTCATCATTCACGAACACGTTCAAGGTATATTTGTATTTAGGAAACCACAACACTAACCACCCTTTAGGCTTTTCCACATTTGTCTCTGTTAGGTAATGCAACTTTAAAGAAAGTTGTGATCTACTTATGGTTCTTAGAGCAAAATTTTATACAAGTGTCTATGTCACATTTCCCTACTATTTATATGCAGACTATTACTAAGCTATTATTTTGAAAGTGGTTTCAAGAGTGCAGGGTACTCCTAAATGCTGTGTATCTGAGTCTATTATAGTAAAATGGCAGCTGCACAGAGTAATGATATCAGATAAAATCATGCTCCCCCACTTCCTCTTATTCTTCAGGCAAATATAGATTTTCCATGAAAACTTTATGTGTAAGGAATACAAAAAATTGTATGTGCTAGTTCTCTTGTAGAATTTAAATGAGTTTTAAATTAGAAAAAAAACTATGTAATTGGGAAATTTCACTATTTTTGCTCTGATTTCCATTTCTCTCTCTTTTTTTAACAACTGCTAAGTAAAATGGGCTAATACAATTACTAAGATTTTAATACTCAGGTTTAATTTCCATAAAAACATGTGTTTTATTGCAAACTTCCTTATAAATAATGTTAGGACTTTATGTGGAAAATATTTAATTTTAGGTGTTTTTTGTTTGTTTGTTTGTTTTTGCAACATAATGGGTTCTGTAATGGAATCATCATACAATATTGTCACTACAATTTATTCTAATTCATTCCCCTCCTTGAACCTTCCTTAGTGCTTCCTCCCCACCCAGCTGATGCCATCCCCCACCCTCCAGTTTTCTCCTTTCTGGTTTCCTATTATATTCATTATTCTGCTGCCCAGTAGTAGTCTTTCCTTCTCTTCTCAGGGTCCCATTTGTAGTTTTCTGACCTATAAACACACATAAACAAATAAACACATATATGCACACAGACACACACACTCATATACATAATTTTAAACTTAGGTTCTGCATGAAAATATGGCATTTCTGACATGGCTTATTTAATTTAATGTATGTTTTCTAGTAGTATCCACTTCCTTGAAAATGTCAGAATTTCATTTTTCTTCATGACTAAAGAAAATTCCATCATACATATTTACCACAATTTCTTTTTCTTTAACCTTTCATCACTTGATCGACATCTAGGCTGGCTTTATCTTTTGGTTGTTTTGAACAGTGAAGCTATAAATAGGGATTTGAAAGTATCTTTGTGGTATGTTGATTTAATATATCCATATAATATAGCTGGGTCATATTGGTAGGTTTTTGAGGGCCCATCATACTGATTTTGTTAGTGGGAATACACAAGTTTACATTCCTGCCAGCAATGTATAGGTTCCTGTTTGTTCATGTCCTGTCAGCATTACTTTTCAGAGTGATAGTTATTGTAACTGGGACAGAGGAATCTTAAAGATGTTCTCATTGCATTTCCAATGGCTAAGGTTGTTAAACTTTTTTTCAAATGTTTATTGGTCATTTGCGTTTCTTCTTTTGAGAACTGTCTATTCAGTTCATTATGCCACTTGTTGATTAGATGATTTATGGGCTAAATACTAACTGCCTGTGTGATGTATAGTTGGTAAATAATTATTCATTAACATTCTGTACATTGTCTTTTGATTCTGGTGATTGTTTACTTTATTGTACATTCTTAATTTCATTTGTCAGTTCTGGGGATTATTTCTTGTGTCCTTGGGATTCTATTCAGAAAATCATTGCTTCTACTTATTTCATAAAGTATTTTTCTTATGATTTTCTCCAACAATTTCAGTTTCAAGTCTTGTGTTAATTAAGGTGTTTGATTCATTTTAGATGGGTGTTTGGGTAAACTGAATGATATGGGTTTAGTTTCATTCTCAAATGGAAATTCCATTTTCCTGACAGTTTGTTAAAAAGACTATCCTTTCCTTAATCCATTTGTGCTTGTTTTTTTGTTTTGTTTTGTTTTTTGTTTGTTTGTTTGTCAGCTTGAGACAAGCTAAAGTCATTTCAGAAGAGGAACTCTGAATTGAGAAAATGATTTCATTAGATATGCCTGTAAACACGATTGTATTATTTTTGGTGATGATTGATGCAGAAGGGTCCAGACAGTCACTGTGGGTAGTTCACCCCCTTCACCTCCTGACTGGTTGCCTTGGGTTATATAAAAAAAAGCGAGCTGAGCAAGCAGTAAGCAGTGTTCCTCCATGGTCTCAGGTTCAGTTCCTGCCTCTGGGTTCCTGCCTTGAGTTTCTATGCTGGCTTCCATGAATGATGACCAATAATTTGTAAGCTGAAGTAAATCCTTTCTGCCCTAAGTTGATTTTGGTCATGCTATTTTACCACAGCAATAGGAATAGCTGTGGCTGTGAGAGTTGATTTTTGTGTCCTCTGTTCAATTTCACTTATATATGGTCCTATTTTGTGCCAGTACTGTGATTTTTGTTGTTGCTACTTACTATGGCTCTTTAATATAATTTGAGATTGGGTGTTGTGACACCTCCAGCATTACTCTTTCTATTGAGCTATAGGTTGCCTTTTGTCCTTCTATATACATTTTATGATTGCTTTTTATTCTTCTTCTGTTAACAATGCCATTGGAATTTTGATGTGGATTGTATTGAATAGATTGCTTTTGGTGAAATAGCATAGACATTTTCCACAATATTTTTCCAATCCATGAACAAATGAAGTTTGTCTATTTTCAGGTGTCTTTAATTTTTGTATTTACTATTTTAAAGTTTTCATTGTAGAAGTTTTTCAGTTCCTTGGTTAGGTTTTCTAAGACACATTATTTTAGTTTGGGAGGCAGATGTGTGGAACAGTTTTTAATTTTTCTTGGTCATGTCTACTTGAGGGTCTGTGCTATGTTTGATTCTTTCTCTGTAGTTTTGTGAAATTTTCTGTTATATTTTCATTGAAGAAAGTCTATATCTAATCTCTTTTGTCCTCTTGATCACATCCTAGAGTTCTTTTATTTATTCTTCTCTCAAACATTAAATCCCACCTGTAGTTTCCCTTTCCTTCACTCATCCCAAGGCCCACCTCCTCTCACTCTCCCCAGATTAATTCCTTCTCTGTCTCCCTTCAGAAAAGGGAGGCTTCCAGGGATATCAATCAAACATAGCATAAAGTTACAACAAGACTAGACACAAACCCTCATATCAAGATTGAATGAGGCAAGGAGGAAAAGGGTCCCAAGAGCAGGCGAAAGAGTCAGAGAAACCCCTTGCTCCCACTGCTACGAGTCCCACAAAAGCACACAGCTGCACTGTTTTATTTCCCGCACAGTAGCTACAACTGAATCTACTTCTCTTTCAGCCAATAATTGCGGCTCTGCAGTTGATGGCCTGCTTCTTTAGTAGCCATGCAGTGAGACTTTTATGATCTGCCTCCTGCCCTTGCATCAATGTAGTTTTAACTAAATCTCTACCATTCTACTTTCAATAAGACTTGGGAGTCAGAGGCTGGGGCTAAAATCTGCTAGCTGAGAGAGGTTGAGGAGTAACGAGCAGAACTTCTGTCTTTACCGCGGCTCAGAAAGAGTGCTGTTCTGCTCCACCAAATCAAAAATAAAATAAAATAAAAAATGTTACACTCTAAGTCCCTCCTACTACTTCCTGTGCATCTGTCTATATTCCAGAAGCCCTCTGACTATGATTATTTTCTGTCAACTAATTGCTAGCTCTGCCTCCTTACCCAATGTTGATTTTATTAAATTAGTGCAAATGCAAACTTGGGGTTCACAGTGTTATCATATATCCATGTGTAAATGCCCTTTTAAAATACAGTCTTCTAGTCTTGGTTTTGGATTGGAGAATTGATAGTTATTGACATTGAGAGTCATTACTGAGAAGTGTGTGTTAATTCCTGTCATTTGTTAGTTTTATTGTGTTTGGTGCTTTTCTATCCCTCAGTTACTGTCCTAGTGTGGCTCACTCTCTCATATAGCTTTATGGGTATGTTTATATTTTTTGTCAGTTGCAAGGATTCTTTCAAGTATCTTCTGCAGATCTGTTTTAGTGGTCATCAATTCCTTTAGCCTGCCTTTTTCATGGAATGGTTTTCTTTCTCTTTTCTTTGTGACAGATAGTTTTATGGATGTAGTATTCTAGAATGGCAGTTGTCTTTTAGAGCTTGTAATAATCATTGAATCATCATGGATTTTAAAGTTTTTGTGGATGGTCATACCCTTTTATAAGTGACTTGGTGTTTTTCTCCTGCAGCTTTCCATGTACTTTCTTTTCTCTGTGTTTTTTAGTATTTTAACTATACTAGATTATGGGGATGTTCCTCTATGGAAATACTTCTTATACTTCAATTAGCATCTCCTTCCTTGGATTTAGCGGATTTTCTTGAAAGTATTTTTCTATGCCTTTAGCATGAAATTCTTCTTTTATGCCCACAGATTATCTAGGAGCGGGTGTCAGATTCCCTGGAAATGTAGTTGAGGGCAGTTGTAAGCCACAATGTGGATTTTGGGAATTGAACCTGGATCCTCTGGAAGAGCAGCCAGTGTCTTAACCATGGAGTTAACTCCCCAGCTCTCCTTCTTTCATGGTGGGCAGACTTACAAAGTCAGATTACTGATGCTAGTTCTGTCCAAACAAGTCACTTACAGATCTAGTCACAGATACTGCTCATATTTCTGAGTAGTTCATAATTTGGACTGTGAAAGCTGTTCTCACCTCTGGGCCATCCTTTGTGGGAATGGGTGACATGTTGGTTGCCAGTAAGCAGTCCTTCACACATTAGATCACAGATGCAGGCTATACCATTGGGTCCATGGGAGTCCAGCTGAATGCCAGACAGACCCCTGGGCTGCCCCTTCTGATGTAGGGTGCACTGCCTGGAATCTGTCTCTTTGCACACTATAGTTCTGACCAGGTTTTCACCTTGCTGAAAGCCATGCACAGTTCTGGAGTAAAGTTTCTCAGTACAGTCTAGAAGTGATTTTCTGACAGCTCTCACATCTAGTCACATGACATTTACTGAGTTTCTTGAGTGTATAGTTCACTAAGGGTCTAGAGTCAGCAAGCTGTCAACTCAGAAGGGGTCTTTTTGAAACCACACTAGTTCTTAACTAAAAAATGAATTTCCTTTAATGACAAAACAATACAAGCACAGTATCTGTGCTTTTGTTCTAATATGAAGTAATTATATTCATATTGTATCATGTTACAATTTTTTCTTTTATACTATTATTATCAAAATATTGGCATTATTATAGAGCTACTGAAAATATTCTTAACTGTTATACAATTTACTTAATTTATTTAAAATACTTTGATGACTTTTTTCACGACAATAAGTTTTGTTGATAATTCTATATTTTGATCTCTGAGTAAAATATTCTGAAAAGTGTCCATTAATTTTGTCTTCTAGTTATCAAAAGATATGGTTGAGGAATTTGAGCACATGTGTACACATACCTATATTTAAGAATTGTTATGTAAAATATTGAAACCAGTGATCATCTGAGAAATGCTATGGCAGAAACTAACAGTGATTCAGGGAATTAAAATGTTTACTTAGTGACTACGTCACATAACTGCAACTGAAAAAGAGAAGATTGTGCCACAAGAAGCTGGCGTTTCACAGAGAGAGAGAGAAAGGAAGGAAGGAAGAAGGAAAGACGGACAGACAGACAGACAGACTTTGGAGTGCTAGTGACCTGCAAGAAGCTAGAGAATGACCACCATTTCAGATTACTACACCAAGTCATGATGTAGAGAGTTTCAGATTCTTTTAACATTCATGTTAAAACATTCATGTAGGAAAGTTTGATTAGCTTGAGTTTGGCAAGGAACATGGTAAAGGAGTAGGAGTAGGGCATAGAATCAGCGTGAATGATATACATAACATATGAGATATACAGTTCAGGAAGTGCAGCTTGAGTTTCTCATCAGAACCCAGCATGTGATATGGTATTAGTCCTCATGACCCTGAGGTAGTTAGAGTAAGCATGAATGGGGATGCTGAAGCGAGTAAGAGTAGTGCTTTTGCCAGACAGGCACAATTTGTTTTGTGATTTCACTCATCCAGGCGCTCCTCATTTCTAATCTTATGATAGTTTTCCCTTCTTCCCCCAGTCAGTCATTGGAGTTGGTTGCTGTTTCTTAAATAATATATTGTGGCTTGTCTTTCCTGTGGGACCATCAGTCCCAAAATAATGACATGGAGACTTACTATTAATTATGAAAGCTTGCTTTTGAGCTTAGACTTGTTCCCAAATAGCCCTTATAACTAAAATTAACCTGTTTCTAGTGAGCTAGGTTCTGCCGCATGGCGTCTCTCGTGTGCCTAGATTCTAGCCCCCCGAGTTCCTCTCTCTGCCAGGAAGTCCTGCCTAACCTCTCCCGCTTAGCTATTGGCTGTTTGGCTCTTTATTAAACCAATCAGGTACCTTAGGCAGGTGAGGCAAAACATAGACACATCATCATGCAGTGTAAACAAATATCCCACAACACCTCATTTTCTTTGTGCTAGGTCTTTTAATCAGTAATCTTTTTTTGTGTACTCATTTACTTTATGCAGGCTTCTGTTCAAATACCACTATATTTTATGTGTGTTTCCATGCATGTGCACACCAGTAGTCAGCCTCAGGTGTTGTTCCTTTGGTACCATACACTTTGTTTTTTGAGACAGAATCCCTCATTGACTAGGGCAAAGTAAGTTAGACTAGCTGGCTATTGAACCTCAGTGATCCATCTCTATCCATCTCCCTAGAGCAGGGATTATTCTAGAGAGTAATATTACAAGAGTGTGACACCTGTACTTGTATGTGGTTTCTGGAGCTTCACTTCAGGTCTTAATGTGCATGAGGCAAGCGCTTCACCAACTGAGTTATCTCTGCAATCCAAACAGTGCACCAGAGAGGATACTTCCAAATATTCTAAATTGTATAATTTTCTTGTAATTCTTCTCTGTCCCTTTTCACTACCCTTTCTTGACATCATGATCTGATGTAATTTACATATGTAATTAATTAATTACCTTTTCCTACCTTTTCTGCTAGAATGACAGTCTTAGATTCACTGTTTTACCTCCACCAACTAGTATAGTTTTCATACTACCATAGGCACTCAATAGGATGATGAGATAATTACAGTATAGTGGTTAGCTGTCTGAACTCTGAACTCAGTCAAATGAGTTTGCTGCTAAATTTTGCCCCTTTTCTTATTTGTAGAGTAGAGCTGATCATATTTTTATTTCACAGAGCTATTAAGATTAAATGAGAAATGTACAAACATTTTATTGGATACATACTCCATAAAACCCCTCAAATGCCATTTCAGAATTTATTCATTCTTACAGGGCTTCTTCTTCTTTCTTACTTACTAATTTTCTGAATCTGTTTTCCCTCAATAACCTGAGGTTTTTTTTTTTTTTTTGTTAGAGGCTTTTAGCTTAATACTGATGATGATAGACCAGTGTGACTTCATTGTCCTAGCCTTGGTGGGTCAAACTCTAGATTGTTGTACCAAATTTTCTTCTAATCAGTCTTAACAAAACTTGCCTGTTTTTAAAAACAGTGTGCTCAGTTTTCTAGTACATTGTTAAACTGCCTGGTAAACTCATTTTTACATAGATACTGGAGTTTCTTAAAAGTGTATTGAGTTATTCCTCAGGGTTTGCATTTAATATAGGGACTGTTATCCTTATGGATATAAACAGTCATAAAAATAACATGAAGTTACTAAGGGCTCCTCTCCTTTTGTTTTTATTCCTCGCCTCATTTCATGCTGGTTGTGGATGAATGACAACCTTCTCTGTAGGTTATAACATATCTCATTATGTCTTATCTATCTTTCTAAGCATGTAGTAGTTCAAATGAATTTCTCTAAATAGAATCATAGAAGTTTAGAAATCAAAGGGACATTAATGATTATTTGGACCAGATAGCCAGATATTTCATTTTTTTTTCCTTTTTAGAGAAGGAAACTCTTCACATATGAACTATTATTTGAACACTTAGTACACTGATTAATAATAACAGTTGATTCTGAGTCCTGGAATCGAAGTTATGTAGGTCTCCCTTTGTTGTTTGGGACATTCCCTCCAGGGTACTTCATGGAACCCTTAGGGCTTCCCAGAGTCCTGTTTTAAAATGAGTAATTTAGACCAATTCTTTCATTTTTCTCAGATGAGGAAGTAAGCTCAGAGAATTTGTGTTTTAGCTGGTGTTAAAGTCTAGTTGGATGAAGAGCCATCCTTTCATATGCCATAATTAGGAAATCAAGATTAGAATTCTTATGTATTCATTTTGTGGAGTCCTTATTTTTCATACGGGTAACTTTTTCCATCTTATTTCTTTTTACTAGCAAACTATTTGAACCTACTGCATATGAGACACATTCTGGGGCTGTAACTGATACAAAGAAATATAAGGCATAATGCTTTTCTTAAAGAAAGCAAGTGGTTTAGTTGACAGTTAAAATATGCAGTGGGATCATATGACTGAACTTAATTAGCTTTAAGATTTGTGCTGCAACAGTGTGAATTTACTGAAATTAATGAATTTCTAGGTTAAATACATTTATGGAATGAAATGAACTGAAAATAAACAGGTTGATAATAAGCTCTAATTTAGCTCAGAGGAAAGTGATTCCACTCCATTTAAACCCAAGAAGCTCTCAGGAGCCATAAGACTATTGCGGTAAATAAGGATCAGGATAAACAAATAGGCCGAATAGATGTTTATTCAGGGAGAAATAACTTACAACCTAGACAGATGAACACCAGGAAATTCAACCCGATCCTCTCCTGTCCGAGTCACGCCAGAAAGAGAGCGCCTTCCTGGCCCCCTCAGACCTCCTTCCTCAGGTCACCTCCGCCCATCGCTCCACCCCCCAATGGGCGTGGTCAGTGCTACAGAAGGACTACCTCACTACAATTCCCCTTTTAGTCTAAAGAAAAGATTTAGGCTTAATACAAAACTATATACAAAACAGTGAATAACAAGTGTGCTCTAAGAAAAGGAAAATCGAGAACAAAATGACCTACATATCTAGTCCTAGGGTGAGGGCATAATGGAGTTTACAATAGAGTTGTCCTAAGCTGGAAAACGTAAGTCTAGTACCTAATATATCTAACTAGGAAGA
This sequence comes from Phodopus roborovskii, assembly GCF_943737965.1. NCBI lineage: Eukaryota > Metazoa > Chordata > Mammalia > Rodentia > Cricetidae > Phodopus > Phodopus roborovskii. The sequence continues at coordinate 16,237,712 of NW_026126413.1, forward strand.
GAGAATAATAGTTGTGATAGTTTAATCTTCAACCTCATCAAGACCTGAGAAGGAAATTAACAATACTAGAGTAGACAGGAAATGCGGATGGACAACTTCCAAAAGGTGCAGCAAGGACAGAAACAGCAAGCCACCTGAACAGTCACCCTAGGTCTCACAGCGACGTTGGTACACCCAGATTTGGCTAAGGCCAAGAGAACTTGACAGACCACAACAACAGCAGGGAAATAGAATGGCTGTCTTACCCTGACTTGGCAAGGTCAAGCAGTCTTCTATATTTGTCTCCTGCAAGCACATAGGACTGCATGTCCAAATCAGTGGTCAAGGTGGGGGCAATTCTATGCCCAACAGGCCATTAGCTGAGGCGAGATTGAACTCCAGCAGGAGCAACAACAGTGTCCAACATATTTTCGGGAAAGTGTACGGTGCTGTCAGGAGCAACAGTGTCTCATGTCAATGGAGTACTAATATTAAAACATTTAAATGTCATGTTCTGCATGTCTATGAAGTGATTGAAGATTAAGCATCTATATCTGACTAATCTCATGGGTACAGGAAATGTGAGTGAAGATAATCTGTAATACTCGGGAACTTAGCTAAAAAGACTGATTAAAACTTTCCTGAGTAAAGCAGGAACAAATACTTAAACAATATAACTATTTACATATACCTACATGTAAATCCCTAAAATAGAGGTAGAGTATAAGTGTCAAGACAAGAGGTAGAACTATAAAGGGCAGCAAGATAAATATCCCAAATTGTATCAATATACAAAATGTCTTGAATACAGGAAAAGTATACATACATAGAATATGGTAAAAAATAATGTGCATAAAATATTATAAGTGGAAACATTTAACACAATATAACAAAATATAAACTTAATTTTACATAGCTTACCACATAAGAATACACAACAATGTAAGCTGTAAAATACTATCTCATTCTTACTCAAATTCTCAAGAAAATAGGCTAATCTACCTATATCCCATCTAAACCATACCTTTACCAACCATTCCCTATTCCTGTCTAAAAGATAAACCCGAGTGTAAGCATCAAGAAAGCAAGTGGTTTAGTTGACAGTTAAAATATGCAGTGGGATCATATGACTGAACTTAATTAGCTTTAAGATTTGTGCTGCAACAGTGTGAATTTACTGAAATTAATGAATTTCTAGGTTAAATACATTTATGGAATGAAATGAACTGAAAATAAACAGGTTGATAATAAGCTCTAATTTAGCTCAGAGGAAAGTGATTCCACTCCATTTAAACCCAAGAAGCTCTCAGGAGCCATAAGACAGTTGAGTAGGAGGTAACTAAACAGGCACACAGTGATGTCATACTGTGGGAAATCAGAGGTGCTTTTCTTAAACTGCAGCAAATTCCTTTTCCTTCCTCTATTATACAGTATTGGACAATTTCTTGATTTCTGAACCTGTTCCTTCATATCCAAAAGGGAACATAATGTTAAATAAAAAACATACTAATCAGTATATCACAAACCTCAAATGTCCATGGTTATCACTGAAGAAGTTCGTTTCTCCCTTGTGTTAGTGTTTACATCAGGTAGTTTTATAAGAGGCCATTCAGGGACCTAGCCTTTTTTTGTTTGTTTGTTTTGTTTATTTTTGTTTCTTTCCCTTCCTTCCTTCCTCCCTCCCTCCCTCCCTCCCTCCCTCCCTCCCTCCCTCCCTCCCTCCCTCCCTCCCTTCCTCCCTTCCTCCCTTCCTTTCTTTCTTTATTTCGGCTTCTACTGCCCCTAAATTTGGGAGTCTTTCTATTCAGTTGGCAGTAGGAAAGCAGAGAGTAGACAAACCCTCTAGAATGGTATTTAGAGACTGATTCTGAAGGTGATTTACAGCCCCCTGCCCTTTTGTATTGGGTAAAACTCAATAACAATGAAGTTGTACCTAAGCACACAAAATGAGTTATGCACAATTGGAAAGGAAATAGGTTTTTAAAGCTGTCTTTGCTAACTCAGAGAGTTTTTGAGGAAATGTGAATTTGACATATTTAGTACAGTGCAGAACATGTGCAGGCATTTAATTCCCTTTCTCAAAACTCGAAGAAATTCACATAATGTTCTACTTAACATAGAAAATAAACAAATTTTAAATTAACATGTATTTTAACCTCTATTTGGGGGAGATACTGAGTTATCTTTTAATCTTGGTAATAAAGATATTTATTTAAAATGACCCTTCTAGGTAAATCCTTTGTTGCTCCTTCTTTTAGCATGGTATTATTGCTACAGAAGATGAAGAATATTTTATTGAGCCTCTAAAGAATACCACAGAGGATTCTAAACATTTTAGTTATGAAAATGGCCATCCTCATGTTATTTACAAAAAGTCTACACTCCAGCAACGACATATCTATGATCATTCTCATTGTGGGGTTTCAGGTGAGTGCAAACTTTTGGAAGCATTGTGTATTGCTGATGTCTTTTCTTTTCTGGAAAGTAAAATATTATTAATAGTAAAACTATACATACAAATATGAGTGGTTAAATTTATATTGTCCAGAACTATCTTAAAAAGTATTACCTAGTAATAGTTTTAAGTCAATTTGGAGGCTGTTTAAGAAATCCTTAAAATGTGTCCATATGAAATTTGACATTTTTTTCTTTGAAGAGAAGAGCAGTGTCTTATTTTACTTAAAACTTGTATCCACAGGTCTTTCACAGCACCATCTACTGTTGGGTTAACCTGACATTTTCATGCCAATATCAGGGATACACATCTTTGGAGGCCTTCAAGAGCATTTAGGGAGCATTCACAGGCTGTGATAGCACCGAATACAGAAGGGTCAACAAATCCAGGGTTCAGTGGTCAAGGAAAGTTTCATGGAAGGTGGGGATTTTCAGCTGAGACCTGAGGGGAAGAGGAACATATCTGAGCCAAAGAGGAAGATCTGTTGCTACAGTATTCCACAGAGAGGAGGCAGGAGTTATAAGTCCTGAGCCAAAAGAATTTATATTCTATAAATTCATAATCAATATATTAGGTGTGAGAATGCGGATTGGGGATACAGAGATGAAATTGTGGTGGTCTAGGGGAGTGGTTGTGAGAAATAAAATTAGACTGGAAGGGACCAACAGCAAGAGGTCATACACCATATTACAGAGTTTACTGTGTATTGGAATCACACTGAAAGGGTTTGTTTTGTTTGTTTTTTTTTTTCCTTTGGTTTTTTGAGACAGGGTTTCTCTATGGTTTTGGAGGCTGTCCTAAAACTAACTCCATAGACCAGACTGGCCTTGAACTCAGAGATCTGCCTGCCTCTGCCTTCCTAGTGCTGGGATTAAAGGCGTGCATCACCAACGCCCAGCACAAATGCACATTTTAAATAATTTTTTTCTTCTGATTTTGGATTTCAGGTTAATTAGTGAATGCATCATCCTTTGATTTCAGCCCATATTCCTCACAGGATCATTTTCTTCCTTCATAGGTGTTTAAGTGATCTCTGGAGTTCTTTGCTCATTCTGTATACTTTCTTAGTCAGTAAGGTTTTAAGTCTCCCAGACTTTTAATTATGTAAAGTTGTTGGTCAAGAATTGGTACTAGAAAAAGATTATCTAAAGTAAGTACATGTAAAACACGTCAAACATGAAACAGAATTCCTTAGTAAGCACTGGAAAGGTTTGATTTGGTGTTTATATTAAGTAATAAAACTAGAAATATCTGTTTTATATTTAAGAAAATTTAGGCTGTAATTAAAACTAGATTCCAAACATTTATTTTGTTATGACTTTCCTTTGTTTTCCCATGATGTAATTATAAAGGAGATAACTGAAACACACCTCTGAACCTTTGATGTTTATATTACGTTCCTTTTGTCATTTTGGTTGTGAGCCTTGATTTTAATGACTGAGTCCTGTCTGCAGCACACATTATTCTTTTAATGTCCCATTGGTTTATTTCAGCGACAGTTTTATTTTTCATTGGTTTTAGCATCAAACACCTTCAAACTTATTTCTATTGTTATCAAAACATTTCCCTCTGAAAGAGCCAGGTATGGTACATGCCTTTAATTGTAGCATTTGTTAAGCAGAGGCAGGTGAATCTGTGAGTTCTAGGTCAGCCTTGTCTACGTAGTGAGTTCCAATACAGCCAGGGCTATGTAGAGTGACTCTATCTCAAAAAACAAAACAACACTAAAAACTTCTGCCCCTTAGAGGTGGAAGATCAACTTTGTTTTGACCATCTCTCCTCTGTGTTACTGAGACCATTTCCTAAACATTTTCCCAACACTTAGTCCAGTTGACTTAGTTCCTCATCTCTTTCCTAACATTGTCCTGATGTTTTAAATACATTCTGTCTACAGGTCTAATTTCCCTAACTTCAGTCAAATCTGTTTCCCCAATATGTATCTTAGGGTTACTGTTGCTGTGAAGAGATACCATGGGCATGGCAACACTTATTTTTTCTTTTTATTTAAATAACACCTCTCCCATTTATTTACATACCCACCACAGTTTCCCCTCCCTCCTCTCCTCTTGGTAATTTCTTTCCACCCTTTCCCATCTATCCACCCACAGCTTCCACCTCTCCTCCATCTCTATTCAGGAAGGGGCAGGGCTTCCATGTGATTGAGCAAAGCATGGCACATGAAATGAGGCAGGACGGAGCTCCTTCCTTTACATCAAGGCTCGGTAAGGTAATCCAGCACTGGGGAACAGGTTACCAAAAGCCAGCTAAGTGCCAGGGACAGGTCCTTATCTCATTGCTAGGAGCCTTACAAACAGACTAAGCTACATGTCACATGCATGCAGAGGGAGTAGGTCAGTCCCATGGAGGCTCCCTAACTGTTGGCCCAGAGACCATGAGATCCTACAAACTCAGGCCAGCTGTCTCTGGGTTTCCCATCATGGCCCCCCTGATTGGTACAATCCCACTTCCCTTTCTTCAGCAAGACTCCTGGAACTCAACTCAGTGCTTGGCTGTGTGTGGATCTCTGCATCTGTTTCCATCAGTTGCTGGGCACAGTATCTCTGATGACAATTAGGGTAGTTACCAATCTGATGACAGGAGAAGGCCAGTTCAGGCACCCTCCCCATAGGAGTTGTAGCTGAGGTCATCCTTGTGGATTCCTGGGGTTTTTCCTGGTGCCAGGTTTCTCTCTAACCCCGAAATATCCTCTCATCAAGATATCTCTTTTTTAACTCTCTCCCTCCATCCAGCCTTCAACCTGCCTCCCACCATCAATCCACCTCCTGCACCCAGCCTGCCCAACCCACTCCCTCAAGTTCCCATCTCTCCATCCCCCCCCCAACCCCGTCCCCAGTTTACCCAGGAGATCCCTTCTATTCCTCTTCCCAGGGAAACCCATGCATCCCTCTTTGGGCTCTTATTATTTAGCCTCATGGGGCTATGGACTGTAGGTTGGTTACCCTGCGCTTTACTCCCACCCAACTGTGATTGAGTACATACTATGTCTTTCTGGGTCTGGTAACCTTTCTCAGAAGGATTTTCTTCTAGTTTCAGCCATTTGCCTACAAATTTCATGAGATCATCATTTTTTTTTTAACTGCCGAGTAGTACTCCATTGTGTAAATTCACCACATTTTCCTTATCCGTTCCTTAGTTGAGGAACATCTAGGTTGTTTCCAGGTTCTAGCTATTACGAATAATGTTGCTATGAACATAGTTGAGCAAATAAATGTCCTTGTGATGCGAGTGTGCCTCCTTTGGGTGTGTGCCCAAGATTGCTGTAGCTGGATCTGGAGATTTCTGAGAAACCACCATATTGATTTCCAAAGTGGCTGTACAAGTTGGAAGTCATACCAGCAGTGGAGGAGTGTGCCCTTTACTCCACATCCTCTCCAATATAAGCTGTCATCAGTGTTTTTGATCTTAGTGATTCTGACAGTTATAAGATGGTATCTCAGAATCGTTTTGATTAACAATTCCCTGATGACTAATGATGTTGAGCAATTCCTTAACTGTCTTTTGGCTGTTTGAGATTCTTCTGTTGTGAATTCTCTGTTTATATCTGTCCCTATTTTTAAATTGGATTATTTGGTATTTGGTATTTGGTAATTTCTTGAGTTCTTTATATATTTTGGAGATCAGCCCTCTGTCAGATGTAGGGTTGGTGGTGATCTTTTCCCATTCTGTGAGCTGCCGTTTTGTCTTGTTGACTGTGTCCTTTGCCTTACAGAAGCTTTTCAGTTTCAGATGGTTCCACTTATTTATTGTCAATCTCAGTGCCAGGAGCACAGCAACTCTTATAAAGGAAAGCATTTCATTGAGGCTGGCTTACAGGTTAGAGGTTTAGTCCGTTGTCATGGTGAGAGGCGTGGCAGTATGCAGATAGATATAGTGTGGAAAGGGAGTTGAGAGTTCTTTTGGATTCACAAGCAGCAGAAAGAGAGACACTGGGCCTAGCTTGAGCAAAGCCCTTCATCAGTGACTCATTTCCTCCAATAAGGCCACACCTCCTAACAGTGCCAGTCCCTGATGATCAAGCATGCAATCATGAGCCTATGGGGCCATTCCTATTCAAACCCACACAATATGGCTATATCACATTTTCAAATACCTTAATGGCTTCCAATGGGTGGGAATATTTTAGTAGAATTCTATGTTCCAGAAATGTTACTAGCTCTTATCAAGTAAAAAACATTTTGTGCTTAGTAAGTTTGGAAAATGTCTGACCAAGAAGTAAATCACAATATATTTTAATAGCACAGGTCAAGTGGGAGATGTGAATTTATAGACATGTATTGCCAGCTAGCTTGGTGCAAGGAACCAAAGTTTATGTCAGAATATAGGGTATAAAACCCTTTGATTTTGGGCATATTTATGCCATACTCACTCAGTTCTAAGTTATTTACAGTTTGGTTATTCAAAATATGAGTTAAAAATTAGAGGCAATTTCTGTCTACTTTATTAACTTTAGAGAATCCAGGAAAAATGAAAAAAATATGAAAAAGAAGCCACTATTATTCTTGTACCCATGGATAGTGAGGGATCTTTTCAGTCCATTGATAGATAATATTGTGTCTCTATATTTCCATTATTGAGTCATATATTTGTTAAATAAATCCTTATTTGCAGCATGTGCGATGCTTTTAGAAATTGAACGGCTCAGAGAAGTAAAACCAACCAAAGTAATGGGATTTAAATTCAATATTTAGACAGTAGCCTGTCTAGCAAGAGGATTGAATGATAGGCATAACATATCTTAACGTTTTATGATAACAGATGGCTGAACAGGAGAGACTGAAGTTATTATTGCAAAAAACATGTTGACAACGAGCACAACAATATTTATTACAAGTATTTTTTATGAACAACACGTGAAAACCACTCATTTATTACTCCACAGCTTTTGAATGTTGGAAGCCTGAATAGATGGATCATATACACTTAGCTTTAGCTAGAGTAGGATTCTCATATGCCATCTTGACTGAAGGATAATTTACTTCCCTCTTCTCTTGGTTCTTTCTAGTGTTCAATTCTTTGTGGTTTTAGATAGCTTTAGTTTTTGACTTGCCTGCTAGTGGGAACCTGTAGTTTCTTTCCTTGAGTTATAAAACATGGTTGCTTACTCTCACCAAGCCAGCAAGGAAGAATCTAGGGTTGGCAATACTGTTATTGCAATGATCATGTATTTGTATATATGTAATCACTTGTATTCAAGTTGTGGTCCTACCCATACTCACAAAGGAGTATTGAAAACAGGGTCATTGTGGTAACGTATGAGTGTATTTGCCACAACTGGAGTAGACTATTGAAAAAAGTAGTTGTCCCTGTCTCCCTTGATCTTTAGAAATAAAAGAATTATTTTATTTATGTGAACCTCCAAAGTATTTACCTGTTTCTTCTCATAATCATCTCTTTTTTTCTTACTTTGCAAAATTTCTCCATTCCATCAATGCAAGGTTTTAAAAAGACAAAATGGAAGAACAATTAAAATAATGCCACTTTCTATCAATTATACATTAATTATATTTTTCCTCATTAAACATTTTAGCTACTGGTTAAATTCTCCATAAAGGCACAAGAGAACCATGTTAAGGTCTTCTACCTGCTCAAATTTATTTAATAAAGAAAAACATAAATGACATGACATTTACAAATGACATACAAGTAAAAACTATTTTCAGTACTGAAAAACCTGATTTAAAAAAAATGAAGGATATACTATGTGAGCCACACCAAATATGTTTTTTAAAATAAGCATGTTGCAACCAACCAAAATGCAGTGTTGTGGAGCCTAGTCCCTGTGGATACTTCTACAAAACACCCCTCTACCCAGGGCCCCAGGGACAGAAGAGGGAGCAATAAGAGCTAAGGACTGGGGAGTTTGCAGAGACTTTGTCTCCTAGTAATGTCAAAAGCTCAGACCCATTAAATCTCAGCAACACGATTCTCTAACCATGAGCTGAACAAGGATGACACCAATAGACATGCTAAAGTGAATGGTGGATTGGGGGGGTGTTGGTGGTGCATTTGGTCTCAACTCTACACAAAGAACTGTAGGCAGCTGAGGAATGCTGAGAGTGGGAGAAATAGTCTTTTACAGGGAAGAGCACCCCAATACCAGATGGTCGGCCCTGAAAACATACACACAAATAACATTATACAAACTGAGTGGGACACACACACACACACACACACACACACACACACACACACACACACACACCCGCATCTAACAGCAACAATGAAAAAAGAGGCCATGATAGCAAACACACACTGGGACACACACACACACACACACACACACACACACACACACTCACACTCACTCACGCATCTAACAGCAATCAATGAAAAAAGAGGCCATGATAGCATAATACAAACTGAGCGGGACACACACACACACAAAAAAACACACACACACACACACACACACACCACGCACTAACAGCAATTAATGAAAAAAGAGGCCATGTAGCAATTAATAAGGGGGGCCCCAAAAAAAAAAAAAAAAAAAAAAAAAAAAAAAAAAACAACCGCAGAAAAAAGAGGCCATGATTTTTGAAAGGATCAAAGAGGGGTGGCTTTGGAGGGAGGAAAGAAAAGGTAGAAATGATATTCTCAAAGAAGTATGTTGCTAACATATCTTTCAGGTCCATGTTAATACCTTACCTTTATTTTATTTTCCATTTTCCAGGTGTGTGTGTGTGTGTGTGTGTGTGTGCATGCACATGTGTGTGTGTAACATGCATGTGTGTGTGGAAGCCCCAGATTGATGCAGGAGATGATCTTCTTTGTTTCTCTACTTATCTATCAAACCAGGGTCTCTAAATCCAACTTCCAGCTCATTTATATGATTAGCCTTGCTAGCCAGCTTGTTCTCGGGCTCCCCTGTTTCTGTCTTCTGAGATTGGAATTACAGGTGATTTGCCTCACTCACCTGCCTTTAAGTGGCATTTGAGAATCTGAACTTGGTTAAGCATTCTTTAACCACTGAGCAACCCACTTTTAGACTTGAGAAAAGTAATACTCTGTGTATTCTGCCAACATAAATAGAAACAGACAGGAACATTAGGTGGGAGACCTAATTCATAGCTTTTTTAAAACCAAGAACAGAATTGGTTCTCATTAAGACATTTTTAATGGTCATTTTACTGTGACATAAATGCTTTTTCGTATTAGGGATCACTACTACAGCATCATTGTTTTCCATCAGCATGGTTTTAGTATATTTTTAAAAGTACAGGTCCTCATTTATTTCAAATCTTAAATGGTTCCTTACAGTGTACATTCCAACTTATAGTATTAGTTAGCCACTGGAAAATGGGGAATGACTTTTTAAAAGAAACTATTGATTAATTCACTTCATAGCTATATTTATTTCATTTTCATCAGCAGTAGAATGTTAATATTAATTTTTCAGGTAATGTAATTTGAAGATTTGGAAGTTTTCCCCATGTATACAGTTCTTTCTTCTCTTATTTCAACTATCTTGATCCATTAGAGAGCTTATGAGGAGCCTGTCTACCTCAGATCTACACACAAGTGTATTTGGTTAGTGAGTCTATCTTAATTACTTAATTATTTTTATTGTAGATCTCACAAGAAGTGGCAGACCTTGGTGGCTGAATAAGACATCCCCTGCTTTTTCTTCTCTACCACCAATTAATGACACACATATTCATCAAAGACAGAGAAGGTCTGTGAGCACTGAGAGATTTGTCGAGACCCTGGTAGTGGCAGACAAAATGATGGTGGGCTACCATGGCCGTAAAGACATCGAACATTATATTTTGAGTGTGATGAATATTGTAAGTTTGATCCCTCTATATACTGTATTACTAAGTAGTTTGTTGTGTTTTATACCAAAGCAGTGAATTTTTATTGAAATAAATAATGATATTCTATTGTTTGTATAAATTTGTAAAAAATGAATTTGTATTATTATTTCAATTACATCTTGGAATTAAATCTAGAACTTGAACACAAAAAACGTACATGCGCTACCATGTAATTGTATGGACGTTCCCTCCCTCAACATTTTTTTTTTTTTTTTTTTTTTTTTGAGACAGGGTCTCTCTATATAACCTTGGCTCTCTGAAATGCACTATGTAGACCAGGCTGACCTTGAACTCAGAGATCTGCTAGATTAAAGGCATGCACCACCATACTCAGGTGGTCCATTAACTTTTAAGTTGCATAGAAAATAAAATAAAAAATTCTCATTGTTCATCTTTAGTTATCAGTATTTAAAACTGAGTTGTTAAGTCTTCTTTAAGGAGCTTTAATCATCAGCTCGTTATTATAGATTTTGTGTTGTATGCAGTTCATCTCTAGGAGAAAATACTTCTTGTTGTAGATTTACATGAAGTCCTTTAACCAAAGCATATTGAAAGTGGACTCCTAAGTGGTATAGGGTATAATAGTATCTTTTATTTCTGCCATAAAGTCCTAAGAATTGCCTTTTATCTTTTTAGAATTTCAAAATATCACATTATTTTTGTCTGACTTTTTGTCTTTTCTTATTTTCTGGAGGTCAGGTTGCCAAACTTTACCGTGACTCCAGTCTAGGAAACGTTGTGAATATTATAGTGGCTCGCTTAATTGTTCTCACAGAAGATCAGGTAAGAATGGATTAGTTTATACATCAAATCTTAGGCTATGGGATTATTATTATGAACAGATACATTTCTTTTTTACTTCTCTTAGGAAGTCCTAGTTAAATTTTTTTTGTTCTAAACTTTAATTTTTATGCAATATCGAAGTACTTTGTAATAATACACATTTCATGTCTTATTAAAACTTTCTCTCCATATATGCATACTTGCTACATGTTTGAGAATTAAGGATGAGCATTTTATTTGTATGGCTTACCTGATAATAATGGTTTTGGTTGTTTTTTTATGCTGATGATCTTATATACATTCTCTTTATTGTTGAAGTTGGAACTGGAAGGAAAATCTGTTCAGTAGTAAATTAAATGAGTCCTAGGTCAGACGTTGTGGAGATAAAAATCGGCAAGAGATTATTCCTAGAAACCACTGCTTCTAATTATAGTCCCACTTTAGTTTTCAAAAGTTTAACAACTGACCTTAGTAATTGTTTGGAACATTTCTGGTATGCATGTTGTATTGCAGCCAAACTTGGAGATAAACCACCATGCAGACAAGTCCCTCGATAGCTTCTGTAAATGGCAGAAGTCCATTCTCTCCCACCAAAGTGATGGAAACACCATTCCAGAAAATGGGATTGCCCACCACGATAATGCAGTTCTTATTACTAGGTATGGTTTGTTGCAAGTATTTTTCCTTTGATTGTTGTGTTTGCTTAATATTGTAAAATATATTTGGTTCTATCTAAAGCCTCATTCAGATAATGAGTGTAGAAAGAGCAAAGTGGTCATTTATTTATTTTTTATTACTGTGAAAGAGTATGGTCTACTATTAATGTGTTTGTATCAAATGAGCTAAATAAGAAAAAAAGGATTAAATTTGGAAATTTAACAAATAACTTTTCTCCTTATGTTTTTAATGTTTAGTTGGAAGTACAAATATCATTTGTTAATTAAAACAATACAAAAGGCAAGATTTAGAAATATGGAAAATAAGCTGTCACTTTTAACTATAAAATATGATAGCTATTCCTATATACTTCCTAGTTGTGGTAATTTATGTTAATTTACTAAAAAAGAGAAGAGGTTGTCTGTTTTATTACATTATTTAAATTAAGCATTTAAATGAAAAGAAGCATTTCCAGAGTTGGAGAGTTAGCTCATTGAGTATGAGCCTGCACTGCTTTTGGAGAAGACCCAGTTCTGATCCCATTACCCACATTGGGCTTGCACAGGTGCTTGTAGCTACAGTTCTGGATAATCTGATGTCTTCTACAACTACTGGTACACAAATTGCACACATTCACACAAACACACACATACACACACACAAAAAAAGTCTTTAAGAAACAGATTTATCATACTGTTTGTAAAGTTCTCACCCAAGAAAAGTCATTACTCCATAATAACCTGATAAATTCATCCCCGCTTTCCAGTCTTACAAAGCTGACTGTATTTATTCTCTAACAACTCTATGAGGTATAGCAGTAGGGTTTTTTGCATGTTAGAAATGGGGAAACTTAATCAAAATAGTTAAATAAGTTTTTAAGATCACTCAACTAATAAACCAAGAAAGACTTAACCCCCGATGATCTCATTTTGTTTTTACTAGATTATATATCTTAATTACATTTGATTTTTTTATTTTTGGAGATGGGATCTTGTTATGTTGTTCAGACTGACATCTAGTATGAAGGCTCTAGCTATCTCAGGCTCCCAAATAGCTGGGGCTGCAGGTGTGTACCACCATTGACAAACTTCGTTTTAATTTACCTATAGCCAGACTATGATCGAGGAGAAACATTATGTTTTAATAATCCTAATATAATAACTTTGACCATTTAACTCTATAAATAAAAGACAAAATAAATGAACAGTAAGCAAATGGGAACTTTATACTGTTTTGGCTGAGTGAAATAGCTTTGTTATTTTGCTTATTTCTTTTCATTTTTAAGTAAATATTTAACATAAGCATGATCTGCGGTAGGCTTCTATGCTTTAGCATGTAAGAAGAGAGTATCAAGCAAATAGGATCCGAATCTTGACACTCAGTAAGATAACATGGTTTAACTTTTAGGAAAAATTCTGTCAACTGTATCATAAGCTCTTAAAAGGATATTTACTTTAATTTTGAACTAACTAACTTCATCTCCCTGATATCAGAAACTATATAATTTTATCATATATCTGCTGAATAAAACTATATCTTATGGTTTTATATGTATGTGCTGATACAGTTGTCTGATCAATTTTCTAATTCCTTATAGTATTGATACCTGAAAGGCTATCAAATATGCTTAAGGAACTAAGGATATACTAAGGATTATGCCAATGTGGAAAATTTTTATTCATTAAAATATATGAATATGGTTAGTGTTAATGAAATTATCATGGAAAACACCTACCTACTAAGTATATAGTTATCAAAATGGTCACAGGTATTTACACGGTTTCTATATTTCTCTTGGTCCTACATATGACCACTATTACACAGTTTCAATATATCTGCATTAGATTTTCACCTTCTTTCAGCAAATAACAGAAATTACATCAAGGCTATAGATTTCTAAGTATATAAGTAGGAAGCAGATTTGGCAGTTCACCACTCTGTTACGGCTACAACATCCAATTCTGAGTTTGTCCTGAGAGTTTCCTAATTTTATTTTGAATTTTTTTGTTTGTTTTTCTTTGTAGGCTACTTTGATATCTGAAATTTGAACATAATTTTCTCCTTCATTGTCTCTTGTGGCCAGTCATTACTAGTATTAGAAATATTCTCAGGATTTAATAGAAGTCAGAATTCAGATCTCATATGAATCTATATTTGCTGATGGAATAGAGTTTATAAGAATGGTATTTGGAGCATGTGAAGATGGCTCATTTGGTAAAATGGTAGCTGGGGAGTCATTAGTACCTGAGTTCAGATTCCTATCACTCACATAAAAACCCATATGCAGCAATACACATTGATGGGGAAACTGAGACAGCAGGGAATGGCAGTTGGTGAGTCCCAGGGTTAGTTAGAGAGTCTGTTTCAAAAATAAGGCAGAGAGAAGCCAGAGATATAGCTCAGTATTTAAGGGCGTTCTCTGCTCTTCTAGAGGATCTGGGTTTGAGTTCTAGCATCCACGCAATGGCTTGCAACTATCTCCAATTTCAGGGGTTTGACATCTTCTGGCCTTTCTGGGCACCAGGAATGCAAATGGTATATACAGATACATGCAGATAAACATATATGCACATAAAATACAAATAAATAAATTTTTAACAAATATGGTGGAGAAATGATTGAAGATACCTGACATTGACCTCCTGCCTCCATACTCACAGGTATACCCATGAACTTCTACATACAAATATACACATGAACATGTACACACATTCAAATACTTCTTTAGGACAGTGTATATTTTAAACTACTATTAACACCTCAAGGTGATGTTAGCCTATATGTTTGGTTGACAGAATGTCAAATCAAAATGAGATGATTACTATCTTTATTACTTAGTTATTTTTCAGTGAGGGATTATACACACACACACACACACACACACACACACACACACACACACACACATTTAAATCATGATGTAAAATTCAGAGAATTCCACACATGATTTTATATTAAGGTTGAAACCTGAGTCATATAAGTGGCACACTCAGAATTGTAACTCCACCATTTACTGGTAGAGCTTGATTTATGTTTACTTGAAATGTCAGCTCACTAGGGGAATGTGTAATGTAGTTGTCAAGGATTACAGAAGAAAACCAGTGATACTTTTATCTCCACAAGACCAAATTTGTTCCAAGAATTTAAATGTTTTCAGCACAAAGTCATTTGGAACTGTAATTACTTAGGCAGAAACAGTTACCTTTAAGAGCTCTGTTAAAAAATGATACTATTTTATTTTATTCGTTTGAGTTTAAGCTGTATCCTGCAAAGTTATTAGGTCACTGACTAGACAGAAAGAAAACAGGTGTGTCCAGCCTTTGACATTGTAACATGATGCTGTCATCCACAAAATTCTCCCTTGAGGACTGAGCAGTCCAGCTTTAACAACAACAAAAATCACAAAAATGTCTTGTAATGTTTTAGTAAATTTACAATTTTGTGTTTGGTCAGGCCACATTTATAGCTATCCTGAGCTACATGCAGCTCACTGACTGTGAGTTAAACATAATTGTTTTATCTAGCATCACTAATACTGAAAACAACAACAAAGAACTCATTAAGTTATTTACATATTCTATTTTGTTATACATGCATGTGTTTTACATGTAAACCTATGCGTCTTTGCCTCTTGGTTACTGTTCTATTTCTGTGAAGAGACTCCATGACCAGAGGAAATCTTATAAAAGAAAATATTTAATCAGGGGCTTGCTTACAGTTTCAGAGGGGGAAACAAGGCAGCATGCAGGAGCAGTAGCTAAGAGCTACATCCTGATCTGTAGGCAGAGAGAGCAACACTGAGCCTGCTGTGTGCTTTTAAAACCGTTTTTTAAGCCTACTCCCAGCCCATTTTCAGTGACACCCTTCATCCAACAAGGTCATATGTACTCCAGCAATACCACACCTTTAATCCTTCTCAAATATTGCCATACCCTGGTAACTAAGAATTCAGACATATGAGCCAGTGGGGGCCATTTCTATTCAAACCACCAAAATATGTGTCTGTAGTATCATATAGATACTGTTATTAATAATAAGTAATACTATGTAATGTAAAGAACACCTGCTGTTACCACTTAGACTTGTAAAAACTTGACATGTAGTTTCATGTTCCTTCCTAAAATGATATTGTTTCTTCTCTATGATATGATATCACCTGGTCTCTTATCTCTGAATACCAACTGGTCAGCTCAATCATGTGTAGATGTGTGGAAATGTGGCAACACTGCTATGTATTGTATCTTACACTCTGTATTCTATTTATTTATTTTTTATGTATTTGAATGTTCTGCCTGCATTCATGTCTGTGTACCACTGTGTGCCTAGTGTCCATACAGGCCAGAAGAGGGCATAGGATCCATTGGGATGGGAGTTGTGAGCTACTATGTGAGTGCTGGGAATTGATCCTTCGTCCTCTACAGAAGCAGCTAGTACTCTTAAATGATAAGCCATCTCTCCAGCTCTATAAGTATGTTTTTTGTTTTGCTTTATTTTGTTTTGTTTGTTTTTCGAGATAGGGTCTCTCTGTATTGCTTTGGAGGTTATCCTGGAACTGACTTGTAGTTCTCGAACTTACAGAGATCCGCCTACCTCTGTCTCCTGAGTGCTGGAATTAAAGGCATAAGACACCAATGCTCAGCTCTATAAGTATGTTTTAAATAAACATTAATTATAGAATAAGGAGAGTGTTCTTTTTGTGACTCTCAAAATTACCAACTTTTTGTATTTGTTTATTTTGTTTTTTTGAGACAGTTTCTCTGTGCAACATCCTGGCTATCCTGGAGCTCAATTTGTAGACCAGGCTGGCTTTGAACTCACAGAGATTTACCTGCGTTTGCCTCCCAAGTTCTGATAATTCTACCAGTCAGTAGAATTATCAACTTTTAAGCACTGTATAACTAAGTGAATAAATGATTAAACTTTGCACCAGAAACTCTTAAAACTCAAGTTATTGGGTAAAGTAGGATTGTGAATATGTAGCAATGTGCTAAAAAATGTTTAAAATTAATTTTTTATTAAATTTTATACTTTTTATAAATTATTTCTAAAATTGATTGAGTTGGTTGTATTTACTATATGGGTGTTTTGACACAGGTGTAAATTGTGGAATGCTTAAATCAAATGTTAGCTTGATATGCATTATCTTACATGCTTCATTAATGTGCAAATTAACAGTTACTTAGAAATAAAATCTTGCTATTCAACATGGCATTTATTTTTCATTTCCACATGAAGACAGGAAATATCAATCATAAATTAAAGTCAAGCCAATCTCTGACTTTATGTTGTGGTAAAAATCTTCAAGAAATGTATACATAGTTTGAAATTCAGTAGGAAGCTGGTGATGTAGAGTGTACCAGTGTCAATATTAGACTCTTAGTATAAACTAATTTGTGTGTCATTTTGCTTTCTCTTCTACAATGCATTGAAAACATATTTTTTCATTTTAAGCTATTAACACATTACAGTTTATATATTTAGAATGGGAATTATCACCTAAGTTCTTTTTGCATGGAAACAATTTTCTTGAGATATAATTCAGACCACACAATCTATCCCTTTAAAGGACAATTCAGTGGTTCTTGTGTACTTGTTCATAAGGTTTTGGTACCATTACTGTAATTCATTTTAGAACACTCTGTTACTTCGAAATAAAGGCAAGCCCACCCCCCTCACCTCCAGCCCTAGCCTTGACCCGCCCCAGACAACAGCTAATCTAACCTTTTTTTCCTATACTCTTGCCCATTTGTCTGTGAGTGGCATGTACTAACATTACATTCTTCTTCCTAGCCTCAATTCAAGGTACCAAACTTAAGAATTCCTTTGTTCATTAGGCTCATTTTCTATTTCTTGTTAAAAATTTATTTATTATTATTATTTGTGTGTGTGTGTGTGTGTGTGTGGGGTGTGTGTGTGTGTGTGTGTGTGTGTGAGTGTGTGTAGTGCTTGTGTGCAAGCACCTTTGAAAAGCAGAAAAGGGGTTAGATCCTTTGGAACTGGAGCTATAGGCAGTTGTAAGGTGTCCGAAGTAGGTGCAGAGAACCGAACCCAGGTCCTCTGCAAGAGCAGCAAGTACTCTTAACCTACAAGCCACCTCTCCAGACCGCTTATTAGGTTATTTTTTATTAATGTACTTTTATAATTTTCATTAGTGAAAATCATAGGATCCATAAATACATCTTTAATTATAGATGCAAAATGTACACTATGTCATATTATTTGGATTTTAATTAAGATTGATGTATTTGACCTCATAAGGGGTCATGACAGTTTACTTTGTTGCTCCTAGACTATAAAGGAATGGGAATTTCTGAAGTAAACTGTATAAAACTGAAAAATTACTATAAAAGCAATTTTTATAGAGCTTGGCCTATAATGTATTGGCTTTGACCGCATATTTTTAAAATAATACATCTGTCTGGATTAAATACTGGCTTCATGGTGATGTGTGAGGAAAGACAAAAGGGAGACTCAACATGGCACATCAACATTTAATTCATAAGAAATAAACTGTTCTTGGAAATAATAATATTAAATAACTTACAATTTGTTATCATTAAATTGTTAGGGCTATGTTAGGCGTTTGGAGTCTAAGAGTTTGGATTATAGAAGAGTGGTGTGTGTGTGTGTGTGTGTGTGTGTGTTTTCTAGCACATGCTCTGCCTCCTTGCCTTAGCATTCCTGCCACACTCTCCTCCACACTCTCCTCTCCTGTTTCTTTTCCTTTTGTTCCTGTCTTATTCGGTTCTTTACCTAAAAGAAATTGATTGAGTCAGGGGAGGAATAGACGAGAGAAAGAGAGAGAGAGAGAGAGAGAGAGAGAACATAAAAGAGGAAGCCATTATAGGTTTGAAGAGAAAACTGACTCTAGAGAAATGTCCAGAGATCTACAAGACTGACCCCAACTAACAATCTGAGCAGCAGTGGAAAGGCTACCATAAATGCCCTTCCCTGATAATGAGATTGATGACTAACTTCTCCACCATCATAGAGCCCTCATCTAGTAGCTGATGGAAACAGAAGCAAACACCCACAGCTAAACACTGAGCAGAACTGAATCCAGATACAGAGAGGGAGGACAAGACCAGGCACAGAAACTCACAGAGACAGCTGACCTGAACAAGGTGGAGCTAATGGACCCCAGACTGATAGCTGGGAATCCAGCATTGGACCGACTCAGACCCCCTGAACATGGGTCTCAGTTAGAAAGCCTGGGCAGTCTAAGGGACCTCTGACAGTGGAACCAGGATGTATCCCTGGTGCAAGAAAGGACTTTGGGAGCACATACCCCATGAAGGGATACTCCCTGA
Source organism: Phodopus roborovskii (assembly GCF_943737965.1). Taxonomy (NCBI): domain Eukaryota; kingdom Metazoa; phylum Chordata; class Mammalia; order Rodentia; family Cricetidae; genus Phodopus; species Phodopus roborovskii. Next base: position 16,256,734 of record NW_026126413.1, read on the forward strand.
GGCTACAGGCAGGAGGGCCTAGTCCCTACTCCAAATGACTTGACAGGTTTTGTTGATCCCTCTTGGAAGGCATTACCCTCCCAGTGGAGTGGGGAGGAGATGAGATGTGAGGTTGGTTGGGGGGCATGGGAGGGAGAGAGAGAGGGAGAGGGAACTGGGATCAATATGTAAAATAAGAAAAGCTAAAAAAAGAAAAAGAAATCTACAGTCATTTTCTTTCCAGTCTAGGACTACAGCAAACTAAAATGATTGTGATTTCTTGCGCAAAGAGAGTCTTTTAAGAGTGATTTCTTGTGCAAAGAGAGTCTTTTAAGAGTGAAAGCAGGTATCATTCCCAGTTAGGCATAGGATATGGGTACAAGCTAGTGTCTGAAAAACAGGCATTTCCTGTGTTTGTGAAGTTTCAATTAAAAATGGGATCAGACAGTATGTTGTTATTAAACGTTTTAAGAAACAGTAACTTCAGAACTGACATTTGTTTTATGATTTTACCAACATTTATGTATAAAAACATGCTTATTACATGCCAAATATGTAAGGGTTTTATAAATGCTTAATATTTAAACATTAACTGTATGAATTGAACACTGCTGTTACCACCCATTTTTTGATGAGGAAGCTGAGGGATGGAAAAGTTAAATAAGGTCCTGTAATAGTGAAAGCAAGGGTTAAAACAAACTGTAATCTGCTTCCAGAGTTCTCTTTAGAGGACTTAACAAAGTAGTTAAGCCAAAATAATTATGTAATATTATTGACACCTGTGCTAGGTAGGGATCTAAGCTGGCCCCGGTGAACTTCACCTTATGGTATTAATTAAATATTTTGTATGTATGAGTGTTAGGACTGTGTGTGTGTGTGTGTGTGTGTGTGTGTGTGTGTATAATTGGTGCCTGCAGAGTCTGGAAGAGGGCATCTCTTGGTACTAGTGACAGACAATCTTAGCCACCATGTGGTTCCTTGGAATTGAACCTGGGTCCTCTGGAAGAGAAGCAAGTGCTCCTAACAGATGTGCCACCTCTCCAGTCTCCATCTCGGTATTTTTGGGCCTATGTGACCCTTCTCTTTGAGTGTATGTTGGATAATAAATTAACATTTTCAGTGTTTCTTTTATTGATATTTTTGCCTGTTATTATAAATGATACTATTAGTAAAATTTCATTTTAAATTGTTATTATTACATGTTGATTTGATGTTCTGTAACATTGCTCCTGATTTATTAATTTTAGTAGCTTTGTATTTGTAAGTGTAGTGTTTGTGTTTTGAGACAGAGTAAGATGGAATCTTTAAATGTAGCTCCCCTGGCCTTGAATTCTTCTGGTACAACCATGTACTGGAATGCCATTGGCTAGTTTTAGTGATTCTCAGTTACTAGTTTCCCACATACACACATGTATGTATGTATTTGTTTTATATATATATATATATATACACATTCATATGTATATGTATGTGTATATATATTTTTTCATTTAAGTTGTTTTAATTTTTGTTCAGGAGTCTCCTGTTTGTATGGATATATGTCATGTGAATTGAAAGATATATTTTCTAACATCTTACTAATTTGGATTTATTGATTTATTCTTGTTTTGTCAAATTTGCTTTGAAGAGTTTGAGAAAAATTATTTTACTTACTTAGACAGAATTTTGTAATTACCTACTCTTGGTATGCTAAGGATTCTTCTTGTTTGTAACATTTAAAATATGTAATAGTATGGCTTTCTTTTAAGGTATTTTATTTGTTGGATGTATTTATCTAGGCTTTGAATTATAGCATTATTTTTGATATGTACTCAGGAGGTAGAGAGAGCCAGGTGGATCTCTGTGAGTTCGAGGCTAGCCTGGTCTACAGAGTGAGTTCCAGGACAGGCTTCAAAGCTATATAGAGAAATCCTGTCTTGAAAAACAAAAACAAAAAATAAAATAAAAAATTCAGGACTGGCATTATTGAACTTGGGGATTTCAATGTGTACCCCATATCAAGTCCAGCTACTCATGTTCAATAACCGAATAGTGTCAACTTAAAAGTGGAAAACAGAAAAAGATCTATTCGGTGTGGCCAAATTGAGAAGAGGGACAAAACAATCTAGCAAACTCCTCAAGTCCATCTCTGGGGTCCAGAAGTGAGATTGATGTTTAAAAGAGGATCAAAGATATGTATGTCTAAGTAGTTCCAATCATGGTATGGTCCTGCCTACCATTAACCCATTATTATTTGGGTTGCAGTCCCATCCTGTAAGATGGTCTGACAAGTTATTAGAACTGTGTGAATCTCTTTCTGGGAGACATATCCCCCTCTGGCTGATACCCACCCCTTCTCCCAGCATGAGACTACTAGAGATATTCCCATTTCTTTGGGTCCATTGTTTCAATAGTCTGATAGGCAGATTTTGAGACATGGTAGATTTTAAAAATATTTTCATTTCTGCCATATTAGTTACATTTCCCCACTTTCTGTTTTAGCACCTCAATCTTGAGGTAAAATATGTCTATCATATATAAATATAATACACACACATGCACGTATGTACACGTGCATACACACACACACACACACACACATATAGTTAGTTAGTTAGTACAAGGTGATTATGTACAAGAACCATTTTTCAAACTCTCTTGGCTTTTAGTTACTTTGAGAAGAGATGGCACTAGCAGCTCCATCTCATTGGTTTGAGAGAGGGTCTTTGCCTGAAATCTAGGTCTGACCTCAAACTTAGGATCGTCCTGTTTGAGCCTTCTTAAGTGTGGGGTTATAGTCTAGTGCTGCTATGACCAGCATGGCTGTATTTCAGTTCTGACAGCTTACCCTCTTCTCTGAAGACATTGGAATTAACTATCTGTCCACCTCAGCTTTTTGAGATAGGGTCTTCCCTTGTACCTGAAAGCACTGATTCAGCCAGCATGCCCACTAGTGACCTCTGGGACCCACCTATCTCTGTTTTCCAGGACTGGGGTTACAGACGCATGCCCCCATGGCTGACTGTTCATCTGAACTCAAGTCTTCATGCTTACATGGTCAGAGTTTACCCACTATGCTGTCTCCCCTGCCTAATCTATCCTCTTTTCATGATGTAGATTTCAAAGTTTAGTTTTCCTTGCTTGATTATATTGTGTTAATTACTTTCCTATTGTGATGAAACACCATGACCAAGGAAACTTACAGAAGAAAGGGTTTATTTGGACTTACGGGATAAGGAACCTGGGAAAGAGGAGTCATCACCATCAGGGTGGAAAGCATGGTGGCCAGCAGGTGTGTAGACAGGAGTAACTGATATCTCACATTGCTCACTGGGAATGACACATGGCTTTGACTACTCAAAGCCTTCCTCTCCCCATAGTGACATACTTCTTTCCCCAGGGCCACTCTTCCTAAGCATCCCCAAATAGCAACAACAACTGGGAAACACATGTGCAAATGCTAGAGATTATAGGGAGCATTTTAGTAGTGACAAAGGGGGAAAATCATGTAAGCTATGTTTTCTAAAAAGAGTCAACTGGAGCCTGAAAAATATATCTGATTTTTTAATAATTGTATTTTTTTTTTTCAGGCAAAAACTTGTAATGAGATAATTGCCAATTGATCACTTATTTCTTTTTTCTTTTTGTTTCTTTTTGTTTTTTGTTTTTTTTCCCTTCCCCCTTCCTCCCTCTCTGCCTCTCTCCCTCCATTCCTCCCAAATCCCCAAACCAACCTCCCATCCCCACTCCACAGGGAGGGTGATGCCTTCCAAGAGGGATCAACAAAACCTGTCAAGTCATTTGGAGTAGGGACTAGGCCCTCCCTCCTGCCTCTAGGTTAAGACAGTATCCCTCCATGTGCTCCCAAAGTCTTTTTGTGCACCAGGGATACATCCTGGTTCCACTGTCAGAGGTCATTTAGACTGCCCAGGCCTTCTAACTGACACCCACTTTCAGGGGGTCTGAGTCAGTCCCATGCTGGATTCCCAGCTATCAGTCTGGGGGCCCATTAGCTCCTCCTTGTTTAGGTCAGCTGTCTCTGTGGGTTTCTGTAGCCTGGTCTTGTCCTCCCTCTCTGCATCTGGATTTCAGTTCGGCTCAGTGTTCAGCTGTGGGTGTCTGCTTCTGTTTCCATCAGCTACTAGATAAGGGCTCTATGATGGTGGATAAGTTAGTCATCAATCTCATTATCAGGGAAGGGCATTTATGGTAGCCTTTCCACTGCTGCTCAGATTGTTAGTTGGGATCATCCTTGTATGACCACTTATTTCTTATAAATGTTGCCGCTTTTCAAAATTTTGTTTTTTTAAGAAAGAATAAATTAGGTGAATCGTGATGGTATAATTAGGATTTTGGAATTTAAAATGAAAAGAAACCCAAGAAGAAAATATTTTATCTTAAGAAATAGATTTTGTATAAGTTTTTGCTTTTACTTGTTACTAACAGCTGAAAAATTCAAATATTTAAATCTAAAAATACCAAATTACTGGAATTAAAAGAGAACCTGTAACTTTTTTTTTTTGAAGAATCAGAATCAAAGTTTTTTTTTTTTATTTAAATTTGAAACGAGGTTGTTTTACATGTCAATCCCAGTTCCCTTATCCTTCCATTCTCCCCTTTTATCCCCACCAACCTCAGCCCATCCCCTTTCTGCTCCCTAGGGAGGGTGAGGCCTTCCATGGGGAGTCTTCAAAGTCTGTTGTATCATTTGGGGCAGAGCCTAGGCCCTCCCCCATGTGTTTAGGCTGAGAGAGTATCCCTCTATGAGGGATGGTCTCCCAAAGTCCATTTGTATACTAGGAATAAATAGTGATCCATTACTAGAGGCCCCATGGACTGCCTTGTTCTCTTAATTAACACCCACATTCAAGGAGTCTGGGTCAGTCCTATGCTGGTTTCCCAGCTATCAAACTGGGGTCCATGAGCTCCCCCTTGTTCAGGTCATTTGTTTCTGTGGGTTTCCCCAGTGTGGTTTTGACCCCTTTGCTCATCACTCCTCCCTGTTTGTAACTGGATTCCAGGAGTTCAACTAGTATTTAGCTGTTGGTGTCTGCTCCTGCTTCCATCAGCTACTAGATGAAAGCTCTAGTATGTCATATAAGGTGGTCATCAATCTCATTATTAGGGAAGGACATTTAAGGTAGCCTCTCCACTATTGCTTAGATTGTTAGTTGGGTTTATCATTGTAGGTCTCTGGGCATTTCCCTAGTGCCAGATTTCTCCTTAAATCTATAATGGCTCCCTCTATTATGGTATCTCTTTTGTTCTCTATTCTTTCCTTGTCTCAATCTTCCTGTTCCTTCATGCCCACCTCTTTCCTCCTCCCTCTCCTCCTTTTCTTTCTCCTAACTTCCTCTCCCCTCCCTCCATGCTCCCAATCTGCTCAGATCTTGTCCCTTTTTTCTTCTCCAGGGGACCATGTATGTTTTTCTTAGGGTCCTCCATGTTTCCTAGCTTTTCTGGTGGTGTGAAGTGTAGGCTGGCAATCCTTTGCTCTATGTTTAAAATCCATATATGAGTGAGTACATACTATGTTTTTCTTTTTGTGACCGGGTTACCTCACTCCGGATGGTTTCTTCTAGTTCAATCCATTTGCCTGGGAATTTCAAGATTTCATTGTTTTTTTTTTTTTTTTTTTGTTTGTTTTTTTCCATTGAGTAGTACTCCAGTGTATAAATGTACCACATTTTCTCCATTCTTCAGTTGAGGGGCATCTAGGTTGCTTTCAGTTTCTGGCTATTACAAATAATGCTGCTATGAACATAGTTGAACAGATGTCATTGTTGTATGAATGTGTGTCTTTTGGATATATGCCTAAGAGTGGAATTGCTGGATCTTGAGGTAGACTGATTCCTGTTTTCCTGAGGAATCGCCATACTGATTTCCAAAGAGGGTGTACGAGTTTGCACTTCCACTGGCAGTGGAGGAATGTTCTGCTTTCTTTAGCATAAACTGTCTTTGGTGTTTTTCATTTTAGCCATTCTGACTGGAGTAAGATGTTATCTCAGAGTTGTTTTGATTTGCATTTTCCTGATGGCTAAGGATGTTGAGCACTTTCTTCTTAAGTGTCTTTCAGCCATTTTATATACCTTCATTGAGAATTCTCTATTTAGTTCTGTACCCCACTTTTTAATTGGATTATTGGGAGTATTGGTAACTGGCTTCTTGAGTTCTTTGTATATTTTTTGGAAATCAGCCCTCTGTCAGATATGGGGTTAATGAAGATCTTTTCCCATTCTGTGGGCTGCTGTTTTCTCTTATTGACTGTGTCCTTTGCCTTACAGAAGCTTCTCAGGAAGTCCCATTTATTAATTGTTGATCTCAGTGTCTGTGCTACTGGCGTTATGCTCAGGAAGCAGTTTCCTTTACCTATTCATTCAAGGATACTTCTAAGAGGTTCAGTGTGGCTGGGTTTATGTTGAGGGCTTTGATCCATTTGGACTTAAGTTTTGTGCATGACGATAGATATGGATCTGTCTGCAATCTTCTACACACCAGCTTCCAGTTATGCCAGCACCATTTGTTGAAGATGCTTTCTTTTTTCTATTGTATAAGTTTACCTTCTTTGTAAAACTCAGGTGTTCATAGGTGTGTGGGTTAGTATCAGGGTTTTCACTTTGATTCCATTGGTCTACTTGTCTATTTTTGTGCCAATACCAAGCTATTTTCAGGACTATAGCACTATAATAGAGTTTGAAGTCAGGGATGGTGATGCCCTTGGAAGTTCATTTATTGTACAGGGTTGTTTTGGCTATCCTGAGTCTTGTTTTTCCATATAAAGTTGAGAATAGTTCTTCCAAGGTTTGTGAAGAATTGTGCTGGGATTTTGATGGGGATTGCATTGAATCTGTAGATTGCTTTTGGCAAGATTGCCATTTTTACTATGTTTATCCTACCTATCCAAGAGCATGGAAGGTCTTTCCATTTTTCTGTATCTTCTTTTATTCTTTCTTTAAAGACTCAAAGTTCTTAATATATAGGTCTTTCACTTGTTTGGTAAGCATTACCCCAAGATATTTTATGTTTGTGGCTATTGTAAAGGGTGATGTTTCTCTGATTTCTTTCTCAGCCCATTTATCATCTGTATATATTAGGGTTACTGATTTTTTTGAGTTCATCTTGTATCCTGACACTTTGCTGAAGGTGTTTATCAGCTGTAGGAGTTCCCTGGTAGAGTTTTTCTGGTCACTTATGTAAACTATCATGTCATTTGCAAATAGAGAAAGTTTGACTTCTTCCTTTCCAATTTGTATCCCCTTGATCTTTTTTTGTCTTATTGCTCTAGTACTTCAAGTACAATATTGAAGATATGGAGGGAGTGGACAGCCTTGTCTTGTTCCTGATCCTAAAGGAATTGCATTGAGTTTCTCTCCATTTAGTTTTATGTTGACTGTTGATTTGCTGTATATTGGTTTTATTATGTTTAGGTTTGTTCCTGTTATCCTCGATCTCTCCAAGTCTTTTATCATGAAGGGGTGCTGGATTTTGTCAAAGGCTTTTCCAGCATCTAGTGAGATGATCATGGCATTTTCTTTTTTTAAATTTGTTTATATGGTGGATTATATTGATGGATTTTCATATATGAGACCATCCCTGCATCCCTGGGATGAATTCTACTTGGTCATGGTGGATGATTTCTCTGATGTATTTTTGGATTCTATTTGCTAGTATTTTATTGAGTATTTTTCATCAATGTTCTTGAGGGATATTAGTCTGTAGTTCTCTTTCTTAGTTGTGTCTTTGTGTGGCTTGGGTACCAGGGTAATTGTAGACTTGTAAAAAGACTTTGGCAATGACCCTTCTGCTTCTATTGTATGGAACATTTTGAGGAGTATTGGTATTAGCTGTTCTTTGAATTTCTGGTAGAATTCTGCACTGAAGCCATCTGGCCTTGGGCTTTTTTTTGGTTGGGGGACTTTTGATGACTGCTTCTATTTCATTAGGGGTTATAGGTCTATTTAAATTGCTTGTTTGGTCTTGATTTAATTTTGAAAAGTGATATTTATCCAGAAAATTGTCTGTTAAATTTTCAAATTTTGTGGAGTATAGGTTTTCAAAGTATGAGCTGAAGATTCTCTGTATTTCCTCTGTGTCTTGTTATGTCTCCCTTTTAATTTCTGATTTTTGTTAATTTGTGTGTTCTCTCTCTGTCTTTTGGTTAGTTTGAATAAAGATTTGTCTATCTTGTTGATTTTCTTGAAGAACCAACTCTTTGTTGCATTGATTCTTTGTATTGTTTTCCTAGTTTCTTTTTTATTAATTTTAGCCCTCAAATTGATTATTTCCTGGCAAATACTCCTCAGGGGTGAGTTTGCTTCTTTTTGTTCTACAGCTTTCAATTGTGCTGTTAATTTTCTAGTGTGACTATTCTCGTTTCTTTATGTGGGCACTTAGGGCTATGAACTCTCCTCTGAGCACTGCTTTCAAAGTGTCTCATTAGTTTGGGTTTGTTACATCCTCATTCTCATTGAATTCTAGGAAGTCTTTAATTTCTTTCTTGACCCACGAATTGTGTAATTGGACAGTCTTCAATTTCCGTGAGTTTGTAGGTTTTTCTGCAATTTGTGTTGTTGAATTCTAACTATAAATCATGGTTGTCTGATAAGATACAGGGAGTTATTCCAATTTTTTTTGTACCTTTTGAGGTTTATTATATTGCCACGTATGTGATCGATTTTAGAGAAGGTTCCATGTGGCACTGAGATGAAGGTATATTCTTTTGTGTTTGGATGGAATGTTCTATAAATGTTTGTTAAACTCCATTGGGTCATAATTTCTGTTAGTTCCTTTGTTTCTTTGTTAAGCTTTGTCTCTTTTGATTGATTTTAGATTAAAGTCGAATTTGTTAGATATAAGTATTGCTGCACTGGCTTGTTTCTTGGGTCCATTTGTTTGGAAAATCTTTTCCCAACCCTTAACTCTGAGATGATGTCTGTCTTTGAAGTTGAGGTATGTTTTTTGTATGCAGCAGAAAGATGGATTCTGTCTTCGTATCCATTCTTTTAGCCCAAGTCTTTTTATAGGCGAGTTAAGGGCATTAATGTTGAGGAATATTAATGACCATTGATTATTAATTCTTGCTTGCTTTGGAATTGTTGTTGTTGTTGGTATTGTGTGTGGATCACCTCCCCCATTTTCTTTTGGCTGTTGGTAAAGTGGGATTATCTATTGCTTATGTTTTTGTGTGTAGTTAATTTCTTTGGACTGGAGTTTTCCTTCCAGAACTTTTTGTAGGGCTGGATTAGTTGATGTGTATAGTTTAAATCTGGTTTTGTCATGGAATATCTTGGTTTCTCCATCAATATTGATTGAAAGCTTTGCTGAGTATAGTAGTCTGGGCTGGCATCTGAGGTCTCTTAGTGTTGGTAGAATATATATCCATGACCTTCTGGCCTTCAGAGTTTCCATGGAGAAGTCAGATGTAATTGTGATAGGTAATTGCCTTTATGTATTACTTGGCCTTTTTCCTTTGCTGCTTTTAATATTCTTTCTTTAATCTGTATGTTTGGTGTTTTGATTATTATGTGGTGAGGGGACTTTTTTGTGGTTTTCTCTATTTGGTGTTCTGTAAGCTTCTTGTACTTCTATTGGCATGTCTTTCTTTAGGTTGGGAAAGTTTTCTTCTATGATTTTGTTGAATATATTTTTTGCACCTTTGAGTTGGGTTTCTTCACCTTCTTCTATACCTATTGTTCTTAGGTTTGGCCTTTTCATGGTGTCGCATATTTCCTGGATATTTTGTGTCAGGGATTTGTTGGACTTAAGATTTTCTTTGGTTGATAAATCTATTTCTCCTAGTGTATCTTCAATGCCTGAGATTCTCTCTTCCATCTCTTGTATTTGGTTGGTTATGCTTGCATCTGTAGTTCCTGATTGTTTGCCTAACTTTTCTATTTCCAGCATTCCCTCAGACTTTGTTTTTTTTTTTAATGTTTGCTTGTTTTATTTTTTAAATTGTCTCTATTTCAGCTTTCAATCCTTGCATTGTTTGAATTGTTTCTAGTAATCTTTTGTTTGTGTTTCCTCCATTTCTTGAATTTTTTCTTCCATTCCTTTTAGGGATTTTCTCATTACCTTTTTGAGGGTCTCTATCATAGTCATAAAGTTGTTTTTAGTGTTGTTCTCTTTTGCTTCATCTGTGTTGGGATGTTCAGGCCTTGCTGGTGTGGAGTCCCTAGACTCTGGTGGCGTCATATTTATCTTTCTGTTGTTTACTGTATTCTTATGCTGTTGTCTACCCATCTCTTCTTTCAATGTGTGCTGGTAGGGTCTCTCCTTCTTCTGGTGGGTACAGTATCAAGGTTCTCTTCTGGTGGGTGCAAGCAGTTCTAATACTCCGATGGCTCTTCTCCTCCAGTGTGTGGTGGCGGGACTCCTCCCGTGGTTGGAGGCTGGACCAGGATGCTGGCAGACTCTAGATGAGCTGGTCCACTAGGTTGGGCTCCCCAGCAAGTGGTCCTCAGTTCTCAGTCCTCAGGACCCTCTGTGCAGGACACTGGCAGTCTGGCCGGAAAACAGGCTCACACTTACCCCTTCCTGTGGTTGGAGGTGAGACCAGGACCTTGGCAGACTCCAGGTGGGCCAGTCCTAGGGTGGGCTCCTCTGAATGCAGTCTTCAGTTCTCAGGATTCTCTGAGAAAGGCAGGGGAAGGCAGGCTTCAAACAGGCTCAAACTTACCCCCTCCTGTGGTTGGGGTCCAGTGGGACCGGACACTGGCAGCCTCTGGGTGGGCAGGTCCGCTAAGGCAGTGTAACTTTTTAATATAAAGAAGTCACAAACTAATGTATTAATTTGATTTTGCCTAATTTATTTTACTTGTTAGTCTTTTAATTGGATAACCCAAACAGAATTTCACTTTCACTAAGTCATCTAGTACTCATTTAACAGTGTTTATTTGAAAAAATTTAATAGCTTATTGACTTTTTCTTCTAATTACCTTCAATAGTCTTTTAAGTAGTATTCAGACTTCAGTTATATGGACATGGACATATGTCCCAGTAGTTAAGAGCATTTGCTGCTCTCACAGAGGATCAGAGTTTGACTTCCCATACCTACATTAGGTGAATCCTAGCTACCTGTAACTCCAGCTTGAGGGGACCTGACACACTTTGTTATCTTTGCAGGCTCTCTCTCTCTCTCTCTCTCTCTCTCTCTCTCTCTCTCTCTCTCTCTCTCTTTCTCTCTCTCTCTCTCACACACACACAGAAATAAAAATATTCAAATTTTGTCAACTTTCTTTAGCTAAAGTTCTAAATTATATTACTGTAAAGAATATTCCCTTTAAAGACTGAGGTTAGAAGTCATATATCATACAAAATTTACCCATCAAAATGTGCAATTTGGTAGTTTCAGCATATTCATAAATATGTAAGCCATCACCACTGTATTAGAGTTATGCACAGACATGATTTATTAGAGGATTTGGCTCACAGGACTATGATCTGAGAAATCTTAGGAGACTCTGTCTGCACTGGACCTTCTGAGATGTTACCAAAAGTCTCAGAACTTGGGAAGCTGAAATTGTAGCTTCCACTCTGCAGTTGAAAGCCTGAGCTTGGACAAGTAACACTGTTAAGTGCTAGAGTTCAAAGACTAACTCCATGTAGCTCTGAAGTGTAGGCTAAGGGAATGGAGTGTAGCAGCACCAGTGAGAGAGGAAGTCTCCTTTTCACTATGCCCAGGTCGCCATTTGATTGGGTCGTTCCTGTCTACATTTAGGGCCACTCTTTCTTGAGTTCATTCCTTTACAAGGTCACTTCTTCTGGAAACATTCTCAACTACGGTAATCTCATGTTCTTAGTACATTGATACATAAAATTAGCCATCCTCACTACCATCTAATTTCGGAATATTCCTATTGTCCTCGTAAAATATCTCGTACCAACTAGCAATCATTTTTTCTTGTCCTCAGTGTAGACAAGGCATAGTGAAACCACTGAACTGGACCACTCTATGGGTAGAAAAGATGGTTTATTTGGGGACAAACGGCTGGACTGCCTCAGAGTAGAGCAGTAGCTTGGGAGGAAAAGCCTTGCTTGTTTTATTGGGACAGGAGGTGACATGGGGGCCAGAACAGCCTGAGAGTTATGTGGGAACCTATGCTTTCTTATATAGGGTTAATCTGGGACTAGTTGCTATTTGTCCAAGGTAGTTGGTCTTGTGGGTTGAGAATGCTAATAGTGGCTTTGGCGTATTATGAGATTTCTGAAGAATGCTCAGTGTAGGCTTCTGTTTACCTGATGAGAATTTTCCATTTTTTTGGTAAAACAATGCAAAACTGACATTTTGGGGCATGTGTTGTGACCTAATGCTCAGCACTAGATTGCTATTTACCTACATGCTTTCTCTAGAGATTTGACTTTCTAGACATTTCATATAAATTCTTTTAATGTTCAGAATCAGCACTTGGTTCCTTCTTATGGCTGAATGATTTTCTCTTGGATACATTTTAATTGACTCCAGTTGAACTTTTTTCTTTTTATGCCTATTTTGAATGATTCTCACATGATTATTTTTCTAGTTCTTTCCATTTTCCTGTGAATATCATGATTTCATTATTTTAACCACTGAGTAATAAATATGCCATTGTGTAAATGTACCATATTTTCTGTATCCATTCTTTAACCTGACATTTTTTTTTATAAAGTTGGGTGAGGTGTGTTGGAATGCCAATATGTGATAACATATGAATATTTGAGCTAAGGATAGTAAACTAGGGGAAGCTTAACTTGCAAGACTCGCCCACTCTAATTCCTCCCAGCAGCCCTGTGCCTGCCCTTGCATCTTCACAGATAGTAACATTCTTTTCCTTGGATATGTGGTCCTTCAGGATCTTGTGACTTGCTTCAGGGAAGGTGTCTAAAGGGTACTTTCTGTACCATCAAGTCCTCAGATTCCTTCAGTTGGACACATTTTTTTATATCAATGCACCTTATTTTGACTTTTTTGTTCCAAACCCCATCAATATTTTACATATGTCTGTTGGTTTAAATATGACAATAGACTCAGGAACTAGTGGAGCCAAAAGAAATTGTCATTGCTCAGAAAAACAAGAAACTGAACCTAAAACACCAGCTGATAGTAGCCTTCATTAACCACAGTGAACACAGGAGAATATGGATTTTTATTTACTCCTTGTTAATAATTTAATTCTTTTCACATGCAAACACATACTGTACTTTTATTATAAAAGGACTTTCACATTGTGTGATCAAGTGCAAATGCAGTTTTGATGGGTTTAGAAACCCAAGGCATTAGGCAAAAAACATTCTTTGGAGCTAGAAGGCAATAATGCATTAGACAATTTATTTTAATGCATTGCTTGTGTTTTGTCTTATTTAAAATAGTAACTATTTATAATTGGATATTTGTAGATAATGTTGGAAATGTTTTCTTTTAAAAAATTCCTGCTGTGATTTTTAATGACAATGTGTTGGAGAACCCATGTATTATCACACTGAAGAAAATTTCCTCAAAAAATTGTGATTGACAGCTTATGTTAAGGTTTACTCTCTTGTGTGAATATCATGCCAAGCTTTCATTTATTCACAACTTCCAAGTGGGACGAGACACAAACATACAGGCTTACCACAGAGTTCCTTTAGAGAAACCATTGTCTTGTGAGAAAACGTCCAGCTGAGTTTTCCTGCAGCTCTAGCCACAGACCTTTTAAGCACTGGATGCCTGTTGCTCTGTCTTCGAGGTAACTATGAGAGTCGAGGAGCTGATCACAAACATAAGTTCTTTCGGTGCTGTGGGCAAGTAATCACATTACCATGAACATGAACTTTTGATAAGTAGGATAGGGCTATTTATTAATCATCTACAAATGATAAATAACCATAATTTGCTAAACAGCATGCAGTAATGCCACAGAGAATATTGTGGTACATACACATAAGAAGAAAACTGTAAACTATTAATAATTTCAGTTGCAAACAGTTTATTAGCAAATACTATTGTGAGTGACATTGTGAATTAGTCATGGTCTTCATTTACTATAATTTTGTGTTTTCAATCAGAATAATTTTAAATTATTACTTGAAATGAAACATATATTCTTTGATTTTGACCCAAGTTTTGAGTAACTAAGATGTTATTTTGTATTTTCAATATTAATCAACTATAACTTTATTGCTAAAGTAGATATAAAATACTATTCTAAGATTTATTGGTAAAGAAACATTAATACATATAGGGCATTGTTTCATTGTATAAATCATATATATTTAGACAAATCCATGATGCATGTACATGTGTAAGTACATGTGTATGTGTATAATTGTGTGTATGCTTGTGTGTGATTGTCAAAATTTTTGCTTGTAACTGTGATCTTCATCCTTTCTTCCAAAGGGTTACCTTCATAAAAAAGAAATACTGCACTAAAGTGTGCCTTTCTACTACCATAATTTAGCTTTTCAATTCTGAAAAGCTGTTTTGTAAGTGATGCTCCTGTTTCATTTTAAACTGGTTATCCTTTCAGAATATATTAAATTCAGCATTAAGCATTAAAGATCTTCCTTTTTAAAATCACTTTCCTGTCTATGTGACATTGGGTAAATTACTTCGTACTTTAATTATCCTTTTTTACTTATAAATGAAGATTATGATAACACCATCTCTTTCATAGAGTTGTGTATAAACTAACTAGTAAAATTACAGCTTAAATGACAAAAGTGCATTTCCTAGAATAGTGTCTGATTCAGTCGGTATCTGAAGTGATAGCAGTTATTAATGCTTACTATTTCAGTGAGATTGGCTGGCTTGGAAGCTTTCTGGGATACACAGGAGGAGATCTGCATTCCCTCTTTTCCCCATATGCAAGTGAAATGAGAAGAAACTGTGTTTAGCTTGTGACAGGCTTCCACGAATTCATATTTATTTTTAAACCATAAATGTTTTAAATTACCTGTTAAATTATTTTTCTTTATTTGCTATAATTTATGCTTGAATAAATTTGAACAAATTTTTCTTAGTTTATATCAACCTGCCAAACTGTTTTATTCATTCATACTTCAATCTGAGAAGCACAAGGCCCCTTTAAATCACAGGAAGCATTGGTAACAATGTATGAGAGCTCGTATAGGAAGAAAACATTCATGCTCTAATTAGATACTAATAGATTAGGATTATTTATAGAAGTCTGGACTTTAAACACTTTCCTTCCAGTTAGAAACTTCCTATTCAAAAATCATTCAGAAAAATAAGTTACTCAACCACTAAAGAAAATTGTATAGAAATTCCTCAAATAAAAAATAAAACTATTTTGGGAGATAGAAATCTTGCTACTTTGTTTATGTACACAGGACATGGAATCAGTATTTTGAAGATATGCCTGCAATACCATGTTCATTACAATATGGGGAATTAACCTAAGTATTATCAACAAATTAATAAGGAAAATACGAGATGTAATACAAGGACATGCTACTCTGTTTCAAGAAGGAAGTATTGTTAGAACATTCTAAGTGGAACAAGCCAAACATAGAATACAATCTATGGTTTCACTTATATGTGAAATATAAAGAAATTAAACAAAAGCATTGTCCAAATTACTTTCTCAGAATGATTTTTCTTTATTAAACTTATAAAGAGAGGATAAGATACTAGTTTTCAGATAGTGGGAAATTTAGCAAAATGTTGGCAACAGTGCACAGCATTTGGCTAGATAAGAGGAATAAATTCAAGAAATGTAGTGTATATTCTCTAACTACAGTTAATTACTTTATAATACTTGAAAATTACTATAAGACTGGATTTTGCTTTAATTTAAATTATTGTTTGGGAGTTGCATGCATACGTATAATGTGCTTTTGTCAAATCCACCCCAATTCCTCTTTTTGTTCCTTCTCTGTACCTTCCACTACTTTTTCCTCCCAACTCCATCTGCCCTTTTATTAAAAAAAAAAAAAGTTCGATGCTATTATTTGATTTTATGTGTATAGTTGTTTTTCTGTGTGAGTGTATGTGTATTACACGGTGTCTATGCCTGCAAAGGGCATTGGATCCCTTGAACTACATTTATAGATGGTTGTGAGCCATGATGCGGGTGCTGGAAATTGAATCCGTATACTCTGGAAGAACAGCCAGTGCTCTTGACCATGGAGCCATCTCTCCAGCCCATGTATTCTTTATTTAAAACCCGCTCAGTCCATTTAGTACAGCCACTGTATGCCTAGCTTTAGGGCCATGTGCTGGAAAATAGGTGGCCACATTGCTGAAGAAAACTAACCCATGTTCTTTACAGTCATTGCCTGCCAGTAGTTCATCTAGGGGTGGGGCTTGATGAGTCCCTTTCTCATTCATGCTGGTATTTATTTGACTTGATCTTGTGCAGGTGTTCTGTGTGCTGTCACCGCCTCTGTGAGTTCATCTGTTCCTCTTTCCTGTCATGTCCAGAAAACACTTGTTTTGCTGTAGTCCTCTTCTATCTCTGGCTCTTAAAATCTTCACAGTTCTCCTATGATGATCTTTGAACTTTGGGAGGATGTGTGAGTGATATAGATGTCCCATCTATGGTTCAGCACACCACAGTAAGGGAATGAACTCTAAGCATTTCTTTTTTCAAAACAAAAATGAATATATAGGATAATGCATATGTTGCATAGATTGATGTAGCTATTCTACAATGTATCTGTACATTAAAACATTATATACTGTAAATAAATACAACTTAATTTACTAAAAGATAGGTAACAACTATCATATAGTTATCGTAAATACTATCCACAATTATTTAAATTAATGACTTATAACTATCTTGATATATAGTACCTAGCAATTAAGAACACGCTAGCATTTTGCTTAGTTGGCTATATATAAAGCCTGCAACTTAAGCCTTTATGCCATATTCCAAGATTTTCACCAGGACTCAACTTTTTTTTTTCTATTCTATTCCCTCCCCTCCTAACCCCCTCTCTCCTTGTCCTCACTTCTGAGGCTAGAATTTTAGGGTAGCACTCTTCCTATGAGGCATTTACATAGTTGTAGGGATTTGACTTTTAGTCCTCTTCGTTGGCAAGCACTTTAACCATTGAACCATCTTGATTTTAATCTTGCTAATTGTATATTGCTTATTAGGTAGGCAAGAGGAAATGTCAAAAAGGTAGTTGGCTACACTCTGGTAGGGAGCACTGAAATTAAAAACACAGGCGATATCAGCATGTAGATGTAATTTAAAGCCAGTAAACTAGAAATAAAATGTTTGCAGAGAATCATTTTGAAGACTGAACCTGGATTGCTTCAGTGTTTAAAGGTCAGAGAGGAAGAAAGAAACATCGAGAGAAGATAGGAAAAGCAGCTGGGGAAAGAGGGGCAACTATGAGCAGGGGAAGGTGAGGAGTGAGTGGGTGCACAGTCATAGAAAGGAACCGCTCTTTTCAGTGAGAGACAGTGTTAATGCCTAGATCCCTCATGGCGAGGCCCTTCTAAGCCTTGTGAAGGTTTTCCTCAGCATTCTCTTTCTGAACTTAAATGTGCTGGTTAGGTAAAATAAATAAAATTATCTTGTCTGTTTATTTCCATCCCTTGTCCCTAAAAGTGAATTGTTCCAAACATTTCTAAAGTTTCAGTTTGCTTTCTTCAGATAATTAACGAGTTCTTCTCGTTAATGTTCTGTATGTGTGTATTTATTAAACTGAAACACTAAGGTTAAACTCTCTTGGCATTTTACCTTAATTTTAGGTTTTGTTTTGTTTTCACTCAGGTGCCACGTTAATAATTAAGCAAGTGCTTTGTGGCCTGTGCTGGATTAACTTGACAAGTATGTGGCTTGAAGCCAGTGAAATGTCTGCATGTGCCCAGCAGTATTCAGTATTTTCTGATACACAGCTGTCATAATTTCTGTGTGCCACACTGATATGACAGCACCTATTCTAATAGGACAGTTTACTGTTTGTCAAAATATGAGTCGTGAGATTTCTTTGTTTCAGCTGGGAAAATCTTTTTTTTTTTTTTTTTTTTTTTTCAATAGGGACTAGGGATTTACAGTAAAGGTACAGAAGCTTTAAAATATTAACAGCCCATTAAGTACAGGATATGGTCCATGAGGTTTAATGGGAAGTTGTTAAAAGGGGATGGAACGGTTCCAATGTTTGGGGAAAAGTGGTTAATGGAAAAGCGCATGGCAAAGAACTCCTAAAACCATGTATATTTGTGTAGACCAAGGGACAGCAGCAACACATCTCAACCACCCTGATAAGCAACGCTTGGAGCTCAGCAAGAGCTCCATTTGGTGCATATGCTAACTTTCTTTTTCAGAAGACAGCTGGTGAGGTTGTGCTAAGACATTCTCCCTGTGGATTTAAGATGCTTGGCATTCATTAAATCAAACCTTAAAAGACTTTGAAATAGCACCTACTTTGTTTAACTTTAAGAGATATGAGACCCCCGAGATTAGTCATTAGATAGCCTTTAGTGATTATCCAGAGTACAATAAAAATGAAAGATTTCAAAGGAAGGTACTTTTAAAGTAAAAAGTTCAGAACTTTGGAGCATACTATTTATTATGTGTCTAGTTATTTATTATACACATTGTTTATTATCCACTTTGGAACATGCTATTATTACACATCTCGTGACCCACATGTGTGCACATTGCATGACTGCTAATTACTAGATCGAATATACCTTCTGTTTTATATGCATATACTTAGATCTTGGCTGTCAGCTCAGACTAACAAGTCTTCTGCTTGAGTGGAGTAAATACGTTTCTTCCAAACTCTTCAGTCATGAGCAATTCTTGAAACTTCTTCGACTCAGTTTTGTTTCTACAAGACTCTGACTGAGACTTCATAGGATTATATGATCAAATAAAATTGTGTACCTGGAAATCCTCTACTAATTATTAAATGACAAATCTCTGTCATGCGATGTCTTTATTAGACAGGATAAGTCAGAAGCCAAGCCTCTGGAACCTGGTAGATGGGTCCAAATGTCGAAAATGTAGCCTCACTTAAGGCTGTTCATTCTTTCAGGACTGAGTTTTATCACTTATGCTTCCTGAGTGTTTTGCTTTGGGTTTTAGATTGATTTAAAAAAAAATTGAAGTAGAAAAAAAGGAGAGCCCTGTAGAAATTTGAATAAGAATTACTATTATTATTATTTTGTGGTACTCAGAAGTGAATTCTGGGCCTCATGCATGCTGAGCAGATGTTCTACCTTTGAACTATAACCCCAGCCCTTGACTAAGGATGATGGGTTCCATATGTTTGATTCTTTACCTGAACATTCTTTGTCAGCTCAGTCCATTATATTCACTGTCTGCAATGCTGCTACTTTTTCTTTATCTATTGCTACATAACTACTCACACCAAAACTTAGTGTATTAAGATAACGACCTTCATTTTTATTATTGTTCATGCTCTCTCTTGGAATTGGAGAGTACTGAATCGGACAGTTCTGCTCAAGTCTCTAGTGTGATTGCACCTATAGTCTGACTTGATTTGAAACTGTAGGAGCTGGGCAATGAGGCATCTTATCCCTCTAGCATGGTTTCTCTGTTTAGGCTAGTTTAGACTTTCTCTTCATGTTCTGGCCTCAGGGTCATCACCTTCCTTACACAGAGAAAACAATGACCAGTGTCCCAAAAGATGGAAGCAGAACTTGTCTTTGGCATAGAAATTTCTTCCTCTAACATCACAGGTTTGTCAAGCCTCTTGAGGGTTAAGCACACACCTTCCATGGTGAGTCACTTATATGCAGACCCATGTTCTTGTGACCACTTTTGCACATGAATATTGATTAACTTCATTATTATGTATAGCTCTTACTCCTTGTTAGACTGACTTTCTTCAAGGCTGCATGGAGAACTGTTTTCTCTCTCCTTTCTTTTGCAAGTATATATTTTCATGTTATATACATAAAAGGCAGAAATAAAAGCTGACTAATAGCTTGTTTTTTCTTCATTTTGGACAAATTATTTGACATATAATGAGGAAGAAAAGCTTGACTTTTTCTTGATACCCTACTTACTTCTTTTCAGAAGTTCATATTTTGAGAATCATCTGTGTATTCACAAATAATAAAGATGTTTATTCTTTTTTCCCAACATGCTAGATGTTTAGTGGAGTGGTATTTATATAGGAGACATTTTGAAAACTGTGCAGCTCTGCCTACACAGTGAAATGTGCTAATGTTCCTTAAGAATGCATAAGTCTTCAGATAATTAAATTAATATAGGCCTAAATGTTAAAATTATGAATGTCAAAGGACATTGAATAATACATATTCATAACAAGAGTTGCTATGCTTAAGTTGGGAGATGTTCATGGAAGGATTCTGTTACATTCATATGACATGTATTTCCTATAAACTTTCTTAAACAGTCTTATGCATTGTCAACTCTCCCCATATTTAATGCATGTGATACTCTAAACCTAGAGAGTAACAAAAGACAACATTTGTTTTAGCACATTAGTGTTTGTATCCTCTGGAGAAAGGATAGCTTATTGATTACTCTTTTTGCCTTTGAGGTTTGAGCACATTTTCAAGGTTGGCTTAAATGGAATGACTGTAAAATGAGATAAACTAAGCATATTTTGAAAATCGGCTTTCAACAGGAAAAAGAAAAGAAAAGCATTGCCAATTTGAAATGTTGAGAAAATTTGGCTGACTTGGCAGGGCATATTTGGAATATTCTGAGAATTTAGATAATTTAGAAAGAAATATGAAATGTAATATTTTAATATTTCCTTTTATTATGTTCTGAATGACCATAAGGGTACTTTATGAATACATTTAAACACTTATGTAATTGAAGATATATTTTTTGTATTAAATTTCCAGTTTGTTTTATAATGTTGGCTTTTCCATTTTTAGAACTTGTTGAAAACAACCATAAAATTCTAGGATTGAAAAAAATTCTAAGTTTGCAAGAAGAGGAAATTTAAAGATTCCTCAGAGAAATGAGAAATGCTTGATTATAAGAATAAGTTAGAGTCATTTCTTAAAAAAAAAACATGACTATGTCATAAAAGACAGAGAGAGACTATGGAAAATAAAAATTAAAAGACTAAAGAAACATGTCTATCAAAGCCAGGCTGTGGTGCTGCATACCTTTAATCCCAGCACTTGGCAAGCAGAGGCAGGTGGATCTCTGAGCTCTAGGCCAGCCGGTTCTATAGAGTGAATTCCGGGACACACAGCCAGGGCCACACAGAAAACATCTGTATCAAAATGCAAAAAAAAAAAAAAAAAAAAAAAAAAAAAAAAAAAGGAAAGGAAAGATGACATTTAAATTCAGTACCTAGCCTATGCTGGGTTCTGTTTTAGAAGAAGAAAAAGGACATCGTTTAGGTCAAATTACAGAATTGGAATATGTTAAATAAACATACTGTAAACATACTGTAAATATGAGTCATTTCTCTGTGGCTATATGAGAAAATATGTCTAAAGGAAGAAATACATACTGAAAACATATAGGAATAATGAGCCCTGATGTGAAAAGTTCCAAGAATCCACCCCTCCTCTCTTTCTCTGCTCTCTCTCTCCCCCCACTCTCTATGTGTGTGTCATTCTTTTTAGGATACATCTAGAATTAAAGAAGCAACTACATATGTGATTTCAATGATCAAAATATTTGCTTGATCTCTGTTGGTGTATTTCCCATTCTTTTGTTTCTGTTTTGCTTTGAGAACTTCCTTTCCTTCTGTCCTATAGCTCCATGATTAGACTGATTAATTCCCTATTGTGGTCTACTATTTACCAGCTCACTAAAATCTCTGGCAGCCTAAAAATCTAACTGTGTTTTGTTTTTTGGTTTTTCGAGACAGGGTTTCTTTGTGGCTTTGGAAGCTGTCCTGGAACCAGCTCCTGTAGACCAGGCTGGCCTCAAACTCACAGAGATCCGCCTGCCTCTGCCTCCCAAGGACTGAGATTAAAAGTGTGTGCCGCCACCATCTGGCTAAAATCTGTTTTTCTCTCTTGTCTTTGAGTCTATGATAGAGTCCGTCTTAGAAACTATTTAGTCTAGAGGACCTTGAGCAATTAAAATGCTTGACTAGATCACAGCGCCAGGTGAAAACTCAGTGCAGTGGGCCTGGTTTACAATAAAATGTTTATATTTTATTTATTTAGTTACAGCATTTACTACATGGGTAAATAAAACTGAATTTATTTTATAATTAATAAAATATATAACATGAACATAAATATAAATGTATAAAAATGAAGTAGTATTAAGTGTACTAGTTACACGGAACAGCATTTAGTTAATAAATAACAGATTCAATATAACCTAACAGATATTTCTTATTTTGATAACTAACTCCATGTGGAATTATTTAAGATGTAAGGAAATACACACAATAATATATTCATTCTTGTTCATTCAGAGGTTTTACATGTTGACAATCCATAGATCTTGGTGCCACTTCCACTGCAAAGATGTTGAGTCCTCTGTTGTAACAGTTATTAGTTAGTTCATTGTCCATATGCATAATCACTTTGCCATCTGGCTTATTTTCAATGATTGACATTATCGAGATGTAATAATTGCAAGTTTGTACAGTTATATTTTCATAGCCATTCATGACTTTAGCATCACTTCTATCAAGGACAGATTTGCAAATGGCCCTCTCAAGTTGCCTACTGCTTGCCTCCATATGGACAGCTTCAATTCTTGGTTTGCATCTTTCTGCATAGGTATTGGTGAGAAATGGGCATGCCTCTGTCAGCTCCAGAGCCTTATTGTAGTCCATAGAGTGTCGAGTCACCCACAGGTCAAGAGGGCTTCCATCAAATGCAAGTACATAAACCCCTGTCTTATTAATTCAGTCTTCTTTGTGTCAAAGTTTTAGGTCACAATCCATCATAAAGGGAAGCCAGAGCAGGAGCTCAAGGGCAACTAATTAATTTTTTCTTTTTTTATTAATTAATTTTTTTTTTACATTCCAACCCCAGTCCCCCTCCCTCCTTTCCTTCCACTCTCTTCACTCCGCCCTCCTCCCATCTGCCCCAAAGAGAGCGTAAGGTCTCCCCTACGAAGCCTGCTAAGACTGATCCATCATCTCATTGAGGCAGGACCAAGGCATCTCTCCACCCCCACACCCCTGTGTCTGGGTTGAGCCAGGTGTCTCTCCGTATAGAATGGACTCCATCCACTGAGTCAGTTTGTATGTTAATGTTATGTCGTGGACCCACTGCCAGTGGCCTCGTATATTGTCCCAGTCACACCCTTGTCACCTATATTAAGGGAGTCTACCAATCAATTAATTTTTTAAAATTGCCTGTTATTTGTATGTTCTCCATTAAGAGGTCTGGATTTAGTGTGTAATGGGTTAGGCCCTAATTATTTCTTGAATCTAAGAAACTTTCTAAGTCTAAGCTTTGAGAATTATCTTGATCACCTACATCTTGTTCTTTCATTAAGTCAAATGAACGCATTTCTAATTAAATATTCAAAAGGATGCTGTGTTATTTATGGTTTCAGGCAAAGTATCTTCCATGATCTTTTGTCTTTGACATTTTTGGAGGTTGTGGGACTCTAGCATGACAGCAGAAGTAGATTGCTGGGGGTGGGGGAAGGGTGGGTTTTAAAGCTGATAAGTGTTTCTGGCTGGAGATCTTTATTTTATGATTTTCCAAGATATGAGAGGCCTCTTCCACATGCTACTTTTTTTCAATGTATTGAGTAACAACACTTAGAAATGTAAGCTTATATTAATGAAACATTACCAAGTATGTTTATTTAATTTTAATTCACTCTTTCACAATCAGTGTTCTTTGATTGTTTCCAAAGCTTTTTTTTAGTTGGCTTTCTGAGTCTTTCTCCCAACACGCTAGTTACTCTCTGCCACACACAATCTCAGTTTTCTTGCTGAACCTCTAAATCCTGTTGATGAGTTTTTTTTTCATCCATATTTGCTGATTTTTTTTTACACAAGTTTTCAATTTCCTTTTTGTTCACCTTGCTTGAATCTTTGAAGTTGCAGACAACTTTTACATGACTATAAACGTCTTGTCTTTTATTTCATCCATTTTGTATTTTAGGATTGTTATTGAAGAATTAGGATCTTTTGGAAGGGTTTTTTGCCTTTATTTTTCATGTTTCATGTATTTCTGTGTGTGGTTTGCACATGTTGTGAGGTTCTCTCCTAATTTTATTTGGGGGGTTCTTTTAAGCGAGACGCTGCCTCTTGAGGGCTTGATTCTAGTCCATAGTGAAACTGTGGCCATAGCTTTAGCTCCTTTTCTACAGGGATCCCAGCCTGGGTCATCTGCCAAAGCTCCTGTGTTCTGCTTTTAGCTGTGTAATCTTTTAGTCCTCTGTGCTTTGAATCTGTCCTGAGCTTCTTTGAAAACCCTTTTAATCCCATTCTGGAATAGAGGCCCTCTGCCCCCAAGTCTTCTAACTCACAGAAGCAGACACAGCTCCTAATATACCATCTTGCCTCAGAAGTCTGCACCATACTTTTTACTTAATATAAACCCACAGTAGTTTTGTAATTTATACTTCTGTATTATACTACTTCCCATTTGAGAAAAGTGTGGCATAAAGGAGACTTTTGGTCACCCAGGTTTAAAAAAAAAAAATCACAGAGCTAAGTTTCAAACTTAGGTCTATCTGACTTTAGCTTGTAGTCACTGGTGTTCAAATATTTCTTGGAATTTATTTTGTGCCAGACACTAAAACCTCCATGCAGTATTTTTAATTTTTTTTAATTAATTTATTTTTTACATTCCAATCCCAGTTCCTTCTCCCTCCTCTCCTCCCACTCTCCCCATGCCCCTCCCACCTCCCATCTGATCCTCAGAGAGAGCAAGCCCTCCCCTAGGAAGTCTACTAAATCTGTCCAGTCATCTGGCTGAGGCAGGACCAAGGCACCTCTCTACCCCCACACTCCTGTGTCTAGGCTGAGTAAGGTATCTCTCCATATAGAATGGGCTCCACTAAGTCAGTTTGTGCTTTAGTGTTAGATGTTGGACCCACTGCCAGTGGCCACATATATTGTTCCAGTCACACCATTGAAACCTATATTAAGGGAGTCTAGTTCAGTCTTATGCAGGTTCCCCATTTGTCAGACTTGAGTCAGTGATCTCTCATTATCTCGGGTCAGCTGATACTATGGGTTCTCCATCATGGTCTTGACTCCTTTGTTCATTTATCATTCCTCCCTCACTTTGATTATACCCCAGGAGTTTGGCCCATTATTTAATTGTGGATTTCTGCATCTGCTTCCACGTGTTTCTGGAAGAGGGTTCTAGCTTCTCTGGTGTTGTGGATTGTAGGCTGGGTATCTTTTGCTTTATTTCTGGTATCCACATATGAGTGAGTACATACTATATTTGATTGGAAAATCTTTTCCCAACCCTGAGGTAATATCTGTCTGTGAGGTTGAGATGTTTCTTGTATGTAGCAGAAGGATGGATTCTGTGTTTACATCCAATCTGTTCACCTGTGTCTTTTTATAAGTGAATTGAAACCATTTATATTAGTGGATATTAATGACCAGTGATTGCTAGTTCCTGTTATTTTCGTTTTTGTTGTTGGTGATGGCATTGTGTGTTTAATTCCCTTCTTTGGGATTTCCTGCTTTAAGCTCATCTATTTCCTGTGTTCTTGTGGACATAGGTGATTTCCTTGGGTTGGCATTTTCATTCTATTACTTTCTGTAGGGCTAGGTTTATGGATAGGTATTGTTTAAATTTGGTTTTATACTGAAATGTCTTGTTTTCTGCATTTATTGTTATTGACAGCGTTGTTGGGTAAAGTGGTCTGGGCTGGCATCTGTGGTCCTTTAGTATCTGCATAACATCTGACCAGGACCTTCTGGTTTTCATTGAAAAGTCAGGTGTAATTCTTGTAGGTCTGCCTTTATATTTTATGTTTCCTGGCCTTTCTCCTTTGCAGCCCTTAATATTCTTTCTTTATTCTTTATGTATGGTGTTTTGATTATTATGTGGTGAGGGGAATTTTTACTTTTTTTCTTTTTGGTCCAGTCTATTTGGTGTTCTGTAAGTTTCTTGTATTTTCATAGGTATGCCCTTCTTTAGGTTGGGAAAGTTTTCTTCTATGATTTAGTTGAATATATTTTCTGTGTCTGTGAGCTGGGCTTCTTCTCCTTCCTCTATCCCTATTATTCTTAGGTTTGGTCTTTTCATAGTGTACCAGATTTCCTGCATGTTTTGTGTTAAGGATTTGTTGGATTATAATTTTCTTTGACCGATGAATCTATTTCCTCTATTGTATCTTCAATGCCCGAAATTCCCTTCCATCTCTTGTACTCTGTTGTTTGTGGTTCTTGACCATTTGCCCAGATTTTCCATTTCCAGAATTCCTTTGGTTTGTGTTTTCTTTATTGCCTCTACTTCAGATTTCATGTCTTGAATCATTTCCTTGTTTGATTGCTTTTTCTTGGTTTTCTTTAATAGATTTGTCGATATCTTCCAATTTTTTGTTTGTCGTCTCCTTTTCTTTAAGGAAATTTTTCATTTCTTCTTTAAGGGCCTCAATCATCCTCATAAAGTTATTTTTTTAGGTCGTTTTCTTCTACTTCATCTGTGTTGAGATGTTAAGGTTTTCCAATTGTAGCACCACTAATTTCTAGTGGTTCTGTATTGCTCTATATATTGTTGAGTGTGTTCTTACCTTGTCATCTATTCCTCTCTTCCTCTAATTGGTACAGGTGGGACTTGTGTTTCAGGGAGTCTCTCTTTCTCTAATTGGTATGTTTGGGGGCTGTGGCGCCTTTGACTGCTCCTTCAGGCACATGTAGAGCTTTCTGTGAATGCTCCTCTGGTGGAGTGGACCCAATGCTGGGTGGTCACTCCTTGAGGTGCAGGTGGGGCTACAGGTGTAGTGGTCGCTCTTCCCGTTGGAGGCATAGGTGGGGCTGAGGATCCAGTGGTCAATGTAGTAGCAGGGTGTCTCCAACTGAGAAATGGCAGTGGATGCTGGCATGGGCACAGGAGCTCTTTCCCAGAGGAACTTTTTGCGATAGTTTCTGGAAGCTACCGCTTGAAACTACTGCTGTCCTTTCACCTGACAATCACTCCTGAGGCTGGGGCCTCCCTCTGACACTGCTCCAAGGTTTGGGGCTCGTGGCTTCCTTGATGCTGTTCCTGGCCTGAAGCTCTGTCCTTCCTCTGATGCTGCTTCCAGCCTGGGATTTGGGCTTCTCACTGATGCTGCTTTGGTCCTGAAGCTCAGGTCTGATGCTTTACTTGGGGCCTGAAGCTGGGGCCTTTCTCTGATGATGCAGGGTCCTTCTTGTTATCTCCTCCGTGCAGTCTTCTCTCCACCAGGTTGCTTTTGTAATGTGTTGTTCACAGCAAGGGGTACAATAACTAATACAGATAGTTGCTACTGAGTTGTGGCTGTGGTCAGAACTGATGATGTGGCATGTAGGCTTTTGTAATTAATTTGTGGGATGAATGTGGAGTTTAGGGTTTTGAGCTAGACAAATTCCAGAATACTATAAGCAGGGCTTACTGAACCATCTGATGGGAGTTTGGAAAACCAGAATGGTGTATGTTGCTAGAAACATAGACTTAGTAAAGGCTATGCTCATGAAGACATAGAAGAGAACAAGGTCCCTACCATTAATTGGCTAGAGGCCATGTTTGTTACATTCAAACAAAGAATCTGGCTACATTCTTCTAATTTCCTGAAAATTAGAGTGAGGTTGAATCTGAAAGCCATGGAATAATTTATTTGGTGGAGAAACTTTAAAGACAGCATAGTGGTCTAGCTATAGCAGTTATTACTGACTGAGTTTTTAAGCTAGATTTATAGCAAGAATCTAAAGCCAAAAAGAGCAGAAAGATGTGAAAATTTGGTAAGGAAAGGAGCATGAGTGTGTTAAAAGATATAGACATGTAGATATGAATTTTAAAGCAGGCACCATCGAAGGGACAGTGCCCACTAAAGATATTAGTACCTTTCATTGCAAAGAACCTTGGGCTTTATACAGAAAAGATAGCAAAGGTGCCTTGAAGGCAAGACTCTTAAGGTTATAAATGTGTTAAGAATGTGTGACTGAGTTTGCTTTACAAATAGAATTCCTGAAAAGATAAAACATTGAAAATGACCTCTTAAAGATAATGTTTTCATAGGTTCAGCCGAAAAAACACCCAGAGGCTGCCAGAGTCATGATCTAAGGCAGTGGTTCTCAACCATCCTAATAGTTACCACCCTTTAATATAGTTCCTCATGTGTGGTGACCCCCAACCACAAAATTATTTTTGTTTCAACTTCAAAACTATTTTTTCTACTGTTATGAATCATAATGTAAGTAGTTTTGGAAATAGAGGTTTGCCAAAGGGGTTGTGACCCACAGGTTGAGAACCACTGATCTGAAGGATCCCAGATACCTTCCATTGGCCTGCAGAATTTTGTGTCACCTACATGGTTCCTGGTTTGATGGCATGAAGAATGCAAGAATTATGGGACTATGTAACTTGCACCATGTTTCCAGAAAAAAAAAAAGCTTATAAGACCAGAAAATGTGTAGCAGCGTTGGAAGTTGTATAGGTGAAACCTGAGTTTCACTAGAGAACCAAGGATAGAGGAGAGACCAGGGATCAGGGTCATCTTCCAGTAAAACTACACCTACAGATTTGAGCTGAAGTTGCCAGAACCATAGGGGAGAAATTGCTGAAGTCCTTGGATTTCAGATGATGTCACTGTATGCTATGAATGTTGAACACAGAGATTACAGCTAGAATGTTGCTCTGTTGGCTCTCAGTCTTGTTTTGGTCTAATCTTCTATTGCATTTCCCCATTCTTTGGGAATAAGAATGTTTACTCTTTCATTGTATATAGGGAGTACCTAACTTAGTTTTGTTTTGGCTTAATTTGCTCATTATTATTTTTGTTATTATATTTTGCTGGGACTCACGGCTACTCACTAGCACTGAGTATTAGAAGAAACTTTGGCCTTTTGAAAAGTGGGTACTTCTTGGAGGTGTGAATAAAACCTTTGCATGTGAGATGGCCATAGCTTATAGGAGTTAGGGGCATATTTCTGTGGTTTGAATCCAAAATGTTTCCTTCCCAGAGACTACTGTTTTTGAATACTTGATCCTCAGCTGGAGGTGGTGTTAAGGAGACAGTAGGGCTTGATTTGTATGGGCAAGTCACAGGGGCAGACATATGAGGGCATAGCCCAGCCCCACACTGGTTCAGCATTCTGCTTCTTGGTCTGTTAGGATGTAATAGCTTCTGCACATCATCACACACTTTCAGTGCCATTAACTATGGCATGCCTTTCTTCCTCACATGGGCTGAATAGACATTTTTCCTGAAGCTGTGTCTGTCAGGTATTTGGCCATGATGATGAGAAAAGTAACTAATATAAAGAGATGGACCAAAATATAAACATTCAAATTTCAATGAGCATATACATGTAGTTCATCTTGTTGTCTTACTTGTATTTCAAGGTAGTGGTAGATTCAAATCAGACATCCCTTAGAAACAGTATTTAGACTTTTTAAATGCCCAAAGCATGGGATATCTTGCAAACTCTCTACTTATATTTCTGAAAACAGTGTAAAGAATACTATAAAATGGTTACCATTAGCTCTGTGTTTAAGGCATAGACGAAGCATAAGTGAACTTTGAGTTTAAGTTGATGCCATCTCTGAAGATATTTCATTTTGTATATTCAAATCTCCCAAATCTGAAAATATCAGAAATTCAAATGGTTCTGGTCCCAAGGTGTTTGTATAGCATCATCTCTAGTTTTGCATGACTGATCACTGGGGCTGGCTAGTTATATGTCAGCTTGACACAAACTAAAGTCATCTGAGAGGATGACTACTGGCAAACCTGTAGGGCATTTTCATAATTAGTGATTGATGGAGAGACCATTGTGGTGGTGCCCAGGCAGTGGTCCTGGGTTCTATAGGAAAGCAGGCTAAGCAAACCATGGGGAGCAAACCAGTAAGCAGCACTCCTCCATGACCTCTGCATCAGCTCCTACCTCCAGATTCTTTCTCTGTTTGAGTTTCTGTCCTGGCTTCCTTCAGTGATGGACTACAATATGGAAGTGTAAGCTAAATAAACCCTTTCCTCTCCAACTTGCTTTTGGATCATGATATTTCATCAAAGCAATAGAAATCTTAACTAAGACAGTTATATATATAGCCCTGTTTGATTTATTTATGGTAGTTCCAAATTACTTTTCCCATAAAAGAAGATTAATATGCAAGTCTTTGTGAGAACTCCCAGTATTTACAGCTGTAGGGGAGACAAAGGAACAGTACTGGGCAGTAGTTGTGATGCAGTCAGAGCATAAGCCTCAACTACCCAGAAGATTGTTTTGAAGTTGTTTAAGGTTGAAATAAAAAGAATAGTCTTTCTGCCTTGATGCAAACTGCTTTGATCTTGAGTAAGGTGAACTGTACCAGTAAAGGTGATTTCTAGAGAGTACTGACAGGTAAGGCTGAGAGTACTTGGGAAAACTAATTGTATCTATGGGAAAATCAGATAAATATTATTAGTATTAACCACAGCTTTTAGACTTCAGCCATCACAAATGCAAGATATACACATACATGTTTTCTGTCTTTTTTTGGTATTTATTTATTTATGCTTATTTTACATATTGATCCCAGTTCCCTCTCCCTCCCTCCCTCCTTCTCTCTCTCTCCCTCCCTCCCATGGCCCCTGACCACCCTCCCATCTTATCCCCTTACCCCACTCCAGAGGGAGGGTGATGCCTTCCAGGAGGGATCAATAAAATCTTGTCAAGTCATTTGGAGTAGGGTCTAGGCCCTCCCTCCTGCCTCTAGCCTCAGGGAGTATCCTTCCATGGGGAATGTGCTCCCAAAGTCCTTTCTTGCACCAGGGAAACATCCTGGTTCCACTGTCAGAGGTCCCTTAGACTGTCCAGGCCTTCTAACTGAGACCCATGTTCAGGGGATCTGAGTCAGTCCCATGCTGGATTCCCAGCTATCAGTGTTGGGGCCCATTAGCTCCTCCTTGTTCAGGTCAACAGTCTCTGTGGGTTTCTGTAGCCTGGTCTTGTCCTCTCTCTCTCTACATCTGGATTCCAGTTTGGCTCAGTGTTTAGCTGTGGGTGTCTGCTTCTGTTTCCACTAGCTACTAGATGAGTGCTCTATGATAGTGGATAATTTAGTCATCAATCTCATTATCAGGGGAGGGCATTTATGGTAGCCTTTCCACTGCTGCTCAGATTGTTAGTTGGGGTCAGTCTTGTAGGTCTCTAGACATTTCTCTAGAGTCAGTTTTCTCTTCAAACCTATAATGGCTCCCTATTTGGTATCTCTCTTTTTTTCTCTCATCTATTCCTCCCCTGACTCAATCTTCCTAGTCCCACGTGCTTTCCTCTCCTCCCCTTCCCTTTCTCCTAGCTTCCTCTCCACTTGCTGCCCCCCCCCAACTCCCAATA
Source organism: Phodopus roborovskii (assembly GCF_943737965.1). NCBI lineage: Eukaryota > Metazoa > Chordata > Mammalia > Rodentia > Cricetidae > Phodopus > Phodopus roborovskii. The sequence continues at coordinate 16,288,045 of NW_026126413.1, forward strand.
TGCTCAGGAGGTCTTGTTCCTTTCCCTTTCTGTGAAGGACCTTGTATGAATGTCATAGATTCCTCCTTGTATCCTAGTTTCTCTGGTGGTGTGAATTATAGGCTGGTGATCCTTTGCTCTATGTCTAAAATCCATATATGAGTGAGTACATACTATGTACTCTTTTTGTGACTGGGTTACCTCATTCAGGATGGTTTCTTCAAGTTCCATCCTTTTGCCTGCGAATTTCAAGATTCCATTGTTTTGTTCCCCCCCCCCCCCCCCGCAGAGTAGTATTCCATTGTGTAAATGTGCCACATCTTTATCCATCCTTCAGTTGAGGGGAATCTAGTTTGCTTCCAGGTCCTTGCTATTATAAATAATGCTGCTACGAACATAGTTAAACAGATGTCTTTGTTGCATGGATGTGGGTCATTTGGGTATATGCCTAAGAGGGGGATTGCCGGGTCCTGTGGTAGACTGATTCCCATTTTCCTGAGGAACCGCCATACTGATCTCCAAAATGGCTCTACATGTTTGCGCTCCCACCAGCAGTGGAGGAGTGTTCCCCTTTCTCCACATCCTCTCCAGCATAAGTTGTCATTGGTGTTTCTAATTCTGGCAGGAGTAAGATGGTATCTCAGAGTTGTTTTGATTTGCGTTTCCCTGATAGCTAAGGATGTTGAGCACTTTCTTAAGTGTCTTTCAGCCTTTTTTATTTCCTCTATTGAGAATTCTCTCTTCAGTTCCGTACCCCATTTTTTAATAGGGTTATTTGGTGTTTGGTGACTAGTTTCTTGAGTTCTTTGTATATTTTGGAGATCAGCCCTCTGTCAGATGTAGGATTGGTGAAGATCTTTTCCCAGTCACACATATATGTTTTCAATTAAGTCATTGAGTTTCGACTGTTATTAAAAGTAACCTTTCCTAACTTAAACAGTATGTTTGTAAGGTTAATGTGGGACTCCCTCAATTTTACAGTAATCAGTTTAAGTAACTCATTTTTAGCAGTATCTTGTATTTTTCAACATGAAATAAGGAATATAATGGTTATTTAGATTTTTAAGTTTTTAGTTCAGTTTGTTCATGTGGATATTTATTTTAGTGTAGTTCAATGATTATTGTGTCCTATTTTGAAGAATTTTGATGTAACTAATAACTCTCCCTTTGTTCTGTCTTATAAAATAACTGGCCTATATTAAAAAGTATTTCTTTCCCCATCCTTTTTCTTGGAATTGATGCTTAGAAAGGAGAGAATCTGTCTTGTTGCTACCCATGCCTTCTTGACTCTTGGATTGACTGCTATAATTTATTTTCTTTTTGGTTTTCCCCTGAAACTCATCCAGGACCAACAGTATTTATGGAGTAAAGCAGTAGCTCTGCTACTGAACATAGAGATGGGAAAGTGTCTGGAGTTTCTACTGACCATATGAACAACAGTCACATGGACTGACTCAGACTTCAATAACACTTTCTCTTACACAAATACTGACCAGGCTCAACTCTGCTGAGCTCCCAAGATTGTGCACACTGAATTTTTTAAAATCATTTTGCCTTTGGTAAATTTAAAAAAGAAAGTTGTAACATTTTATTTGAAGACTATGAGGTTAAAAAACCAGAGTCAATAACTTATCTGTAAGCATTTGATTGGGCAGTCTTGCTCATATCAAACCTTTAAAGTTCTGAAAAGCTTAGGGAAGTAGTTACAGGTAGACACTGGTGTGTTCTCTCATGAATACCTTCATCTTACCTTATAGGAAGGAAGGAAGGACTTAGGTAGATAATTCTATAGTTCCAAGTTTTACTAACTGCTTCCAAAGGGGACATTAGAACAGCTCACTAATATAGGTTCTTAAAGTTGTCTCTAATATTATCTTTTGACTTCAGCCACATCATGCTATTTTCCATGTTTTGGGGGTATGTATATTTGCCTTAATCAAGCACAACAGTTTTTTTTTTTTTTTTGGAGATCTAGTATTTTTCCCCTGACTCAATCTTCCTGCTCCCTCATGTCCTTCTCTCCCCTCCTCTTCTCTCCTTCTCTTTCTCCGGACTCCCTCTCCCTTCCCCCAGCTGCTCCCAATTTGCTTAGGAGATCTGTCCCTTTCCCCTTCTCCAGAGGACCATGTATGTCTCTTAGGGTCCTCCTTGTTTCCTAGCTTCTCTGGAAGGTTGATGAAGATCTTTTCCCATTCTGTGGGCTACCGTTTTGAGTTGTTGACTGTGTCCTTTGCCTTACAGAAGTTTCTCATTTTCAGGAGGTCCCACTTATTGTTTTCATTACTATAGCCCTATAGTAGATTTTGAAGTCAAGGATAGTGATGCCTCCAGAAGTTCCTTTATTGTACATGATTATTTTGGCTATACTGGATTTTTTTGTTTTTCCATATAAAGTTGAGTACTGACCTTTAAATGTCTGTGAAGAATTGTGCTGGTATTTTGAGGGGAATTGCATTGAATCTGTAGATTTCTTTTGGCATGATTACCATTTTTACATGCCTATTTTGTCAAAGCCATACTTTGCAGTAATATTGAGAAGACTTATAATGCTTTAAACACAGAGACATCGACTTTCTGGATAGATGAGCCATGCTTGGGAAGGTGTCAGTAACTGAGAATACCAGATTCCTCATCATCTTTATGTGAATTTTGAACTTTAGTTTTCTAAATTAAAATTTAAAATATATTTAAAGGTATCTTTCATTTGGCTCTCAGAATTTCAGCATGTAGCTTAGATTAGCTAGAAATATCCTGGAATGATCTGAAACGTTCAGAGGTTAAACCTTTCATGTTGTAACCATCTGTGCTCACACAGAATATATATTTTAAATAGTTGGTGATTTATTTTTACTTTCAGTCTCATAGATAATTTTCTTATCTTGAACATTGTGTTGCTTGACAAGTGGCTTACCCTAAAGATATTTTTCAATCTCTAATTAATTGAATAGACTGAATATATTGCATAACATAGAGGTTCATTGACCTATGCTTCCAAAATTATTTACATTTAGTAGATTATTCAGAAATTCAGTTTAAAGTTGATGAAAGAAGTTATTAGTAATAAAATGCACTTAATAGTGTTTTCAAGACATTGAAATGATCATTGCCAAATAGAAAAAAAAATGGGTTGAAATCAGTTACCTATAAACTTTGTATCTCATTGCAGAAAACATTATTTTTGGGGAAAATAGTATTTCTAAAAACTACACAGTAATGCCAAATATTTCTCTTACTTTTCTAATGCCAAGTTAAAAATTGCCAAAATGGTGTTATCTTCAGCCAGTACATAAATGGGGTATAATTTTCCTAGCTCAAAAGAAGATTTTTCTTCTTATACTCTTTTGTTATGTATTAAGCCTTAGTATGTATGGTTTAATATGTTGATTCTAAAGTAGAACAATAGTAATAGCCACCATTAAAGTAATCTACTTTGATACTATATCAGAGGTATTGTCCTAATATATTATGATATTTTCTAATAATTTCCAAAAATGTAGAGGTTAGTTATTTACAGGAGCATTACATCTCCCCTATAGATTAGTATGTATTCACAGAACTAAACTATAGTCAGTAAGAAATAAAAAGCAAATGATCATAATTTAGTATATAACGAATAACCAATGATGATAAGCTCCTGTTAGTGTCTTGAATATTACTTCATGAATTCTAGATACTATATAGTAATTTGGAAAAATGCTAGTACTTTTAATATTGCTATTTAGATTATATATAAACTTTTAAAACATATTCCTTCATGGTGCTTTAAAGATGGTTCAGCCTTTAAGAACACTTATTGATTTTGCAGAGAACCCAAGTTTGGTTTCTAGCACCCATATGGCTCACAACCATTTGTCACTCAAGTTTCAGAATATCTAAGTTCATTCGGACATCCAAGGGTACCAGCTACTCACATGCAGGCAAGGAAACACTCATATACATAAAATAAAACAATTAGCTCTAAATTAAAAAAATGTATTTGTTTATGTATTTCATGCATATGAGTGCTTTGTCTGCATGTGTGTCTACACACTAGTGGAGGGTGAAAGATCCCATTGTAGATCAAACAGTTGTGAGCCACCATGTGGTTGCTGGGAATTGAACTCAGGACCTCTGGAAGAGCAGCCAGCATTGTTAACTGTGGAGCCATTTCTCCAGCTTCCATTAAAATTTTAGAAATTCCTTCAGTGTTCTTTGATGCCAGACTTTAGAAAACCATAAACTTTTCTATGACATTTACAACACTCTTCAAAACACATTTCTTGATTAGATCTTGATTTTTAAAACTTGCATTTTTATGAGTAACTGCTTTATGAGATTGAAAACCATCGACAGAGTTGTGTCCATCACACCACTGAAGACAGAGATATCCTGTGCATCAGTAAGAGAACGTGGAAAGAAATGTATGTGGTGAAACCTACCAGGTTATGGAAACTTTCATCATGAACAATTTGGAAGAATTCTCTATCTCTATTTACCAATGTTGAAGTAATATAAGAAGTGTCCGGCTATAAAATATGACTTTGAGCAGTGTTTACTTTTCTGACTTTTTACTTTTCATTTTTTTTTTTTAGGAAACAGTCTTAGAGAAGTATTCTCTCTCTCTCTCTCTCTCTCTCTCTCTTTCTCTCTCTCTCTCTCTCTCTCTCTCTCTCTCTCTCTCTCTCTCTCTCTCTCTCTGTGTGTGTGTGTAAACGAGTCACTGTCAGAATTCTCTCTGGCTAGAACAGCAACAATGACATCACACTATTTTGAAAGTTCTGGCTTCCCAGCAATGGTATGAAGTTGAGATAGGCAGGACAGGAAAATTAAGGCACAGTGAGATGATTTTGAAGAGGGCTTATAATCAGTTGTCAGCAGTACCATAATCAGAATTCAAATCTGACATGCCAAAGTCATGATTTCTTAGTTGTACACAATTTCATGTTATAACCTGATGATCACTGAGCAACAAAACTTGAGGTTGTATGGATTGCTCTTTCAATAAAGTTTCTATCACAGCAATTTCTTCCGATACACTATAGTTACTTCCTCCAAGCAGCCTTCCCTTCTTCTCATGTCCTTACCTACACTGATGAATTTTAAATTAACTGGGTCAAATAATTCTTACACAAAGATAAAGTATTGGAACAGTAATTTGCAGTGCAGCCAGCTTAGCTCTTTATCATGGCATGAATTTGGTGGTACCTCCTAGTCCCTCTGGACTTTTCCCCACATCAGACAAAAACCACTGAATGACTTTTTGTAGTCTGGCAGGATTGTTAGTTGCGGTGGTGTAGAAACAGAAACAGTTTGAGAGTTCTAGATTGAAACTGAGGTGCCTGCTCTATGAAGCGGTATTGATGCTGAACTTTGAGTACTAGATTTTATATATTTAAGACTTTCTTAAAGGTGGGTGGTACTGGTGTCTATTGAATGCCTTTGGAATACTGCATTAATCTGCACAATTATGTTATCTTTGTATTTCACAATGACTATAACAAACACAGTAATTGTTTTTGCTTTTCTGAAGCCTTAATAAGATGTAATTGGCAAATAAAAATTGTATGCATGTACCATGTTCAATGACATATAGGTATTTGTATAAATTATGAAATTAACATGTTAATTATCACATGAAAACAGTCACATATACATAAAGTAAGTATAATTTTCTTTTCTTTTAAAATTAAAGATAAACTTATTGCCATTGATATTGATTTTTATTTAACACATTTCTCCTATACTATTTTCCTTCTTTTCCCGTTATTATTTTATATTCTTTAAATACTGATGACAGTATCTGGGAGGATGAGTAACTGTAGAATAGGAAAGCAAAGAAGCACATGCTTGCTGTAGTAGTTTGATGTGTGATTTCTTGCTTTATGAAGAATAAAGCACTTGAAGTGGACCTAATATAGAATTTCATAGAAGAAATGAGTGAAGAGTTTTTCATGAGCTGTTTGTGGATATGAAGAAATTCAGAATCTCTTTACATAGTGGTGAATGTATGTAAAGGAGTACGGTTTTTCCACCCGCCGCTCGGTCTTGTCCTGCTGTCGCACCAGCCCCAATTAACACACAGAGACTCTGTATTTGATGTAATTTTGTTGGCCCGTTACTAGTTCCTTATCGGCTAGCTCTGTCTTAATTATTAATCCATTTCTATGTATTTCCACGTGGTCTTACCAGCGAGAGGCGGCTGGCCGTTCTGTATTCTCCAGACTCTCCATCTTGAACCTCCTTCCTCCTTCCTATTTCCTCCTTGTCTCCTAGTCCCTCCTATCTTCCTTTCCTATTGGCCAACAGTGCTTTATTATTAACCAGTATGAGAAACATATACAGAATGACATCTCCCATCAAATGTATAGTGAGTATATTTGGTAGAATTAGACATAAGTTTGGGAAAGTTATAAATAATTCTAAAAGGGTAAACTGGAACAAGATTATTTCTTGAATTCCATTTTTTAAAAACATCTTTAATACATTTTTAGAGAGAAATTGATTTTTCAATAGGAGAATGGCATTGCAGCACTAACAAGCAAGCTATGAGTGCTGCTGGGAAGATGAGGCTCTGTGGTTAATAGTTCATACTGCTTTTCCAAAGAACCAGAGTTTAGTTTCCAGCTCCCATATTAGGTGGTCCACAACTCTTTGTAACTCCAGCCCAGGAGCTCACGTTCCTCTGGTTTTCCCAGCTCCTGAACACAGGTAAACATATCCCATTTCCCATACACATAATAACCAAGTCTATCTATGAGAGTTATCTATGAGAGAGACTTTGGAATATGATAGCTTCATCTTGGCAGGAGGTAACTGATGATGCAAATTAGAGAGTTTGTAATTGACTTAGAGCTCATGCTTGCAATAGTGTTGTCATGTTTGGGAAAACAACATTTCATAGCACCCTTCCCCATTCTCCATTTCTTATATTCTTTCTGCCTTTTCTTTTGTCGCATTCCCTAAGCCATGGTGGTAGTGATGATGTCCCATGAGAGATGAGTAAATACTTTGGCCAGGTCCACATCTCTCTATCAACTGCTGTCTGCAGTAAAGGTTGACCAGTGTTGAGAGCAGTCCAGGCATATGGGTATAAACATAAGGTTTTTACAGTGTGGTTGTTCTATCATTATAAAGAAGTACTGTATTTCACGGACTTCAAAATACAACATAGTCAGATGTTTTTGTCAGTTTCTTCCGATACTTGTGCCGACAAAAATTAATAGGAAAACATATTCACAGCAAAAATATACCAATGTTACAGTCACAGATATTTAACCTTTTTTTTTTTCTCAATCAGTCCAACCTCATTATGAATTCGGATGCAAGAATGGCAGCAAATGCATTCCTTACCCAAACTAGAATCCTGATTCCTGTAAGCCCTAGGGTTCATATGATGTTTTAGTGTTTCCATTGCTTCGATGAAACACCATGACTCAAAAGCAAGTAGGGGAGGAAAGGGTTTATTTGGCTCATACTTCCACATTGTAGTCCATCACTGAAGGAAGCCAGGAGAGGAACTCAAACGAAGCAGGGTCCTGGAGGCAGGAGCTGGTACAAGGACTGTGAAGAATTGGTACATACCAGCTTGCACCCCGTGGCTTGCTTAGCCTGCTTTCTTATAGAACCCAGGACCACCCGACAATGGAAGGCACCACTCACAACGGCTTGACCCTGCCCCATTCATCACTAATTAAGAAAATGGCCGATTGGCTTGTCTACCGCCAGATCTCATGGAGACATAAGATCTCTCAGATGATTTTGGCTTGTGTCAAGTTGACGTAAAACTATACAGCGCATATGGATTCCCTAATGAGCATGCTCATTAATTCCTTGTGTGTTCACATGTGTGTTTGTCTGTGTGCTCATGCATGTGTGTGAGGATGTTTTCTTATGGAGGCCAAAGGACAGCCTCAAGCACTGTCCACCTTCTCTTTGAGGCAGGGTCCTTCACAGGCTGCAGCTCACCAAGTAGACTAGGCTGGCTGGCCAGAAAGGCCCAAGGATGTGTTTGTCTTCCCCTCACCAGTGCTACATGGGTAATGGGAGCCAAATTCAGGTCCTTGGGCTTCTGCCCCTGTTTCCCATCACTGGGGTGACTTTCTCTTGTCGCCACAGCTGGCTTTTTTTTTTTACATGGAAACTTGGTATTTGAACTCAAGTCCTCATGCTTGCCTGATAAGCACTTTAGTGAGCGAGCCATGCTCCAAACCCTTAAAGAACCTTTTCTAATCGCAGTTTAACTTTTTGTACTCCCTTCTTTGGATTTCATTATACTTCTTGGCTTACATTGAGACTTTGATTTAACCCTAACTTTAGGGCTTCTGCTGCATCTTGTTTGTTAGGATTTACACTGATTTATGTAAAAGGATCCTGAGAGTGAAAAGTACATTCTTTTTCCTGAGCCCAGTATTTTTCCAGGTCCTACTGAAGCAAGATAATTCCCAAATTTTATGTATGTGTGTGACAGTGCATACATGTGTGTGTGTAAATGTGTGCATGTGCACATATGTTAGTGCATGTATGTAAGTGCATGTGTATTTTCCCCAGCATTAGAAACTGAATGAGGTAAATATGAAGCTTGAAAGTTCTGACAATATTCACTGAAGTGTATAAGCAGAATGTAACATTGATGTCTCTGTAGTGACTTAAAATTATAAGTATTTTATATGTGAAATTTAAAATGTACAGTCATACATCATTTACATTTTTGTTAACTGACCTCCTAAATGAAATTTAATATGGTATATAACTCTGCTCATTCAATTATGAAAATGTTGCCTATATAATCTAATTATTTAAATCAATCATCATTGCCAACCTCTTTCTTATGGCATAACTTACCTGTCAGTAACAAGCCTGACTTCATTTTCACATGTTAATACTTTGTATGAAAATATCACATCTCTGAATTCCAGTTGTGAGATATATAGATTAACTTGTAACAAGAAGACATTCAGAAAGGTACAGAGCCTTCCCAGGATGAAATAAAGATGTTTCCCTCCAATTTTTCTTGCTTAACTCTTAATGTACTTCCTAGCAATTCTTTCTTGAATTACCCTTGTTTTCTAGGGATTTCTATAGTCAATGCATTGTAATGAAATTTGGAGTATGTGATGGAAGTATGCTTTCTTCTTTGAAAGTAGAAACAGTCACTTGGAAGAGAAAAGACAAAGGAAAACTGGTGGATGGCAGTTTAAATGCATTCTTAGGCAGATTGGTTTTGGAAAGTTGTGAATGATACTTGGGGATTTGGAAGTAAATTCCATTTAAATATATGTATCTGTATCACCCATGAAATGACTTTGTTTAAATTAACTTGAATATTTATAGGATGAATTATGTCTATGTAATATAATATGTAGCATGGTGATGACAAGAGAAATTGATCATAACATCCAGTATATATTCTCTGGTACTCCCCTCCCTTTATTGAAAGTAGATTTTTTTCCTTATACAATATATCCTGATTACAGTTTCCCCTCCCTTTACTCCTAGTTACTTCTTGCCTCTCCCATCCAGATTCACTCCCTTTCTGTCTCTCATTAAAAAGCAACAATATTCTAATAATAAAATAAGATTAACATCAATTTTGACTTAACATCTCAAATGTAATGTATTTTAAAATATGCAACATTTCTTTAATATCTTTTGTATTAAGTTATGATGCAGCTGAGCACTAGAATCTAACATTTAAAAACATTGTATTGACCATTCATTTATCTATTTGTTAAGTCATTTGAATTCTTTGTATTTTTGCCATGTAAATTCTAATGTACAATTAGGAATTATATGTAACATTGATTTAATTCCCATTGATGTATTATACTGTCTTCTTCTTCTTCTTCTTCTTCTTCTTCTTCTTCTTCTTCTTCTTCTTCTTCTTCTTTTCTTCTTCTTCTCCTCCTCCTCCTTCTCCTCCTCCCCTCCTCCTCCCCTCCTCCTTTTCCTCTTCCTCCCCCCCTCCTTCTCCTCTTCTTCTTCTCTTTAAAGACAAGTACCTATGATAGAGTTGAAAGAATTTCAAATAGTGCTCAGGACCATATAGTCTGTGGCTATAACAAGAAAATACTCTAGCAATCTAGCAGGATCAAAGAGGTTATTATTAATATTAAAACCCACTCGTTGAGGTAGAAGCAGTAGCCATTTTTAGGCAAGCTATTGAAAAAAGTGTGATAGATGGTTTAATAGAACTCTCTTCTTTATCTTTTTGTTGGTAGGTATCCTACTGACTTGCAGGCTGACTTGTGAGTGTGTGCAGTCGGCCTTTCCCCATAGTGCTGGTCTTGCAACACTCCAGCTGGCTGCTCATAATTTCATCAATTTTGATCTGAACAAACAGAGCTCCAAAATAGAAATGCAATGAATATACAAATATTCTACAAATTTTATCTTTTTTTTCCTCCATAGATATGATATCTGCACTTACAAAAATAAGCCCTGTGGAACATTGGGTAAGTTTTTTGTTTTCTGAATAAAGGATAGTTTAGATGTCTTTTTTGAGGCAATGATGCTACTCTTGATTATTATTAATTTGGTTATTTTTCTTTCTGTTACATGGGAAATTACCCCTAAAAATTTTAAACATGACCTTTCTTGTATATATAACTTGCTTTAAACGAAGTTTTTTTTCATAATAGTGAAAAAATTTTTTAATTGTTATTAGTTTTTCATTCTGTCAAATTATATGAGTGAAAGCAACTTAGAAGATTATTTTCAAATCAATAGTACTTATAAATCAAAGTTACCACTTATTTTCATATTTTTTTGTCTCTTTAATACCTTTTCTTAAAAAAAAAGCCAGGGTGTTTGAGACAGATGACAGCTTCTTTAAATTAAGACTAATGAAAGAAAGAAAATAAAACAAACAAATGGGCATACTATAAAAGGAAGTATAAAGATTTATTTGTCTTTTGGTATGGTTCTTTTTTTTTTGAGATATTATTTTAAAAATGTTAGTTCAATCACCAAAGAATTTCATCAAACAGTTTAGCCGGAGGTGGAGAAAGGAGGAATTTTCTTTTGCTTTTTTAAAAATAATTTCAGTAATTATCTTGAATTTTTTAAAAAATGTATTTTGAGCCGGGTGGTGGTGGTGCACACCTTTAATCCCAGCACTCGGGAGGCAGAGGCAGGCGGATGTCTGTGAGTTCGAGACCAGCCTGTTCTACAAGAGCTATTCCAAATCAGTCTCCCAAAACAGAGAAACCCTGTCTTAAAAAACAAAACAATACAAAACAAACAAAAAGTGTATTTTGTACAAACCATCATTTCATATTGACTAAAAGTTAAATGCAAACACAATTGCATCTTCCCAGTAGACAAATAACCAAGCTACTAATGTTATTTTAAGGCACAAGGTTTTTTTCCCTTTGGCAATTTTTAGTGTCATGAAAACTTTTTACAAACTCAATAACTAAAGCAAGAGAAAGTGATTTTTTATTTTTGGACTTCTCTATATCAAGTCTCAGTTTTCTTATCTGTAAATGAATAAGTGAATTCCTATGAATATCCTAAGCATTTGGAAATGTCCAATTAAAGTAGACTTAGGAGGAAAAGTGTTCCCAACTTCCTAGTGGGTCAGTGAAACATCCCTTCTGTGACTGGAATCGCTCTTGGTCATTTTTACATGGCTTCTCCTATCCTATGTTCCTCAAGATTTATAACTAGAGGAGAAATTCCAATTAACCAATGCCTAGTATCAATTAAGACAAAGTTGCTAGTGAAATGCCCATCACAGAAAGAGCTCGTAGGGCATGCTCATGTTGGGGTTTCTTTGTAGTGCTTTAAGAAAAGCTGAGAGAGGCTAAGAGGGAGGTATGGAAAGAGGGAGGGAGAAGGAACTAGGATCGACATGTAAAATACAAAAAGAAAAGTTGACAGAACCTGAAGCCCAGACCAACTTGGATAGTTTCAGTGTATTTGTTACTTTTTTATAATATTTTAAACATTTTTGTTTCTCAGTTTCCTCATTTATGAAGTAGAATACTACCTGCCCTTTTACTAAAGGGATAATTGTTAAAATCAATTAAGAAAAGATGCAGTTGCTTTGAAAATGAATAGTATATTAAAGGAACAGGCATTATTATTTGATACAGAATCACCTGCCATGTTTAATTTAATTCATTTTTTTATTGTTCAAATTCTGTATTTTTAATCGTTTCGTCTGCTTTAGAACCAATGAACAGTAAAGCCTCAAAAAAGTATACATATAAGCTAGAGCTTATATTTTCAAGCATATAAGTTTAATGGAAACAAATACATACATTCTCATTCTGTTCTTCGAAGGTACATTATTTACATTGACAGGCTCTTTAGTCTGACATTAGTAATACAACTACCTAGTACTTTCATTGTCATAATTAGTGATCTGATGTAGTTTACGTCTAATTTGTTCTTTTTTCAAAATAATGTATTATAACTTTAATATTTTATTCATTTCTACAGTCAATAAATTAATTGCTAGGTACATATGAATGTATTCTGAAGCTCATTTATTTGTAAATTTAAATTATTATTTTTGAAAATGGAATAAAATATATACACTTTTATATGTGAAATATATATATAATAGTTTTTACAAATATAGTGAGAAAGTATTTTATTACCTATTTTAGCATCTTTTGTGTTGATATTTATGATGAGTTTTTTTTATAATCTCTTGGTTAATAACGCTAATGACAAGTTATATTAACAGAGTAATTAGGGTTAAGGATGCAAACTGACCACCAAACCGAGGAAATCAAATGACCCAAACAGTAATGAAACCCTGATTAACACTACCACACACAGGAATTTTGACAGCAGCAGTTGTTAGGAAAGTAGAAAATTGTGGGAGTTAATGAAAAAAATAAACTGGTGTTTATCCATATACTAGTTAAGATGTACCTTTATTTTTTTTTTTAAATCAATAGTTATTCTCCAAATAAATCCATTCTAATTTGTTCTTTTGCTTGTTAACATTTTTATATGAGATAGCAGGTAAATATATGCTTATTACTGAGGTGTCAGTGAGAATCCTTAATTCAAAATACAGTCATAGAGCACATGTCAATTCCAACACCAATAAAAGAAAAAACAAACAAACAAAATACAACCCAATTCAGCATCACAATCTTTAGAAAAAACAAAAGGGTACTTTATACAAATTAAGAAACGTTAATATGTCAATAATTGTAAGTAGTAAGCATTTAAAAATGACTTAGAACAGAAACAGTTAGTTCATTATTGTTTTGTTCTTCTCACATGATCTCCCATACTGAACCCAACAGCTTAGAGCCAAATAATGTTTTTATTCTGCATCATGTGTATGTGTGTGTGCTTTTAGTAGAAATCAGAGGCAACATTCATGAATCCATTTTGCCCCAAGTGGTTCTTCTTTTAATTATCTTCTTTTCAGGTCCCCAAACCCTTAGGTGGAATGGAAGGAAGGTCAGCACAGTGTATCACCAGTGTTAATGACAACTCTGAGGCAGAACTAATCCTCTTTCTAACTTCTGCTCATCTTTTATAAAACTGTAGACACAGCTGTATCAGAAAATCCAACACTTACCTTAGCTTTGCCGTGGTGCGACTGTTATTTTAATATCTGTATCAGAAAGAACAGAGAAATACAGTTTCTAGAGCTTCCTTAGTAGAAAACATGGATTGAATAGTGTTGACTGTTCCCAATTAGAGCCACTGGGAAATTGCACCCCACCACAGAGCAGGGCTTTTACTCTCAGTGCATGTCCACTGAACTGAACTGAGGTAACTTTGGTGGGAAGGTAGTTCTAACATTGCAATAACACGATAACAGAGTACATAAAATATCCTTGCTTTTCCTCCAACGTCTTTAAATGGCGCTTCTTCTCTGCATGTACTGTTTGGCATCTGCTTCCTTATAACATATGGCATTTTTCATTTTTCACAAAACTCTTTTTTTCTAAGTGCTGATTTAAAATTCTATACTAATCCACAGAGCATAATCCACAGAGCATGGTATTCATTTGGAAGTAAATACTAAAGCTTCCAAGGGGAAATAGCTAAGTAACGTAACATTTCACTGGAAGTCAGCGAATTAACACCATGGTTTTGCTTTATTAGTAAAAACTCTAAAGCACTGAAGGGTGGGAGAGAAGAAAATACTGAACATACAAATGACTTCCATATATATGACACACACACACACACCCCATCTACCAGGACTAATTATGGAAGACTTATAAGTTTCATCTTTCATAGTTTTTTTTCCTGTTTTGAACCATCTACTTTTCTAAAAAAATAAAATAAAAATGTCATTTATAAAACCATTTGGGATTCCTTATTTTTGTTAACTAAAAAGTTGCTTGTATATTTTATGAACCCACTCAACTTAAACAGATCTCTTTAGAAAAATAATGTGGATATATTTTGCTTTCTACAGCCTGAAGAATATTAAAATAGAAATGCTTTCTTGAATTCCCTTTTCTGGCTCACATTACTAGGTGGTCCCAAGTTACCAGAAGTAAAATTTATAAATCTAACCCCTAGTCTAGACATTTTCCAGCACTGACTGCAGTTCAAAAAATATTAATGTCTAGCCGGCAAAGTGAAATTCCCCCCAGTGATTTTGCAAATGACTAGAAAGTTAACCTTTTGCCAACTGCTCCTTCTGTGTGTAGAGGTTATTAAAAAGAATCCAGGCATTTAGAAGCACGGGCTTTTAAAGGCTAAAACACCTTGGCTTGACCCTTTGTGTCTCTTTCTGTTTATCCAGGCTTAGCCTCTGTGGCTGGAATGTGCGAGCCTGAACGGAGCTGCAGCATTAATGAAGACATTGGCCTGGGTTCAGCTTTTACCATTGCACATGAGATTGGTCACAAGTGAGTGCATTTAAGAAAATCAAAATAAAGTGTAGAACTCCACTCTTGAAACCACTCACTAACTACTGTGTGGGAAGCCTGTAGTCAAGTCTTTTTTACAGCCCTTTTGACAGTTTTCAAGAGAGACTGTTATCATCTGGGGTACTGGGATAAATCTTCATGAGAACTGGAGACTTGTTAAATAGACAAACATATCTCACTTGAGTGTTGTTAAGGGCACTTAGAACAGTGAGCTTTAGCTATCTTCTCAACACTTAGTTCCCTATGAAATCCAATTGTGTAAACAATCTCTCTTTTTCTCAATGATAATGTATGTGTTTTGTCTTATGGTTCTTTGCTTCAGGTTTTTATTTCCTTCCACCCCACTTTTTTTCATTTTATATTTGTTATTATTTTGTGAGACTGAGTCTTGTTCTGTAGCCTAGGCTGACCTTGATCTAGACAGGCTGTCCTGGAAGGCATAGTAACCCTCCTACCTCAGTCTTCTGAGTGTTGGGGTGACAAGGATGAGCCACCATTTCTGGCTATACTATTTTTTTACACTATTGACACTACTTCCTTAAAATGAATATTTGACTTGACCCTTCATGAAGCTGGAGGCTTCCCTTCTATAGGCATAATGTTTACATAGCCATTGCTACAAACCTTTGTTGCCAGGTGTACTCACATGCCACCAAAAAAATGGGAGAGCTCAGCCTTGGTTTTAAAGAGGGCCTTAAGTTGTTGATATTTATTTCAAATAAATCAATGCTGGTTTTTAAAAGTGTACTTTCAATCAACCCCCAGTGGCAATAAACCCATCATTTAAAGAGCAGACAAAAGTAAATTAAGTGTGTCTGTTCATGAGAAAGGACAGCTTTGACAATAGTCCCTGAATTTCGGACGTTTGTGTTCATAAGAGTGGAGGATGACCTTTCCTAAGTGTTCAATGGGATTCAAACTAATGCTCTCATACAAGAGAACTAAAGAAGAGTCTCTGTTTAATCACAGGCTTAGCTTTTGAGCCATCTCCTCCCCTTTCTCCTAAGACAGAAACTGTTACTATTTAGAAAAGGGCTAGCTGTATCTACTAGCTTAAAAATGGACTGATAGGTAGTTTGAGTAATATGTAGTTTTAGTTGAGACAACAGTCTACTTGTGGGAACTCATGTTTGTATGATTTTAGTTGATGATCTACATTTTTTAAGTGGTGAAGTGGGTGAAAAATAAAATAACAATAAAAATCAATATTTATACTCCGGGGGTATTCCTGAGAAAAACCCACAGTTTGGGATCCTTTCTCCCCCCTTTTTTTCCTTCCTTTACTTCTAACTTCTTTCTCTCTCTTCTTCCCCCTTTCTCTTTTTCTCTTTATGTTAAAATTAAGCTCTAATTAAATGTGGGTCTTTTTGTTTCCTATTAAATTTTTTAAAATTGGAGTTGATTTGGGTATAAATTAAAGTAACCATCAAGTTTTAAACCTGACTGGACTCAGACAGAAAAGTCTTTGCTACACATTTAATGAGGTCTTTAAAAATATTGGCATTCCAGTTTCCATTGCAACAAAAAGCAGAGAACAAAGGGAAAAGCTCTCCTAACCAGGCAGTTCATCTTTAACTCACTCAAAAATCTGGCTCATTAATGACTGTCATAATCTTAGGCAACCAAGCCAGTTTTTGGTTGGATATTATTTATTTATTTATTTGAGACAGGGTTTCACAATGCAGATCTGCCTGCCTCCACTCCCAACTAAGCGTATACCACCATGTCTGGCACCATCCTAGGCTCTGTTAGGGTCGCTTATATTAAAAGGTTCAGATACAGACTATGAATAATGTGTTATGAAAACACTGTCATCTCATGCAGTCATGGGTTAGTCTAGATCAGTGCCTATACCTGCATTCTATTCTTGTTTTTGATCTTTTTAAAAAAATATGTATCTGGGTGTTTTGGCCTGCGTATATGTATGTGCACTATATGTACGTCTGGTGTCCATGGATGCTGGAAGACGTCATTGGACTGCCTGGAACTGTAATTAACAGATAGTCATGAGCCACCATGTGGATGGGAGGAACCAAACCCTGGTCCTATGCAAGAACAAGTGTTCTTTATTGCTTTCCCATCGCTCCATGCCCCCCCCCTTTCAAATTCAAATAGCTTAGGTAAAGTTTTATCTTTTGTCATATCATTCACTAACATTTTCATTACCTCTCAAGCTTTCTAGATTTTATTTGTTTGTTTGGACAGCCCTTTGAAAAAGTCCTCAAATTAATGGACTTTACATAGAAATGTTGTGAGAATGTAGACTATTCTTCTCAAGTTGGCTCCTTGAAGTAATGTCCTTTAACAATTAATTTTTATTTGAAAGTGTGCTTAAAATGGAGTATGGAAATTTCACAAAATCCTTAAGATTGAGAGCTAGAATGCTTCCATTCTGATATACCATTTGATAGGAAGAACAGAACAAAAACAAAGCAACCATCTGTTTTCCATGCACAGAGGATTATTATGCTGATGTTTTCTCATCCCTCCCCTCTTTCCCTGGACCAAGAAGCAGGACACCTTCACCTGTTAATCATTTAATGTGTGAGATTATTATTCGGTTAGGGAAAATCTTTTTTATGAAGGTCCCTTTACTTACTGCTAAGATCTTAGTGCTTAGCTTTCAGTAACTCAGCATATCTACTCTGGTACAATTCATGCTATCATTAAAACATAGAGACACAGCCTGGAGAGATCGCTTAGTGGTAGTGAAATGACTGACATCTTAAAGGCTTTTGGTTTGATATTTGATCCTTGGCACTTTGTTAAATTCCTCAAATCAAACAAGAAAATGTGTGAGGGCACTTCTTCCTGAAATAAAGTGGCTGCTGTAAGAATGCATCAAGTATATTTTCTGGTTTGAATGT
This sequence comes from Phodopus roborovskii, assembly GCF_943737965.1. NCBI lineage: Eukaryota > Metazoa > Chordata > Mammalia > Rodentia > Cricetidae > Phodopus > Phodopus roborovskii. Next base: position 16,305,731 of record NW_026126413.1, read on the forward strand.
CCTGGCCTTTGCCTCCCAGCTAAGTGTGTGTCACGATGTGATTTTATCATTTAATGCAATGAACTTTAAGCAATAGGGTGATACATGTAGATTCCTTACAGTAAGAATCTTTGATTATTATTAAGAAGAGCCCTTTCTGAATTAATAGAATGTGTGAATAATTTTCTACCTTTCAAAATTTATTTAGAATGTTTTGTGCCCAATTTGTATTTTCATTGAAATGTAATACCCATTTTAAATGGGTGTGTGATAATGTTTTTATTTGGATAGATCTTAACTAGGAATTCTCTCTTTCTGAACACATGAGCATCTGTGCATGTATGTGTGTGTGCACATGCATGCTTGTGCCTGAACCCATGAATGTGGAACCCAAACACACTTGGATGTCATTCCTTAGGTACTGCTTTTTGAGGCGAACTCTCTTATGGCTGTGTAGGCTAGGTTGACTGACTAGTGAATTCCAGGTATCTCACGTCTCAAAGCTAGGATTGCAAATGTGTTGACAAATGCAGATCCTTAGAGACTGGGCCTGGCTTTTCATGTTTATACATCAAACAGTTTTCAGACTGAGCCATTCCCCAGCCCCACCCCTTTAAAAATGTATTCCTATACTTTTGTGGAAAACTAGAAATTGGTTTTCTTTTCAAATGGAATAATGGAGTATATGCTATGCTAAGTACAGTTTTAATGTAAGTTACAAAGCAAAGGCACTTGATAACCTCAAAGGAAGATATAGTTTTCTTTTGAAAGACTGTTTTAATTAATTGGGTGATTTTCAAGGTTTTAGAAGTTGAAAAAAATTATGATGTTAATAAGGTGGCAAGATTTCAATCAGACATCCTGTATTACAAAAGATCCCCAGTGTGTCTATTTGTAAAAAAAAAAAAAAAATGATATTAAAAACAGTATAAAAAGAAAAAAGTAATCCTTATTTTTAGGGATGCACATCAAAGTGTTTTTTAACTAAAATAACAGAATGTCTTACATTTGTCTTTAGTAAGGTTAAAAGATAAAGCAAGAAAAACATCTTGGGATTTGTTACAGTGATTATGAATAACCGCATTTGTCACACTGTTTTCTCTGCTTTTGTGGGTAGCTGACTTTTTCACACAGAAAGAACAGTCCTAGGATGATTTCAGGTGTAACAACTCCTTATTGCAATTGAATGGATATTTAACTTGATAGTTACACTTTGTTTTTATTTTTCAATTTGTGTGTATTATTTCTACATGGGTCTGTATCTATGTGTGTGGGGTTTCTGTGCACACACATGTGAAGGTCAGAAGTCAGTATTAAGTGTCTCCTATTTTTGACCTCCCTATTTTTTGAGAAAGGATCTGTTGCTAAACTTATAGCTAATCAGTTTTGGTTATGGCCAGTAAAATACTGAAACTATAAGTCTATATATTTCTCTACACATACATGTCCACATATTACATACTCACAATTAAGCGTTTACACATGCATAAATATTTTTATGTATAAATATCTCCCATAGTGGCTAAAGCAATAATGCTGGTATGAGGATATGCCTTAGAAAAATTATTATAGCGAATTATTTCATAATTAAGGCTTTGTTACTTTTGGTACTAATGACAAAAGATTAGCTAAGATCAAGCTGATGATCATTGTATTCTGGACCTGAGATTTCAGAATAATTGTGTGTGTGTGTGTGTGTGTGTGTGAATGTGTTTATTTGTATGTGTACTACAAAAATAAACTTTTTAAAATAGAATCTCATTATTTTCAACTTTAGAAACTTGGTTAAATTAGTTCATTCATTGTCCTGGAAAAACAAATAAATGAATTTTCAGATTGATAGTATCATGCCAGTAGACTGACAATTTCAGCTGCCATGAACCAAATTAGTGATTTTGATGTACTGGACTAAGGAAGGTTATAATGGCAACAGTTGCATTATTGCACTTGCATTCCTTGTCTTTGCAGTAGGTGTTCCATTTAACCACATATGCACACTGCAGCTTACCCGACTTAGTAGACATACTAATAGTGGAAGGATAAATGTAAATAGATTTCAGTGATTCTATCAAGTTTTAGAGATCTAAGCCTCGGCTTAGAATATTTATATCAAATATGAATATGGTTTTGTGCACATTTGGAAAGATTTGGGGCACTAAGCTCTGCTAGGTGCCCATCTCACTGAATATTTCCTATATAGGTTCACTATCTTGAGTTATTTGTCTTAGTAAATTGTATATAAAGTAGAATGAAATCCCAAAGCCTGTTTAAAAAGAACACATGAGCAGATTATATCTAAAAACATTTTCCAGGTATAGAAGACTTAGTACTTCCCCATAAATTCTTTTTTTTTTTTTTTTTTTTTTTTTTTGGTGTTTCGAGACTGGGTTTCTTTGTATTGCTTTGGAAACTGTCCTGTAGCTTGCTCTGTAGCTAGCCTTGAACTCACAGAGATCCGCCTGCCTCTGCCTCCCAAGTTCTGGAACCAAAAGCGTGTGACACTAACGCCTCAGCTTCCTCCTCATAAATTCTAATTTTTCTTCATTACAATAAAATTTTCAAGTTTGAAATAAGTCATGAATAAAGAGAGGTCACTAATGGAAAATAATTCTAAAGAATATATTATTCTCTTTCATACTCTCTTCTACAAGGTGAATATTTAACTTTGGTATTTTATTGTTGTAACAATTTTGAAAACATCATTAAAAAGGTTGTCTCTTTTTTTTTTTTCTCTTCTTTCGTCCCTCCCTCCTCCCCTCTCTACCTCTCTCCCTCCCTCCCCCTACCCTCCCTCCCTCTCTCACTGTGTAGTCAGGGTTGGCCTGGAATGCACTATGTAGTCCAGGACAGCCTCAAACTCCCCATAGTCCTCTGCTTAGCATCACAAATTCTGAGATCATAGGTGTAAGTCATCATGTCTGGTGAAAAAAGTTACATAAATTTTTTTTATTCTACTAAAAAACTTTAGGAAACAATACTTTGGTCTTGTGATGTTAGATTCTTTTGAAGAGCTGAATGGTCACATCTATTTACTTTTTTTCTTTAGAGGTAGAAATTGAAAGGAAGTCCTTGACACACTATAGATGTTTAACTAAACGATTGACAGGATAATATACCATTATTAACTAACAAAAGATAAGGTTTGTGTATTAGCAGTATGATTATCTTTAATTTAAAGTTGAAACCTGCTTAGATGCAAAATTTGAACTAGACACTTTTTAAAAAATGATTTTCAGTTAGTGTACCAACTAGCAAGTTCTGTTATTGCATTTTCATTCGTATTGTAGTTTGCTCTTGTTTCCTTCTGGTATTTCTCTTGTCATCTCTCCTCCTAGTCCTGTTTGTCTCCCCAAATGATTCTCTTTTTGGTTTTATGTGACATGTATATGTCATGTCAATATGTATGTAAATCTGGATTCTGCATATTAAATTTCATATGAAAACATAATTTTAACAGACTCCACGTGCTATAATACGGTAAGCTGCTTACTATTTTTACTCTTAGAAATCTCGCAAAGGATCTATTGAAAATTGCACAACAAAATCTTGTGGTACAAGATGCATTCCATTACTTTGGCAACTAATTATTCATATAATATAAGATTAAGTAAAAAAGGGCATTGCCTTTTGTGATCATGTAAGAAGATTTTGCTTTGTTGATGTCATTTCAAATGAAGACATTTGAAAAAAATTTAATCTATAGAGAAGATATTTGAGGAAAACATGTATGTTCGTGCCCTGTCACACACAATATCCTTTCTGTTAGTTGTAGACACTTAGTTTAATGGATAGCCTTTATTATATAATCTACCTCAGTAAGACAGCCACTATCTGGTCTCTTATTAGTGATAGCATGGATTTTGATTCAAATTCTTCTTTTTCACCTCTTGTTTCACTCTTTTATGTTTGAGGTTGTAATTTAATTACATTTCTCCTCTTCTTGTCCTTCTCCAATTCTTCTCCTCTAGCCTTCCCCAGTCTCATTCAAATTCATGGCCTCTTTTTTTCCTTAACTGTTATTGCATACACATATGTATTTGTATATTCATATATATTCCTAAATGTAGCCTGTTTAGTCCATATATTGCAACCTTTATGTATGTCTTCAGGGCTGACCATTTGTCACTGGACGGCAGTTGGCGAGCTCTTCCCTAGGAGGACACGTCTCCTGCTCGCAGCTCTACTCATTTGTTTGTAGTATAAGGTTGAGGCCTCCTGAGCTCTTCTCTGTGCAGTTTGGCTTATCAAGGAAATTTCTCTTCGCAACAGACAGAGACCATTACAGAAAGCCACAGCCAATCAAAATGCAGAGTTGTGGAGCCCTTCTCCCTGTGGGCACATCTACAAAATACTTCCACACCGAGGCTCAGGGAACATTATTCACTCTTGAGGGAGACATGCACAGCCTCCAGTTCCTTCTCTCACGAGTGACATTTAATCAGTAGTTAATTTGTCACTCATGGCAAAGTTTATTGATTTGAGAATTACTGAGCACATGTTTCTAGAGATTTGTTGAGTTAGATATGATGTTTTGTGGATACTGTGATGATAAAGAGCTTACCTTTGAGGAACGCCTCTTATTATTAATTTTTCTCTTGCTTCCCACTGACTCACTCTTGGTCAGTTTTTTCAAGAACATATTCCTTTAAGCCACTCTGGAGAACAAAATTGCTTAGAGAGGGGTATTTAGTACTCATAGCATGTGTTTATAAATAAAAGTAAGAATATAAAATTTGAAAATTTAGACATAAAATATAAGTAGAACCTATAGAACTTTTTGATAGTACTAATTCCATTTGGAACTTCTTCAGTACATTTAAATTTCTATTGAGAAATTTAAAACACAATTCATTTTACCTAATTGCTAGTTCTGAAAATGTTATCATATACTATTTAGTATTTCAGAGACACTAATTTAGTTTATGAAATAAACCTAATAGGATTATTAGGGACACTCCCGAAAACAATAACAGTTCTTACAATTGCTTATTGGTTCTTTTGTTTCATGGTCATAAGGTGACCCAAGAATTGGCTCCAAATATTTAAACATATATCAGTTTACAAAATCAATTTGGCCATCTTGTATATTTTATTTGAGAGGAAAAAGTAAATTTTTAAATTGTAAAACAAATTGCTCTCTATTTATGTACCTATTAGATGCTCCCTTTTAAAATGCTTTACTCTGCTTGGGCGTTGGTGGTATATGCCTTTAATCCCAGCACTTGGGAGGCAGAGGCAGGAGATCTCTGTGAATTCGAGGCGAGCCTGGTCTACAGAGCGAGTTCCAGGACAGCCTCCAAAACCACAGAAAATCCCTGTCTTGAAAAAAATCAAATAAATAAATAAATAGCTTTACTCTATGTTTGTTAGTATAGTCTCTATCTCTCTTTGTGTAATGTGTGTTCAGTACATGTGTAGCATATGTGTGTGTGTGTGTGTTTTGTGTTGTATGTATATGTAGAGTATATGCTAGTGAATGAGTTAAATATTCAGATTCTAAGGTTTTTAGGTGCATGACCACACCTGACTTTACATGAGTTAGTTCCAAGGGTTTGAACTCAGGTTGCCATGCTTGTCCAGCAGTGACTTTTACTCACAGAACCATGACTCCAGCTCTGTTTTGGTACTAGTACTGTCATTTCCAAAGTTTCCCTTTGTGTCATCTTACTTTACATGCTGTAGTCTTAAAATAGATAAATTCAAGATTTTTACTCCTTGAAAATCTACATGGTGTTCTGGGTGGTGGTGGTGCATGCCTTTAATACCGGCACTCAGGAGGCAGAGGCAGGTGGATCCCTGTGAGTGTGAGGCCAGCTAGACCAATAGGAAGAGATACAGGACAGCCAGGGCTACACCAAGAAACGCTGTCTCAATAAATCAAACCAAACCATTGATGGTGTATGCAGTAACATCTATTTTGTACAACTCCTGAATGATTCCCCATGCACTGAATGAAGACCTTTCTCATGTAATATGAGACAGTACTACTTTGGCTGAGGTTTAGCAAGAGGAAATGAATTGGACCAAGCCGCGTTGTGAGTTGTGCCACAAAGAAAATGATACAACTTCCTAATTTGGGGCAGGAGACAAAATGAGGCTGAACAATTTTTTTTCCTCATATTTTTTTTCCGATATGTATTTTTTTCCTTTTTGATTTCAATTTGAAACAAGCTTGTTTTACATGTCAATCCCAGTTCCCTCTCCCTCCCTTCCTCCCCTGACCCCCAATCTCTATACCATCCCCATTTCTGCTCCCCAGGGAGGGTGAGGCCTTCCATGGGGGAATCTTCAAAGTCTGTCACATCATTTGGAGCAGGGCCTAGGCCTTCCCCCATGTGTCTAGGCTGAGGGAGTATCCTTCTATGTGGAATGGGCTCCCAAAGTCCATTTGTATACTAGGGATAAATATTGATCCACTCTCTATATATCTCTTCAATATTGTACTTGAAGTTCTAGCTACAGCAATAAGAAAACATTGGAAAAATTGGAAAGGAAGAAGTCAAACTTTCACTATTTGCAGATGATATGATAGTTTACATAAGTGACCTGAAAAACTCTACTAGGGAACTCCTACAGCTGATAAACACCTTCAGCAACATGGGATACAAGATTAACTAAAAACAAAACAAAACAAACAAACAAAACAACAACAACAACAAAAAACCCTGTACCCCTACTTTATACAGATGTTAAATGGGCTGAGAAAGAAATTAAAGAAACATCACCCTTTACAATAGCCACAAACTACATAAAATATTATGGGTAATGCTAACCAAACAAGTGAAAGACTTCTATAATAAGAACTTTGAGTCTTTAAAGATTTTTTTTTGGTTTTATTTATTTATTTTTTTTACTTAATTTATTTTACATGTCGATCCCAGTTCCCTCTCCCTCTGTCCCTTCCTCCCTTCCTCCTCCCTCCCTCCCTTTTACCCTCTCTGCCCTCTCACATGCACACTGACCACCCTCCCCTCCCATCCCCCCACCCCAATTCCATATGTAGGGGAATGCCATCCAGGTGGGGTCATGTAGGTCTGACAGGTCATGTGAAGTAAGGACTAGGGCTTCTCTCCTGTCTCTAGATTAAGGCAGTTATCCCTCCATGGGGGATGTGTTCGCAAGGTCCTTTTGTGCACCGGGGGGATACATCCTGGCTCCACTGTCTGAGGTCCCTTAGACTGCTCAGTCCTTCTGGCTGAGACCCATATTCAGGGGGGCCTGAGTCAGTGCCATGCTGGCTTCCCAGCTATCAGTCTAGTGGCCTGCCCGTTAGCTCCTCCTTGTTCAGGTCAGCTGTCTCTATGTGTTTCTGCCGCATGGTCTTGTCCTCTCCATCTGCATCTGGGTTCTAGTTCGACTCTGTTTATGTATGGGTGTTTGCTCCTGTTTCCAACAGGCATTAGTTGAGGGCTCCATGGATAAGTTAGTTGTTGATCTCACTATCTGGGAAGGGCATTTATGGTAGCCTTTCCACAGATGCTCAAATTGTTAGTTGGCGGCAGTCTTGTAGTTCTCTAGACCTTTCTTTGTGTTCAATTTTATCTTCAAACCAATATTGGCTCCCTCTTTTATGTTCTCTTTCTCTCTCTCTCTCTCTCTCTCTCTCTCTCTCTCTCTCTCTCTCTCTCTCTCTCTCTTTCCGGTCTTCTATTCCTAATCAGGCTCAATCTTTCTGGTTGCACATGTTTTCCTTTCCTCCCCCTCGTTTTCTCCTAGTTCTCTTGTGGAGCACTTTCTTAAGTGTCTGTCAGCCTTTTTGATTTCCTCCATTGAGAATTCTTCCTTCAGTTCTGTACCCCATTTTTAAATAGGATTATTTGGTGTTTTGTTGACTAGTTTCTTGAGTTCTTTGTATATTTTGGAGATCAGCCCTTTGTCGTATATAGGATTGGTGAAAATATTTTCCCAGTCTATGGGCTGCCGTTTGGTCTTGTCCACTGTGTCCTTTGCCTTACAGAAGCTTCTAAGTTTGAAGAGGTCCCATTTATTAATTGTTTCTCTCAGTGTCTGTGCCCCTGGAGTTATGTTCAGGAAGTGGTCTCCTATACCAATTTGTTCAAGGGTACCTTCTACTTTTTTTTCTAAGAGGTTCAATGTGGCTGGATTGATGTTGAGGTCTTTGATCCATTTGGACTTGAGTTTTGTGCATGGCGACAGACATGGGTCTATCTGCAGTCTTCTACACACCCTCATCCAATTGTGCCAGCACCATTTGTTGAAGATGCTGCCTTAGCCCCATTGTATAATTTTAGCTGTTTTGTCGAAAATCAGGAGTTCATAGGTGTGTGGGTTAATATTAGGATTTTCAATTCAATTCCATTGGTCTACCTGTCTTTTTTTGTGCCAATACCAGGCTGTTTTCAGAACTATAGCTCTGTAGTAGAGCTTAAAGTCAGGAATGGTGATGCCTCCTGAAGTTTTTTAAGAAAGAAGATACCAGAAAATGGAAAGATTTTTCTCCTTTTGTAGTTCTTATAATCTTGTCAACTTGGGGTCAATGAGAAAGAGTTCTGTGGTTAAAGGCCCTTGCTGCCAAGCCTGATAGGTTTGATCTTGGGGACCCACAGGATACAAGGAAAAAATCAATTCCCACACATTGTTCTCTGACCTCCATGTGTGTCTCCGATACTCAAATACATGTAATACATAAATATAATCGCACATGATAATGCTGCTTGAGGGTTGTGGAGGTGGCCAGTGGGCAAAGTGCTTGCTGTACAAAAGAGGACCTGAGTTTGTGAGGTTTCCAACATTTTCTCCTATATCATCAATAGGGATCTGTTTAAAGCAAACCAAGATGACAAATTTAGCATATTATATTCAGTTGACATTATAAAACTCTTACTAGATAAGTTTATCATAGTCATTTAGAGAAAGGCTCCTGAATTGTTTGATGGGTAAAAGAGCTTGTACAAGCCTGTAACCCATGTAAAGGATCAAGGAGAAATCCAGCTCCACAAAGCTGTCTTCTCACCCTTGCACATGTGTGTGTGCCATGGCTTGTTCATGCACACACACTAACCATAAATAATGTTAAAATAGAACTTAGGTAAAGATTCATTTAAGAAATTATTCACTTTTGAGTTGTGGTTAACTGTAAGTTTTTGTCTCAGTACATGGTGTATAATGCTGATAGTGGCTGTTGAGTTCTTCTGGCACAGAAATAATAGAAATGAGACTAAGTCATATGAACAAGACAGACAAGGTTTCTGATAAAGTCTTCATCTTGAGCCAGCCGACTTAAGCCAAAGGGAGCCAGCACTGACCAGACTAACCAGGCAGCTTTTATTAATTTCTTCAGCAAATGAAAAGTTTTGTAAGTGTTCATTAGTCATGCATGGACAGTTTCCAAAGATGGGCTTCTTGTGTGCAAACATCATGACCTTGTACTTGTGCTACAGGGTCATTAACATGATTCAGAGACTGCTGAATTATATTTGGCATTGTCATTTTACATGAACGTCCTAGCCCTATGATAGGATGAGGGACTTTAAGTATTCGAGTTTCTAAGAAAGTACTAAGGTGGGAAAGATGACAGACAATCATTCCAGTCAGTGGATAGGCCAAGTAGTTAATTAGCCTTCTGTTAATTGTCTTAAACAAATCTCTTATTGTTTTTGTTTGTATGTGTAACACTTCTTTTCTTAAATATTCAACATGTCCGCACGAGAGCGGAATAGTATGACAAAAGATGGAGACAGCAAAGTGAGTAGGCATGGTGTAACCCAAAGGTGACAAGTCTATTAATCCTATTTTAGTCATCTATCAAATCAAATAGCTGTAGGTTTCAATTAATAGACAGTGTTTTATAAACAGATGTGAACTTGATGGAGACTTCTCTGGGGAGGAGAGAGAATGGCAGTGGATTATTGGGAGGTAGGAGGAGAGGGTTGTCAGTTGTCAGTACGTAGTGTACATTTGTGCAATTATAAATGGCCACACGGAAGTGGGAGGATTTGTGTGTGAGGCCAGTTAGGATTATACATAAAGACAGTCTTAAGAAACAAATCAAAACAGAAAGCAACATTTGTTAGGAAAAGTAGATGTCAAGTTTCTGCAAAGTGACCCAGAAAACCATTAAAATACATATTCAGAGGTGCTATCAAAGCCAGGCAGAAGATAATAATAGTATATTGCTCAGCTGTGAGACCTCCAAAATTAGTGATTTTCCAGGTTAATGAAGAGCAGGTAAAACTAGATGGCTTCCTAAAGGTTTTTCTTTGGTAACATCCCCAACCCCATGTTGTCATTTGTGTAGCTATTTTAAACCCAAGTGTTTCTAGCTTGGTTTAATCTGAAGCAGCTCTTAGGATGTAAACATTCTAGTTTGTGTCTATTGTGGTGTTTTGTGGGCCACAGGCCATGATGGATCTAGAGTTTACATGTCTGGTCTCTACTGATTTTAATGAAGGCTGGATTACCTATACAGACAGTGATATTTTCAAACAAGTGGAATCCCTACTTCAAAAAGTACTGGCCAGGGTGTCAAGAGTTACATCAAACAAATTCTCTTCTAATATGGACTCAAAATGTTTCCATTTGTCTGTGTTCTTGGCAGCCTTGCTCATGTACTCCAAGGCAATGTAGTATTGTATTATGACTGTATAAAAGATATGTCTTCCTTCTGTAAGATAAGGGAAATATGACTTTAAAAGTAGAAGCTTGCATTTTTATTTATAGAAAAGAGTACATAAGACAATTGAGATTCTCAGTATTGATTCCCTTATAGCTAGCTACCTGTGCCTACCCATGTGACATGGATAGGTATAAGACTTTAGCTAAAAGGAGCTACTTTTAACTATCACATGTGAAAAGTAGCGTGGTAGGGTTATTACAGCAGTATCAGCTTTAAACAGGAGGAATATTACATTTTCTTGAGTTTCACATGTAAACTGTTTGTAGTTGTGTTGATCCAATTGTGTTTAATTCAACATGAAACTGCCTTCATATTCCTAGAAGGTGATTCAAGGAAGTTGTCTCCAATGTGTTGATCCCATATTAGGATGCCAGCTGTTAGTGTTTGTGGAAGGTTACTTGTTTCGTTTTAGGGGTCTGAATACTCTCATATATTTTTCTTTATGTTTATGTTATTTCCTGCACATGAATTATTGGCTCCTCCCTTCTAATCCAATATGTAAAGAACATACTTTCCTTTAACTCATTCATAATCTATTTATGACGATCATCCCATCGTCTTTCTAAATGTATCTTTAATCTCATCTGTCAGGTGAAAATCACGTGGGTACACTGCCAAGCATCCAGGTGTTGGTATTAACATTTGTTAACCACCTTGTAATTACCTGTTCTGACTAGCTGTCCAAGCTTCCCTCTAGCAACTCTCCTTACCTGCTTTGTGCTTAAGGTAATTTTCCACCATGTACATTTACTAGAATGTAATAGTGGAAATGTAAATTATTTTTGAAATAATATTCAATCTAATCATCTGGCCCATTATCTAAAAAAATGTATCCTTATGTACTGATCATATCCTTCTCAATTTTTTTTTATTGAAGTGAGTTTGAATTCACTAAATCTTTAGGACAGAAAAAAATTGGCAAAGAAAGGAAACCTTTGAACAATGCAGGCCATACACAAAAATGGCCATAATCCTTAAATATATCAGGGTTTTCCAAAGGTTCTTAAAACACACAGGGGTGTAAGTTATGCACGGCAGTCTCCTTTGTCAGTGCACCTAAGGGAAAGGGCTTCTGGGATTGGCCATCACCTCACTTCAATGAATCATTGTCAATTTCTGTAATTCCCTTCTGCATTGAGGACAGTAGAATGAACATTAGTGACACATGTAATTGTGGACTTCTGTAAAAAAAAAATTAACATCATCTTTAATGGGTCATTTGTCTTACTAAATTTTACTTTTCTCATCTGTGAAGTATAGATTAACATACAGCACCCTTTTCTGCTCCAAGAGTGATTGAGTCATGTGATACTGATAACATGTAAAAACATATGATAATGCAAAGAGATTTAGAGATATATTGTATCATTGAATTATGCTTTTGTCTCTTTAACATTAACTTTAGAGGATTGGTCTCTTTTGATCAAAGCCTGATGTAACTAATAAATGACCCCATAGGGAAATAAAGGATGTGTAGCGGGCTAGTTGTTTATTTTTTCTTACTTCTTTCTTTTATGTTTCTTCTGTTTCTTCCTCATTAAAACAGTTTTGGTATGAACCATGATGGAATTGGAAATTCTTGTGGGACGAAAGGTCATGAAGCAGCAAAACTAATGGCAGCTCATATTACTGCAAATACCAATCCCTTTTCCTGGTCTGCCTGCAGCCGAGACTATATCACCAGCTTTCTAGAGTAAGTCACCTCTGGAGAGTAATGATAAATTGCTCTAGAAGTAACTCATTGCTGGAAGCCTAATGCACAGTGCTTCAGGTTTTGTATGAGTAATTTTATTGGGCCCACTTACATTTCAGGCCTCTGCCACACACTTTAATAAATCACAGTGGCACATTTTCCAGGTGTTTCACAAACAGTGAATATCTTAGAAATGAAAAGACAATGTAGGTGTGATTGATTTAATGAGTGATTAGAATTTTTCAGTAAAAAGGAAGCATTTTCACAAAAATAAATTTCATTCCTATGATTTAGTAGGGAATAAGCCAAACTTTAATTCAGTAATTCAGTATTTCATGATGTTGGTGAAAAAAATGAATTCTTTAGAAATGTCAAAGTATCTAATAGCAACAAATAAAAGCAACAACCAAACTCAGCATCTAGGAGCATTTTGAGGAAGGATTTAAGTGTCCAGCTTTTCCATAGTTTGGAAAGCTTATTCGTTGTTATTAATGTAAATCCCAAGAATATGATTCTGTACATTTATAAATATGAGTGAGCACAAGTATAACTGTGTTTAGGGTAAGAGATTTTTTTTCCTCACATCACTCCTGTGGGCACTCATATTGGACTTTAGGACCCAGTAGACTTGAGTGTTGCTTTTTTTGTGGCCCAGGCATAGTTTATCTTTTTAATCTTAAAGGGTTATGAGTTTTTAAGTGAGTTTAAATCATATTTCTTATATTATTAGATATTTTGTATATCATAATGTTCAATGCTCTAATATATAAATCAATTGATAATCATTAAAATCATAGACATTACTATTTTAAGTAACATCAAGGTTGCAATAGTTTATTGCTATCCTATTACTTTAGCTGTTTGGTGCTAGTTTTTCACTTGGGGAAGTGAGATTAAATGCAAAACAGACATTGTTTTTAGAAAGTAGCTTATCTTATACTTTGTATTAACACAATTGTATTATAAAACTTTTAAACTCAGACAGTTTATATAGGATAAAATTGTGCCTTAAAAATTTCCTTAACTATTAGTAGCCAGGTCATAGAGTCTGAAAACTTAAAATTATGTAGAAAAGAAAATTTAAATTACCCAGCACAGATCTTGATTCAAAAATCAAAGATGAATCTTGAAAATAGACATTAAAAATTTTGTTAATGCAATCATGCAATTGTGAATTCATTTCAAGAAGTTGTTCTGAATAACCATATTGTGAACTAAAAATGTTTAATCTTAGAAAATATTATAATATTATACCTGCATAGTGTTAGATTGGGTGAAGTGCTTTAGAAGTATAATAAACAATTCATTTTATATCATTGGTAACTTTTAATTCAGAGCATTGAGAATATAATTTTTAAGTTGGTTTTTTATGAACTCATTTGCATAAATTGTAAACATATTGAGGCCCTCCTATTTGTGGAAACTCGGCCAGATTTGAAATTTCTCTCTTGTCTTTCTTTTGTTTTCAGAATAAAATCTTACTCTCTGTCATCATAAAGACAAATCATGTAACATGCTCAGTATTTGTGTGTATCTTCAATGGCAGTCCTTCTCTTGAGTTTTAAAAGTACAATTTCTTCCCCTCCATATTCTGTTTCTATACCATTGGTGGTTATACAGCTCATTAGTGAGAACCAGCCCTGTATCTAAATTCAAGGACCACAGCCTAAGATTTCTGTGCCGTAGACATGTATTGATTTTTGTGTGTTCTTTTATGTACTAAGAACATACGGAAACATAGATACATGGACTACTTTTGAGCTCCTGCCAGGTCTTGTGTAGTTGGGACTGTATTGCGGCTGTTAGGATAATACAAAGGACTCTCTGGATTGCTGCTAAAATAAAAATGAACTGAGCACTGGTCTGGTGAGGGATGGAGAACTAGTAATCGCCACATTATAGCAGTCCATTGAATTAATGAAAGCAATTATTCTGAAGACGTTATTTATTCTTCATTGCTTTCCTGTATTTTGTATATATAAGCAAAATGAGTGTCAGCAGGATTCTAGTGGGCTTATTTATTCTGTATTTTATAAAAAGTATTCTTTTGGGTATCCTCCTCATGGAGTTAAAACCACTAGGAAATGGGTAAATGTTGGGGAGGGGGCTTAGGAGAAAACTCAATTCTCTCCTCTCCTCAAATAATAAACTAACTAAATAAATCTTATTATAATTTGTCCAAGTAACAAAATATTTTAAACATAAGCTTCATTAAAAAGATCAGAAGACTAGATCACAAAGATAAAATATCAAGTTTAAAAGATTTCCTTGTTTTATTTTCCAAGCAATGAGCTTAATTGCTTTAACAGCTATGAGCGATACGCCTTTATCTATATTTGTATCTATATTTGAATTTGGAGGCGTTTTGCATTTTGATCAAGGATTGAGTTTACATCTGTGTTTTGTAGTTGGCTCAAAAAGGGTCCTAGCACTTTATTTTAGCTTTTCTTTTCAAGAAAAAGAAACCTTGAAAGAAGTAATTGCTAAGGAACTGCCACCCAGTCAACAGAGTGCATACCTTCCTCTTCTTAGAAACTGTATAGAGCAAGAATGATCAGTGACTTAGCAATGAGCTTTCTCTGACTTATAGAGATCCATTATTCACTGTTTAACTGGAGAAACAAGACCAAAGACATGGCCTTGAAATGCCACCAGAGCCCTCTCTCATGTCATTTGCAACACTAGGTGATATTGATCAATCAGGAGATGGTGTTTACCAACTCCCAATATTTTTTTTCAGATTTCTTTAACTCGGTGATTCAATAAGTGCTTCATGAATCGCCCAGAAGCCGTCCTGATTAAATAATAAAGAATCCATTTCCGTTAAAATGGACGTGTTATGCCAGCTTCTGATGTTTTCCGAAGACGGCTTTGCAGGTAGTGTCTTCCCTATCTGCCTGCGGGACTCACTTATTTACTTATTCAGAAAATATAAAAAGATAAACCTGGTATGAAGGCTTAACTCATTGACTATGGGCTAGTTTACCAGGCACAGAAAATCAGGAAGATGTAACTTAGGGCAGTTTTCCATTCATTCCCGACCACTCAGAAGTAGTTGAGAGCAATTTCATAGTATTTCTAAAAGACATGGGGGCTTTGTGAGTCATATTTACCCAATTTAAAGTTTGTCAAATTGTTTGAACTCTCAAGGAGCTATAGCACAATTGCTTGCCATTTCAAGTTATATACAAAATCCATTTCCCACAAGGGTGGAAGCTGACAAGGGAGTGGCTTTGTTATGGCCTCCTCAGAGGGTTGAGGAAGTCATTATGATGAACAAGATGGCAAAAGCACTCATATTTGCTATCTAGAAATTGCTTTTGAAGCTTAGCTTCAGTCTTTTAAATGGAAAACATCTTCTCAGGTGGAGTCTATGCTTACCCTCCACCAAATTATAGTATTCAAGAAATAATCTGGCAAAACAAGTTTCTCCTTTTGTATATCTAACACACTTGGAGGATATTTGACAAGTTGTAATGTGTGTGGAGTGGATATTGGGTCAACCATGAACAGCGCAAGATTTGAGTGTTTGAAGCCTCAACATAATTGTTTTCAAACATTCATGTTGTACAGTGAGTGACGGGAAAGCGAGGTTTTATTTTAGATCACTTTGCACTTACCTGGTTATGTTATTACATTGTTATGTTTAGTTCAAACATTATTAATTTATATAAAATGATAAAGTTACTCATGAGAAGGTAGTAGATAAGACATTTAACTTGATGTAAGTGATATCAACCTAATTCATGCTTAGTTTTTATGTATCAGCATACGTTTTTGAAAAAACAGATAGCATTAAAGTACACCTGCGTTGTTAAGGCACAGAATGTTGTGCACAAGTTAGTCCTTTCAGATTGGCCCACTGTATACACTAAAGTTCCATTCTTTAGAATCTGCTTTATTAAAAATCAGCTTTAAATTTCAATTAGCACTGCATCCTCATGTGTTCTGGAAACAAAGAAAGGAGGATATATTTTATAAAGAGCTATACATTTTGATAGGAGACTAAAATTTGGCTCATGTTCTTGTTTTCAAGGTTACTTTGAGACTCTAAATAAAGGCTCACTAAATTAAATGTGGGGTACAAAAAAATGACTTTCCCACACAGTGCAAAGAGTTTTGGAAATATAAATATATTTTGATTTACTATGAAATTTTCATAATCAACAAAGATGTATATTTTAGTTGATATATATTTACCCTGTCTCTGAAGATTAAATAAAAATACAGATTATTAATTTAATAATTTTCTATATTTTAACACATTAACTAGGGTTGGAATTTTTGTTGGGAAATGTAAACTGCTGGAAAAGTAATTTTAAATTTAATTTTATGCATCTAGTTTTACATTGGACAAATACAATAAAAGTATAGCCTCTTACAGATGCAAACTAATAGCTCTGTATATTTAGTTTAGTAATGAGCAAAGTTTAAGTTTTCTGAATGAAAAAATTTTTATGTGACCCTTAAGGCACAAACTATTTTAAACTATTTTAATAAATGCTCTTAATGAAAAAATTATAGAAAATATCTATGTTATCACTGCTTTGTCATTTTGATATTGGTATGGATTGCACTAGGCTTGGTGTAGTAAGACTTATGGCTTCTAGTTCACTAAATTCTGGATTAAACTAGAACTTTCTATGGCTTCTGTTTTCCTATAAGAACATTATAAAGTATAAGACTATGTAACATTTTTATAAAAAGAGATTAGAAATACCAGATATATTGATACATGAACATATAAGTTATGTGACCCAATCTTTAATGGAGTATTTCAACTCCTTTTCAAAAGGAGTCCTAAAATAAGCAGATGAGTAGTGAAGAAGTACATTCTTGAGAGGAATGCAGAGTCAGCATACTCCTGTAAGCACTGAGATGGCTGAGACAGGACAATCAAGGCCACCTTGGTCTCTATTAAGAGACCTTGTCACAAGCAGACAGAATAAAAATTATTGTTGTGAATTCTATTATGGGGATCTAGGAGATCAGCAAGAGAGGATGGGGCGGGGGGTGGGGTGGAGGACTGTAGGAGAGAAAAATGAATAAAAGCAAAATATGGTGATGTATGAAGAAACTACAACAAAACTCATTAATTTGTATGATAACTTAAAAGTAATATTAAAGGATAACCAGCCTACAATCCACATCCCCAGAGAAGCTAAGAAACAAGGAAGAACCTAAGAGAGACTTAATGGACCCCTGAGAAGTGGAAAGGGACAAGATCTCTTGAGTGAATTGGGAGCATGGATCGGGGGAGGGGGGAGATAGGAGAAAGGAAGGGGAGAGTAGAACATGAAGGATCAGGAAGGTGGAGTTGGGAGAACAGAGGAGAGCAAGAAAAGAGATACCTTAATAGAGGGAGCTGCTATGAGCTTAATGAGAAATCTGGCACTAGGAAATCTCCAGGGATCCACAAGGACGACCCCAACTAAGAATCTAAGCAGTACTGAAGAGACTACCTTAAATGCCCTTTCCCTATAATGAGACTGATAACTATCTTAAATACCATCATAGAACCTTCATTTAGTAGCTGACAGAACCAGGACCCCTGAATGTGAGTGTCAGTTGGGAGGGGGGCTGGAATCAGTATTTATCCCTAGTGCACAAATGGGCATCAAGAACCCATTCCCTATGGAGGGATACTCTCTCAGCCTAGATACGGGGGGGGGGTGGAGTGGGGAGGGCCTAGGACCTGCCCCAAATGATGTATCAGACTTTGATGATCCCCCATGGGAGGCCTCACCCTCCTTGAGTAGTGGATAGGAGGTGAGATGGGGGATTAGTGGGGAGAATGGGAGGATGGAAGGGAGAGGGAACTGGGATTGGTATGTAAAATATGATGGTCTTTAATTTAAACACAAGTTGATTTTAAAGAATCATTAATGTAGGGTTTGGGAGATGGCTTTGTGCAGTGTTTCTCAACCGAGGGATCAAACTTCCCTTTCACAGGGGTCAATATCAGATATTCTGTATATCAGATATTTTTATTGTAATTAATAACAGTAGCAAAATTACAGTTATGAAGTAGGACTGAAGATAATTTTATGATAGAATACACGAGGAACTGTATTAAAGGGTTGTAGCATTAAGAAGGTTGAGAACCACTGGCTTAGTGGATGAAATATTTGGTATGCAATCATGAGTACCTAAGTTTGGATCCCAGGACCCATGCCAAAGGCCAGGCACAGTGAAATATACCTGTAGGCCCAAAGTGTGTGTGTGAAGGCTTAGGGCTGCCTGAATCCTGGTGTTTGATTGCCAGCCAGTCTAACTAAGACAGCTGGCTCAGGTTCAGTAAGAGACTGTCTCAAAAACGAGATGGAGATAATTGAGAAGACATCCTGAAACTAATCTCTGGCTTCCACACAACTATGGGGTGACTGTACCCTTACACACATTTTCATACATGCATATACCATGGGCGGGGGTTAGAGAGTGAAGTTCCTAATGTAAAATCAGAAATCAGACATTACCTCATGAACGTTTAAAAATCAGAAGAGCAGTTACTCATAGGAAAGAATTCATTTGAATTGAGTGCTCAGAAATTCTTTGGTTACACACACACACACACACACACACACACACACACACACACACACACACACAGGACTGAGAGGGGAGAGGAAGGGATTGAGGAGTTGAAAGAGAGAACTCTTCAGATATAGTTAAATCCACACCGCACAGATATGTGTTCTTTGCCTTCTGTGTCTATGACTGTATATCTTCAAGAAGGGTAGTTGATAGCTTACAAGCATGAAAATATCTTGAATTATTGTTTGCCTAAAGAGCCAATTAATAATAATTATGCTCAGCTGGGCAGTAGTGGTGCATGCCTTTAACTTCAACACTCAGGAGGCAGAGTCAGGAGGATCACTCTGAGTTTGAGGTCAGACTGGCCTACAAAATGAATTCCAGGAGAACCAGGGCTACACAGAGAAATCCTGTCTCAAAAAACCAAATAATAATAATAATAATATAAATAATGCTCTATAGACTTCACTTAATTGAAAGCAATAGAAAAGACACCAGGAAAACAACAGATACATTTTACTAATATATGCAACTAAACTCAAATACATTCATCAAAGCTTTGCCTTGTTACCAGGTGGTAACAACGAGGACAGTGCTAGCTTTACAGGAAGTGAGAACATGTGGGCTGGAGAAACAGTTTCATCAGCCACACAGATACTTGCTTTACTTGAGGTCACCTGACTGACCGCCAAGCCTTGCTGATGTGTCGTATACAGACAGCATCACGATTCTAAAGGCCTTTGTTGATAAGCACTCCTAAACATGGGCTAATTTTTAAAATATGTGTATGGTTTCCTTTTATATTTTATTTCAATGAGTGTTTTAATCTACTGTAAAGTGTACCAGACAAGGAGATCTTGCCTTGGCTAGCCATTTAATTATCTATTTATTAATACGAAAGAAGTAGATGCTTCCAGAGAACTGAAATAAGAGTGCACTTTGGGGACCAACTCTCTCAAAGTTTTGGCCTTAGTTCCCACCATGCCTGGCACTGTTGGCTCTCGCGGCCCTTTCAGTGCTAGTCTGTTCTAATTTTTTATTTTTTATTTTTTAAAGAATATGAACCATTGGTTAGAAGATCATTGTATCTCAAAACAGGCACTTCTTACTAAATGAAGCCAGTTTTACCCTCAGGAAAAAGTTACTTCCTCTGTGTATCTACCTCTACGTTCACTTTTGAAAGTTACATAGTTCTAGCTCTGAGCTTTTCAGCTTAATTTTCTGTGTTTCTGAAAGTCACTGTACGTACTATTTGTAACAGGTTCTGTACTGGTGCCAGTTAGGTAATTATGTCCTACACTTTTTTGTTGTGCTACTGATAAATATTTATAACCTACAAGGCCTTATATGTAAATCTTCAGTATATAATTATATTTTTCTTTTGATTTACAATAGTATTTACTTATTTTTAGTATAAGCTCAATTCCTTTCATAAATATATTTATAGTTTTGTTGTAAATGAAGATGAAACTTATGATTTGGAAAGAAAATTTAGAAGTCAATCGTTTAGTCTACTCATCCCATAAATATTCTGTAGTATCAAAATATTCATTGTATACTATTGTACTGTAAAATACTACTCCTTGTCATTAACTTTTATACATTTTTGTAACTACTAGGACCTTACTTGAATGAAGTTTACACCTAATAATATTAAAAAAGCTATTTTTAAAATTCATCTAACAGTAAATGTCCATGACTT
Organism: Phodopus roborovskii; assembly: GCF_943737965.1. Classification (NCBI taxonomy): domain Eukaryota; kingdom Metazoa; phylum Chordata; class Mammalia; order Rodentia; family Cricetidae; genus Phodopus; species Phodopus roborovskii. The sequence goes on from NW_026126413.1 coordinate 16,326,275, forward strand.
CAGGTGCAAGCCTTGAGCAGTGCTGCCTGAAATGTCAGAGTTCATCTGTGCCAGTGAAGTGTTAATGTCACATCATTTTCTTTAAGTATGAACAAAGACAAACGTAGCGCAGAGAAGGCAATCTTGTATCCCTTTGGTCTGGGCCACCTCAAGAATAGTACAGATAGTTCAGGTTTTAAACATGTGAATTTGCTGCTATGTACACAGACATTTTATTTAACAAGTTAGCTTTTGTACTTTAAGAAATTTAAAAAAAAGGTGAATTTGAAACTCATTGTTTTGTATGATTCTTCCTTCCCTGTTTGTAAATGAAAATTTGTGCTGTCCTAAATAACAGTTGAGGAACTTCAACTTGTGAAGTTATTTTCCTTTGGCAAAGTGGATGGAAAAGATTTGGGGAAAAAAAGCAAAAGTACTGGCACAATGGACAGGAATGTTGGAAAAAATTTTTAAGTGTTGGCATAGGAATTCTTTAAAAATTCTAACTCACATGTGAAATGAAAGTAAAAAAGCATCTGTCCTATTTTATGCACACTGAATAAATAAAAATGAACAATTATATTTAGCAAAGTCTAAAGCTCTTTAAACTAAGGTATTCTGTCTAGCTTTTGGCAACCTTTATGTTATTTGTTCCACTGAATTAAAATATTATGTTTTAGTGAAGGCATACTTTGTAAAGCAGAACTTATGTAGAAAGGGAACATTCTCTTTTCCTAGTTATGATGACCTTAGATGAAATAAGAAATCTCTAAGAGACTAAACATTTCTAGTGTATGTGAGAGAGACCTTTGGACCTTAGCCCCAGCTGCCGTTCAGGCCAGTTACTAATGCTATGTCTTACCATACATAGATAGCATCCTTCGGTCTGTCTAAGAGTATACATTTAAGTCTTTAAGATTACAGCTACAATTATTTTTGTTTAATTTTCCACAATTCATGTTTTTAATTCTACTACCAGATGTGGTCATATTTTTAAAGAAAACAAACAAGAAACTTAGAGTAATATGAAATTCTGTTTTGATTCCTTCAGAACTAGTTTAAACCAGTATTTTAAAGGCCAAGAAGACATTTTCATATTGTTGTCTGAGATGCTTCTATTGTGTTTTGGTGCTGGAGAAAAAGAATTTGGAGCTCTCATTCATGTGTCTGTAAAACTACTCTATTTTGCTATATGATTATTAATTAGTGCAATGTGTTGTCTTCATGCATCAAATTGTTATCACAAAGATCTCAACACATGGTTTCATAATTGTGAGTGAAATAGTCTACAGAGTACCTAATTTCCTTTGATCCTTTATGTTGAACAGTTCAGGCCGTGGTACTTGCCTTGATAATGAGCCTCCCAAGCGTGACTTTCTTTATCCAGCTGTGGCCCCAGGTCAGGTGTATGATGCTGATGAGCAGTGTCGTTTCCAGTATGGAGCAACATCCCGCCAATGCAAATACGGGGTAAGAGGTCTTAATCCTTATGTTCAGTCACTTATAAATGTTCTCTTATGACACATGTTCAAGTGGAATCATGATGAACTTAGTTTGCCTTTGGAGCATTATTAATTTACATAATGCCTTGACACTGACTGTTCTGATATTGTTTATATAATAATATCTATTTCTAAATATTTGAATAATACTATATTAATATATTTCACAATTTTTGTTAAGAAAGCAAACATAATTTTAATAACTTCTCATGCATTTATTTTTTAAGTCTTCAGCTCATGATGCCAATTTTACTTTGTCCTTTAAAATATTTTAGATTTAAGAGACTTCTCTACTGCCTTTTCCTGGCATTCTTATAAGTGTGCTAAAGGGCATTTTTCATTGGCTTCTTGCCTTTACCTTAATTCATTCTAGCTAGAACTGAGTCATTTCAAGTTGCTTCACCCACTGCCCACTTTCCAACACAACAACCCAGAAGGAACAAGGTGACATTAGCCCAAATAATGAGAAAAAAGGAAATAGCTGTGGAAAAAATTGTAAGCATCATGATTTTCTCTTCATGTTAGCCTAAAAGAAGTCACAGTACCGTATTAGTAATTAAGAAGTTCTTTTTAAATTTCACAAATATTTTTGTCTCTAATATAGGAATGTGTTGAATGAATAAAAACAGGATTCTAAAATGTCAATCTGTGTGCCAAAAATATTTAGGCTTAAAAACCAAATACAAAGGGTTGGTTCTTACTGTGGTACAGATAGTCTAAATTCCTAGAAAATGATAATAATGCAAGGAATTAAGTTTTACCATAGTATTATTAGACTACATACCATTTACTCCTCTTGGGCATGGAGCATTGGGAGGCAATTAAAACACATAACCTGGGTGACAAATATATTGTTATTCTTGGTAGACCTTGGCAGTATTTTCAATATTGTGTGTGATTATCTGGGCATATAGATCCACATGTAAAACTGATTTTTCCCCCATTTCCTTGTAAAGTCTTAGTTTGAAAGGATCTAGTTTCTTTTGTTCCTAAATTGTTTTCCCCTTGAAGAAAGTCACTCAAGCATTAATCACAGTCACTACATGTACTCAGTGATCAAATGACATTGGAGGGGCTTTATCACATCACTCTTGGGGTGTCTCACTTTTCTGTTAGCTAGTGAACAGTCTACCTTTTACTTTTTACTTTGGAAATTATGTTTGAACTCCATCCATAAGCTTCTATGGAAGATAATTTATATTATTATTCTATTTATGGGATTTATAAATGTACTTTTTCTTTGTTTAACACATTAATTTAAAAATTGATTTGATTCTTCTCACTTAATCTAGAAATCTCACTCCTTCCATGCAGATAGAAACGAGACAAGTACAAAACTATATTTTCTGCTTTTTGAATCTTTCTGTATAATGCTTATGCTGACTTCTGTACCAGAAATAAAATATATTCAGAAAAATTTGTGAAGACATTAGCGTTTATTGACATAATTTCTTGTATTTTGTCATGAACCTTTCAGTGAATACTGGTTTTACTAGGTGCATATGTTATCTGGATATGTTATCTGGAATTTTCATGTTCTTTTTATATTCTACTATAGATTTCTAGTTAGGTTTTAGTTGTTGTTGTTGTTTATTTGTTTATCAATCCCAGTTCCCCCTCCCTCCTTTCCTTTAATTCCCCTGACCTTCCCCCTCACCCCACCTCTGATCCACAGAGATGGTAAGGCATCCCATGGGGAGTCAACAAAGTCTGTCCCATCACCACACTGAGGCAGGACAAAGGCCCTCCCTCCTGTGTCTAGGGTGAACAAGGTCTCTCTCCATAGGAAATGGGCTCCAAAAAGCCAGTTCATGTACTAGGGATAGATCCTAGCCCCATGGCCGGTGGCCCACAGACTGCCCAAGCCATCCTCTCGTTGGAATTCTTGATCTCTGATAGATTCTAAGATCTCTCCCACCTCTTGAACTTGTATCTAAAAAATTTGGCTCACACAATTATCATACCCAATTTCCATTGGGTTTTATATGTTTTTCTAACATTTATAATGTTTTTTTAATACTGTTGGAAATCGACTGAGTCTTTGAAGATTGAGTCTAATCCTGTTAGCACTTTGTGCTCCAGGAGGTAGCTTGAAGGGAAAGATAACCTGAAGGTTACGTGCTAAAGAGTGTATTAAACACACTCGTGTGAGACTAGGGAGCAGTTGGCTTGAAACGATTCCTATTTTGAAAGCTAGTTTATAATGGCTTCTAGAAAGATGATAGAATGAACCATAAGTGGTACCTTGGTAGCTGTTTCCATCCCTTTCCCTTTGGCCACTGTGTACTGGTTGAGAGCTTGTCAATATTCAGCTCCATCAGCTCCATGCTTTTCTTTTAGCGAATTCTTAGTGTATGCATTCAGTTATATACATGTTAATCATAGTTGGCTATTTTATTTGGAGCACAATTTTCCACAGTTATCATTGCATATTATATATTTTTGTTTTCAAATTCTATCAGGATACAAAAGAAAATGTAGTGGTTATAAATACAAAGAGCAGAATAGCACAGTATAATGTATTTGCCTAATTGAGTAACCTATAAACAATGTGCAATGATGTATAACTGATATACTGTATCATTTTCTGTTATACTTCAGACTGCATTAAAATTTATAATGGCTTTGTAATAGTTTATAGATGGGGAAACTAAAAATACAATGTGTGATTTACCCAGTCTTAGATTAAAAGCATGTGATGATTTGAGTCTGTTACATCTGTTGCTTCTAGGCATAGGTGAGGGTTTTTTGTTTGTTTGGTTTGGTTTTTGTTTTGTTTGTTTTTTTTTCAAAACAGGGTTTCTCTGTATTGCTTTGGACCTTGTCCTGGAACTAGCTCTGTAGACCAGGATGACGTCAAATTCACAGAAATTTGCCTGCCTCTGCCTCCCTAGTGCTGGGATTAAAGGCGTGAGCCACTAATGCCCAGCTGTGATAGTATTAATAAAATAAAGATTGTAGATGTGTTTTGTTTTAGAGAATACTTGTTTAGTTTCAGTTAATGTGTCATTTCTGATTAGTAAAATTCTCAAAACTTCTTCTTAGCCCTGTCTTTTGGGAAAGAAGTAACCTCTAAAATTACTGTTTGGGGACACACATTCTCAGATGTCTGAAATCCTAATTTGTTGCACTTAGAATGATGGAATTTTTAACTGCCGCCACTACCACATCAACAGGATTTTATGTAGCTCAGGCTCATCTTAAACTTGCTATCTAGTTGTGGATGATCTAGAACTCCTCCTGAGGTTCCTACCTGCTCCTCTCAATTGTTAGGATTCTAAGCATGTGACATCATACCCAATTTATGTGGTGCTAGGGATCGAATTCAGGCCCTTGTATATGTCAACTAAGCTACATCCTCATCCTTATTTTCTGTTATAAAAAGTCAGGGACGAGAGAAATAATTGATTCAGGGAGTAAAGGCATTTTACCACCAAACCTGAGGACCTGGCTTTAATCTTGGAACCTGTATAATGGAAGGAGAGAACTAACTCCTGCAAGTTGTCTGACCTCCACAGCTATGTGTGAAGTTTGTGTGTGTAGTAAAGATAGATCTTTACTACATTATCTTCAAATATCTCCTAACTCTGATTCTAAGGACAATTTTTAGGTACTTCTTAGAAAAAGTAAATTTCAAATAAAAGAGCAGACCTATTATCTCCACAAACTTTGGCTTATTCGTAGCAACAATCTCCTGTAAAGCTCTGTAGAACCTATAATGCACTTTTCTTCCACTTCTCACTTTTCTTTCATCTTCAATTGTTTTAATTAGAAAATGATCATAAAAACGAAGCTAGCAGGAAACACACTGCAGTAATAACAAGTTTAAATGTAGAAAGGAATTCTCTTATAGGCTTATTTCATATATGTGGGGGATCTTTTTGGCTGTATTCCAAAAGCATAGATTAGGATTTTTTTAAGATTTTACTCCTTATTTCTTCATTCTGTCATTTTAAATCATATCCAAACTATGATTTTCAGATAATACCGAAGAATTTAGTGTATATTAATGATACCTAGTATATAACTAGCTATTAACTGTGAAGGGAATGAGTATTCGTCTGTAGGTAGATTTAAGCCACACAAGTTTTATAACTTTGTGTAATTTGTGTATACTCTTATTATATGTGAGTATTACATAAATCATCAGTAGTGTGCTGTAAATTCTATATGTTTTATTATAGAACTGAATGATGTTCTACCAGTCAACAAGGTATTCTCATCTATAATTGAAAAAAAAAATTATCTAGTACATGGCTTCACAATAGAACATAATTTTTGTAATGCAATATTTTTAACAAAATATTTTAAATTGAAAAGGTTTTGTCACAGTTCACTATTACCTATAATATTAAGTTGACCATCAGTAAGTTTTATGCATTCATGGAAAACTTTCCAGTGAATAACAGCCTAATTGTTCTTGTAAACTTCAGGAGGCAAGAACATATCATATACAAGATCACATATGTTTCATGTGCTGGGCACATAGTCGACATTCAATATGTGTTTCCATTTCTTCTGGGAATACCTGTCATTTGTGATTGACTCTGTCCCTGAACAGTAGCCACACTAATGGGAGAAGATGAACCTTCTGTGCCTTGAGCATGGAAAGATTAAGAGTCACATATTGACTCAACTTCACCTTTTACTCTAATGCAAGTGGAATTTCTCTTTAGACAGGCCTTCTGTCTGATCATTCTCTATACAGAAACTTCTCCCAGTAATTTTGTTACATCATGTTATTAAATTTCATAATTGTTTTGCTTAGTTGATTGCTTGTTAGTTAGATGATGCCTTCCTTGATAATCTTACCTAAACTTATGCATATTTGTACATTTATGCATAAGTCCTAAAATTTTCCTTGCTTTTTTCTCATTACCATGTATTACTTTCTAACATAATATTTATTTTAATTTTTTTTACTGCTACATACCCTATTAGAATTTGTATAACTTGCATTCAGTACAGTTCCCATCTTATTGTAGGCACTTATAAAAACATTCTTGTCAACTATAAATTTCTCCCACAGAGCAAGACTTAGGTTTAATAAGGAAACAGCTGTTTACCCTCAGAAAAATCATGCCATATCACACTGGGAGCTTATCTTGTCTGGCAAGTTAGTATTGTCAGCACACTGGGTCCTTAGTTGGGTTCATGACTTTTGATGATTGTGGAGGACTTTTCTAACACTCCCCCACAGCCCGCCCCTGTAACTTGTGTGTCTACCAGCACCATGAATGCTAGCCAGCAGGGAAGCATTCAGCTCAGTTACAGCTTGATTTCTCTATGTTCTGCATTCAAAGTGTTTGTTGTCTTCAGCAACACGGTCTTACTGTCTACAGACTACAGTTTTTAATGCTTTCATGCCTTATCCTTTTTGTTTATTGTTTATCACTACAAATTATGATTCAAGTCATTATTGCTTTGTCAGTAAGAATCATTCATATAGGGCAGTGGCAGTGGCACACATCTTTAATCTCAGAACTTGGGAGGCAGAGGCAGGCAGATCTCTATGAGTTCAAGGCCAGCCTGGTCCACAGAGTGAGTTCTAGAACAGCCAGGGCTATGTAGAGAAACCCTGTCTCGAAAAACCAAAACCTAAACAAACATGATCATTCATACAATTGTGAATGCACTTTATTAGTATTTTTTAATATTCTTGGCTCTTTGAACAATTTTTTTAAAAAATAGATGCAGAGAAATTGGAAGATAGTGTTACTAAAATCATGAAAAGTATGTTGAGAAACACATATAAGAAAGGGTAACAGAAAATGAGTTTTAGTAGTTTGGGTTTTTTGTTTGTTCATTTTGTGTTTACTTTTAATGGTAAACACTTTTTTAATTCTCTGAAAAAAACATTTTCAAAACTTACAGTTATCTTTGATTTCTAAAGCAGGTCTATAGATTATTAAATTTTCAGGTATTAAGTATATAATAGTTGCATTGAGAAACATAGGGTTCTCTTAAAGATCTTAAGGTAGCATAAATATTCTTCAGTGAGATTTAATACAGACTTATAGAGTAAAGGACTCTGAAATATTTTAGTGCCTCATTAGTCTCTATAATTCAAACATATTTATTTACTTGACATAAAAGTGTTAAAAGTTTGCTTGGCTATTTATTTCCCTCAAATTCCAAGCCAAACCCTAGTTTCAGAGTCGACACTAATTGTGCATTTTCTAGGTTTCCTTTCATTTTTAGAACCATTTAGTTATCTTTTTTTTAAGCCTTCAAATTGTTGATTATTTAACTAACTTTTCTCAGTCATGTGCTATTGTTGTTCCCTTTCTAGGATCTCATTCATTTAATCACCTTCTGAATGGGCTTTAAGGACTAAGTGTGGGTGCATTATCCTGTTTAGTTTAGCTCCACAGACCTAAGTTACTGCACAGGGCTAGCATATGTAGGTTTTCTGTTTTCCTTCCTGACCTTTTTAGGACTTTACTCTCCTCATTGACTAGCTTATTGCAAACACATGTTAAAAATGCTACTGACAGAAAAATGATGACACTGACACTGTTGTACAGTTAGTACCAAGGTCCCAACATAGCATAAAGCTTAAAGTTTCCCTCAAACTGGGAAATCATACATTATCTCTCATTAGGACTTCAAGGTATCCAGCAGGCTTTCTCATAATTAGAGAAGCATCGTGCAACATATAAAGACATAAAAAATGAACTTAAAAATCCTATAGAAAGAGCTTTCTTTATTGGTATTAGTAAATGAGTTGGTAGCTTCATTTCATTAACTCAGATTCTATTGAAGTCATGAGGCCAGGTGAAGAAACTATGAAAAGAAAGCCTTTCATATTAATTTTTAAGATAATTTTGTTGAGTTCACTGAAAGAAGGCTATGGGATGGGCAGTAACCAGATTACTATTTGCCTTACATTAAGTTAAAAAAAAAACAGATTGATAAATGGCTCAAGTTTCAGTTTTTATTAAAGTGATGTCCAGCACATGCAAATGCTTTTACAGACTTTCTAAGAAGGAAGAAGAACAATGATTCAGACTGCAATTGTCTAGCTGCCTGGAATGCTGATGAAATGGCAGCAGGGATTTCATTAGGTGAAAAATAACTTCCTTAAGAAATTGGAGCCCCAGCTTGTACCTCACAAGAGAACAAAACAAAACTTTTTTTTCCTCAACTACTTTAATAATCTGATACTGAGCAGATAAATTGGCTTGAAATCTGTTTCAGCGAAAACCTTAGAATGTGTGACAGAAACAATTGCCTTTGACTGTACTTCTGTAACTCAGAAGCTATAGTGTGATCAAAGATAAAAAATAAAATCACTGAAGATAGACTATATGAGTTATAAACAGCATAAACAACCCAACATGAAGCCAACAGTCATCATTTCAAGAGAAAAAAACAGTTATGAAAACTTTGACAGAGAAGTAAAAAATATGGGATTAAAAAGAGAAGATCCAAATTTATGCTGGACAGGCATTGGGTGGGAGGGGGGATATGGTAGGGGTATGTCAAAGGCTCCATAGTCAAAGAAAAGTACTAATTCTCAGAGCATGAACATGAAAACAAAATAAACAACAGATACAGCAGAGAAACAGCACCAACATAAATCTTCAAACTCTTGAAAGCAATTAAATTGATTTTCAAAATATAGCATTGGCCAAAAAAATTATTATAATATCTTTAAATGCTCAGGTAAGATTAATGTCAGCTTAGAACTATATATTCAATCAAAATATATTTTAAATGAGGATAAATTAAATCTGTGTTCAGGAAAAAAATTCTTTGCTAAGTTAATTACTAAAGGATCTTTGTAAAAAAAAAAAAGGAAGAAAGAAAGAAAGAAAGGAAGGAAGGAATTGGATTCAGTCAATGTTAATCACAGACATGGACAGTGGGTGTTGGACTAACTTTTAGGTTTTTGTAGACAAAATTTTTTCCAAGCTTTAGAATAATATAGGATTGCCAACTTTTAATTTTTGTAAATCATACTTTAACACACAGATTCTGCCTTCTGCCTTATAGTCTCTGGTAACAACAGCTAAGGAAGAAGAATAAAACTTAAGTGATGTAAAATAATAATAATAAAAACAAGAATGGTGTCAGGGCTGCAGAGATGGCTCAGTGGGTAAGGTATCTGGCTGCCTGGCAGAAGACCCAGGTTTCATCCCCAGCTTCACGGGGGCTCACAACTGTCTGTAACTCTAGTTTCTGGGGATCTGGTGCCCTTTTCTGGTCTCTGTGGGCCCCAAGCATGCAAGTAGCACACAGATATACATGTAGGAAAGAGAGGATAATGAAAAACAAAACAAAACAAAACACTATATTGGAATTGCTCTTCTAGTTTTATCAGAGAAATTTAAAGCATTCCTTTCTCTGGTCCCTATAATTCTATGTGGTAGTATTTATTCATTATGCTAACATATCTGATGTGTGGTAGAGTCTCAGAAATATTTGCATATGGAAAGGAAATATTGCTATCACCTTTTCAATCTTTCTTCCTGATTTTCATTGGCCCCATGAAATTAAAGACTCAATCTCATGCACTGTCATTTAACAGAAATATTCTTTTTAGAGGAGCTGTTGATAATTCCTTTCTCCTTCCTTAAACTTGAGGGCCAGCTGAGCACCATATTTCAGAGTCTTCTCAAAGTGAAATTTAAGATGCTAGAGGAAACCCTGGCACAGATGCAATGATTTATTTGCTGAGAGAAGTCATAAAACTAATTGTAATAAACTTGAATTTTGTTGGGAATGAACGAATGCAAGCTGAGCTGGGGGAGGGATCAACATTTTTCCCTTCCACTAACTGTACCTATCACCTTATATATTTCCCTTAGGAAAGTAATTTGACAAGTATGATCTTTGCTATATAGAAATTTCTCAAGAGATAAAAAAAAAAAACTTTCAGCCTGCAACTAACTCCATTATAGCTTCAAACCTTCATGATAGTCTCTCTTTGGCAATTAATATCCATGTGCATCTAAACACTTTGCCCATATTCTACAACTTCCTACTTGGTGTGAAATGAGCTTTTCTAGTATTTTGTCTTTGTCAGTATCAAAGTTCTTCCTTACTCAAGATGAAATGCCAACTGTGAATTCTGCTGGGAAGGTTACTGTATTCGCTACAACTACTTTAACAGCTCAGGTGTATTTTCCAGTGTGGGTCTACAGCCCCTAGCTGCATGTAGCAATGTGTGATAAGTCACTAAGGCAACACACTCCTGCTAGATACAGAAATCTGTCTTTCAAACGTTGAAGGAAGTGGTATTGTCAATCTTGACATCACAATTAAGAAAAGTACCTTAAGCACTTGCCACTTTGGGCAGAAGTTTTCACAGGGGCTTTCAGAGACTAATGTTTCTATAACACAACTAAATGTATGTTTTCCTAATGGATGCTCTGAATATTGTATTCAATAATAGAATCCTCTTGTATAGTCATGTATAAAGTACATTTTAGGCTTCTTTTGCCTTTGTCCAAAGTAAGATTTAGACCCAACAAAAAAAGGAAAATATCAAGAATTTTGTCCAGAGATAATGTATACATTATTTTTTTTTCACATTTTAAACTCTTCTATTAAATGTGTGTTTTTTTCTTTTTGAACTCGTTTGAATTTGGATAAACTTCTAACAAGTAGGTCAGTATTCTAACTTTTAAATATTAGCAGTCCTGGTGCTTCTAAAATATTAAACTAAAAGAATGCACTGAAAATACATTGTAAGAAGGAGTATTTTTAATTGAGTTCCATTATAAAAGGAGCATTTAGGTTGATACTGTGATTCCCAGAATGTCCTTCTAATGTTTTCTTTTTAGCTCACCAGTGTCTAGATAAAGTCAAAAACTTTTAAGTATAATTAACTTTTTAAATTTAGTTTTTTATTTTGTGTGTATAAGTGTTTTGCCTGTATGTATGTCTGTGCATCATGTGCATTCCTGGTACCTATGAAGGCCAGAAGGCATTGGGCTCCTCAGAACTGCAGTGATAGATAGTTCTGAGCAGCCTTGTGAATGCTGGGAACTGACCTCAGATCTCCAAGAGCGACTTGTGCTATTAACAGCTGAACCATCTCTCTAGCCCCCGATTCTAATTGTTTCAGAGCCCAATGCACATTGTATATTTCTTCCTGACCGATAGAGGACACCCTAATAGGAATTCAAAGAGAGCCCCAGCAATGTGCTATAGTGTCATGTGGAAATTTCCATTTGTAGAATCTTTAGTTTCCATATTTTCCTGCTTTCCTTCTCAGTCAGTTGTGTCTATGTCACATGGGTTCTTTTGTGTCTAGAGAATTCGTACTTCACTTTAGACATAGCCAGATGACAATCTGATAACATAACCTAGTAATTTGTATTGCTGGTATTCAGAAAGTCTTATAATTCTGTTCTGAGTCAGATAATAATAAGGAAGGAGGTGAAAATATCATAAATAGAAGTATCTTATGAAAGTTTATCCTCATTGTACCAAAGTATTTGATAACTGAAAATAACATTTCTAGATAATACTTAGACATACAAAATTTAGAAATTGCTCCAAAATGTACCTCGTATTTCTTTAAATTTACATGTTAAATTCCTATTTGACAGTGCCTGTTTCTGTCTCAGTCTCTCCCCTCCCCCAGGGTACTACCAGTTTTAAAAAATTATTTTTATTTGATTGTTGCCCAAGGAATCATTCACTTGATGATGCTCTGTTTGCATTTGTTAAGTTTGTCATGCAAAAACAAATGTTTATTCCTATGGACTTTTTCATTATTTTTCCATATTAATGAAATATCTGTACGCTGTTATGAAAAGATCTCCATCAGTAATAAATAATAAGACATACTTTATCTATCTAAATTAGGCCAAAATTTAAATGATCTTGCTAAACGAGTGACCTACCCACTGAAGGACATTCCTAAGTCCTCTTTCAACAGTATCTTCGATAGCAGTGAGTGGTGCTGAATGGCTGTGAGCACACTCTCTGCAAGAAATGCATTTGCTTTTAACCTCTATTCCTGATCAACTTGCTTTTGCCTTCTTTCCTAGGAAGTGTGTAGAGAGCTTTGGTGCCTTAGCAAAAGCAACCGCTGTGTCACCAACAGTATCCCAGCTGCTGAGGGGACACTATGTCAGACTGGGAACATTGAAAAGGGGGTAAGCGCAAGTGATTTAGCTGTTTGACACTAAACCGATCAATTTCTTGTGCTGATGTTCACACACTGGAAATATTTATTCATTTAAAATGTACTATATTAAGATGTACTTTGGAATAATATGTTTTTAACCAAGTGTTAATTGTCCTTTCTTAATAGCTACAAATGTGCTCTACTTACGAAATGAAAAGAGCCTGACTTCTCTGTCAGTTTCACACAAAAGAATAATAATAAAATAAAAAGAAGCAATTTATTGAACATGTAAATTATGGTTTGATAATCTTAGTTTTCATTAGTCTAATTTTAAAAAAATCTCTAAAGGGTTTGTCATGTAGGTTTGGGATATGGCTGAAATGCTAGAGCATTTCCTAAAATGTAGGAGGGTCTGAGCTCAATCTTCACTGCCGCAGGAACAAATAGAATTGTTCAAACAGATATAGAAAACATAGTATATTCCGCTACTAAAATTCTCTGGAATTGTTACATACGTAAATTCTAGAATTTATTCTATTGACTGGATTTATAATTAACACTTGTCATCTCTTCTCTGTTTTGCTTTCTTCCTTGTGAGCTGGGCTACTTTCAACAAAGATCACACTGAATTTCAGCTTTCAGTGGGATGTTTAAATAAAAAGAATGAAAGTTTTTGGGCAGCTGTCACAGTTTATTAATTCTTGCTGACGGCTTCATTCAGGACCCATGACCTAGTGCCATGTTGATGGCTTTTCCATGCTGGGTTTGGAAATGTTGGTAAATTATGCTAAATATAAGAATTGGTAAAACCATTTTAAAAGGATTAGGGATTTTTTTTTCAAAATTTGTAAGTAGCCAATAAAAATACAGAGACCTTCATACCCTACAAAATTCTTTCTCTTTCTTTTTCACTGAAGTAATAGAAAATATTAGGAACCACATTCTTGAAACAACAGTCTAGGTTTATTTTGGACCTGCCAGTCCTTGTCAAGGACAAGTAGCAATTTACATCCATCTGCAAAGAAATGTACAAGTAAAGGAAGGAAGCCACAATGGGAATCTGTTGCTTTATTAGCCGTTCACTGATGGACTCTTCTTTTCACGGTCTGGCCTGAATCAGTTTCTCTTCTCTTAGAGTAGCACTGTCAATAGACCTGATGTGATTTTACTTTATTTTTTTAAGCAGGGAACTATTTTTTTATAAATATTTATGATTTACAGATGTAACTCAGTGATAGACTACTTGCCTAGCATTCACAAGGTTTGACTTCCAGCACTACAAAGAAGGACAGGAAATAAACATCTCAAAGCTTTCCTACAATTATTCCAGAAGTTATGCGATCACTACAAATATTAATAATTATACTGTGAGTTGTGGCAAAACATTAATCACTTAAGTGGCCCCCACAGACTTATTTGTTTGAATGCTTGGCCCATAGGGAGTGGCACTATTAGGAGATGTGGCCTTGTTGCAGGACGAGTGTCACTGTGGAGGCAGGCTTTAAGGTCTTATATACTCAAGCTATGCCCGGTGTGGTACACACTCTTTTCTTCTGCCTGTGGATCAAGATGTAGAACCCTCAGCTCCTTCTCCAGCAGTGTGTCCGCCTATATTCCATCGTATCCTGCCATGATGATAATAGACTAAACCTGTGAACTCTAAGCTACCCAATTAAATGTTTTCCTTATTAAAGTTGCCATGGTCATGGTGTCTATTCACAGTAATAGAAATCCAAACTAAGACAGAAGTTAGTACCAAGGACTGGGGTATTGCTGATGTAGGCCTCACTTTTTTTTTTTTTTTTTTTTTTTTTTTTTTTTTGAGGACCATGGGCTTTGTAACTGTATCAGAAAAGCAGCTGAACCCTTTAAATGGGCATTAATGGACCAACCTAGTGGGAACATAGAAGAAAGTGGTGCCTAGGGTGATTTGAACTGTATGGGTCTGACTCAAGATGTTTCAGAGGAGTAGTATTTTAGTATGTAACCTAGAGATTGTTCCTGTGATGTTTTGGCCAAGAATGTGGCTGCTTTTTATCCTTGTCTGAAAAAAATCTGTCTGAGGCTGATGTGAAGAGTTTTGACTTAATTCCATTGGTAATCAAGTCTCAAAACAGCCCAGTATTGACTCTGTTGTGTTGTGATTAGTGTGTTCACTACTTTGAAGATCTATAATGAAAAGGAGCAAGCTGAGAAGGGAAAAATAAAAAAATGTACAATTTGAGGAGAAATGCGGCACCAGGAAGTGGAGTGGTGTTCAGTCCTATGTTCAAGGAGATAAACAGATTAAGAAATGGAATAAAGGAAGTGGTGACCCCAGGGCAAGATCCCACCCAGCTGAGTTTCCAACTTGTGAAAAGGAATTAAAAGAAAGTTTAGAGCCCTATGTGGTGGTGCACACCTTTAATCCCGGTACTTAGAGGGCAGAGGCAGGCAGGTCTCTGAGTCTGAGGTCACACTGGTCTACAGAGCTAGTTCCAGGGCAGCCAGCCGTAAGCACTAAAAAACAGAAAACTGGTGAAGATGTAATCCAATGAAGAAGCCATTCAACTCAGCAATCAGGAGCCCCGGTAAACACCAGCTCCAGCAAGCGCCAGATCCTGGCGGCTTCAGTCACATGGTTCTGGCTTTAGAATCAAGGATACAAGAAAGTGGTTATGGAATCTCCCTCCATGACTAAGGAAATCCACTGATGCCTGGCATAATTCAGGAGTATCCCTGCATGGAGGCACAGAAAGGCCGTTGCATGAAGCTGTGAAGGTGAAGCCTGGATTACCTTGGAGACCCCAAAATTTTGGAGATTTCAGAATCATGGGCTACTTCCTGAGGACAGCTGCTAACAGGAAGTGGAACCAGCCCTAGAGAAAAAAAGTGTGCTGCAGTCAACACAGCAGAAAGGAGTTGGAGATCCGAAGAACGATTTGACATCAGAAATGGAGATGCAGAGTTTGGAGTTTACCCAGCTGCTTTCAGTCTTGCTTTGGTCCAACATTTCTTTACTATACTTCCATTCTTCCATTATGGAACAGTAATGTTTATCTTATGCCACTATAAGTTGGAAGCATATGATTTGTTTTTTTTTATTTTGATTTTATAGGGGATTACAATTAAGAGATTGCGTGAATCTCAGAAGAGATTTTGAAATTCGAACTTTTAAACATTGTTTAGACTATGATAGATTATGAAGATTTTTTAAAGTTGAACTAAATGCATTTTGCATTATGTCATGTCTGTAATCCTACGGTGGCCAGGGAGTGGAAAGTTCTGGTTTGAATAGGTATGCCCCCCCCATAAACTCATGTGTTTAAAGCTTGGCCCAAGACAGTGGTGCTATTGGGAGGTGTGGCCTTGTTAGAGGAAGTGTGTCACTGTGGGGGTGGGCTTTAACGCCTTACGTGTTCACGCTATGCCCAGAGTGGTACTCGGTCTCTTTCTGCTGCCTGTGGATTAAGATGGAGAACTCCCAGCTCCTACTCCAGAACAAGGTCTGCCCTAATGCTGCCATGCTTCTTGCTCTGATGATAATGGACTAAACCTTTCAAAGTGTAAGCCAATTTTAGTTTAATGTTTTACTTTATAAGAATTTTTGTGGTCATGGTGTTTTTAGCATCTTCTTTTGTGCTGAGCTTGATAGCAAGCCCTTAACTATTATGTCACGGAACTATATACATATATGTATGTGATGAAGACTGAATATCTCTTAGAAAATGCAAATTTGGAGAACACTTAGAAAACATTTGCAATGCTAAGATGACAGTGTTGAATTTAAGTTTATTTAAGTAAGTGGAGTTAGAATTATTCCCAAGCATGAATAAAAATAAGCAGAGAGAAAACAATGTAAATAAAATAGGCAAAAATATATTTGATTACTAAAGACTTACATTTTTACTTTAGTAGATTTTCAGATCCCTAAACCCTTTTTTCAGATGAAGCCTGCATAGTTTTAGTGTATGCATGTGAAATGAGGAGGCTCTGGCTTCAAGAGCTCCTTGTTGGGCATTAGTCTATCTTACCAGATCATTACTAGCTCATGGCATACCTCTACAGAATAACTTGGACTGAACAGAACACTACTTAGGAACCTTGTAACTGTAGCAGTGGTTGTTGATCAATACCAATTTTATCACAACACAACAGTTTGCCATTCAAAGTCAATATGGTGGATGCCATCACCTAAAATTAATATATAATGAAAATCTTAGTCATTTCATTTTCCCAGAAGCGTGGAAGATGGATAGTTTTAGGAATGGTACTAATAAATCTTAAAATGAATGAACTTATGGGAAAAAGACAAGTGCCAATTCCTAGAAGGAAAAATAATGTAAGAAAACAATTTAGGAGACCTTCAAAGTGTTCACAAAAACAAAACAACAACAACAACAAAAAAAAAAACCAAAAACAAAAAAAACTGAATTTATTTAGTATGATGTACATGGCAGTAATTGTCATTATTTGTGAGTTATGAGAACTGTGAGTTCTAAGTTAGCCTAGGCAATATAGTGTGGATTTATTCAATGTAAAATTTTAAAATGTGAGTGTGTAAAGGATAGCCCAGTGAGATAACATTTTGCTGTTGGCATGTATATAGTCCTATTCTACAGGCCATCAGGTGCTCATGTGCAAGTGCATACACACACACACACACACACACACACACACACGTACAAACACACACACACAACACATAGCCATACACACATATACACATAAACACACACATACACATACACACACACATACACATACATACACACATAGACACACACACATACACACATACACACATATACACATACACATACATACACACATACACACATATACACACATGCACACACACATACATACATACACACACATGCACATATACACACACACATACACACAGTTTGAATTTTTAAAAAATATTTTACATCTGCACTTTAAAGCAAAGCACAAAGCAACAATGACTTAGCTCAATACTTTTTACTCATTGACTATATTTACTATTTTCTCTATGAATTTTTGTTTTTAGGAATTATATACTTACTATTGCTAAGTACAGATTTTACACTTAGAGTTTGTCTATTTGGAAATTAAATGTGAATTCAGATCTCAGAGTTTTGACTGAAAAAAAAAAAGAAAGAAAGAAAGAAAGAAAGAAAAGACCAACCATGCAGAGTCCCAGTGGCAAACTTTAAGTGGAAATTTCAATTGACCTGACCAATCTTATGGTTAGTCTGAACTAGGCACATAAAACTAGGCAACAGATCCAATATACTGATGACAATGATACTGTTTTTAAAAGTACTTGTGCCAGGTATATGTTGCCATTTTCCTGTTGTCAAAACCTCAATGAAGCAGGTATTGTTTTAACTTCTTTATCCAGATGAAGACTGGAAAACCCAACGCCTCACAGTAACTTCATCCATAGCTGAGGGTCCAGCGCTGGCCTTTTTGGTTCATGGTTGAAATCCTCCTATTTTAATTTATCTTCTGATGAGGATTTGTACATTGAAAACAGCAGCATCACCTTGTGATGCATATGAAGTAGACCAATGAGCATGAAGTAGATAGCATGTTTTATTTCAGTAAGTGAAACTCTCATTTGTCAGCATGCAGCAATCAGTTGTTTGGCAAGATATCACAATAAGAAGTCAATGTGGGCTAATAATATACGTTTATGAAAATTACTAAAATAATATAATCTTTAATAGAAGAGCAAACAAATTTCTACATACTCGACAGTGATAATGGAATGAGCTAATGAGATAGGAGTTTCACTGGTTTTCTCAGTACCAGTGCTTAATTAACATTGTTATGTGACAGCCTTGAACATCCTAACCAGCAGTGGGTGTCACACAGCATACAAATGGCTTCAGACACTCACACGGAATATCCACAAAATATGATCTTAACCTTGAGTTTCAAAACCACTCTAATCAAAATGAATAATAAGTAGCCTATACCCAATCTAGCCAGCCAAGCCAGTGGATAAAACCAAAGCTGCTCATAGTTGTCTGAATAAATTTTTTTAAAGGGAGGAGTTAGAAATATCACTTGAATGATAGCATAGACATAGCCAGAGGATTGGATCCATGATGATCTCGTCAAACTCTGGCTGCAAAAGTTGTGGGATCCTTGCCCAGAGGCACAGTTCCACAAATGTTCCACAACTGTTCCATGCACATTTAGCAGATGGAGTAAGAAATATGGCCAAAAAATTAAAAACTGATCTTTGCGTGAGTCCTGGGGGGTCTGACATTGCTATTACAGCCATTGGATGTTTGCCTGAATAAGCCATTCATGGACTGAATAAGAACCATATGGCCTGAATAGATGTGCTCAGGGACAGTAGCATTAACTAAAGGAGGAAATTTGATGAGCCCAGACAGTGTGCTGGTACTGTGTGTCCATGGGTCAATCTCCTACAAATCAATCAATATAAATTTTAGCCAGAGAAATTTCCTTGGATGTAACATCAACAATAACCCTTGGGTAGGAATCAGGTATGCTGTATTTGATGAAATAGTAAATAAGAAACTTCAGTAGTAGTGTTGGCATTGTTGCTGAACAGGATATTGAGGGTAATCAAAACCCAATCCTTATAATCCTTGTTTGTAACCACAAAGAAATCTTCAAATAGTTGATTTATCGCCAGATGATTCATTTAATGATTCTATAAGATTCAATTAGAGATATAGGCCAGCATTTGAGTTTACATATAAGTGACATTGATCTCTAATATCTTTGCATGGGAAAATAGGGCTGGATTAGGAAAGGATTATTATATGCCTGTTAAAGCACTGGATATTTAGCAGGGCATATGCAACCTTATTCTTAGTTCACCTAGGGTAGAATGTAATTTGTTTTGACTGGACACCAAATAAACAGAGCAAGGAAGAATAGTTCTTCCAAATGCTCTAGAAATGTAAATAGTATGGATGGCAAGCTCTGATAGGGAATTTGGGCTGGAATGTAGCCTGACCAGCCACATACCTACTCAGTGGGAAAACTGGAGTTTTAATAGTGTGATCCTCCAGCCCTATGCTCTTGCCATTTGAAACTGCTCTGTATTAAATCACCGTATCGTTTCCTTTAAAATTTTAGGATTTCTTTAGAGATCTCTCATTCCATATGCTGATTTGATCTAATTCTGGTTATGACAAGATATTCTATAGTTATACCCTAAAATGGTTCTAGATAAAAAGGAAAAATTGCCAAGCATTGTGGCTCACACCTACAATTCCAGCATTTATGAGGCTGAGGAAGGAAGATTGCCATGAATTCTGGGCCAGGCTGAGCTACGAAGTTAATTCTAGTTAGTCCTGCCTGGCTACAGAGTAAGACTGTCTCAATAAGGCCCACAAAGACAAAAACTCATTTATAAATACTATATAATTATACAATGTAGTAATCCAATAGCAAGTGAGTTTACTAAGACTGTTTCTAAAGCAAATGTTTAAAAGAATCACTGCTTCCTATTTATTAAATTTTAAAGAAATGTAAATAATAAGAGAAAATCAATTTTTTTGGAAATACCAAGTTTCATTTATCTCACCTTTATGAATTTTGTTAGCTACACTTAAATTAGCAGAAAGAAGACCAAATATCCAACATGCCTAGATAATTGAGTCTATAGTAATAAGAATATTAATTAGAACCATTCAAGATGACTAGTTTTTATATAATCTTTGAGAGTAAAGGTTAGAAGCTGGATTACATCTGTGTATCTAACTCTCATATTTTAAAATGAAGTAACAGCCTGTCCTTCTGAAAGTAGAGCACTTGTCTGACAGCTCCATGACAGAGGAAAAATACAAACACACAATACAGCACTCAAAAGTTTCACCTTTATATGCTTATTGGATCTATAGACTTCAAGTTGCTTTGTTTGGTGTAATCTAATTGTTCTGTGCATGATTTGCATACATTAAAATATTTAAATATATCGATTAATGCAACTATCACTTGATTCATGTGAACTCTCTACATCAAGATATTTACTAGCAATAGAGCAAAGTAGCAAGGACTGCAAAAGGTTAAGTACAAAGGAGGGAGAAATAAAACAGAATGCAAAAGAACACTCCTGCTGAAAATCAAAATTAAACAAGTTGCTTGGTAGGGTTTATTTTATGTTATCATATGTCTGAATTGAACTAATTTGTAAAGTTTTCTTATTCTAACCTATACTTGAGTCAAGAAATAAAATTGATTCCCATTGTTATAGTTAAGAAACCAAAAACAAGCAGGTGACTTGTTTGTAGCCTAAAATATTGCTAAAATGATAACTGATAATAGTAACATTAGGTTTCCTCCACATGTTGACATTGGTTACTTGTAAGCTAGTTACCTAAGTTAACTAGTTATCAAATTGGAGACCAGTATTGTTAGAAATAAGGTACCTGATATTTATACTATTACTATGATTATTTTACCCATTAATCCCTTGTTATTTAATTTTTGTTATCATTGTTTTTATTATACCATTGAATAATTATGAAAACATAATTTATACAGTAAATGCCTTCTTGAAAACTATTTATGGAATACCATGATTGTGTTGGTGTTAAATTAACAATGAGAAAGCTAGGTGTGGAGGATCAGCTGGTCAAAGTAAGCCTTGGCTACACAGCAAATTTAAGGCTGTTCTGTTCTACATGAAAGCCTGTCTCTAAAACACCTAAGCCTCCAAGTCTCCCAAAACTGATGAAAAGTGAGCAGCAGTTCATAAATTATATGATAAATTTATCTTTTACTTTAAGAGGGGGACCAAGAGAGGATAAAGAAATATATGTCATGAAAGAAGATGAAGTATTTGTGGTAAGGAAGAGGACTTAGGAGATCTGGGGTCAAAAAAGAACAGAGTACAAATATAAATATACATAGATATGTACACATATATAATATACCTGCATATTTGCATACATATATGAAAATGTTACAATGCAAACTCAATTTTGTGTGCTAATCAAAAATTATTTTAAAATTTGTATATGTATATGCTGAGGAGTGAACCTACATATGCAAATGCTAACCATCTATTCTACTGCTGAGTTCCACTCTAGCCCAAAATAAGGTTCAAAAGGAAAATAAGAGAATGTGACTCTTTCATGCCTTATATTTTGTGAGAATGTACAGTAACACTGGTAAATACTTAGCAGTTCACATACTTTAGTGTTTTTATGGCTCGCACTATTTTTTAATCCCAAGAAAAAAAAATTAAAAAGTAAAACATTCCTTTTCAAATCATATGTATTCTCAAGGAAGTCTGAAATGACAAGGAAACAAATATGAATTTGTCTACCTTAGTCTCTTCTAGCTCCTTTTTGACATGCGCTGACTAAAATATGATGCAAAATTCTTCAATTTAACTATAATTTATCTGATAGTTTTTTTGCATGTCTCTTAGATACCAAATAGTACTGGAGGCAGCTCTCATTTCAACAGGATACCTGTGATCATGGGATGCTCTTCCCCTCTTCTGTCTAACGTGTTGCTATGGTGCCCTTAAAATGGGGATAGTCTGAGGAACAGAATTTTAAAAATTAACAGTAGCCACATGATATTTTCAAGGCTTGTGTTCTAGGGGGAAGTGAAGAAAGAAGAAATTGGTAAGGTAATTAAAGTCGTTCTAAATGGTGAGGGCATTGAAATGGAAGGCATTAGTAAGCACTGTTCCATAGTGACAAGGAGAACCCTGGGACAAGAAAGGATGGTGAGGACCCTTCAGAATAAGAGTTGTCCTGGAAAAGGCTGTCCTCTGAGATGGTATTTGATCTGAGACTAAACAGTCAGAAGACATCTATGTAGAGAACTGGAAGCACAACCTGGAATCCCAGTATTTAGAAGACTAAAACTTTGGGATCATTAGTTTCAAGGCCAGCCTGGGCTACGTGGCAAAACCTATCTTGATTGACTAATTAAAAATGACTAGGGATATGGCTCAGTGGAGACAGCCTAGCATGTATGCAGCCCTTTGATTTGTGGGGTCAATTGCTAGGAGAATGCTACCTGAAGGATGAAATGTGAGGGAAGTTTAGAAGGATGGAGGGGAAGGGGAGGGAACAAGGGAGGAAGGGACAACTAACAAAAAATGTAGTTGCTGCTTTCATTGCAAAGGAGAGGAGGCTGGGAAGGTTGTGAGGAACCATCAGCAAGTCTGGAGTAAAGGGAGATGAGAAACCACTGAGGCTTTTAAAGCAAAATAATAACAGCATGAAATCAAAATAGTGTGATGCTGTGCCTTTAAAATCCACACTTAAATTCTTTCTGGGAAATAAATTCTAGCAGAGAGAGATGGAAGCAGAATCCTCAAGTGGGGAGCTCTGTCTGCTGTTGTTGGGGAGCTCTGTCTACTGTTGTTGGGGAGCTCTGCTGTTGTTGGGGAGCTCTGTCAGCTGTTGAGGAGCTCTGTCTGCTGGCTGTTGTCTAGGTGAAACTAAAAGAGTTCCCAGTGTATCCCAGAGGTAAAAACCAACAAACTTGGTGAGAGAATTAGAACAATGAAATGGTTAATTTCTGAGTGTCCAGCATCTTGTTGTAAGATTGGATTTCTTAATAGTGTGATCATGTTGACACTTATTTAACTCTAATAACTGTTGCCTGTTGTTTTCCATGTAAACATACCACTTTCATAGATTTGTTTGATTTGTTAATGTTTGATAATTTAGAAAAATGCACCAACAAAAACCTATAAATGCTTGGTTTAAAAGAACACTTTATTTTGCCATATACTCCAAATAAGATTTATCATTCTAGAGTTCTGAACTGACTATGTGATGTCTGCTTTCTGATAAATTATTCCTAGCTCTCTCCTTAGGTGCAGTATGTATGGTTTATTGCATAGATTAAAACTGAGCAGAATTCCAGTACACATGTTCATAAGGAGCCGTACACATGGCTAGTCAATGTATACATGGAGTTTTGTGCCCCAGTCCCTAATGTCTTGGCATTGCTTTTATTATGTCTGGATGAAAGGCCACAATGCATTCTTTTACTATTGTAGCTTCAACCAGTTTTTCTTTTTTTAAAGAGCTTGCAATTACCATCATAAAGACTCCTTTCTGGAG
This sequence comes from Phodopus roborovskii, assembly GCF_943737965.1. Lineage (NCBI taxonomy): Eukaryota > Metazoa > Chordata > Mammalia > Rodentia > Cricetidae > Phodopus > Phodopus roborovskii. Next base: position 16,349,893 of record NW_026126413.1, read on the forward strand.
AGCTTTCCATAGTGCATTATCATTCCACAAGTCTAATAATAGTGGAATATAAAGATTTTTAAAAGAAATTACTACAATATCTAAAAATGATTTTGAGAACTATAGCTAACTCTATAATGAGAAACACTAAAAGTCTGGATGAAGAGAAACAAAGAAAAACTGCCAAAGTCAGGGCTTTTAGAACTGGTACACGTTGGAGACTATAAATCTGGCCAACAAAAGATACTTTGCAAATCATGTGCACCTTTACATTGTCTAAACATAGCTGAAAACCTGTTCTCTGCTTTTGAGAATGCTAATGCTTAGAACTGGTCATTACCTGGCTTTTATGATGGTTTATGGACTTCTGTCTTATATCTGCCTAAAAGCTAATTCTGTGTTTTCTGTGCCATCTTACAGTGGTGTTATCAAGGAGATTGTGTTCCTTTTGGCACTTGGCCCCAGAGCATAGATGGGGGCTGGGGCTCCTGGTCACTATGGGGAGGATGCAGCAGGACTTGCGGGGGAGGCGTCTCTTCTTCCCTAAGACACTGTGACAGTCCAGCGTAAGTAGCTAAAGTAAGCCGGAGCCAACAAAAAGACACAGTTGGAAATGATTCAAAGCTGTGGTTTCACATGTTATCTGTAAAAATGTTTCTCTAGCAAGCCAAGTGCTTGTCTTCAGAAGAAGCAAGAGGTCCAGGAAAGTGGAGGAGCTTTGTTAGACAGACTTTCTTTTTCTTCATTTCCCCTTATTGTGTAAGTAAAAATTTAAAAAAAGAAAATGAAAGAGAAAAATCTCAAGCCTTTAAAATAGAAAAGTGCTGTCTGTCTAGATAAGCTAGTAATAATTAGATTTCCTCCTCTAAGACTGCTGAATTATGGATGAATCCAGGCATGGTTTTTGCTACATTACCATTATTCCCTGAAAAAGAAGGGCTTTTCACATGTCGCGGAAAATGATTACTGCCACACTACTATTAAAAGGACCGATGAGAGCGCTTCGGGTTGAAATGCCTCAGTTTGCATCACAAATCACAAAGAAGACAGTGCTGCTATGTGTTAAAGTGGTTTCCATTCACATGCTCCTGTCATCTCCCAGGACTGTTGATGCAGGCCAGCCCACTCCTCTCCTACCACTCTCCAGCCAGAGTCCCTACAGAGCAAGGCCAGCCAAGTCTCTTTCCTCTCCATCCTACAAATGTACAGGTGGACTGTTGTTCTAGTTTACTTTTTGGCCTAAGATCCACCTGCTTCTTGGCTGCTGCCTGCTTCCTACCCATTATGTCTAGACCCGAGGTTGAGGACCCTTTTTTTGCTGACTAGTCTTTGGCGAAGAACGATGTTTATGATATCTCTAATCACCCCACCTCCCCCAATCTGGATAAAGGATGGTCTAGTGTAGTTTGTTATTTGTTCTCATTTTAACCCAGGACTCTTAGCTTTCTTCAAATGCCTCATTTCTATTTCTTTTATCTAAAAATATTTTCTTCATAATAGTCCTGAATTCATCTTCCCACTTTGCCCTCCCACCAAACAGAGATTCCTGTTATAATTCATTAACTAGTTATGACTGCCACCATCCCCACAACCTTGTTTTGGTTTCACAAACCTTTTCTCCCAAGATGGTTAAAGCTGATCAATCTGCTGGTCTTCAAAAACATATTCCAAATTTACTGATATTAGTGGACCTGATTCCTTTTTAAGCAAGTGCATGAATAATTATGCTAAATTTAATATAGGCTGCTATAAACTAGTATCCCAAAATATGAAGCCTTATGATCAATTAACAGACTCAGATATGTAAGGGAATGACCTTGGACATCTTCTAAGAGGAAGATGTTTTTCACTCAATAATAGTATGTCTGAATGATGGCATATGTTTTTTCCTTAATTCTAAATACTTTAAAGATTAATTTATGAGAGCAAATGCTTGACATTGTACTTTCATTAATTTGGAAATAACAATGCAAAGCCATCTCTTTTACCATCTTCCTTTTTAATTTCATGTTTTTAACTTTGTGTTGAAATGAAAATGCATTTTGTGTATTTACGCTGAATTGGATCCATTCCCAGGAAGTCATTGTTATCTCTTTGGTTCCCACCTGGAAGAAAAGATTATAGTTTGTGTTGAATATAATTTAAATGGCTTTTTATTATAGATATGGTTTTTTAAATTATTTATTGAATGTAGTTCTATGCTATGATAATTAAAAATACTAATTTATTTATATTTTCCTGAGACTAGTCTTATAAATTATTTATATGCTGCCATTTTATGTTGAATAACCATACTCATTATTAATTATCATTATTTTAATAATTGATAAAATGCCACAATTAATTTCTTTTTAAAGCAATTTTTGATGTTTTTGTCAAGAAACATATGTAGTCTTAGTGTGATAGATACATTCTAATCACATGTTAAACAAATGTTGTTTCCCAGACCGTCAGGTGGTGGAAAATATTGCCTTGGAGAAAGGAAACGATATCGCTCTTGCAACACAGATGTAAGTAAACCCAAAGTTTGCTATGAATAATTAGCTTACTCGTGTCCTAGGCAGGGAAAGCTTTGAACTTTATGCCCTTTAATCAGAAATCCATGTGTTTAAGGGTCACATGAATTCCCTATAAAGCTAGTCTTAGCACTGTCGTCAATCCCATCAGTAGGCCACGAAGGAAGCTGCAGAAGGGGACAGGTGTCTTCTCCCCAGTGGGAACACCCACACATGCCCTGAATAACCTGGCCTCAACTCCATTCTCTCTGTCACTATGTGTCTTGAGTCCACAAGGCTCAGTCTTACTATGCCCTTCATCATGTTTTCTGTTCCTCACAGTGAGAAGCCTCAGACTCATACATCATCCCTCATCCCTTGGCATCCAGTCCCTCAAGACTCAGCATTATAGTCCTGAATCATGTCCCTGCCACTGGCAACTATGAAAATATTTCTGTGCCCTCAGGAATTCATGATCCATTATCAGCAGAATTTCACTGTTTGACTTCTCTGAATTTCCCTTGTTTTTACTGTGTTAGTTGCATCTCTGTTGCTGTGATGGAACACTCAGAAAAATGATCCTAGGGGGAAAAGTTTTAGTTTACAGCTCCAGAACTGGGACAGCCTGTCTTGGAGAGGAAAACATGGTAGCAGAGCATGAGGCCTGTTCCTTGTGTTTGTACTGGCAAGGTAGAGGCAGAAAGAGAACTGGGTGTTGGGCCGTGTTACAAACCTTCAAAGCCCGCCCCAAGGAAATACTAGTCCTGAAGCAACACTCCACCTCTTACAGGTTCCGTAATCTTCCCTAATAGTACCTCCAGCTAGAGACCAAGTGTCCAAACACAATCCTCTGGGAGACATTCCATTTAAAAACAACACTTCCCTTCTTGGTTTAATGGGAAACCATCCCTCCTTCAAATCCACTCTTTCCTCTGTAGTTCTCAAACTGAGAGCGTCTTGCTTTTCCCCTTGGTCATTGTGGTCATTGTGGACTGGCTCTGGTATTAGATTGACTCTCCTTCTTTGGTTATTTTGTCAGAATCACTCTCTCCCTCCTGTGTAAAACACAGTATTTTATTTTGTAACACTGGAATATTAACAAACTAGCTTCATTCATGTCTTCCAGTCTACTCCTGCCTTAATTCCTTATCAATTCATAAGTGTGTAGATGATTGTCCCTACGTGTCCTCTTCTGGATTTTTCCGTAAGCATACATAACCTCTTTCTGTCTAAAAACAAACAAAAAGCCCTTGCCAGATATTTCAGCCACTTCTTTGCTGCCCTTGGAAAGAAATTCCCCCAAAGGCTTATCTATGTGCACTGAGCTGAGTTCAGAGCTTCATTTTTCCCCCCTGAACTTGCTCTTATGTTTTACTTCCACAGTAACATTGACATGCTCTGACCCAGTCACAGATCCTCCAGCATTTGCTAAACCCAGTGGTTGGTTGTAGTCTTCATCTTCCCACCCAATCACAATATTTGTCTATTCTATTTTATTAGCATTTCTCCTTGTCCTCCTTTGATGGTTCCTGCTCTTTTCTTTGATTTCCTAATGTTAAATTACCCAAGTCTTTGCCCTTGATTCTTTTTCTGTTCTACCAATCCTCATTTTATTTCTGATCTCATCCACTTTCAGTGATTTTGATACTATTATATATAGTTCAGATTCCAAATTTATATGTTTTAGCACAGTTGCTATCTAGTATTTAGTGTATATTAATGCTCTCTGTCAGTCAGTGGGTTTTTTTTTTTTAACCTCAGATGCCAGTGCTATTGATGAAGTCAAAATTCTAGAGTGTTTGTTTGTCCCCAGCTTTTTCTGTCTCACTGTCTGTACACATCTCATCCCTCAAGAAATTCTGTTGTAATTTGCCTTATAAATACCTCTGGACCAGGCTGGACAGTGGTGGTGCATGGATTTAATTCCAGCACTCAGGAGGCAGAGGCTGGCGGATCTCTGTGAGTTCTAGTCCAGCCTGGTTTACAGAGCAAGTTCCAGGACAGACTCCAAAGCTACAGAAAAACCCTGTCTCCAAAAACCAAAAACCAACCAACCAAACAAGCAAACCCCCTCAGATTTGACACCTTTCACTACTTCTGCCACCCCCTGCTCCGGCCTGAGTCCCTGCTGTCTACAGCGGTCAACTGAATAGACTTTGACTTTTATTTTTTGAGGTGCTTGTTACTGAGCCCAGGGCCTTGCACACACTCTACCACTGAGCGTCACCATCCACTCTTTGGTAGCCTCATGTGTTACTTTGCCACCACCAAACACACTCTTCAGTTCCCAGTGTAGGGGGCAGAGTAAGTCGGATTAGTTTTACTCTTTATCACCTTACACCCATTTTTCCTAAGTATGAAATTATTACAAAAGCTAGCAAGAGCTCTACATTGTGACTTCAGTTGCTTCTTTGAACTGATCTTTAGCGGCTTTTTCACCCTTTGCTCCGACTCTGTGGGTCTCCTTACTTAAGCATGCCACTAATGTTCTCTCCTTAGGACCTCTGTTTTGACAGCTCCCTTTGCCTTGTGCGCTTATAGCTCTCCTTCATCTTCACTCAACTGTTTCCTTCTCAATTATGCCTATCCTGAATACTGTACTTAAAATTGTAAGCATCGCTGCTCCTCTATTTTTCTCTCCTTTTAATACACCCACTTATCATATTTTATTCTGCTAAACAGATCTCAGAGTAATTACATGTATCTTCATTATAAGACTGTAGTGCAAACCCAGGGACAGATATTGGGGTTCAAGTTGAAGATCAGAAAAGCAGAGCAGCCAAGTCACTATGGAGTTCTTACCTCTACCAAGGCTCAGACCAAAGGGGTGGGGTGGGGGGGCCCTGTCCTCAGAGTGACTGCGGACTGCAATGTTCTTCACCAAACCTCAGACTGCCCTATGTTCCTCTCTAGTGCTGGGATTAAAGGCATGTACCACCACCGCCCAGCTTCTATGGCTAATTAGTGTGGCTGCTGGGATTTAAAGTGTATGCTACCACTTCCTGGCCTCTATGGCTGACTAGTGTGGCTAGCTTTGCATTCTGATCTTCAGGAAAGCTTTATTTGTTAGATCATAAACAAAATATCACAGCATAAGACGTTTCATGTTACTAGCACTATTTAGTCCCTTAAATTGACTGCCTGATATATATGTTCAAAAAAATGCTTAAATGCAAGAGGTCACAACAGAGAATAATAACAATACACTGACAAAAGTCATATGTTATAAAAGTATGTGGAATTGGCACATAGCTCATTAGGAATTTAAGGTTTCGTCTCCACAGAGAGACCTGAAAGGCAAAGACAGTTGGCCAGAGAATAACTAGTCGTGATAAAAGCATTCTCGGTAAAAGCAGGATGAAGTGCAAGGTCAGTTTGTATTTAGTTACTATTTAGAAGCCACTGAAAGAGGTATAGAGTTTGGTTTCGGATATGAGCAGGTTGGAGAAAGACAAGGGTAAATCATAGCTCAAGGAATTTAATGACTAAAGTGCTGAGACAGAGGCTCTCTACAAGGACTGAAAGCCTAATCTAAAGAGGGCTATTGGGGAGAAAATTGGAAACTGACTTTTAAAAAGCCATAAAAGTAAAAACCAAAACCCAAATCAAAACAAAATAAGATGAGTATAATAGGAAAAGTAGAGTGAGTTGGGTAGAAGTTGAGATCAGAAAGAAATGTATTTGAATTGATGACGTAACAAAGTGAGCACATTCTCAGTGATGACAAGTTTAGAGGTGGTGAGAAGAGGGCATTCCCAAACGAGTGGAGACAGAGCAGTGGGAAGAACTTCACAGCTATTAAGACTGATGTGAATGTCGAAGACACTCGGGATGACACCAGAACCTGGTGTATAGGGTGAGACTCTCTCAATTCTCATATGCCTCAATCTCTCATTTGTTAACTGATTTAGATTAATGACACCAACATCAGTAGAATAGAGATTTTATACAAGGATAGACGTGAAGACCTGCCATTGTGTCAGACAACAGGCAGGAGTATAAAACTCAAACCCATTTCCCAGTTCACTACTGCTTCTAATATCATATAATTGAAGGAGTGAATATACAATAGTATAGGCATTGTTCAGTATGAGTACTGTATGTTAGGAAACAGAACATGAAAAAAATGACAGACATCATTGTCTGTACTCATGACTGATTTAGAAGCTCAAATTATAGAATGTAGTATTGGTATGCTGGCATTTCTATTACTGTTTTTTCCTTTTATTTTGACTTTTATTGAATCATGGTGCATACATAATTAATCATGTTTCTTTATTAGTACTGGCCCTACCAATTCAGAACTTGAAGTAATCGAGTTACCATACTAAACTTTTTTTTCTATTTATTAAAATGAATAGACTTGTCTGGAAATAACTTGTGGCAGGGACTAACTTTAAGCTCACGGACCCTAGTCTGACAGCTGGGGAACCAGCATAGGACTAAACCAGCCCCCTGAATGTGGGTGTCAGTTAGGAGGACTAGGCAGTCTATAGGGCCTTTGACGGTGGAGTATTTATCCTAGTGCATGAATGGACTTTGGGGGCCCATTCCCTATGGAGGGATATTTTTTCAGCCTAGATACACTGGGGAGTGCCTAGGCCCTGCTCCAAAAGATGTTACAGACTTTGATGATCCCTCCTGGAAGGCCTCACCCTCCCTAGGGAGTGGATGGGGGAGTGGAATGGAGGGGGTCAGTGGGCAGCATGGGAGGGAGAGGGAACTGGGATTGATATGTAAAATAAGATTGTTTCTAATTTAAATAAAATGTATAAAAATATTTAAAGTTTCTAGAATATATAATATTGACCAGAAGTTTCTAAAAGAACTTGATTCAAGTTCTGAAAATGCCTCATATATCTACTGTCAAGCATGGGAGCCACTGACACTAACCCAGTTAACTAATGAGATTTGATGTGCAATGCGGCAGGGTAACAGAAGAACAGAAACTTCTGCTTAAATTTGAACAGTCATATATGACTAGTGACAGCCATGTTGGTCCATACAGAGCTGGCATTTACCTGTGCAACAGAAAATCATTGTAAAAATTATACCTGTTATACATAACTTTCAAAGCAAATATATGTGGTTTCATTTAAAAAATATAATTGGCCTTTTGTATATGTGGGTTTCATATTGGCCTATTCAGCCAAATCAAAAACAAATTTTAAAAAGTGAGTCTATTTTGAATATGTAAAAAATTATTCTTGTGATTTTTTTCTTGTGCATAAGTTATTGCAATTACTTACTTTATATATAATAGGCATTATAAATAATCTAGACATGTTTTAAACTGTATGAGAGTATATGTACCATAAGTCACATCCAAATACTATACCATGTTTATAACTACAGAATCCATGACCCTTGGTGTCTGTAGTAAGAGTAACAAAAAGTGGGTCATTGAAATGCTCAGAGAACTTTTGACCTGATAATATTCACAGGCGAAAAGAGATCAAATTGTCTCGTGATCCCTTCTGAAAAAGGAGATAACACAAAAGTTATTCCAATGGACTTTGCTCCCTCAATGAGTTTTATTTTATTTGTTATGATTATTTATCCATTAATTTTCTGCCAGGAAGCTATTTACTTATCTTTAAATCAGTCACTAGTAAATAGAATAGATGTATTATAATTCATTTACATTGCCTCCGATTTACTTCTAATGGAGGGTTTAGGGATCACCTCTCCTGAGAAGTAGATTCCTAAGCAGACTGTCAGAGTTCTGTTAAGAAGAAATTGGGAAATTGGGAAATAGATACTGTGTAAAGCACAGCTACTCACCTGTGAACTCTTTTAAGTACTGACATTAACAATTGAAGTAACAATTATGCAAGTAATAGAAGTAGCAGATACTAAATTTTACAGAATGCTTAAATGTATACTCATTTTATTATTACAATCATCTTCTCTATTTGGACTAAAAAGAGTCCTCAAACATCTCACTAGTGTGTTGGCTTGGGGTAATTAAGATCCCATTCTTTCAATTTAAATTTAGAAGAACTATGACGAAGATAAACTATTGGTATGATCTGTTCTCTTATAGCCTTGTTTTTTTGTAGAACCAATTAGCTCGACGGCAGGTGAGCTTAAGCAGGAGTAGTTTTAATCCCTACTACATCTTTTCCTTTTGCATGTGCTCGGAGTCAGAGTCCTTATATGTTTCTGCTTGTTCTTCTATGTTGGCCTCTTGACTCTGTAGCTCAATAGTCTTGACTCTTCCATATTAGCTCATTTCAACTTTTCAGATAAGAAAGTCATATTTCATTTTTAGGAATTTTCATATTTGAGAAAATGAATTGTCTTTGGATTATATGTCTCCAAGCTGGGTTTTAAAACGCTATCATTTTTACCATGCAGTTTTGTGAAAGAGATTTCCAGAATTAAGTATCATATTATATAAAACAAAAACTCCTATGCATAAAAAAATCTACCAAAAGGGGAAAGACTCTATTTTATAGGACAGAATTTAGTATGAAATCATGAAAGATGAGTTGATTGTAGCAAGATTAAGTAAGATAAATAAGAATTCATTGTGTTCCTATTAGCAAAACCTTATTACTATAGGATTATTAGAAGACTATCATGCGTGTCCTTTAACTTAGCATTATAATAGAAAGTGGAAAATCCAGGGAACTCTCCAGCTATGTGTATTTAATAGGTGCTGCTTGAATTCTTTCTGGGGCACACAACCTATTCAATATAGCTTGTCAATTTCCCATATTATGCAGAATTCTTGCTCATTCTCTTCTTGTGTACCAAAGTTTGTAAATGCACAATAGTTTACATGTTAACTTTTCATATACTGCTCAGGTTTCTGACTTAAAAGAGATTAAAGAATAGACTTTTATCAGGCCAGCCTCATTTCATACTACATGTTTATATAATTCACTCTTATGTACATCATATTTTATGACCTTATAAATGATATCTGAGTGAAATGCTTCCAATTAGTTAGAATTAAATAGTTAACAACTAGAAAACCTTTTATGAGCAATTTTGACTTGGTCATTTGTGAGCCAAAAGCTTTCCTGAGACTTAAGTATGAATAATACAAATTATAAATTCAAATGGTCCTGGAAAAAATTTTTAAAATCAAAACCCAAAATTAATGTCAACCAGTCAAAGAGCAGGAGAACATGGATTCTTTTGTTTTGTTTTTGTTTTTGGAGATGGTCTCAATCCATAGCCCAGGCTGGCCTGAAACGCAACTTGTGTATCCTCAATTGGCTTTGAATTGTTGGCAATTCTCCCAAGTGCTGCAATTGAAAATGTGAGTCACCACATTTAGCAGCAAAGTCATTGTGTATTTATTTAGAGATTAAACCACTATGTGCTAGATTAATGCTGTTCTGCTGAGCTGTGATATATATCCCCAGCCCTCAAAGTGCTTTATTCTCATGACTAAGCATGCTCTATGCTTTCTAACTTTTTGCTAAGAATATACATTATAATATAAAGTGGAAAACCTAGGGGGGCAGCTGACCCATGTCTGTTTAATAGATGCTGCTTGAATTATTTCTATGGTGCACATCCTATTTAATATAGCTTGTCAATTTCCTAAATAATGCAGAAGTCTTCCCTTCTTGTGACTGGCTGGTAGTACTTTGCGTTTCTGATTATTTCTCATTTTACATTCAAAATAGTTGTATGTGTGTGTGTTTGAGAGGGGCATGATTGGGAGGGAGGCCCTGTTGGTACAGTAATTGCTATGCAAGCATGAAGATCATAATTCAAATGGCTAGAACCCATGTAAAAAAGCTACTTAGCCTGTAACCACAGCATTTGTATTTGGGTGAGTGGAGTCAGGAGGGTCCTGGGGCTCAATGGCTACTCAGCCTAGTTGAATGAATGAGCTCCAGGTTCAATTAAAGACTCCATCTCAATTAACAGTGGGAAAAGCAATTAGGGAAGATATCAACATCAACTTGTGGCCTCTACATGTATACACACACCTGAATGCCATGTGTACACTTTTACATGAACACATAATTCTTAACACATACATACATGCACTTAAAACAATAGTATCAATAATGCTACTAATAATTATTGATTATAGATTTTTGATTACTTATTCTAGCACTACATTAAAATCATGACTGAAAATCTGAACAAGTTGGAAAAATTAGAGTTTAAAAATATCAGTGAGCTCCACACTACTCTTGATTGCTTATTCTCCAACAGTTATTGAAGTGTAAAGGGTCACTGTTATTAATTGCTTCAACAGATGAATTGTGTTAATATCAAGAAACTCTGATTGCATTCATAGTTGATATCTTACTTAAGGAATAATATAAACCTTATACAAAACATCCAGAGCCCCTGGTCTGAGGAATTATTTTCAGAACTAGGAACTACCATATCCAAGTCCCACTGGACATTGCAAATACTTCAACTGGAAGAACAAAACTGATTAAAAATAACCCAACAAAGCAAAGAAATAACAACATATGTATAAGTAACAATGCAGTACATAAGAAACACAAAAATTTGTGGAAAGTCTCAGCAATATAATGGAACAAAGAGATCACTGAATATCTAGGATATCTGAACATGAAGACAAGGGTGAGGAACTGGAACAAATCTACAAGGACAAAGGTAAAATAATAATAAGGGATCTGTGGGAATTGTAAGGTATATGCAACATAGTGAAAAGATAATATCTATGAGTTAAAGACACAGAAAAAGGAGAAGAATCTCTAACTCTACAGTGAAAACTTAAAGGAATCCTTTGGATTAAAGAGAAAAACAAACCTGTCCACGAGGCCACAGGAATTAATAAACCATGCTAGAATAAAACTAAATAGAGAGGAAGGGGAAACACTACAAAATCAACAGAATAGCAGGAATCAGTGCACACACTGTTAATAACTGAATCAATGATGTCAATTCCTCAATCAGAAGACAGTAGTAGTTTGGTTCAAAAGCAGGAGCTGTCTGTTTCCTCCAAGAAGCACCATGCACCATCACACACACACACACACACTCACACACACACACAGAGAGAGAGAGGGAGAGAGAGAGAGAGAGAGAGAGAGAGAGAGAGAGAGAGAGAGAGAGAGAGCATCAAGCAAATGGGCATAGGGTTTTGAGATTCCATCTCAACCCAGTTAGAAAACAAATGACAACTAATGCTGATGAAATGTGGGAAAATGTGAATGTTTATCTACTGTCAGAATCTAAATTAGTACAGCCTCTGTGGATGTTGGTGTGGAGGCATCTTAAAAGCAGAAAATAGAACTATCATGATTCATCTATAGCATTCTTAGGCATATACCCAAGGGCTGCATATTCTATCAAGAAACTTGAACATCGATGTTTACTGCTGCTCTATTCCCAATAGTTTTGACATAGAGTCGGTTCAGCTGACCTTTAACTCGTGAATGGAAAATGAAAATATACATATACACAGTATAATTTTATCCAGTTGTAAACAAAACTGAAATTATGAAACTTGCAAGAAAATGGGAGGAACTTGAAGATATACTAAGTGAGCTAACCCAAGCTCAGAAAGTTTATGTTCTCATGTGTAGACCCTACATGTGGATATTTACATTTGTACAGAGCTCAGGAAGCTAGAAAGGAAGGCGAGAGGTTGTAAGGAATGAAGGTATAGTAAACACATGATAGAAAAAGGTGGACATTTAGGAAGTCAAGGCTTTAAGTATGGACGAGGATGGGAGCACAGGGAAGAGGAGGGGACAGGTTGTGGTTACCCTAAACTAAATATGCATGAAAAACCCTTAAGGAAGCCTATTTCTTGGGAAAAGGAGAAAGAAAGTCAGAGGAAAGAGGAAGAACCAGTGAATTAAATATGCACCACAGGGCTCTTCTATTTACTAAAGGTGGCTCACAATTTCTGGTCTAATATCTCAGTGAAATAACCCTAGTACAGAGACAAATGCCATCAATTCTAAGATTTATAGCATCTGTAGACATGACAAAAGGAGCTGTATCCACACTGGAACACTTAGAAGCTTGGTGTTACCTATGCACAATCCTATAATGGTGAACTGGATTGAAAAATACAAGACGTAAATCTTTAGATTAAGTTATAGGGAAATTAAAGCCTAGAACCAACATAGATCAAGTAGTCTTACTAATAGCAAACACAAACAGTTTCTCCTTAATGTCAAATAAATCCAACCAGGGACATATCAAGGGGAGGAAGATAAGCACCCACTGGTTAAGGGGGGCAGTGTTCCCATTAGCTTTCTCACTCCCAGTTGGTAAAGACAGAATAGTGAGCTTATAAAGACAAGACTCAATACAGACATAAAAATGTATCACAAATGGCTTTCCAATTACATAATTCATTGTCGCTCTTTCAAAATAATTTTTAAAATTATTATTTATTTTACATGTATGAGTGTGTGTTTGTATGTGCACCGCATGCATGACTGGTTCCCTAGGAGGTCAGAAGTGAGGGTCAGAACTGGAATTACAGATGGGTTTGAGCCACTGAACCTGGGTCTTCTGCAAGAACAAGTACACTTAATTATTGAGCCATCTCTACAGGCATGGCCTGATGCTCTTAACAGAAACTAAGCCCTTTAGATTCTGTGCAGTGAGACTCATTAATTGCAGTAGAATGTATGGGACGAGCAATTTGTTGCTTACATAAGCAAAGGTCACGTTAGAGTCTCCTAAAATTGCTAGATGAAGATCCTTTATTTCACATGCACATAATATGTACTAGATAATGGCCAAAGTACTAGATAATGCCAATATTTGTATCTGGAGGAGAAACCAATATACTTTTCATCTCAAAGCTACTGAAAGAGCAGGAGCATTTATTTAAGACAAATAGAAGGATGATGGAGAGATGCCTCAGTGGTTAAGAGGATTTACTGCTGTTGCAAATAACCATGTTCAGTTCCCAGTATCCATATGCTGGCTCACAACCATTTGTAACTCCAGCCCTGGGAGATCTGATGCTTGCTTCTGGCCTCCACGGACATCAGCATACACATAGACAAAATACTCATGTACATAAAGTAAAATTGAAAAATCTTTTTTAGGAAGATATATAGAAAATCTGGAGACAGTTTGCTCTCACTCAGCACCTGAATATTTAGCGTCATTAGCTAATCTAATAAGCATAGCTTACTGGGACTTGGGTTTGCCCAGCAACATTTTATGCAAAGCATAAAGTTAAGGGCTCATTAACTCAGGAATCAGTTCTGTTCTGTGAGTGAAAGGGAAGTGGCTGATCTCTGACACTTTTTATTGTGTGTAAAGGTATGCAGTGACGTGATTATCCTGCAGGCATTGTCAGAAGTAAAGATATTTCCTGTGTTTAATTCTATGAAAGAGAATTGCTTAGGAGTTACTAAAAAATCTGCTGTTAGTTGGTACCTGTGTGAAATATCCTCTGCATTGGCACCTAAATATATTGCGATTAAATAGATAAATTTGTTTTTATGAGCAGTTTTCTTATTTATTCCTCTCTCTTAAAATAATTGTGTGGAATGCTCTGAGAAGGCAAAAATTCATATATATATATATATATATATATATATATATATATATATTATACTGTTTAAGTAGCATGAATTAAGTTAGTGACATGAATCTCTTACTGGAAAATTTAAGTTTTAGAATGAGAAAATAATAACTGTACTGTATTATGGACATGAACCATTTTTAAAACATCATTTATTTTTGAGGTTACAATATTACATAATTTCTGTTTCTTTTCCTCTAAACATCCTATATAGTCTTAGTTGCTCTTAATCAAATTCATGGCCTCTTTCTCCATTTTACATTTATATGTATATGATACATTTTCCTAAATATAACCTGTTCAGTCTGTACAATGTTACACACACACACACACACACACTTTCAGGGTTGACCATTTGGTACTGGATAATAAATTGGTTTGCTGGGTAACACTTTCTCCTACTCTCAGCATTCCCTAGCTGCCTTGTGTAGGGTTGAGACCCTATAGACTTCCCTGTCTGCTTTGATGTGTCTATTGTTGCTGTGCCTGTTTAATTCATGTTTTTACAGTCATGTCTGACATTACTAGGAGACACTGTCACCTGGATCTTATAATCTTTCAGGATTGTTCCTGAGCCTTTCTTAGGTATGGGAATTGTAGATGTATCCGTTGGAACTGGGTATTGCGATTAAATAAGGATCAGGATAAACAAATAGGCTGAATAGATGTTTATTCAGGGAGAAATAACTTACTACCTAGACAGATGAACACCAGCAAGTTCCCTCCCCCCCCCCCCCCGCTCTTCTCTCCACAACCTGCCAGCAAAAGAGCGTTCCCTGGCTCCTCCTCAGACCTCCTTCCACAGGTCACTTCTGCCCCTAGCTGCACCCCCCAATGGGCGAGGTCAGTGCCACAGAAGGAGACAAAGTGAATATCCCCTCTACAACTGGGTGCCAAAAACTCTGCAATTTGATTGCTTGCAGTTTTCTGTAATGTACTCCAGTAGGAACATCCCTACTTTGATGGTAACTAATAGCTCTTTATTTGGACTTAAGAACTGCTCAAGAAGAGGAAAAGCATGCCTGGTACTGGAAACCTGGCCAACTACCCAAGGCTAGTGTAGTATGGATCTTGGAGGAGAACCAGTATAATCACTAACTTCACTCTACATATTTATCCTATACCACAGATAAGGGTCGTCTTCACCCCCTCATCAAAGAAACTTCTCTTTGTAACAGATGAACCAAATTTTACATAAAGTGTTTTAAATATTTCTTTAAATGAAACATATTAGGGGGCATGGAAAAGACTTACCTATATTTCTAAAAAGAGTTTCCTTTGTTTTTCTTATTCTTTGTTATTTGTGAGTTATTGTCACCCAAGACTGGAATAGACTTACTGGTGACATGCCTAAGCTCCTGGAGTAGAAATTCACATCTTCTTAATTTCATAACCATCTTCTCTACCTCCTTTGTGCACTCAGTGTGCAACAGCAGTCTGACATGAGTGGTCCCGTCTTCTATGATCTGTCCTAACATCCAGTATAAATTGTGTAGTGGATTTGGGTATATTCTCAGTAAGTTTGATATGTTCTTATTCACTTTTCTTTTCTTCTCTTGGTTCCATGCCTAAATCTTAAATAATATTGTTGTCTTGGTTGTATAGATAGGAAAATTATAGCATGTATTTGGAGCTAGAATTGTGATAGGAAAAAAAAATGTCCACTTGGTAGTGAAATTGACTTGAATTTGAGTCCTGACTCTACTTTTCTGACTTTGGCAGGCCACCTAATCTCACCAAACTTCTGTCAGCTTCTAAATAATAGCACATAACTATCCCAAACTTGCAAGGTTTTTGAGAATTGAAAGCTCTAACGTGCATAAATCATCTCAGAGCTATTTCTATTACCAAATAGACAAGTCAACTGAGTGTAGCTATTATTATGTCTATGACTGTGGGTTTTGATGTAGTTTCATTTATAAATAACTGTATCGATCTTCAAATCACTTTTATGAGGAAGGGCAACTATTCTCCACATATTTTTTAAATGAGGAGACTAAGCCTCAGTAGTGGGCTAGCACAATGGAAGTGATCCAGTACAGCACGGGACTGCTGATTGGGATGGAGCCTTAGGAGGAAATGTGGCAGAACAGGCTTCCCTGGAGCCCATGGTTCCTTGTGACATTGTGTCCCTTCTAGTCTAACCTTACTCTGCAGCAGAACCAGACAGCTGAGAGCATTCTGACACTACAGCTCTTGTCCCCAGGGAGAGATGTGCAGGGTAAGTGATGACAACGCAGAGTTGATCCACTAAATATCAGTGCTGTAGCTGTGCCCCACATTATAGCTAGAAAATAGACATGTGCCAACTAGTTTTTTTCTTAGAAATCTATCCAATATACATTGTGTGTGTGCGTGCAATTTTAGGTGTATAGTATGTCTCCAGAAGTAGGGATTAACCTTTAAAGAGAGATGTATTTTGTTTTTAAGAGACTTCTAGTTCTTAAAAGGTAAATAACTAAGATATATTTTATTTAAGACTTAAATATCACAAAGCATATGTGTGTTTCTTAAACTTTTTATTATACTTAGGGAAAAATTCTCTTATAAATAGGTATTTTAAATTCAGAGCACATAGTGAAGTGATCATTTTTGTTTGAAAAGCTTGCATGTAAGATTATGATAACAAAATTTATTGCTAGGTTTCAATTTGAAAAATCTAGGTTATCAGTCTTTCGTTCCTTTCAAAGGAGAATGTAGCTCAGTGCCAACCTTTACCTTGCGTGAATAAGGCCATGAGTTTCTGCTCAGCACCACAAATGAATATTGAATGAATATCGAAACTACTAGAAATAAAAACATGCAACAGCTTCAAAAACCACCTGGAAACTACATAAGGAGAAAATTGTATTAAAATGAAGTCTGAGCTAGCTAGCAAGAATGCTCACAAAGTAAAGACACTTGCCATTATACCTGGCAACTTGAATTAGCTCTCTAGTACTTACATGGTGGAAAGAGAGCAGACTCCTGCAAGTTATCCTCTGCCCTCCACATGTGAGATATAACTGGACTGTGCCCACCCAGATGCATGAAACTGCATGCTCATGTGCAGGAGAGTATGCACTCACACACACACACACACACATACACGCACGCACGCACGCGCACACGCATGCACACATGAACACATGTAATTGAAAAATTAAAGTGAGACTTGAGTAAGACAATGTTTTACTTTTCCATTGCTGTGACAAGACACCATGACCAAGGAAACATAACATAAGATGCTTGATTTGGAGCAGAGGATTAGAGCTCATGACTAACATGGTAGAGAACATGTCAGAAGGCAGGCCAACAACACATCGAAGCAGTTGCTGAGAGCTTACCTTATCTGAGTTAACAGAATCTTAGAATCCCACTTGTTCAGGTCAGCTGTCTCTGTGGCTGTCCTCAGCATGGTCTTGACCCCTTTGCTCATCACTCCTCCCTCTCTACAACTGGATTCCAGGAGTTTGGCTCAGTGTTTAGCTTTGAGTCTCTGCTTCTGCTTCCATCAACTACCAGAAGAAGGCTCTAGGATAGAATTTAAGGTAGTCATCAATCTCATTATCGGGAAAGGACATTTAAGGTAGCCTCTCCACTGTTGCTTAGATTGTTAGTTGGTGTCATCCTTGTGGATTCCTGGAGATCTCCCTAGTGCCAGGTTTCTCGTTAAGCCCATAATGGCTCCTTCAATCAAGGTATCTCTTTCCTTGCTCTCCTTCTCTGTCCTCCCCCCAACTCAACCTTTATGATCCCTCATGTTCTCCTCCCCTGCCCCTTCTCCCCTGCTCTTTCTCTTACCTCCCCTTTCCCTCTCCCCATGATCCCAATTTACTCAGGAGATCTTGTCTGGGGAAAACCCGCATAAGACTGAACTAGGCCCCTTGAACTTGGGTGTCAGTTGGGGGGCTTGGGCAGTCTATGGGGCTGCTAGCAGTGGAACCAGTATTTACCCCTAGTGCATGAATGGGCTTTCGGAGCCCATTTCCTATGGAGGGATACTCTCAGCCTAGATATGGGGGTAGAGGGCTGGGAAGTAGGGCTTCAGTCCTGCTCCAAATATGTGACAGACTTTGATGATACCCCATGGGAGGCCTCACCCTCCCTGGGGAATGGATGGGGGATGGGACAGGGAGAAGGTGGGGGGAGTGGAAGGACAGGGGCAGGGAGGGAACTAGGATTGGTATGTAAAATAAGATTGTTTTTTTATTTAAAATTAATAAAACAAAGAAACTTAGAAATATTTGAAGAGAGTGACAGAGAGACAGAGGCCCAGTAACATACTTTCTCCAACAAAGGCTACACCTCCAAATCCTCTCCCAACAGTTCCACAACCTGGGAAATAAGCATTCCAATGTAGGACCCTATGGTTACCATTCTCCTTCACACTCCCTATATGCGACTATCACATTTAATTTTGGAAGTTCCTATGTCTGGACCACATTAGTTCAACAGGAAGATAGAATGTGGTAATTGGGGAGTTGGAGATTTTGTGAAGAGAAATCCAGAAGCTAGACCTCTATTAGCCCATACCATATCTTTGTGTAATATACACAAAGGTGTCTGTCTGGCTAGGCGATCAAGCGTGTTCATGCTTCACACTAACTTGTCAAATGTACAGCTTGCTAAGTAGAGTAGCATTTGAGTTTGAAGCAGAGTATGTTGCTCTCCTGAAGAAGGAAGCCTCTGAGAGTGTTGAAAGCTGGTCAAGCATGGGAAGAGTGAAGCATGTGTGTACTGGGCGTGTAGGCAGAAAGACGGGACTTGTAAAATGTAGGAAAGTAGTAACACAAGAGAGTTGAGCAGCTTCCCTGCTTATCTCTGATGATGCAGAAGTCGATGCTGTCCTCTCTGCCAGTTTCCTTCAGGGTCTGGCGAGGAAAGGGGAAAGAAATGTTCCATTCTTAGCCCATTCTCACTCAGTGTCCAGTAAGACATGCATTTGGGATGCATTTTTTCTTCGAGATTAGGGCATTGGGACGTATTTTACAAATGAAAGAAAGACGTAAAGAGATTTAGAATTTGCCAAGGTTACCCTCTTCCTTGAGACAGAGCCAGGATTAAAGTCTTGTAATAGGAATGCCACATCCAAGTTTGTTAGCAAGCACTGAAACTCCTCTGTGTAGCAATTTTTACACCCAGTCAGTGGATTAGCCTTCTTTCTAGATTGATCTACCAATAAGATATGTTGAGTTTAGGCAAAAGGTAAGATTATCTATCCAAATAGTTGAAAGTACAATATAGTTTATAAGATGTGTTAATGCCTACCTATCTGGAAAAATGGTGATAAGAATGTGTTGTTATTGTTTTTAATTTGAAAATACAAACCCTGGAGGCTGAGATCTGTGGAATTGCTCTTGGATCCATAGGGCTCTCCTTGTTTGGGAAGAGGATGCTTGGTTAGTGTTCACATTGTTTTCTGTACTGGCTTTAGGACAGTATAGATATTACCATCCTTAAGTCACCTAAAAAAATACTACACATTAAACTCTCGATTAAAGAAAATTAAACAAAATAGGTTTTACAAATTTCTTCCAGAAATTACTTCCTTTATTTACTCTTTGGTCATCTCCAAACTAACAAATGTGATTCCTGCTTAGCTTATATTTACTCTTCACAAATTCAGAGCATTCTCAGGAGAGAACTGAAAGCAGAACATCTAGAAACAAAGACATGGAAACAGTCCTATCCAGACCTTCTTAGCCCTGCACTCTGTTCTGTGAATGCAGCAATAATTCCACCTGCAGGCATTTGTACTTGCAGGCCTCTCAGTTTCTTTCCACACTCCCTCAGTGATTCAATCAACTTCCCTCTTCCCATCTTTATCATGCTCTCATGCCAAACTACAGCAAGTTTCATGAAAGCGGGGATTTCTTTTTCCCTCTACCCCCAAAGCCCAGGTTATATCTGATACATATTATACAATTTTAAATACTTGTTAAGTAATCCTAGGCCAAGTTACCAATCTTGGTAACTTGGGTAATTAGTTTGTACATAAAAGAAACTTATCAAGGCCTGGGTATCATTCAGGCTAGGAAGATTTGCTTAGTATCCATCCATTCAGAAGAAAGAATAAAAACCACTTAGTTGTAAGATGGCAAGTTTGATGGAAAGTAAGGAAGTTGCTAACAGTTGTAGCCCTCTGAAAAGTGTTTGTCTGTCCTTCTGAGGATGGGTAATTGTAGATAAAGCCTAAGTATCTGTTCAAATGGTACTGCATCTCCTCTCACATCAGTTCTTGACAGATACTATTCTGTCCTGGCTCAAAAACTTATCAAATCTGACCTGTCTCTTCTTTTTTGTAAATACATTCGTTGGGGCCCGACATGACCACTCTACCTTTCTGTACTTCAGTTCTTTCATTGTAAAATGATTATGATTACTTCATGAGTGTGTTGTTAGGGATTAACTAGCTAACACACCTAAAGATCTCTGAAATCTGTCATAGTGTACTTAGAACTAGTTAAGCGACATTTACAACAATGATTTTAATTTTATTGTAGCTGACCCTAGGAGAGGCACTCAGAAGAAAGGAATAGGTAAGAAACTTCATGTCATGTCACCCAAGTGCTTCATTAAACATCAGCTTCCATTTTTGACTATTGGTTTTTCTTCTGTTTTAAAGGGTCCCCAGGAAATACTGGAAAGCAGCAGCTTTAATTTTGCATTCAATGAGTGCCTTAATGTGTGAACTCAGAGCTTTATACTGGTGTTTGTGTGAGACCTATTGTTTCTCCTTGTGTTTCTGTACAGTTCCTGACTTTGGTATAGGATGGCCGTGTCTACCATTCAGTACAAATAATCTCTTCTTTCCTGCCTGCATAGCTTTACTTGGCTTCCCTTTCAATAATCCTCCCAACACAGTCTTAACAATCTCTCCAGGCCCTTTTCCTGTCTTAACTATCTCAATTGTAATACTTTGGGACAAAGTCAAAGTTTGCTTTCATAACTTATTACATGGCATATTGGTCTTTCACACATGCAGCACCTGTAGACAAGCTGTAAGACATTATTGTTTGCTATTTATATTTCCTGAAATAGTTATGTACTTTTCCACCTCAATCTGGTCTTTTCAACTAGATTAAAAACTGTGCTTGGATAAACTTCTAAGTGGTTTAAACTGTTTTAGGTGAAAACTTGTATCTATAGTTCAAATTACATATATTTTTGAAATTGGTATTTGCTTTAAGAACATATTTGGTGCTTGGGAACCACTGACAGACAACTTTAGCTCTCATGAAAGAGTCTTTGAAAATAGCTAAGAAAGGGACCAGGGAGCTGGCCCAGTGGTTAAGATCATGGGCTGTTCTTGCAGAGGACCTAAATACAATTCCAAAACCCATGTTGGGTGACTCACAACCACCTGTAACTGTAGCTCTAGGGGATCAGGCGCCCTCTGCTGGCCTTCATGTTTGCCTACACTCATGTGCATATTCTCTTGTACCCTTAAACACATAAACTCAATTACAAATAAAAATTAGTATTTAAAAAAGGAAAACTAGGTTAGAAAACATTCCTTATTATGTCCAACCATATTATTTATCAGACATATGTAATCAATAAGAACTATGAATATGCCCTCCCCAAATCATAAACATTTAAAACATTGTGAGGTTTTTTTTTTTTTTTTTTTTTTTTTTTTTTTCTTGCAGGTTTTGACTGTTTGTAGTTTGATTGTATGGTTCTTGACCACGAACGTTGTAGATGACAATGTCATGTAGCAATGTCCAATGTCAGTATTCCAAAGATCCAAATACTAGCAAATATTGAAAATAAGGGTTTGCAAGAATAGAATGATATACTTGCTAAAAGTAGGCAAAAGAGTAATTACACAGAAAGAAGCCTTAGGTTTGGAATTGATGGAGTATTTCACTGCATTGAGTATATTTTAAGATTTGGGCTCATAGCATTATGTACAGCTTCTGCCACTATTTTCAATTCTGAAGTTTTGGACTTAATATGCTAAAAATTTTGAGCCATAGCCTGTAGTAAGTAATAACAGTCATGTAAATATTTGTACAGCATGGCCTATTATTTTTACACATTTCATAGAAATTTACTATTAGTTACTGATCTTGGACAGTGTACAAAGCAAAGGTAAATGTCTAGGGGAGATGTCTAGGGGAAAGTTCTCAAGACTGTCTGTGAGGATGCCTATACCTCACTTGTCATTTATCCTGAGCTAAGTATTTCCAGGACTGGGGATGTGGTTCAGTGACATACTGTTATTACCCAGCATCTACAGAGCCCTGGGTTGGATTTCCAAAATTACCCTCTTCCCATTTTGTTCTTTCATGATATACTCTGTTCTGTGTTTAAGTGGAAAGTTTTCTTAGTGTTTTGAAATTTATAGCTTTTTTTATTTTTAAGTGCTACAATGCAATAGAAATTGAAAAGATAAATCAGAGTGTCCTATTGCTCAAACACTCCATGAGATGTTATACTTTCAATCTTTGTGTACTTAGATCTGAATAAAGGATGACTGTGACATTTCTAATTGAGACCTAGTTAGACTGGTAGGATTTTCTCTTTAAAATTTTCAGGTAAAAGAAACATTCCAAACTTTTATAACCAGTTATTGTTTCTGTACCATTTCCTTTCCCCTTAAAAATGGGCACATTTGGTACCAATTTATCATTTCATTTTCGGTGATATTAAAAGGTGAAATTTACATTTTAATAAGTCCAAACCTCTTGAATTTGAAGGCGCTTGGAGTTGAATCCTAGCATTTTCCCCAGGTCAACTTCTGGTTTTCATCAGGGAGCATCTGTAGTGGTGGGGGATGCAAATGGCAATTTACAAGCTAGATGCTGGCTCAGTACTCTCCATCTCAGTGCTTCAGGTAAACCTGCAGTGAGCCTCGGCACCTGGGTTTCAGACACTGTTACCAAGGGTCTTGTGTTCTAGGTTCTTGTCTGGTTTCTGAGTGTCTCTGTAAGGAGGTATGATGTAAAGTTCCACGGCAACTTTCTAGCACTTAGTTTAAGTCACTGCAATAATTTCTTCTCACTTAGACTTAAGACTCAGACACCTCAGTGTGAGTCTTTATTATAAAATGGTAAAACAAAAGTCAGAGGATACCCAGAGGAGATAGGGTGGTGGTCAGTAAATACAAATTTTAGGGACACTGTCCCTTGGTTTTGGTATTTTACAACAATGGTACCATTTATGATTTTATTTTATTTTAGCCATGCCCTTTGGGTTCCCGAGATTTTCGAGAAAAACAGTGTGCAGACTTTGACAATATGCCTTTCCGGGGAAAGCATTATAACTGGAAACCCTATACTGGAGGTAATGTATAACCCGGCCGGCAGAGCACTCCTGCTTGAGAGCTTTGCATATCTAAGAGTGTGTAAATATACACATGCAGACCTTCATGGACATGTAGGTTAGAATTAGTGTTTGCTGGTCAAAGCAAGAAAACGCTTATGTTATTTTATAACTCTCATATTTTGCTTCCCTGTGATAGTTTATATGCAATAGTTTACAGTTTATTAAAAATATATTTTAAAAACATTCTCTTTAGCAAGCTAAAAAAAATTCCTAGGAAGTATGTAGTCACATAAAAATATGAGCTCTGCTTGAGTCTTTCCTGGGATAAGTTATAATCATTGAATATTTGTAATTATCCCCTGAAAAGCATGCCTACATAAATCAACTTTATGAATTCTAAAGAGAAAAAGAAATCTGTTTATTTCCTTCCCTTAGTCAAAGGCTAGTGATCTTTCTGAAGTTGTATTGTTTGGTTTGCTTTTTAGAAGCTACTGTATGTGCACACATGAACACAGGATGCCCCAGGACTCTTGAGTGGATATCGAGGGAGGAGTCTAGGGACTGAACTCAGGTCCAAAAGGCTTGGTGGCCAACTTCTGTACCCATTGATCTAACTTACTGGCCACAGCTTAAGTTTTGTTCGAGGTTAGGTTTTTGTTGTTTGTTTGATTGTTCTTTGTTCTTGAGACAGATTTTTTTTTTTTTTTTTTGCTATGTAGTGCAGGCTGGCCTCAAACTTATTCTCCAATTGAACTAAGCTTCCTGGGTGCTGGATTTGCAATTGTGTGCCACTGTGCCTGACAAGATTAAATGTTTTTCCTTATCTGAAAGCATTTTTGCTGCTTAACTTGGACATGTATCAAAGACTAATATTTGTCATTAGCAGATGAGGTTTTTAATTTTCAAAACATAAACTACATTTTGTTGTGTAGAAATTCTTAAGGTACTATTAAAAGCATTGTTTTATAAAATCTTGCTTTAAAATTACACAAGACCAGAGTACTTTTTAAAAGTGTTTTGAGCGTAACACTGTGCACTGACCGCCGATATTTTACTATTATCATTTTGTTATGCATATATACGCTCACCTCTCTAGCCACTTATTAATCGTGCCGGTTTTGATGCATTTTAAATTAATCTGTAGCTGTTTTCTTCTGAATGCTTTGGCATTTGTACCATTGACCATCATTCAGTTGTTTGCTTACTTTTCTTTTGCCATAAGAATATGGGCAATGAGATGGTGCACATATCTTAACTATGTTCTCTCTGAATTTTGCCAGCTGCACATACCCATGAAGCCTGAGCAAGATACAGAATGTCGCCATTACCTCCAAAATTACCCCAGTCCTTACTGGTTCAGAGATTTAACTTTTTCATAGACTAACATTCTTAAGCTACAGGCATTGACTGCTCTTAGTTTTGCAAGCTGGAAACCAAAGATCAGGGTGCCTGCAGGGGTGAATTCTAAGGAGGGCCCTTTTTCTGAGTTGCGGACTACCATCTTCTCATTGTACCTACTATGACTCAAGAGGGAGAAGGTCCTGACACTAATCCAATTAATAAGGGCCTAATTATCATGGCCCAGTTGCTTTTTCAAGGCTCCATCTTCAAATACTACCATATCGGGCTTTTCAACTTTGAACAATAAACATTTGGAAAGGACATAAATGTTTAGTCCCAAAACAGTCTTCATAGTTCTTCACATTCGGTCATCTCTTCAAGAGGTAACCATTGCTCATTTTTCTTGCCTAGTTTAGTTATGCCTGCCCAAGAACTTCATATATTCTTGCCCATTACAATTTCTGTAAGACTTTCTTTTAGCCATTGCTTTTATATTTTCCATGTTGCGATATGCAGTAGTTTAATCTTTTTTATTGGTGAATAGTATTCTTCTGTAGTAATTACTTTGTTTTGACTTCTGATGCATATGGAGACCTGGGCTGGTTTTAGTTTTCATTTGTTATACGTGACCAGGCTGGTATGAATGTTTTGTTCAGGTCTTTTATGAGCATGTTTCCATTTCTCTTGAGTGAATGAGCAGGGGTGAAATTCTATGCCATAGCACAAATGAGAGTTGAGTTTTAAAAGAAATTGCCTGATGTTTAAAAAAAATGATTGTACCATATTAAATTCTCACCAAGAGCATCTGAGAGTTATGTACTCCAACACCATAACCAGCATTTTTAGATGATTTGTTGAGCTTTCTTTAATGTACTTAGCCAGTTTTATATTGTTGTTGTTTATATATCTTTCCCTCAAAATTGTTTACCTTTTAAATCTATTATTAATTATTTTGATTTTTAATTGATATTTACTTATACTTATGTGGTGCAGTACGGTCATTTCAGGAATTTGTTTATCTTATCAGGGTGGCTGACAGCACACACTATTATATGTAGGGGGCCTTCAAATTCTTCTCTAATTATTTTGAGGAATATGACAAATTGTCATAGACTATAGTTGTCTTACATAGAATAGGAAAATTGATTCCTCCTACTCAGTCAAATTTTGGCATCTGTTATCCAGCTTTCCTCCATTTCTCTTGCCCATTTACTTCTGTCTTATAGTGACTATTGTTCATTCAGGGTGATCAACTTTCTTCTCTTTCATAGGTGAATGAGAACATGTGGCATCTTCCTTTGCCCACCTGTCTTATTTTACCCCATATAATGTTTTCTAGTTCCATCAGTGTGATTACAAAGAATGTTCTTAATTCTTTCCATGGCTGAATAATATTCCATCAAGTTTACTCCAGTCATCCATTGGCAGGCATCTTCACTGACTCCTTTTGTTGGCTGTAGAGAGTAGTGCTGCGATCAGCATGTGTGCAGATGTATCTTTGATGCAAGCATCTCAGCTCCTTTGAACACACACAATATTAACATTGCCTTTCTGCCATGTTCCTACTTCTTGTTTAAGGCACTTCCATTCTATTTTTCATAACTGCTATACTCATTACAGTCCTAACCATCACGCTGAAGAGCTCTTTTCTCCACAGAGTATAGTATTCTTCCTACCTTTTGCCCTTTATAAATTGTCTGCTCCAACTGAGATATTATCTTTGTGAAGGTGGGAGATATCTAACCTTTTGCCCATTTTTGAATCAGGTTATTTGGCCATTTGTTTTGTTTGAAACAGAGTCTTGGCTTGTAACTCAGGCTGACCACAAACCTTACCTCACCCTTAAAAGTACTGGGAATACTGTTGCTTGCTATCATGCCTACTTTGCTGATATATATATATATATATATATATATATATATATATATATATATGTATCTTATTTTTTGCAACAAGGTCTTGCTTTGTAGCTCACAGGCCTATACCATATAATTTAAATCTATTTCTCTCTCTCTCTCTCTCTCCCTCTCTCTCTCTCTCTCTGTGTGTGTGTGTGTGTGTGTGTGTGTGTACAGGAAAGAGAATAAGAGAGAATGCAGAGAAAGACTATAGTAATTATAATTGCATTTTCTTATCAAATGTGTTATTGCTATATAAAGTGCTACTTTTCTGTTTTGATTTTATGTATTGCAATATTAGATAAGTTACCAGTTTAATAGTTTTTGTTGGTCTATCCTTGCTAATGTTCCCTTTTTTGATAAGAATGTATATTTTCTGGCTGTTGGTGAAATGTTCTGTAAGTGTCTATTAGGTCCATTTACTGTGTAGTGGAATTGGATGCTATACCCTGGATGCATATATATTTACTTATTATTTTAACTCCCTCTTAGTCAATGGTCTATTTATTAGAACTATACAGTGGCCACAATGTAGTTCTTAAAGACTGTGTTTGCTGATGAAAATTTAGCTACTTCTAGCAGTTGGATCTCGGTGAGCTTGAGGCCAGCCTGGTCTACTGAGCTAGGTCTAAGGCAGGCTCCAAAGCAATATGTCTTGAAAAACCATAAACCAAACAAACAAAAAACCCCCCAAAAACTACTTAACTACATTACATCTTGTTTTTATAAATTTTATTTAAATAAAAAACAATCTTATTTTACATACCAATCCCAGTTGCCTCTTCCTCCTGTCCTCCCATGCCCCCCATCAAACCCCACCCCATCCCCCCATTCTCTCCCCATGGGGGGTCATCAAAATCTGTCACATCATATGGAGCAGGGCCTAGGCCCTCACCTGTGTATCTAGGCTGAGAGAGACTCCCTGCATAGGGAATGGGCTCCCAAAGTCCATTTGTGCATTAGGAATAAATACTTGTTCCACTACCAGAGGACCCATAGACTGTCCAGGCCTCCTAACTGACACCCATGTTCAGAGGGGGTTGGTTCTGCCCTATGCTGGTTCCCCAGCTGTCAGACTGGTCTCTGTGGGCTCACACTTGCTCAGGTCAGCTGTTTTTGTGGGTTTCTCCAGC
Source organism: Phodopus roborovskii (assembly GCF_943737965.1). Classification (NCBI taxonomy): domain Eukaryota; kingdom Metazoa; phylum Chordata; class Mammalia; order Rodentia; family Cricetidae; genus Phodopus; species Phodopus roborovskii. The sequence goes on from NW_026126413.1 coordinate 16,377,503, forward strand.
CTGGTCTTGACCCCTTTGCTCATCAGTCCTCTCTCTCTACAACTGGATTCCAGGAGTCTAATCAAGGAGTCATCTCCAGTCCCCTCTTTTAAAAAGTTATTTGTTTTCAGTACTGTGTAAATGTATGTGCAAGTGCTGTTATGTGCATGCATTGGCTTTTATGTGGAGGTCAGAGGACAACTTTTTGGGAGTCCGTTCTCTTCTAGTCTGAGTTGCAGGGGTCAAATGCAGGTCTCAAGGAAAGAAGTACCTTTACTCATTGAGCCATCTTACTGGCCCTTTAGTTCTTTCCTTCGTGAATAATGGTATCTCCTTTTCCATTAGCTTCCTTGAGGAATAATTGATAAATTATATATAGACCAAGGTGATGTTTTTATGCATGCATACAGTGTGAAATAATTATAAGTGAATATATCATCTATTCACATAGTCCTTCATTTTTATATGTGATAAGACTGCCTAAGACCTTAATCAAAATTTACACGTATGGAACAAATTTCAAGTATACACACATTACTATTAACTATAGTCTTTCCAGAATTTCTCTTAAAACTTTTAAGTTTGTACCCTTTGACAAAAATCTCCCCTCTTTTTCTATCTCAGCCAGTCTTTGATAACCACCTTTCTCCCTTGCTTAGATTCTACTTAGATATTATCATACAAGACTGTCTTTCTGTACATGGTGGTTTTCGCTTAGCATAATGTTTTGTAAGTTCTTCAAATTGTCTCAAATGTTAGGAATTATTTCTTTAGGAAGGCTGAATTTCGTGTATTCATCTAGTATATGTGTTCAGGTTTAAAAAAATATATTGTGTCTGTTTGTATACCTCACCATTTCTGTATCTAGTCATCTGTTGAGAGACACTCAGGTTGTCTTTATATTATGGCTTTTGTGAAGTAATATATCAGTGAACATGGGAATGTGGTAATAGCTTTGAGATAGTAATTCTGTTTTCTTTGGAGAAGCCAAGTCGTTAGGACGTAATGTATTGCTGCCTTTAATTTTTGAAGAACCTCAATAATGTTTTCCATTATGGCAGTACCAACTTGCATTCCTGGTAATGATGTATAAAGACTCCCTTTTCTCAAAATTCTTGCCAACACCTCTTATATTGTGACTTTTAACCAATAATTTTCTAGTAGTTGTGAGGTAACATCTCACTGTGGTTTTGGCAAGTGTATATCTAGTGCTTAGTGGAAAGAAAACACAAAAACAAAACAAAACAAAAAGACAAAAAACAAACAAATAAACAAAACCCACACACACCAAAAAACAAAATCACTTTCCCAAGTACCTTTGGGCCATATGTATCTCTTCTTGGAGAATAAAAAGAAAATGTCTATTTTACACAACTGCCCAATTTTCAACTGGGTTATTTCTTGTTTTTACTATTTTCCTTTTTTAAAAAATAAATTTTGGTTATTGACCCTTACTGTATATATGCCTTGCAAATACTTTTTAGCATTCCACAGAATACCTTTTCCATTGGGGGATTACTTTCCCAGTTTTAAAAGATGTTTTAATTTTATGCAGACCCAATTGTTTACTTTGGTATCTATTGCCTATGTTATAGGTGTCATTTTTATAAAATCCATTGGCAAAACCAGTGTCGTGGAATGTTATTCTTGTTCTCTTCTGGTTGTTTTATTAGCTTTGCGTCTCTGTGTAAGTTTTTAATTCATTTTGGGCAATTTTGTGTGTGGTGTCTGGTAAGGCTACGGTTTCATTTTTTTCCTCCATGTGAATTTCTGGTTTTCTTACCACTACTTATTTAAGACACTATCCTTATGCACTCTTGACAAATCTGTTGAAGATCGCTTGCTTTGAATGCATGGATTTATTTCACAGACTTCTGTTATGTTTCATTATTACATTGCCTGTTTTAGAAAACACCACACAACTCTGATTTCTTCAGTTCTGAAATACAATGTGAGATCAGGGAGTGTGATTCTCCAAGCTTTATTCTTGCTCAAGATTTCTGTGGCTATTCAGTGTCTTTTGTGATGCTCTAAGAATTCTGGGAATGCTTTATCTATTTTTTTGTGTATTATTTGTGACAGGATTTCGCGCCATCTTTAGTGTTCTCTAATCACAGTGAGAACAATCAGCTTTCTTACTTTGCAGTTAGGATGCTCTTTACCTCCTTTTCTTTCCTGACTAGTATTTCTAGTACTGTGTTCACTTGAAGTGATGAGAATGGGCATCTCTTTAGTCTCATAGGCCTTCAACTTTTCTCAGTTGTTAGCCATGGATTTATCATGATGGCCTTTGATGTGCTAAATTGCCTTCATTCTGATCCTAGTTAACTGACAATTTTCATAATGAAAAGTTGGTTTCATTTTGTTAATTTTTTTCTGTATGTATTTAGATGATCATTTGAGGTTTTTGTCCTTTGCTTTTTAGTAGTGATGTGATAGATTTATTGAGCTATATACCTTGGACCATTCTTTTATCTCTGGCATAAGTCTTACTTAATCATGGTAGCCAGAAAAAGATGCTGGCTACTGTTTTGATCTTAAATTTATTAATGAATTTTTTTTATTCTAACCTATTTTGTACTCAAAGAATGTTTTGCACACAGTTTTGTACTGTGTCTATTTTGCCTACAATAAACTAAACTCCAATATTTCTGCATTGCTTTTCTGTGTAGCTGATTTATTCATTGTTGAAAGAAGAATATCAAAATCGCCTTTTATTGTCACAGTGTATGTTTCTCGTCTCAGATCTGTTGTCATTTGCTTTATGTGTATTGGTGCTCCAATGGTGGGTGTATATGTATTTGCAAATGTAAACTGCAATTGCTTGAATGACTATTGCATTGTTTTATGATCTCCTCCTTTGTCACTTCACTTTTTTTTTTTTTATTCAGTGTCCTTTGGTTTTTGACATAGTTCCTACTACTGTCTTTTGATTTCTACTTGCATGGACTGTTTCCATGTTTTCACTTACAGTTTATGTGTTTCTAAATCTGAAATGGCTTACACGTAGGCAGTATATAGACTTGAGTCTTTTTAATTTGTCTTAATTCCATTCAGCCTCCCATGCATCTTTTAATTAAAGAAGTTCATCTGCTTTAAATTTAAAATAAATGTTTGTGACAAAATCTTTCACCATTTGTCAATTATTTTGACGGTTTTATAGATTTTTAAGTCTTCTTTGCATTTTTCTTCTGTGTATTTACGAAGGCTTTTGCTTTGTAGTTTTACATGAATATTACATGAAATATTTTATTATTAGTGATATATTTTAAGTTGCCAATAATCTAAATTTGATCACATAGAAAATTTATACACTTTAACTCTCTTGACTTCTGTTCCTAATGCCACGTTTTACAACATTTACACATTTTACATGTGTGTGTGTGCTTTAAGTGTTCTTGTTGTTGTCACAAAGTACCCAATAAGAGCAATTTAAGGAAAAGATTTATTTTGGCTCGCGGTTTGAGGAAAGCACAGTGGCAGGGTCATGTGGAAGTTGGCCACATTCTGTCCTTAGGAAGTAGATGTGTTAGTCACCTTCTGTTGCTGTCAAGAGGCACCATGACCAAAGCACCCTCTTACAAAAGAAAGCATTTAAATAGAGGCTTGCTCACAGTTGCAGACGATTTGTCCCTTATCATCATAGTGGGGAGTGTGCAGACAGGCAGGTGCCGGAGCAGTAACTGAGAGTTGCATCCTGATCCATAGGCAGAAAGAAGCAGAGAGAGAGACTGGGCCTGGCATGGTCTTTTGAACCCTCAAACCCCCCACACACAGTGACATACTTCCTTCAACAAGGCCACATCTTGAAAGAGTTACACTTCCTGGTGTCTAAGCATTCAGATACATGAGCCTACAGGGTCATTCTTATTAAAACCACAAGCCAGATGAAGGTTGACATTCCCCCAGCTTTCTCCTTCTTTCTGACACATCAGCTCATTCCATGGTGCTGTCCATATTCAGTCTGGTCTGCCCTGCTCAGTTAAACATTTCTAGAAAACATCTTCTTGGACCACCCAAGAGACAAACTTTCATGATGATTATAACCCAGCCAAGTAAACAGTGGATGGAGATTAACCAAGACAGTGTCTATTTACAAGTAACAACTACCACGACAGTGTCTATTTACAAGTAACAACTCTAGATGGCTTGAATACTTTTGCCTGCTAGCCATTATGTCAGAATTACAGGTGGTTGCATGCTGTCATGGTGGTACAAATATTATTCTGCACTCAATAGTATACTTAAGCTTTACCTGTGGTTTTTGTACTTTGATGTTACTAATTATGATCCCTTTATTTCATTTTTAAAAACTCCCTTTGGCATTTTTTTCTGTGATTTGTTTTGTGATTATGAAGCCCCACAGCTCTTACACATCTTGTAAAGTCTTCATCATGCTTACATTTCTGAAGAAGTGATTTATCAGATAATATACACATGGCTAGCTGTGTTTTCCTTTCCATCTTGCTGTGCAGGCTTAAAGTCAAATCAGAAAATAGTTTGCTTACTCTCATAATATTCATGTTGCATCAGCAAGCATGTCTTTCCAGGTCAGTCATTATTGTAGCTTGCAGGGTGGATATTTAGGAAAGTTTTATTTTTATTTTTCTTTCCTGGTAGCATACATAGCACTTTCTAACATGAAAGCAGGTCAGTAGAAATGAAGCTTCTATGACAGTACTAGCTTGATTTCTCCCTGCCCTATGGTGTTTGTAGCACTAGAATATTGCCATAAAATTCTGTAGGGTAATCTAGAGCAATAGCGATAGCCTGTCATGATCTCTGAAGGGTCTATGGGACCTCATTGACAAACAACTTAAAAGTAAATAACACACACCTAGCACTGGGCTTTTCATGTGATAGCCTTTGGTGTCTGGGGGAGACACTGTTTCCTCATTATAGTATAACTCCTTTAAATGTATTGTATATATGAATATGTATGTGCTTTAGGAAGGTTTTCAGTAGTATGCTGCCACTGGCATTTGGAAAGGTAAGTGATGTCAGTAATCTCTCCCCATGCTCATTCTTCCTCCCTGCCCTTCATCTCCCTCCCCATTCAGCCCTTCCTGTTCTACTACATTCTATCCCGCGATTATAGACAACAAATAATTACATCTTGCATTTCGATCCAATATGCTAATCTTCATATTTTAATTGGAGAATTATTATTATTAGGGGGTAGCAATTCCTGTGATTTTTGTTGACTTTTTTCTAAATTTGATTATTGTTTTTTGTTTGTGTTTTGTAGTTCCCTCTGTGTTGGGGGTTGCTGATTTGCTTGGTGTTTCATGATTGACTTCCTTCTAGTTGCCTTTTGTTAATCTATTTCTCTCATGAAATTTGTTCTTTGTTCATGATTACAATAATCTTTCTTCCTCCTCTGAGCACCTTGTTTGAGTATTTTCTGCAGAGCTGAGTTGTGGATAAATTGCTTTTTTTTTTTTTTTTTTTTTTTTTTTTTTTGCTTATCTTGAGATACCTTCATTTCAACATTGATTTTATAAAATAACTTGGAAGAATTTGTAATTTTGATTAATGATTAATATCAGAGCTTGAAATTTCCCTGGCTTTTAGGGTTTCTGTTGAGATCTTTGATGTTGTTTATTTGTTGGCTTTTTTCCTTACAGTTTTTAGTAGTTTAGTTAATAGTTTTAGCATTTTGACTATAAAGTGTTGTGGCAAGACTCTCCCTTGGTCATACATATTTATTGTTCCAAGTGACTCTTGATTTTGAATGTTCATTTCTTTCCACAAATCTGAGAAACTTTTAGATATAACTTTATTGAATGGGTTTCCTGTGACTTAAACTTTTATCTTGGCTCCTTGACCACGTACATTCTTGGTTTGGTCCCTTCATCTTGTGCCACAGTTTTCAGATGTAGTAGACATAATGGTTTTTCTTTCTTGTTTGCTATTGGGGTATCGCATTGCCTCAGCCTTGCCTTCCATCCCTGATAGCCTTTCTTCTCTTGAGCTAGACTATTGGTGAGGCTGTCCACTGTGTTATTTGGGTGGTGAGGTTTTTTTTTTCTAACATTTATTCTTTTCCGGATCTTATTTAACAATCATGTTGCAGATTTCCCTTCTACACTGCTAATATTCTTATCTTATATCCTGAATTGATTTTCTTGACTCATCTTCTTGCTTGTTTTCTTGAAGTCACTTATTACTTTTAGAAGTAGTTTTACTTTTATCCCCATGTCTATATTCAGTATCTTTAGATTTAGTAATTAAGAGTTTGTGATCTCTTAGAGGCGTCATGAATCCTTGCCTGCTCTTGTTTCTTCTGTTCATGTGTTGTAATTTGCCTACCTGCTTGAAATCTCTGGGTTTACTTGGTTATTATTTCAGTGAATAATCCCCAATAGATAGGAAAATCAACCACTTTGGGTTGAGGCTCCTGGTTCTGCTTGTCCTACTTCAGATGGGGTGGTTTGCTACTCTACCTCCACTCCCAACCCACACTACCATCTGTTTCTCTCACTTTCATGATTTCCAGTGCTCCTTCAATCATTCCATCTTGGAGACAGAGATTATCACATAGGCTGCTTCTATTCCATCATCAGGTACCAACCATACTACAGAGAGCGTTTTGTCAGCCTCTAAAAAAACAAGAAGCATTTAAATAGAATAGAATCTATGCTTTCATTTTGACTTAAAAAAAAATCTGACAATATTGGGACACCCTTATTATAACAGTGATCTCATTAGTGGAATGTGCTCTGATTTATTATTGACCCCAGCATGCACTTTGCTTTCTTCTTTTACCTACTTTCACCCATTGGAACCCTTGTTTCTAAGAACTTTATTGAAACCCAGTCATATAATTTTAATTATCTGTTTTATTTTCTTTGTTAGAAGCAATGGTCTTTACTTCAAAGAGAAATTTTGTCAGCCTTACCAGAAATAAAACCAGTGTTTTAAACCTTAGGAAATAAAGCTGTAAAGAAAATATTTTAACTCATAACCTTAATCAGTAATCACTCATTTGTATAGTTTTTTCATGTGCTATTTCCATTCCAGTTAGACCACATTTATATATGCTTTTTTCAATATATTATAAAGTCATGGCACAAGGATTTTATTTTTCTATATTAACCATTAAAATAAACATGTCTGGGGCAACGAGAAAGCTCAGTTTCCAAGCCAAATGACCTGAGTTTGATCCCTGGGACCCAAGTGGTAAAAAGAGAGAAATGACTCTCATGAGTTTCCCTTTGACCTACACACACATATACTGTGGCACATGTGCACCCCCCACATTTCTAAGCCATTAAAATGGCCATTATTATGTTTTTCATAAAAAATACTATATTGTTTTAATTACTAAAATCTAATATTGTAGTTCACATTGTCTTATTTTATTAGTCTAATAAAAATTACATAAATATAATATTGTAGTTAATGATCATTGATTTGCTGATCTCATATCTCTATTCTCCAGCCCCTTTGAGTATGATGTTTTTAAGACATGTACAGATGTAGTTTTGTTTTAGTAGTGTGTATCCCTGGCTGCCTGACACAGCAGAGTCCTTGTATGGGATTTAGCAAAATATATAACAGAATTCTTATTTGTTCTAAAGGTTATCATTCATAGCTCTTAAAAATTTATTCCCTTAGCTCATGTTTAAAAAAACTCTTCCCTTTTCATACTTTGAAAAAATATTCAATGATTTCCACTATGATGCATTTGACCTAAGATCTACTGTAATACTTAGTGGGTGCACTTGAAAGGATTAAAGTGCAAGGCCCCTCAGCAGGTACTCCTTTATGTTGTGTATGCAATAAAATAAGCATTACGTTTTAAAAAGTGATACATGTCTATACATTAAAGTGTACACTCTGGGGCAGTGTACACATGAACTGTAAATTTGATACAAACAACATTGGGTCACTCTTCCTTAGGAGAACCACTCTACTCTTTTTGCTTATGTTTTATTTGTCTAGGTGGGGTAAAACCTTGTGCTTTAAACTGCCTGGCTGAAGGTTACAATTTCTACACTGAGCGGGCCCCTGCAGTCATAGACGGAACCCAGTGCAATGCTGACTCGCTGGATATCTGTATCAACGGAGAATGCAAGGTGGCGTGGATTTCACTAATCTTTGTCTCGGCGTCTTTAAGAACTTCGTTTTGTTTTTGTTTTTCTCGGATAGGGGCTTGTGTTCTGTTCTATGTTCAATTTTATAAAGCTACATTTTAGATAAATGCAAATACAGCGAAGGACAACAGTACAACACACACACACACACACACACAGAGCCCAGAACAACCCATTCATATTATAGAACAATGCAAAAGATGATTTCTCCTGGAATTTTAATTATATTTATAATAATTGCCAAGGGTATAGATTTTTTGTCTTTAATTTGCATTATTCTCCTGTTCTGTTTATAAACAAAATAATAGAAAAAGAGGGGGGAATAAGAATTCAGCTTTTCTTCATGTGGCTACCATGTGTTCTTACTGGAAGACTTTATATATTTCACAGTATAATTTTTTTTCTCAAAGTGTGAAATAGCTATGTTCCACCTACTTTATCTCCTTTTGAAGCATTATGATGGTTTTCATTACGCAGTCAGTCTTACTACGGCATTTACTTTTGCATTAGCCAGATGACTTGGAAAGGGTAGGATCAAATCCATGGATCTTATCATAATAAGAAAAGCCACAAAACCACTGTTCTCATAACTTGTTTCGCTTGTTTTACTCTGAAGAGAAGCACATTACTAAGTGATACAAACTGAGACAGAAGAGATAAAGCTAGTGTTTTGCTTAGCTTCATAATTTCCAGGTTCCTTTTGATAAGTTGCCTTTAGATTCAATGATCCAGTTTATGTGTGTGTGGGGCACACATGTTTTTATATGTATGTATGCAAGTGTGTGTATGTGTGTGTAAAGAGAGAAAAAGAGATTTGCATTTACTTATGTGTATTTGTATAGGTACTTTTCTTAAAGTAAAATATTTTATAACAGTTTTTAGATAACAAGATATAATGACAATTTTAAAATTATATTTAGTATCAATGCCTAAATTACAAATGTACAAATTCAGGCACCAAAATATATGCCATATATATATATGCTAAAAATATCCTTATTTTTTAAATTAAAGACAAAATTAAAAAGTGGAATTTTAGGTTCTTAAATTGCATGCTTACAGCTCCTTTTTGTTTATGCCAATTTGACTCTCAAGAAACAAGTATTCATTTTTAAAAACTTACTCAGATATGAACTTCATAATTGGCATCTAGCACTAACAATTTCCTGAAAGAGGTCATGGCTAGGAAGGGCACACACTAGGGATCAGTTGAAAACTGTATTATATCCTTGCAGGGCATGAGCTCAGTGGGACCCTTTGTTATAGCCCTACAGAGGATGAGCTCAGTAGAGTCCTTATTGTAGCCCTGCAGAAGGCCATTCCTAGCTCTTGACTTTCTAGACTGGGGGTGAAAGAAAGAGTCCATTACTAAACATTACAATATTTTAAAGGGTTAGAAAATGATATCTATCAATCAAAGAGAGACTTAGTTTAGAAATAGTCATATGCCTAGGGAATCAATTTTTCTTTTTGTTTAGTTATTTAGAAATGTTAGCTAGAGAATAACATTACATGAGACAAATCTCCTATTTTGATTCCCTTTACTGGAAATACAAGTAAATAGCTACATTATATGTATTTGATTAGTTATGGTTCCAAGAGTTTCCCTTGTTGACACACTGACTGTTCTCTATTTTCAGCATGTAGGCTGTGATAATATTTTGGGATCTGATGCTAGGGAAGATAGGTGCCGAGTCTGTGGTGGGGATGGAAGTACCTGCGATGCCATTGAAGGGTTCTTCAATGACTCGTTGCCCAGAGGAGGTGAGTACGGTGAAAACTCTTCTTCTGGTGATCTGCAGTAGTGAAGAGTCTTGCTTTTCTTCTCTTAGATGCTGGAAACTTCCTTTATGTAGGCCAGCAGTGTCTTCTCCCAGACGGCCATCCTTTCAGTCTTTTACATGTTAAATGTCGCTTTGTGAAACTATTTTAAGGAACGTATTTTACTTCATTTAGCTTTTCTGTGAGGAGGTTTGTTGAGGACTGAAAAAAGCCTTTGACCATGCTAGGCAAATTGTTCTGCCACTGAGCTACACCTCCAGTCCTACGGGTTTTTGTTTTTGTTTGTTTTATTTGGTTTGGTTTTTAAATAGGATCCACTGAAATGACCCTATCTGCTTTTGAATTCCCCAGCATAGACAGACGATCCTGTCCTCCCAGCCTCAATGGGTAGCTATGACTGTAGCCATGTTTCTTTAAACTGTGATAACCCATAGAGCAGTGGTGTAAGGAGAGCCTGCTGAGAAAAGAAAGGTGGGACAGTATCACACACATCAAGGCTGTAAAATATCTTCAGGTGATTGCAGAAAAAAAGAAATTAGGCAGATCTCTATGAGTTCATGGCCAGCTTGATCTACAAAGTAAGTCACACTCTATCTCAAGCTCCCTCCTACCCACCGTTTGAACATTTTCTCTTCATAGACACACAGTTACAGTTATGAAGTACAAAGTCAAAGAAGAAATGAAAGAATAAAAAGCATTGCTAGTACTAGATGGCTACTACGTGCTCATTTTCTAGTTAGCTGCTTATTGCCAGCATTCATCTGTGTTCCAGGTTATATGGAAGTGGTGCGGATTCCAAGAGGTTCTGTTCATATCGAAGTAAGAGAAGTTTCCATGTCAAAAAATTACATTGGTAAGTAATTTTGCTAGATTATTTTTTTAATTAATGATGTGAAGGATCTAATACTGAAAGATGTTTCAAGATGCATCCATACACATATAAATACTAAGCAGAAAAATTAGAAGCTTATAGCTTACACTTCATTGTGTTGTTTGATTTTTAACTCAATACTATTGAAGTATAGCTTATGTAGAATAGAATACATAATGATTAACTATATAGTTTGAATATTATTAATGATCATATAAATGCTACAACCAAAGTGAAAACATTTCTATGATTCTAAAATTTATTGCCTTTTGCAGTTGAATTTCCTTCAGTATTCTTTAGAGTTTAGTTCCATAATCCCAACCTTGGTCTCAGGCAAACATTGATCTATTTTTAATTTAATTTTTATTTTTCATATCTGTATGGTATGCATGTTATAATAATGCATAAATATAATTTTAATATTAATATGACATTTGTTCAATTGTTGATGGATATTTGAAACATATTTATAGTCTTACTATTATAAATAAAGCTTCTGTGTATGTGCATGTGTGTATATGTGTACGTGTGTGTGTGTGTGTGTGTGTGCATGCAGGTACATGTCATTATCTCAAAGATATAAATATACTCCATGTTCATTACAGAATTATTCACAGCTGCCTGAGACCTGAACCCAGGTCCTCTGCAAGAGCAGTGCATGGTTTTTAACCATGGAACCAACTCCCTTCATTTCATTTTTAAGGTTCAGGTCTCAGCACCAGTGTTGGGCAGCTAATTACTGCCTGTACCTCCAGTTCCATGGGATCTAACACCTTCTTGAGTCTTGGGGTACTGCACTACATTCACAGACCCATACAAAACACACATAAACACATAATTCAAAATGAAAAAGTACAATATGGCTGCTCAAACAAGACCTGAACAATGATAATACCTGTTGACATCCCAACATAGATGAAAGAAGTAACCCAAAGCCTTGCCCTTAGATTAAAAGCTATAAGCAATTAAAAGCTGCCATGAGAGGGAGGATCCATCTTCTCCACAGATGGATACACTAAATGATCATCTAATCCCAAGTTATCATCCCTAAAATACACATACAAGCAACACTATACAGACTAAGCTGGTTGCGTTTATATATTTATTTGTATATATGTGTAGCAATAATAATAATTAAATAATAGAAAGGCATGAATTTGAAAGGGAGTGGGGGACATGAGGGGGTTGGAAGGAAGTGGGTGGAATTCTGTAATTATATTTTAAAATTGGAAAAACAGATAAAAAGGAAATCCTGCTATGGCATAAACAAACTCAAAGGACATTTTGGAAAATGACATAAACCAAACACAGACAGAGTTAGCTCTTCACATCATTTATATGTACGTTCTAAAATCTCATAGACACATACGTGTCTGATTACAGTCGGTCTTAGAAGGAGAGTAACAGATGGAGAGCTGTTGGTAATGAAGTATAAACTCAGTTATGTGATAAATAAATCCTAGAGCTATAACATACTATATATCTAATAAAAATGTGTTGTTGAGTGACACTATTCCTGATGAGATGTGAACACATATCTACTCACTACATATAGGGAACAGAGAACAGACCAGAGATAGACACTACCAAATCCATTTGGGGGAACCGTTTTTATCAGCATTACTTACAGGAATATGGGCGAGGGACTACATACAGGAACAGGGACTACTCAAAGACAACTGCTTCACCAAAGCCCAGCCCAGCATGGGTGACAGTTCTCAAAAGCTGGAAACCCAGAGCACACTGCACAGCCTGCGGGCAGCTCAGTAGTCTGGAGAGTCCTTTCGCAGTGGCTAAGTTGGTCGTTATTGATATTTTCAAGATGATTGGCTGGTCTCTGCCTCTCCCAGGTAGCTGGCCTGAGGCTTTGTGCCCTGGCTCATCTGAAAGTGATTCAGGTGGCCTTACAGTTTATGTGGCCTTGCGGAAGGCAGGGACTTCTCAAGTTATCGGGGTGTTTACTTCCTGGTTTAAGGAGCTTCCTGGGGTACTTCTCATCCCTTAGAACATGCTATTGCTCCACCTTTCCATTAATTTCCCGTTGTGAGAAATTTCTCTCCATAGTAGAAGGCCTTAATCTCAGGAGACTTCTACACAACAACTGCATGCTTGAAAACTTTATTTTCCAACTTAAATTATTATCATTATGTAACTCAATTTTTAAAGATAATTATTATTATCATTTTTAATTATGTATATATATCTGTCTGTGTGTGGGCAAGTGCATGTGGATATGGATGCCTGTAGCATCAGATCCTCTGAAGCTAGAGTTACAGACAGTTGTGAGCCATCCTATACAAGTGCTAGGAAGTGAACTTAGGTTCTCTGGGAGAGTGGCATTAGCCCTTAACCACTCTCCAGCCTCCCACTAATTTCTCTTTACACATGCCTCATATTTTGGGACCTAGTTACAAGTATTTGCTAATTTTAGTGGAGCTTTTATAAATTTGTGTTCTAGAGTTTTCGTGGATTGTTGTTGTTGTTGTTGTTGTTTTACATAGATCACCATGTCAAATTTGAACAAAGGCAGTTTCCCTTTTTATTTACAATCTTTATTATTGTTAGTCTTTTCTGTGTGGTACAAGGTTACATAGATGTGAGGATGCCCAACATCTCTTTATTAATCCAAACTTAAGAGAAAAATGTTCATTTAAAAAAAAACCATTAAATACAATGTTAGTGAGGAATTTATGTGGATGGCATTTTATTAAGTCAAGGATGCTCTGTTCTGAGGGTTTTAGTCATGCATGGCTATTGAAGTTCTCTGGATCTACTGATGGGGTTTAACCAATATTAACGTAATGAAAACCAGTGTCTTTGTTTGTTAAATCTATCTAGTATTCTTGGAACAAAAATATCACTTTATCATAATGTAGTATCCCAATTATATTGATGGAATTGATTTTCTAATATTTGTAAGGCTATTTAAACCCATGTTTTTTGTTAGTCTCTTGTTTTTTCATGTGATGTCTTTCTTGATATAAACCTGACCCCATAAAATGAGTTGAGAAACACTTTCCCCCATTTTCTCAAGGAACCTAGGGGAAATAGATATTATGTTTTAATATTGGATAGGCTTTAACTGTAAAACTCAGGTTTAAGTTTTCTTTATGGGAAGTTTTTATTGAAAAAACTGAGTTTCTGTAATTATAAAGTTTTTCAATTTATTGGCATAATACTATATATAACATTGCTTTATTATTCTTTAGATGTCTGTAAACATATAGACATCATTCTTTTCATTTTCTAGACTGTTAACTTGAATCTTTTATTTCTTTTTCTTGATCATTCTGGTGAAGGGTTTATTAATTTTCTGATATTTTCAAAGATCAGGATTATGGTTCAAATGCTTTTGTCTATTTCCCATGACAGCTGTCCTTATTCTTCTATTTATTAATGGCATTTTAATTTATTTTGTTTTAATTTGTTATTTTTGGTAGTTTCTCAATATGGAAATGTAGATTGTTGTTTTTTATATTATGAAATAAATGTTTTGCACTTTAAATTTCTCTTTAGTTTAATCACTTATTTATTTATTTATTTATTTATTTATTTATTTATTTATTGAGACAGGATTTCTCTATTTAGTCCTGGCTATTTTAGAGCTTGCTCTGTAGACTAGGTTGGTCTCGAACTCACAGAAATCTGCTTGCCTTTGCCTCCTGAGTGCTGGCATGTGCCATCACTGCCCAGCTAACCACATATTTTTAGGTATCATATTGTCATTATCACTTGTTTTTAAATATGTTACTTATCTTTAAGCAGAAATTACTCATTTTCTAAATGTGTTTTACTGTTGGTTTCTAGTTTAGTCCTAAACATAGAAACTACATGTACAAGATATTTTTAGAGGTAGGTGTGTGTGTGTGTGTGTGTGTGTGTGTGATATTTGTCATTAATATTTTATTGTGGCTCAACACATGTGCGATTAAGCAGAATGTATACTGTAGTGTTACTGAGCTAATATTCCATAAATCTAGTCAAATAGATTACAACAGTTGGATAGCTTTGTCCAATCTTATATATTTGTATTTTCTCCCTTCTTGGTTAAGTAGTAATTGCAAGAGTCTACTTCATTCATTTCTGCCCTTCCATTAATTATGTCTTTTGATCTACTGATTTGGAGTTTGGCTTGTTCGCACTTTTCCAAAAAAGATGTATTATGACATTTTTTATTTGAGATCTCTCTGATTTCTTAGTGTAGACATTTAGAACTCTAAGCTTCCCTCTGTCCTATTTTCGCTGTATCCCACAGGTTTTGGTATGTTATGTTTTCATTATAATCTGATTCCAGAGATATTTTTGTTGCTGTTTCCTTCTTGATTTCTTCAATGATCCATTTATTGCTCAATCATGTGTTGTTTGCTCCATAATTCTTACTGTTGATGTATAGCCTTAAATCCCTATGATCAAATAGAATAAAATGAATTATTCACTTGGTGAATTATTTTAAGTGTTCTATATTTGCTACAACTATTTTGTGTGCAATATATGATCTATTTTAGAGAAAGTTCTGTGGGATGCTGAGAATATCATAGAGTTTTTTAATGGAATATCTATAGATTTTGTTGAGATTATTTGATTTAAAATGTCATTTAATCCTAACATTTCTCTGTCTGGTATGTGGATGGAACTGAGACGGCCTATCCGTTGGTGAGAGGTGGATGTTGCTACACTACCATTGTGACTACATTAATCTGTGTCTTTATGTCTAGTGGTTTGTGTTTCATGAAATTAAACTTAGCTATTTTCAATTTATGTATGTTTAGAATTGTAATGTCTTCTTATTGGATCAATCCCTACGATGGTTGATATTGATTAGTTTTAAAGGATCTATAACCATCTAGGAAACAAGCCTCTACACGTACAACACATACATATGAATAATTATCTTCATTAGTTTCATCTCTGGTCATCCACATGAGGAATTATCTTGGTTAGATTATTGAGATTAGAAGAGCTATCATAATGTGGGCATTACCATTGCACAGGCTAGAATACTTGACTAGGTAAAAAAAGATAGCCAGCTGTGCAGTCATGTACCACTACTTCCTGACAGATGATTCAGAACAGTCAATTACCTCATGACACTAACACAGGGTTTCTCTTCCATGATGACTGTTTCCTACAACTATGAGAACTATGAGCCAAAATAAACCCCCTTTTAAGTTTATTTCTTACCAGGTATTTTATTGATGCACCAAGACAAGTAACTGATACAACTGGAATGAAGGGATCTTCTTACTCTCTTTAGGTGACTTTTGGTTTGAGATGCATTTTGTCAGATTAGAACAGTGATACCTGATATTTCCAAATTTTATTTGTTTGGAATACCTTTTTCCATTTTTTTTTTCACCCTAAACTAGTATCTGTCTTTGAAGGTGGGTGTGTTTCTTACAAGCAGAAAATACACGATTCCTGTTTTTAATCCAATCTTTTATTTTCTGTCTTTTGATTGGGAAATTAAAACCATTAATGTGCACTGTTGTTGAAAGAGTGTATTACTTTCTGTCATTCTATTGATGTTGTAGCGTTTGTTCTTTTCTTAATCCCCCTTTGCTTAACTGTTGTTCTAGCATTATTAGCTCCCTCACCCCTTAGCCTCTTACCATACTTTTTAGTCCAAAGAATTACTCCCAGTATCTTCTGTTAGGTGACTTAGTGGTCATAAACTCCTACAGCTTGCTTTTATCATGGAAATTTTTTCTTCTCACATCCCGACAGAGTTTTGCCAAGTGTTACAATCTGGTTTAACAGCTGTAATCTTTCCAAATTTGAAATATATAATTCAAAGCCTTATTTTAAAAGTTTCAGTTAAAAACTCAGCTGTTGTGATAAGCCTTCATTTTGGTGTTTCTCTCTTGCAGCTTTCAAACACTTTCGTCTTTCTGGATATTCAGTGTTTGATTATGACACAGTGTGAGGAGTTATTTGGTGTTCTGCATGCTTTTTATACCTAGGTGGACTTCCTTTTTCCTAGATTTGGGGAATATTCTGTTGTCATTTTGCTGAAAATATTTTATGATATGAAGTTCTCCGTCCATGTTCCTAGTTCAAAGAATTGGTGTTTTTATGGTATCTCAAAGAACGTTGCATTCCCACATATAAAAAGAAAGTATGAGTGCTCTTCACTGAATGTATCCACCCTTCCACTTTGCCTATTTTCCCTGTGCTCTGCTCTGTTTATTGGTGAGGCATTCCACTGAACTTTTTATTTGACTTATTTTCATCTCTATCATTTCAACTTGGATTTTCTTCTATATTTTACATTCCATTGTAATATGTTGACTTCCTTTCTTCAGCTGTTTACTCATATTCTCATTCATTTCTTTGAGCGTGTTTATTGTCATTCTTTTGACTTTTCCTTCTGGGATTTTCTGTAAGTGTTTCTAACTTGGGCCCATTATTTTGGATTGATACTTTTTGGAGGCGACAGCTTGTCTTCGTTTTTCATATTACTGTGTTCTTGTGCTGTGATTTGCATATCAGAAGTTAGAGTTGGGTAGTTCATTTATTTGTTTGTTTGGTGTTGGTTGCCCTTCTTTTACTGAGAGTGTTTGCAATGTCCTAGAAGGACTTTATTGTAGTGTGGTTGAGGTGTGGTTGAATTTCCTATTCAATACCTAGTTCTCCCCTGGTAGTAGAATACTAACTGAAATAATAGACACTACCTAGGAATAAATTCCTTGATTACTGTGTTCTGTCTGGTATCCCTCATGTTTCTTTCCTGGTTCCTCAAAGACAGTCTTGCTGCTGGGAATTCCTCTGCAAAAGGTAGCCTTTTTCCCACGTCTTTGTTTATGAGGACTACTCTGGACTAGTGTCTGAGTTTGGCTCTGGATCCTATTCCAGATCTGGCTCTGGACTGACACTTGGAAATAGAAGTAGGTTCCTACCTTTTAGAATAAGTTTCTCACACACTTGTGCTGTGCCAAGTGAGAGTTTTGCAGGTTGATGCTTGGTGTTCCTTCTGTACAGCTGTTCTTGGCTAAGCTAAGGACCATGTGAAGTTGATTTACAGAGACAATTGGAGCTAATTAGTGGGTGGAATGGCTGAGATAAACTTAGCTTTACTAGGTGACTTGTGGGTTCTGGTTTCATGATTGATCATTCATGATATGAGCAGGGATTATTTTATTTTTTAAAATCAGCATACAAATTAGTGTAACACATATCCTCATGGCGTTTTCATACGCATTTAGCTTTGATTGCCCCCTGCCAGTTATAATTCAGTGTGAAGGGGATCTTGGCCGGTGGGGTCCAAACCATGGATGTTGAGAGACAAACATGCCATGCACATAGAGCTTACATGGGAAGTTTTACTGGGGGAAGGGAAGGTAGAAAGATAATCACAATATTCCTCAAATTATTCCACAAAATAGAAGCAGGAAAAAAATTGCTAAGTTCCCTTTATGAGGTTACAGTCACCCTGATACCCAAACCACAGAAGATTCAACAAAGAAGAGAATTAAAGGCCAATTTCCCTCATAAACGTTGTTGCAAAAATACTCAATAAAAGACTTGCAAACTGGATCAAAAAACACATAAAAAGATTAGCCATCATGTCCAAATGGGATTCATCCCAGAGATACAGGGATGGTTCAGCATATGAAAAATCTGTCAATGTAATCTACTATATAAACAAAATGAAAGAAAGAATACCATGATCATCTCACTAGATGTTGAAAAATCCTTTGACAAAATCCAATACCTCTTCATTGCAAAAGTCTTGTATAGATCTGGGAAACAAGGGGCATTCCTATACATGAAAGGCAATTTACAGCAAGCCTATATAGCCAACACCAAATTAAATGGAGAGAAACTCAAAACAGCTCCACTAAAATCAGGACCAAGACAAGACTGCTTACCATACCTTGCTAGAGCAACAAGACAACTAATGAAGACCAGAGGGATACAAATTGGACAGGAAGAAATCCAAGTATTGCTTTTCACAGATGATATGATAGTATTCATATTCATAAGCAATCCCTAAATATCTACCAGAAAATAAGTAAAATGCCTTTAGTGAAGTGTCTGCCTATAAGATTAACTAAAAAAAAATAATTAGTGTCTCTCCTACATACAAATGACAAACAGGCTAAGAAAAATGTCAGGAAAACAACACCCTTCACAATAACCACAAATAATATAAAATATTTTGGGAGTAGTTGTAACCAAGCAAGTGAAAGACTTGTATGACAATAACTTCAAGTATTTGAAGAAAGAAATTGAAGATGTCAGAAAGTGGAAAAACCTCCCATGCTCATGGATCAGTAGGATTGACAATGTAAAAATGACCATCTTACCAAAAGCAATCTACAGATTCAATGCAATCCCCATAAAAATTCTTTACAGACCAAAGACAATACTGAACTTCATGTGGGAAAGAAAAAGAAAAACAAAACAAAACAAAACAAAAAAACAGGATAGCAAGAGCAATCCTGAACAATAAAAGAACTTCCAGAAGTATTGCCATCCCTGGTTTCGAGCTCTACTACAGCGCTATAGTAGTAAAAGCTGCATGGTATTGCCATAAATGCAGAAAGGTTGAACAACGGAATTGAATTGCAGACCCAGACATAAATCCACAAATCTGTTGACCTGTTTTTTTTATAAAGAAGCCAGAAATATACAAGGGCAAAATGAAACCATCTTCAACAAATGGTGCTGGTCTAACTGAATGTTGGCATGTAGGAGAATATAAATAGATATATATCTATCACCCTGCACAAAACTCAATTCTAAGTGGATTAAAGATATACACATAAATCCAGATACACTGAACCTGATAGAATAGAAAGTGGGGAATAGTCTTGAACACATTGTCAGAGTAGACAACTTCCTGAGCAGAATACCAATAGTGTAGGCCTAAGATCAACAATTAGTAAATGGGACCTCATGAAACTGAAAGGTGTCATGTAAGGCAAAGGATACTGTCAACAGGACAACAAGGAAGCCTGGAGAATGAGAAAGATCTCCACCAATCTCACGTCTGGCAAAGGGCTGATTTCTAGAATATATAAAGAACTCAAGAAACTAGATATATAAAAAATCCAAATAATCCAGTTAAAAAATGGGGTACAGAGCTAAATAGAAAATTATCAACCGAAGAATATCAAATGCCAGAGAAACACTTAAAGAAATATTCAACATCCTTATCCATCAGGGAAATGAAAATCAAAATGTTTCTGAGATTCTGTCTTACACCTGTCAAAATGACTAAGATCTATAACACAAGCAACAGCTCATGCTGGAGAGGATATGCAGCAAGAGGAAACGCTCCTCCATTGTCAGTGGAAGTATAAACTTGTCTATCCACTTTGGAAATCGATATGGCCATTACTCAGAAAATTGGAAATTGATATACCCCAAGACTCTGCTGTCCCACTCCTGGGCATAAACTCAAAGGACACTCCATCTTAGCTTAAGGACATCTGCTCAATTATGTTATAGCAGCTTTATTCATAGTATCCAGAAACTGGAAAGAACCTAGATTTCTTTCCCTCAACCAAAGAATGGATAAAGAAAATGTGGTGCATATATTTACACGATGGAGTATTACTCAGTTACTTAAAAAAATGATATCATGAAATATTTGTGTTTGTTTTGTTTTTTGAGACAGGGTTTCCCTGTATTGCTTGGAGCCTGTCCTGGAACTAACGCTGTAGACCTGGCTGGCCTAGAACTCATAGAGATCCGCCTGCCTCTGCCTCACAAGAGCTGGGATTAAAGGCATGAGCCACCAATGCCTGACATCATGAAATTTTCTATCAAATGTTTGTAAGTAGAAAAAAGAATCATCCTGAGTGAGGTAACTGAGACCCAGAAAAACAAACATGGTGTGATCTCACTTGTGAGTGAATAAAAGCTGTGAAGTCACAGGTAATCATGCTACAATCCACAGACCCAGAGGCTAAATCATAAGGAGGGCTCAAATGGGGTTGCGTGGATCTCCTTGGGAAGGGGAAATAGAGGAGATTTCATGGGTGGACTGGGGGCAGGTAGGCATGGACACAGGAGGGATCAGATTGGGGGTGGACTGGAGGGAGAGAGTACTGGGAGAGATGACTGGAGTTGGGGGATATTTCAGGGATGAGGTAAAAACCTAGAGCAATGGAAACTCCCTGTAGTCAATGAGGGTGACCCTAGTGAAGACTCCTGATAATAGAGGATACAGAACAACCTGAACCAACCATCTTCTGGCACCAAGCAAGGCCTCCAGAGCAGGACCTGGTACACCAACCCAGCCACGAAGCCTTCAACCTACAATTTGTCTTGCCTGCAAGATGTGCTCCGGTAAAGGTGACACAGAACTTGTGGGAGTAGTCAACCAATGACTGATCCAATTTAGGATGCATGCCACGAGAAGGGGCCCATGGCTGACACTGCTTGGAGGGCCAGGAACCAGAGGCTGGATACCCCAGAGACCTAGGATAGAACCAAACACAACTAGCAAAACACAAACAAGCAAACAAAACCAGCCAATTAAATGATTTCTAATGATATTCTGATATACTCTTAGACTGGAGCCAAGCATAATTGTCATCAGAGAGGCTTTATCCAGCAACTAATAGGAGTAAATGCAGAGACGGACAGCCAAACATTAGGTGGAGCTCAGAAAACCCTGTGGAAGAAGGGGAGAAAGGATTGTAGTAGTCAGAGGGGTCAAGTACATCACAAGAAAACAGCCCACAGAATCAAGTAACCAAGACTCAACAGGGGTCACAGAGACAGGAGTGGCAATCAAGGAGCCTATATGGGTCTGGTCTAGGTCCTCTTCATATGTTAGGGTTGTGTGGCTTGGTGTTCTTGTGGGACTCCTAACAGTAGGAGTGGGGGCTGTCTCTGACTCTTGTGCCTCTTGGCGCCCTTTTCCTCTACTGGGTTGCTTTATCCAGCCTTGACAAGAGGGCATGTGCCTACTCTTATTGCATCCTGTAATGGCATGTTTGGTTGACATCCCTGGAAGTCTTGCTCTTTTTTGAAGGGAAACAGAGGAGGAGTGGATCTAGGGGAGAGGCAAGGTGGAAGAAAAGGACTGGGAGGAGAGGAGGGAGGGGAACTGTGGTTGGGCTGTAATGTATGAGAAGTGAAATTAATTTTAATGTTTTTTAAAAGCTAGGTAGTACTCATAGGACAAACCCAGGCCCCCTAAACATGGGTGTTAGGAGGCCTGGGCAGTCTATGGGGCCTCTGGTAGTTGATCAGTATTTGTTCCTAGTATACGAATAGACTTTGGGAGCCCATCACACATAGAGGGATACTCTCTCAGCCTAGACACATGGGGGAGGGCCTAGGCCCTGCTCCAATTGGTATGACAGACTTTGAAGACTCCCCATGGAAGGCCTCACCCTTTTTGGGGAGCAGAAAGGGGTGGAAAGGGGATGGGGGGAAGACAGGGAGGACTAGAGGGTAAAGGGAACTGGGATTGACAGGTAAAACAAGCTTGTTTCAAACACACACACACACACACACACACACACACACACACACACACACACACACACTAGGTAGTACTAAGACAGATTCTCTTATGTACCTCGGTCTGTTTTCTAATTCTTTGGTTCCAGTGTCTATGTACCAGAATCACAAGTTTCCCCTCATGTAATCATGCCTTCAATATTTAGTGAGGAAAGTCTGCCCCTCACTTCTACCCTCATGCTAAGCAGTTCTTTAAATTTTTCCTAATGCCCTTCTTATCCTCTCATATAAATGTTCCATTCATTTCCACCAACAACACTAGGAATACTTAAGTAATTACACTCTTAGCAGTCATGTGAAAAATTATTGCAGTTCTTTGGTTGACATTATTTCATTGTTATTAATTCATTTTTGACAATTTCATACATGTATGTATATAATTCAGTATTATTAGCCTTTCCTCTACATACTCCCATCCCTATCAGCACTCCATTCCCATCTCCAGATTCATGACTTGTAGTTTTGTTTTATGACTTTTTAGCTTAACCAGGGTCATCTGTGCGGTCATTGAATTGAAAGTACCCACTGGAGCCTGATGTGGTCACTAGTTGGCATACAACTAACTTCCTAACTGTATCTGTAGCAAATAGTTCAGTAGTGATGGATAGGAACCCCTGAGCCCCTCCCCACTCCTGCCTGACTGCTAATGGCCCTGTTACTGTACAGATCTTGTAGAGGCATCGAAACTGCTGCAAGTTTGTTATTCCAATTTGCATTTAAACAAGGAGCAGATCATATGTAAACCAAGTTCTCAGGAGGCTAAGGCAGAAGGAAACTTACAAGTATGTGACCAGTGGGCTCCATAGAGAGACCTTGTCTCAAACATAAGGCAAGCACACCCTGTAACCTCAGTGGGTGCCCTTGCTTTGCTTTGAGACAAAGGTCCCACTCTCCACCCCAGGCTGGCCTTAGGTCACAGCTACCCCACGCTTCTCATGAGCCTGGTGCTACCTCACCCTACCCTATGGCTCCTCAGTCTCTCAGAGTCTCACTTTTATTGTGGATGCAAACATTTATGGAGCAAGGGCCCTGCCTCTACCCCTCAGGCCACCCAGCAATCACCTTCCTGCCCTGAGACTCAAGATATGGATGTTGTACAGAGCTTTCTAAAACCCAATTTTGTTTGTGCACTTTTTATTTTGAGAAGGTGGGGTCCCAGGTAGGAATATGCCCACAATAAGTTCAATCACTGTTTGGGAGGAATAAGAAAAGCAAGCAAGGGAATGAGAGAGATGGAGGGAGAAAGGGGAAGAGGGAAGATGGCCCAGTACCATCCCTGGATGAGATGGCTCTTCATTATAACTTTTTGTGCAATAGCTGGTCCACAGTGTATTAGTAAATGAAATTTAACATTTTAAGGTGGATTTTACTCTCTTTTCCAGCTTTAAAATCTGAAGGAGATGATTACTATATTAATGGTGCCTGGACTATTGATTGGCCTAGGAAATTTGATGTTTCTGGAACAGCTTTCCACTATAAGAGACCAGCAGATGAACCAGAATCCCTGGAAGCCTTAGGACCCACCTCTGAAAACCTCATTGTAATGGTAAATGTGTCTTTGTCATTATATTTTTACTGTAATTTCCACATTATGAGGTAGAAAAGGCTCATGTTTGATCAGCTCTATTTTCTAGGGGATGCAATTAAGGTAATGAAGATAAAATGATTTGCCAGATAACATTTCTCTTTTTATTTTTTATGTGTTTGTTTGCTTGCTTGCTTGCTTGTTTGTTTGTTTGAGACAGGGTTTCTCTGTGTATCCCTGGCTGTCTTGGAACTTGCTCTATAGACCAGGCTGACCTCCAACTCAAAGAGATCCTCCTGCCTCTGCCTCCTGAGTGCTGGGATTAAAGGTGTGTGCCACCACCACTGAAAATTTTCATGTTTTCTTGAGTAAAAGCTTTATGATTGAGCAGTATGAATGAAAACAGTGACAAACTACCCATGGACAGAAAGAAAAGAACATTATATAAAAACTCATGTGCTTTGACTTTGTCTTGAAGGCCACTGAGATGCCCCATCAGATAAAGGCATTTGTCACCAAGCCTGACAACCTGAGTTCAATCTCCCTGGTTCACATGACTGAAAGAACCAGTCTGGCAAATTGCCCTCTGATCTCTGTACATGCTCCAAGAATCTGTGCATCACCCCCCAATAAATAAACAAAATGTAGTGATTTTTTTTTCTTAAGTTGTCTTGGGTTCAAGGTCATCCTGGACCACAGAGTGAGACTGTCAGAAAGCTAAAGTAAACAAATAAATGTTCCAAATTCCCTGTTAGACTTGCCCTATGGCATTATCTTCTTCAGAAGTAAGTATCTGAATGAAGGCTCATTGTATTTTAATTATCTTCACCAGTTGTTTTCAATGGCAGGTTCTACTCCAAGAACAGAATTTGGGAATTAGGTACAAGTTCAACGTGCCCATCACTCGACCTGGCAGTGGAGATAATGAAGTTGGCTTTCTGTGGCACCATCAGCCCTGGTCAGAGTGCTCTGCTACTTGTGCTGGAGGTAAGACACCCACTAGGCAGCCCACAGCTGGCAGTGTGGAAAGCAAAACCTACTCTGAGCTGTGTATTTTGTTTGCTAAAGAAGCTAATTGGAAACATTTTTTGCAGGTTTGCTTCAAGCTGTAATTTAACAAAAGAAACTTTGCTTAATTATATTACATTCTGTTTGTTTCAACCTCATGTAATTTACACAGATTTGTTGGTAAAATACATCTTGGCACAATGAGTATCTCTGCTGGTTCTTCTCCAAGACTATCTTGAAGGTGGGCTGTTTGCTTTTCATGAACACATTCTTGGTAAAGAACATCAAGAGTTTTAAATTAAAAACCAGCAAGAATCAGACGTCACAGATGCAACTTGTTGTAATGGGGCATGAGAATGTATGTGTGCTTGTACGCTTGTGTTTGTACAATTGTGTGTTTCCCACAATCCCATTCAAACTCCCTTCTCCAGCAATCAAAGTTAAGGGGCAATATACTGGGATGCTGCATAAAATTACTGGTCTGGGTCTCTGGGCTAATGATGTTTAGTGACCCCATTATAATCCCTCAGTGAGGTAGATGTAGCTGGTAGGCAGTGGTTGGTGATGTGTTGGTTGTCCCATGTGCGTTTTTCATGGGTGCCTTTTCCCCACAATTTACTCTATTCCTAATCCTCCTCCCTCTAGTGGCCACCAATGCAATTCTTTACCTCTGGCTGGGAGAGCAGGACAGTTGGCTTCCTTCAAAGCCAACACCCTTGCTGCTTCATGGACTGGTGAGTAGAAGTGCTGTGCAAGCAGCATCTTCCTTCTCTCTGGAGACTAAATGCACCACCTCCACCATAGAGCTTTATTACAACAGGCAAGGAGCAAACCCATCCTTCAAAGCCAGGGAGGCCTAGAGTACCTCACCATTCCAAAAACCAAAGTATACATTCAAAATAATAATATTTAGAATGTTGAAATTGAAATAAATGACATATTCCCATTCTAAACTGTGCAAAAGCATATGCATTCCATGGACCTCTGTCCATATAGCCACTGGATCTCCAAGTGTCTCAAGCATTTGAATAGGAAAAGAATATGACAGAATCCATAGTTTTGAGTCATAAAAATTAAAATCATCCATTACTATAACTCTACTTTCCATAATAAAGACTATACAACGTGAAAAATAAAAAGGATGCATAATACTCTATTGATATTAACTCATGAAATATCATAAAATATGGCTAATCTATTTTAAAAGTTCTCCTGTTCCCACCCATTTTATGTATAAAATGTTTGATGACTCATCATATAAAGTTTTCAAAACTATAATGCATCACCACTTCTTTTTAATAAAATAAAATGACTAATACGACTGCAGATCATTCTCAACTAATCACTTTTTGTTCCCATAAGGGCCATTACATTATATTTAGTGTCATTTACATAATTCTTTGTTTGTGCTAATTAAATCACTCCATGAATTAATCTATCTACCAACAAAAAAGTCATCATTAGGATAACATATATTTAAGTAGTATAAATAAACTTATTAAGAATAGGCTAAATTTATTAAGGATGAGTTCAAATCATTTAAGGTGTAGGCATTCTAATAAGGATGCTCTAAAGCTGAGGTCAGCTGACTTGGGGAAGAAAAGACATAGTCGTATCTTCAAGTACGCAATAGAACACTGACTGGGAGCCCTACTGCCTGTTCTCTTGCTCAATTGTTCCATTTGAGGGTGGTTTAGACACAATCTTGTCTGAGGCCAAGGAGATACTAAGTGAATTTCCAATGTTGTTTCAACTCTATGATTCAATTTATTCAGAGAGCACATAGCCCAACAAACATGGGAGAAGCTTAATTCAAAAGAAGACTATGAGTTTATTAAAGTAAAAATTTAAATGACTTATTCTTTTCCATAACATTCATATTGAAAAATGGAAATGATGTGTGGATGAAGAAAACCCTAAATAAGAAAAGCCCCTGGAAGGAGAGGTTTCTTTTCCATAGCATAAACCCCTTTGAATCTGGAGCTACTGAGCTTATATGTGACAAGGTTCTGGAACCCCAAATTCTGCTTGAGTGTGAGTGATTTTGAGCATCTATGAGGCCATTGCTTTTGTGGAGAGAGGGAGGTCAGTGATTGCGAGTTGGCAGATGTTGTGTGCAGAGCCGTCATTTGTCTTGGTCATCCAAGTGTGATGTGGGGACCAGCTGCCTCAGCATAGTTAGGGATTCACTGAGAAGCTGATTTGGGGGTCCTATGTCAGAACTCCTGTAGAGAAACTGAATAGGGACTGTGTTTTCCCAAGCTCTCCAGATGGTTCCGGTGCCCATGCGCAATCCTGGATCACCATGGTTTTCAGAGCAACTGAAACGTAGCACTGTGGGCTGTGGCATTCAGGGCCTGGTCACTCAAGTCTGAATCTTTGAGAACTCACTTTGCTCCTAGTACAGTATCTGGAACATTCTAGGAAAATGATAAGAATTTATAAACAGTAAGTGATTCTGAGCAGTCATGAGGCATGAAACAATAATTTTGACAATAGTCTTATTTTCATATCCTGTTAACATGATAAAATCCCCTGACGGAAACAACTTAAAGAAGAGAGGGCTTATTTAGTCACAACTCTAGGTTACATACAGTCCATCCTTGCAGGGAAGTCTACAGTCAAGACGTAGGAACTTGAAGCATCTAGTCACAGTACATCCACACTCAAGCAGAGCACAGTGAGTTAATGCATGTGTGTATCCAGTGCTCAGCTTGTTTTCTCCATGCTTCTACAATCCAATATCCCTTACCCAGAGAATGTTGCCACCCAGTGTGGGTATGTCTTCCTGCTAATCAAGACACTCCCCCACAAACATGCCTACAGGCCAACCTGATCAAGACATTCCCTCACTGAGACCCCCTTATAGGAGACTCTAGACTGTCAACTTGACACAAAACTCAGGATCAAAAAAGTATGTATGTCTCTTCTTTCCCCTGTAGGAAACTGGATGTCCTAGGGTAGGCTATTGAACTTATTCCTCCTATATGTGCCTCAGTTTTTATTTCCAGATTCTATAATACTGGAAGCTTCTCTTTGAAGGAAGTAAAGTTCTTCAGAGCTCATGAATGTTAATCAAAGAAAGAAGCCAGAGTCCTCTACCATCATGCCCAAAATGAGTTTATTTACAGTTAAAGACCTTTTAGGAAGATGTATTTCTAAATACAATTTGCTCAGAAACAGGATAAAAACTAAAGTTAGTTCTTAATTATGGTAGTTCACTTTACTCTCGGGGAGGTAGTGGGAGCCTTAAAGCTCTCAAAAGAAAGAGCCAGCACTATCAAAGAACATTTTTGGAATCTCACGAGACCCCTCTGTGCTGTTCGCTATTGCTCTGTTTGTGCTTTACTGACATCAAGAGCTTTGAACTATGAGTCAGGAAGCAAGAATGATAGTTTTCTATGATGAGATATTTTAAGATAAGAAATTAAAAACTGTTTTTCTGTCGCTTAGCAGACCCGATGACAAATCAATTATACAGGAAACATTGGTGATGAATCATTTCAAGTTCCTCTGAGTCAGTGATGAAGCACCTCCTGGGGCTGATTGGGAATGCTAAAGTGCTATGGGGTATTGTCTTCAGGATAAATGTGACAATTCAGACAGCTGTAATTCTACTTTCCAGAAACCTTGTTATTTCTCTTAGAATTTATTTCTATATGCCTTATCCAAAGTGTTATGTACTATGTAATTTAAATAAGTCCCTAATATACTACAATTGGATTAATGCCCGTAATAATGTATTAATAGACAAAGCTTGACTTAATAATGAAAGTAATACTATTTTATGATGGAAAACTCTAGAGTCTGCTTTTGAGTAGTAATTCATGCCATGTTTGCTCTGTATCTTTTAAAGGTCAGAATAGCAGTTAGTTTTTTTTATACCAACCCACTGGTTTTGGTTATTGCATACCTCTTCTTCACTAATGTCCACCTGGATGTGTTGTTCTCAAAGCTTAGCACACAGCACAACTGCAGGAGGGCGATCTAAAACAAGGTCTGCAGGTTCTCCCTCCAGTTCCTGTTCAGGAGCACAGGTCATGGTCGTTTAGGAGCCTCACACCAGTAGCTGGGCTAGATGCAAATGCTAGATGTAAATGCCTACATGATAATTTCTATTTGATTTAATTATAAGTGGCTTTGTGGCTTGGCTGTTGAGTAATAGATGAATAATGTATAGTTTATAAAACATTCTGATGCCTGGTATCTTTTGATCATCCTCAACAACCACACAAAATAACCTTTGCTATGATGATTGTTATTATATAAATAGACTTCAAGTTAATATTTTTTAATCCAAGCTGCAGCAGTTGAGTCTAGTAATAATTTAACATAATGTTTCTCTGATAATAATTGGTTTCTTTGAACAAAGCCTTTTCACCACTTAGCATCTCTACATATATATATAGCCTTCACATGCTTGAAAGTTTGTTCACAACTTTTGCCCAGAACAATGACTCTCAGCTTTGACACAGGTTGGAAAGACAAGTTCCTGAGATCCTGATACTTGGGCTCCCCTGACACCCTGCCTTTTAGAAATGGTTAGGGACTTAGTCTGAACATAAGATTTTTAAACAATCCCCTGGTAATTTTGAGGTGCAGTCCATATTTTAAAAATTATCAGTTTTATTATGGATTAAATGCTTTAGTCCTAAAAACACTAACATCTCTTATTAATTGGCTATGAGTTAAATGCAAAGGTTAATGGCATCGAGGAATGGGCATTTGGGGTGAAAAATAGAGCAACATTACTGAACAGAGTAGAAGTGGTAAAATGGCAATCATGGCTTATTTCATGTGGCATTGGACCTGGACATGCTATAGGGAGCGTGCTTTGATCTGTTTGCTCACATTTTCTTCTTTACCTAGTGGATCATTTATCACAGCTAATCAATACTCTTAAAACTAGCTGCAACTGTGCTAAACAATTTTCAGAGATTCCCATTTTCAGCTTTCTGTGGTACTTAAAGAACTAAAATGAATATAATGGCCAGGCGGTGGTGGCACACGCCTTTAATCCCAGCACTCAGGAGGCAGAGGCAGGCAGATCTCTGTGAGTTCGAGGAAAGCTATACAGAGAAACCCAGTCTCAACATCCCCCCTCCCAAATGAATATAAGCAGAGCATTCCTAATCTGAGGTCACCAGAATTCCTGATTTTAGAGCATTTTTGATAACAGATTTTTCAGATTAGGATGCTCAACCAATAAACTGTATGCAAATATTCTAAAGTATAAATTAATATGAATTTGGGGATGCTTCTGGTCTCCAGAAGTTTTAATAAAATATGCTCAATTTATAAATGGCTACTACAGTCTACTGACTGAAGCTATAAGTCTGAGTGCCAGAAGCGCACGACTCCTAACAGCCTTATGAAAACTCCTAGCACTTCTTCTGTCTTGGTAGTTCTAATCAGGAAGGATGCCCTTCTACTGGATTAGAAGAGTATTGTTCCTTATGGAATAGATCTTGCATAATGCATCAGTATTCATGACAACACTTCTGTTCTTTCAATTTCCCACTATTTAAACCATCATTTTGCCATCTTCATAACTTGCCCAGCCTCTTCTCTGACTTCATATAGCCCTTGGACTTTTAGAGTAAAGCCTCCCAAGACTAGTGACTAAGAGTCTAGCATTGTATTTAATGCTGACCTGTTTTGCTACCAAAAAACTCTTCATTAACAATGCAAAGAAAAGACAGAAATACATATATCTTGTAAATTTGTTATAGCTTTGCAACTATACTTAACATATACTGTTTGTCCCCCATTAGTATTATTAACTGTCCTAATATTTTGTTCACATTATTTCTCACCCCTAGAGTTTCCCTTCCTTTTCTTTGTGAAGTAAAAGAATTGCATACCAAAGAACTCAAGATTTCTGTGTGTCTAGCATTGCCTCCCCCCCACCCCCCGCTAAACATTACTTCCCAGCTCAGGACAAGAAAGATGAGTTAAAGATGAGATCAAAGAACACAGTTTTGTTTTTAATATATACAGAAATGACTCAGCAGTTGAGTACACTTGCTGTTCTTGCAGAAGACTCAGGTTCAATTCCCAGCACCCACATCATAACTACCTGTAACTCCAGTTCTAAGAGATCTGATGCTCTCTTCTAACTCTGTGGACACTGCACACATATGAGATATGTATGTATGTATGTATGTATGTATGTATGTATGTATGTATATTCAGAAACATACACATAAAATAAAATAAAGTAAGTCTTTTAAAACATATACTATATAGGTTCTAGTATTTTTAGTCAGGTGTCAGTGACTATTTAAAATGTTATCATTGTTTTTCCTTTATACTTAACAAAGTCTATTTTATTGTTTTTGTTGTTGTTGTTGTTTGTTTGTTTGTTTTTTTCATGTTTGGTGCATTTTTAATTCTTTTCCTTCCCTGGATGTCATTGTAAGTTGAGTGGTTTTTGTTGTTGTTGTTTGTTTGCAATGCTAGGCAACATTGTATCAGTGAGCTGTATGTACCCCAACACAAGCCTAATTTCTTTGTGTGCATCTGTGTGTGTGTGTGTGTGTGTGTGTGTGTGAGAGAGAGAGAGAGAGAGAGAGAGAGAGAGAGAGAAGGAATTGAATATAAGCATGAAGGTTGTTTTACATATTTCTTCTGTTCAGGTAGGAATATTCTATTTTTAATTTTATTGTATGCATTATTACCTGATTCCTTTGAACTTTTATACATATTAGAACTGCTTTCTACTCTGAGCTATGGAAGATGGTTTCCAACTATTTTGGGTTTTGCAAATTCAAGGCTAAATTTTTCCAAAGGTGCCAAGGTGCCCAAAAACACTATGGCATGCTCATGAAGTGCTACAAAATACTGTACTTTTTCAATGGTAACATGGTGACATTGGTTCTATTCCATGCAAAGTGTTTTCATTGAATTATTTAGACCTTAATAAACAAAACTTAGAATTTTCCCTTGCTTAGGAGGTGCTGTAAAAAATTATTGGAAGCTAAAACGTTGCATGAAAAAGTTTGAGAAATCGTAACTTATTTTAATGTGTCATTAAGACTGGAAGGAAAAAAAAATCACCATACTCCTTTTCAATCTATTTTGACTTTCTTCTAAGAAGAAATAATGAAAATAAGCACAATTTAGGGCCCTAGTGATTTTCAGGATTTAAAGATGGAAAATGCTTTGCTCCTCCAAATTGGGAACTAGAGGTTTTGAATAATGTGTAAACTTTTCTCATCTGTTTGTTATTGTTCCTGAGTATGTGTCTTACCTCTGCTTTTGCTAGTTCAGTCTGAGGCTGGAGCATGATTAAAGCCTAAGGCAAAGGAAGGAATGTAAAAGAAAAAGGATACATTTAAAATGGCCTCTGATGGCAACTTCTTTGTAGTTTAACAAGTATATGCATAGATTTCATGTTTGAAATGCAATTTTCAAATTATCTTAATGAGTTTATTATACAGTTTTTCTTAGCCTATGAAACATTAGATATTTCTTCATCATTTCTCTGGTGATATCTTTTGATGTCATTTATTTTAATATTTACAATAATTATACAATATAAACATAATGTGAACTCAAATTATGATAAATCCATTTTAAAATGGCATTTTAAATTGTTTTTAAATGAAAGATGTAATATTGAGTCTAGTGGTCATGCCTGTAATCCCAGTACTTGTGAGGTAAGACAGGAGATTGGTAAATTAAAAGGTAGCCTGAGCTACATAGAAAGTTTGAGTCCAACACGGACTTCATTTTGAAACTCTTGTTTGAAATGAGTGAAAGAGAAAGAGGGAAAGGGGAGGAAGAGAAGATAATGGGATCTTCAGGCCAAGCCAATGTCCAGTTCAAAGAGGGAAAGGGAAGGAAGAGAAGATAATGGGATCTTCAGGCCAAGCTAATGTCCAGTTCAAAGGAAACACTCTCAAAGCCCAGACCAAGCAGAGAAAAATGTTTTATATTCTTACAAATGCCCAGCTAATTACTTTGCCAGTTCTAAAATGTCTTTCTAACATATTTAACATCACTAAGAGGTCAGTTCATACAAGTAAGTGTTGTGGGGCTTGACTTTTATACTAACACTTTTAGGCATACACTCTAACTTTGATGGAAGTCAAAATAAGACAGGTGCTAATCTGGAACAGAAGAAAACAAAACCCAATAGATGGAGACTTTGTGTTGGTGTTGGTGGGTTTTTTGAGGGGGGAGCATATTTTGTTTTGATTTTTAAATTAAAAATTTTAGAGATTCAATTCTTTTTGTTTTACATGCATGGATGTTTTACTTGTATGTGTGTCTGTGCACCTTGTGCATGCAGTGGCCACAGGTGCCAGAAAGAGGGTGTTGTATCCTCTGGGTCTGGAAATACATAGGGTTGTTAGTTATCATGTGGGTTCTTGGAACTGAACCCAGGTCCTCTAGGAGAGTATTGGGTGCTCTTAGCTACTGAGCCATCTTTCCATCTCTTACTTTAATTTTTTAATTTCAAAATAGATTTGATTGAAATTAAGTCTGAAACACAAAAGACTGATACTTGTAACTAAATCTGCATAGCTTTTCACAGGGAAATGAAAGGTTACAAGTAGAAACTGTAGATTAATAGTTAAAGTCACCTTGCATATTGCCATGAGTTATATAATTTGAACTGGAAAATGTTTTCCTTCCTTCTTTCCTACCTTCCTTCCCTCCCTTCTTTCCTTTCTTCTTCTCTCCCTCCTCCCCTTCCTCCCTCCCTCCCTCCCTCCCTCCCTCCCTCCCTCCCTCCCTTCCTTCCTTCCTTCCTTCCTTCCTTCCTTCCTTCATTTCTTCTAGCACATGGATGGACAGTGTGCTATTGTTTGACTCTGTGGGCTTTCAGAATTTTTTCTGGCTATAGCAAGCTTAGGCATAGCACGTGTCACTGTGACCCTTCTAAGATGACAAACTCCTGGAAGAAAATGTCTTCAGTTGAGAAAGAATAAAAATTCTCAAATTTTCTCCTTTCTTTTGAAAAGTAAGCTACTTAGAAGACTAGACAGAAGCCTATTACCCATTGACCATGGCACTTCCATATTGACTCTCTCTCAGCATTCCATTTTGAGATAATTTCCAAAGTTAAGAAGGAAAAATGACTTAAAATATATGGGATTGGTTGGACCAGACCCCTCAGCAGGGTGTCTATAAACATCCCACTCAGCTCCCAAGATGTTTGGCCCTGTTGCAAAGAACTTCAACATTGATTTAGTGAATATAATCTTTACTAAAATGAAGAGATACTGAATGCCTATTATTCACTGAAAAAAAATGTCATAAGGCCAAAAAGAAATTTAAGTGCATTTCTGGTGTATTAGTGATCAGTGTGATACAGGCCGTGTTGCACTTCACAAAAATTCTGTTCAAAATAGCATTTTTAAGGTTGGAGAGATGGCTCAGCAATTAAAGGCTAGGTTGACAATGAAGAAAGACAAAACAGCATTTTTAGCAATCATAACATGTATCCCTACAAGGAAGTAGATATGAACTATTTTGGAAAAATAAATTATTTTTTCTTATTCTTATTTGGGGAACATGAGGAATATGAGGATTTTAGCTTAAAAACTATTTAACTTGCTTATAATTATATCTTTACTTTAAACCAAATCCTAAGTATTTACTCTTTGGTCCCAAGAAAGAGATTTCTATATGATATTTTTGCGATTCTTTATTTGCTAATAATTCTATCACAGTCAATAGAAAAAAATTATCCAAGATGTTGTACTCTTAGCATATTACCTTAAAATTTAAATAAATATGAGAAATAAAATCCTACTAAAGGAGCATTCTTACTCCTTGGACATATGAAAAGAACTGGTAAAACCTCAAAGAACACAACAAGACTACAAAACCAAAATATGTACCTATATATTATTATCTCCATATCTCTCTGTCTCCATCTGTCTATATATCTCTGTCTGTCTCTATGTCTCTATCTTTGTGTATCTATTTCTGTCTCTGTCTCTGTCTCTCTCTCTCTGTGTGTGTGTGTGTGTGTGTGTGTGTGTGTGTGCGCGCGCGCGTTTGGTTTGTCTGGGAATTAAATTAAGGGCTTCATAATACTAGGCAAGAAATCTACCCTGAGCTTTATCTCCATCCCTACTCTCTTTATTCTATAGAGTACAAGGGGAAAACAGACATCAAAGAGTGAGAATCCTTCAAAAATCTGAACTATTGAAATAAAGAGAAAGGGAAAATGCAAACTATAGCATTTTGGATCTCAGAGAAACATTAGTGGTTATCTAATTTGAATGTCTCATTTTGCAAAGGGAAATGAAAATTTGTCTAGGTCATTTACTGTTTGGAGGTGAAAAAAGCATAGAAATAAGATAAAGTGAAATTGAAGGATATCATAGTCATTTGATTATGAAAGAGTTCTTAAGATCAGTGGAGATCAGGAAGAGAGATTACCCAGTAATTTAACAACATGAGAGGTATGTACAACTAAAAATCAGACTTGACAAATAGGTAGTATTATAATCTTTCCTTTATTCTTGCCTTGCCATTTTTTATATAATCTCATTTCATACCTTAAACATAGATATAACTTAATGAGTCAGATTAATTTAGACATTTTTCAAGATATTCCTGTTACCCGGTGAATAGTAGAAATCCCTTCTGTGTGTGCTAT
This sequence comes from Phodopus roborovskii, assembly GCF_943737965.1. Lineage (NCBI taxonomy): Eukaryota > Metazoa > Chordata > Mammalia > Rodentia > Cricetidae > Phodopus > Phodopus roborovskii. Next base: position 16,412,869 of record NW_026126413.1, read on the forward strand.
GGCTCAAGTAAACCTATTGAATGTGCACTGCATCCTAATTCATCTTCACTAAACACAATTGCTCTAGAAAGATACATACGCTTTTTAGACAGGATCTCACTATGTGGTCCTGGCTGCTATGTAGACCAGCGTGGCCTTGTACCCACAGAGGTGTGCCTGCCTCTGATCCCCAACTGCTAGGTTTAAAGGCATATGACACCATGGCTAACAATGAAAAATACAGTAATTTTAGAGTCACATTTCTACTTTGACCATCCTGTGCTTTCTTGGGACATCTACTATTGCCCAGGACAGACAGAAAACACTGGGAAGGCAAAGAAAGGAAGCTTTTGAAAGATAAAAAAAAAAAAGAGCAGTGGACTCTTCAAAAGAAGGAAAGCTATGTGGGTGGAGTGGATTGGTACTCTGGGTGCCAGCTGTTAGATCCAAGGCAGATGTTCTTTGCTGTGCCCTGCAAATGGTTATGTCTGGCCAACAATCACACACCCCAACAGCCAGATTCCAGCAGTTGAAGACAGAGCAAAGAGGGTTTGTTGTTGTTGCTGCTGCTCTGTTTTGTTTTGTTTCCTGGCAGTTGTCACTCTTCGGATGCTATCTGCATTGGATATTTGGATTACATTAATATTACTGGCCATATGTTATGTATGTTGAGGTTATATAATGTTATCTTGGTTGCTAACTATTTTAGATGCTGTGGCTAAGCAAATTATTGCCTTAGCACTCAGCTACATTTTTAGTGTAAAATTTGAGTACTCCATTCTCTTCCTCCCCAGAAACCTGTTTCCTGGGGAAAGACGACATCCTGTGTCACTCTGCTCAATTATTTGGAGAGCTGTTATCCCTTCAATGCCAAGTGTACATTTATACTTCTCATTTTTTTCTCCATACTAATTTGGTCATATATATATTGTGATGGAGTCCTCTTAGGACTGAAATGTTAGGTCTTGTAGAGTTGAGAATGTGTAGATCTTTCTCTTGCCCTTAGCCACTGCTGCCCTCTACTCCGTGATCTAACATGTGCCACTCACTGTTCCATGGTTAATTTTCAAGCAGTAACTTCTGGTTTCTGCTTTTAAAAAGAGTGAGATGAAGAACTTAAGTCTTCACTGGTGAATCTCTGCTAGAAGAGCAGTATGACTTCAAATGCTGTATTATAAATGAGTCTGAACAAGTATTTAATTATCTGAGACAAAGAAGGCCAGTGCCCTCTTAGCCTTCACTTGGGATTGACCTGAATGTGACAGGGACATTTACCACCTCACAGGGAGAACAATAAACAGCTTTTATCCGATATTCATTTGCCACTTGGCAGGTTTCTTACTCTTTTTTCCTATGTTATATACTATTACAATATGCCATTAAAAACTATTTGCTGTAATTTAAGCAGTAATTCAAATTCAGTCCTTATATTGTAGACCCGGGCCTTTGGTAGCCAAGTAGATCCTAACTTTAAACTATCGGCAAAATATTAAACATAGGATCTGATAAATTTAACATCACAGACAAAAAGTAATGGAGACTTTCTTTTTTTTATCCCTTCTCTCAGGATTGGGAATTGAACCTCATGCCTTGCAAGTGTTAGTCAAATCCTGTACCACTGAGCAACAGCTCGAGCCCCACAGTTATGTTTATATTTTGATACTTCAAACCATCATTTGTCATATTTGATTCTTAAATATCAAAAATGAAATGTAGGCAAATGAAATGGTTCTAAATAGGACATAGTCTTTGTAAAGATTTAAGGTAAATATGTAACAACAAAATAAGAAATCAAAAATTATTTTTACTTTGTAATGTTTTAAATTCATTACTTTTTTAGAGCATGGAGGGATTGTGTAAAAAACAGTTTTATGTTAATAATGTAAGGTTTTTTAAGAGTAAAAATATAATAGCACAGTTTTAATTTGGTCAGTTAAATTCTCAGATTATCTTCCTTTCTCCACGGGCTAGGAACACTGAGATATGAGAAATTTTTCCCACTAGATGTGCACTGACTGGGTATGTAGACATCCTATACATTTAGGTCATAAACTATGGGTCTTCAGATTTGAACTCATACTAATTTTGTATAACTATTACAATAGGATTTAAAATGAATTTGTCAACATTTTGCCTACTATTTTAAAAGAGGCTATATGTGCATGAGGCATAATCATATGCAAATATTCTAAACTCCATTTCTCTTGTTCACCTAGATTATTTCCACTTGATCTGTATTTTCTACTTTTTATATTAAAAGCTATATTTGCCTTAATTTAAAGGTTGTGTTTAAAACTCTATCCATTTAGATTAATTTGTTTATAGTGATCCTATTGATGCTGTCTTAGGATCAAAAGAGAAACAAACAAACAAGCAAACAGATGTGGTTGCAAAACCTGGAAGGAAATATGTAGGGTTTTTTTTTTTTTTTTTTTTTTTTAGAGCAAAACAGTATAGTGTTGTGAGAAGACTTGAAATAGATTGACATGTTGATACATTTTAGAAGAAAATAAAGATGAGTATAAGGGAAAATATCTTTGTAAAATATAAAAAAATTTTAGTTATGTTTTCAAGGATGTTTTTACTTTATCAAAAAATAGCCTGCTGAAATTATAATACTTAGAAGTTCCTTAGTTCCCAGTTTCTATATGGAAGACATGGCCAAAGTTGAATTAATTTGTAATTCTTAATATAAAGTCCAACATCATTCAAGAAGCCCAATGATTTGTATCTTGTTAAAGGAATGAATGATTTACCATGTACACTGAATTAGCAGTTTTCGTTTGTGAGTACATGTTGAAGTACAAACACTGCATTTTACAAATAACAAAAAATACATAGAAAACATTTTCAAGATATATACATAGCTGGAATTTATCTAAAAGTGAAATGTAAATCTCTGCTAATAGCAGCCTGATCAGTGATTGAAATTGCAGAGGACCTGCCTTTTACAAAGGCCGCTTTAAACAAATACAGTTGTGGACAAACAACATTTGTAGTGTTCTCTTAGAGAAACTAAACTTCTATCGTAACCTGTAGAAACTGACTTAACAGTTTCTGGCACTGGTACTTAGCAACATCTATCCCATTTTGTAGTTTTGATGTTTATCCTATTCTGAGAATCAACTAACATGCTGAACTACCTGCCAGCATGTTTGTTTCAAGAGTAGTTACATTTAATGTCTTTTAAAAATACATTCTAAACCTAAAAAAGCAGCCCCTTGCTCTTGATGTCAATGAACGTTCCCTCTAGAGTGGCCAAGTTGCTCGTCTGCGCCACTGCTGGTAGCTGAGCTCTGTGACTAACAGTAGAGGTATTTGACTAGGTGACCACATGGACATAGTTATCTGCCCACTGGAATGACACAATGAGGAGGTAATCTGATGAATATCATGGAACATCTGTGAATGGATAACAGCTATGCTTCTTATGAATCATTCTTCCCTCAAAAATCTCAATTTTAATAGTTCAAAATTCCGCTGCTGTCATTTGCTATTCTAGAGACTGGGAAGGAAGGAATGCAACATTCTTTAAGACATTTTGCCAGTAAATTGTTGGGGTATATTTCAGACCCCCTAAAAACATGTTCCTGAAGGAGATCTGAGGAGTCTTGTCACTGCAAGCAATAAAATAGACCTACTTTAACAACTCGCCATTGAGATGGAGGCTACAGAACTTATTCTCCTGTGACTAGTAGACTTGATAGTTTCTCCTGTCAATCTCTTAAGTTCAAGGGATGTAGTTTAATGTGACCATAGCAGAACAGCTGAGACAAGCTTGCCCACACCTAGACAGCCTTGGGAGATGCATTTGGTGCCTAGTTCTTCAGGGAAAGTTTCCTTCATCAAATGATCCTGTTTCATAAGAACTCCTCATTTGTGAACAAATTCCTTTTTTAAGAAATTATATTACAGGTTAAAAATAACTAGAAGAATGCAATAGAGGGAGGGAGGGAGGGAGGGTGGGAGGGAGGGAGGGAGGGAGGCAGGCAGGCAGGCAGGCAGGCAGGCAGGCAGGCAGGCAGGCAGGCAGGCAGGCAGGCAGGCAGGCAGGCAGTCAGTCAACAAGAACTAAGTAGAATTGGCTGGAGTGAAAGTCTGTGATTACCTGCATGCTCTCAGGGCTACGTTTACAATTCTGAGTTATTTAGCTTTATGCTTATAGGGTGGGATGGGTAATTTCAGGGAACAGCTTTGCTTTTATGCCCATTTCCTAGAGTGAAATGTTAACAATGCCTTTTGTATGATCTGAAACTCTTGCTTCTCTTTCGTATCTTGAAATATCTGTCTTTTGATTCCTGATACAAAGCAAAAACAAGTATATATAAAAATTTCACCAAGGATGTTTATGAATAATGTCGTGTGTGTGTGTGTGTGTGTGTGTGTGTGTGTGTGTGTGTGTGTGTGTGTGATTGCATTTTGGGAATTTTAGCAAGTTGTGGTAGGCATATCTGCCAATAAATCATAAGTAAATACTTAAGAATTTTGTAAATTGTAGAATGAGAATGTTTTTAGTTGTGCTAACAAGTCACATGGACTAATTTTTAAGAGCAAGATGAGCATTTTGTAAATCACATTACAATGAACTATGCATGTAATTGTTTGACACTGATGCAATCAACAGGTATTCAACTCTGTTAAAATAAGCAGACCAGTTTCTCATAGTCCAAAAGTGGTTCATTACATATGAAATCTAAACTTGATGAGTTTTTAGAGAGATGCAATCTCTCTAAATGCAAGAAAATAAATGAAATGTGTGCGTGTGGTGTATTCCTAATGAAAAATGACCTCCTAATGAAAAATGTTTCCTCTTGTCCTACAAAATGTCAGAAAGTAAATTAGTCCCTGTTGCTTTGTTTTTAAATAAATATGCATCCATTGTCTTATATTGAAATGTATATTAATACATTTTATCTCATGGCATTTTGGAAAATTCAAGGATTTTTTAAAGGAAAGCATGAAGATGAACATAAAAATGGAAAGACTAAATGCAGCTTCAAAACATCTGTAAATATGAGAACAATAATTTTGCTTAAAATTTGGACATAATGACAAGTACTTCTGTTCTTTTAGAGAAATAGACAAGCGTTTTGAAACAGATAGGACAGCAGTGATCCAGAGAGGTTGACTCCCAGAGGAAAACAATACATGCCTCACCCTTTGGAAGGGAAACTACTCTCCAATTAATGATGTCCTTCTGTTTCTTAAAGGTGTCCAGAGACAAGAAGTGGCCTGTGAAAGACTGGATGACAACTCCATCGTCCAGAACAATTTCTGTGACCCTGACAGTAAGCCACCTGAAAATCAAAGAGACTGCAACACTGAGCCCTGCCCACCTGAGTAAGTATGACAGAAATTGAGAACTTGTTTCTTTGACTGCAAGCAAACATGATATATTCACATTTGCAAATACACCCTAGTGTTTTGTAAAACTGTGTGGTAGTTCCCACCAAGTGAGGGTTCACAAAACATCAAAAGTGATAGACTGTTTTTTTTTAGGTTTTTGTTTTTTTTTGAGATAGGGTTTCTCTGTATTGCTTTGGAGCCTGTCCCGGGACCTCACTCTGGTCTTGAACTCAGAGAGATCCACCTGCCTCTGCCTCTGCCTCCCTAGTGCTGGGATTAAAGGCGTGTGCCACCAATGCCCAGCAATGGACTGTTTTTTTTTTTTTTTAAAGACCTCTTTCTTTTTCTGCTTTTCTGCTAATTCACTTTATAAACTTATCTCAAAATAAAATCTTAAAAATTGTGTAAAGCAATGGTCAAAATCCATGCTCTAGGTGTTGTAACCAAAAAAAAAAAAAAAAAAAAAAAAAAAAAAAAAAAAAAAAAACAAAAAACAAAAAACACCATGAGAAAGCTCACAGGGAGGGGAGTGGGGAGGAGACTGGCCTCTGGGGACAGAAGCAGTAAGAGAAAAGAGAGGCATGGGGTGGGGAGACAGAGAGGTAGGGGGAGAAAGAGGGGAAGACAGAGACAGAGAGAGACAGAGAAGATGGGAGGTGGGCAGGACCCTTTTAAAAGGGAACACAGCGAATGTGCACAGCTGAGGACGTGTCCTGTCAGAACCCCAAGGGCAGGCCAGTACAGATGCCTGAATACTAACAGTAGGTTTCGTCCTGGTAGATTTAGCATAGTTTGTATAATTCTGAGTTCAGTTCATCACGTTAATTCTGTGACATTTGAGATTTTAAATAGCATACCTGTCATCTGGCTGGTCATTTAAGACCTCTGGATGGTGGTACTGGTTACGTCTGTTTCATGTTGACCCATGCTTCTTTATTTGTTCAAACCTACTTTCTTAAACACCCAACACCTTGGAGATTTCAAGCCACTCATCGTCCCAACTATAAAAGAGGTTCTCAACCTCCCTAACTCTTTTAATACATTTCCTCATGTTGTACTGATCTCCAACCATAAAAGTATTGGCATTGCTACTTCATAACTATAATTTTGCTACTGTTATGAATTGTAATGTAAATATCCGGTATGTGGGATATCTGATACACCCCAAAAGGGTCATGACCCAGAGATTGAGAAACACTGACCTAGACGTTGTGGAGTTGAATATATCATTACAGGATTTTTAAAATTTTATTTTATCTTGTTTTGTTTTCCAGACATTTCTCTATGTAACAGCTCTGGCTGTCCTGGAACTCACTCTGTAGACCAGGCTGGCTTCAAACTCACAGAGATCTGCCTGCCTCTGCCTCCCAAGTGTTGGGGAAGCTAGTGTCCCTGCATAAGAAAAAGAAGCTGAGTTGAACTTAGGGAAAGGCCAAAAGAGTCCAGTGTTTATGGTGCTATGCTTTAATAGCAATAATATTTATACATATAACCTTATGCATAGACTCCCTAATGTAAATATTATTCTTTTATAATACCATGGTTTTTAAATTTGTAGAAACCAAACAAATAAACAAAAAACTATACATTGTAGTAAGTTATACTGAGACCAGCATTTACAATTTAAAAACATCAATTAATCAATAAAATGTAAACAGCACTATAGTTTGGTTTCTTAAAGACAATATGAGCAAGTAAATATAAAAAATAACCATCATATAAAAGTGTAATAAGAGAATTATGAACAAACATATAAAAGAAAGCCCAGAGTAGGAAGAAAGTATTCGTTTGTTTGTCCGAGGGATTAAACCCAGGGCTTTTCGTGTGCCAGGCAGGAGCTCTCCACTGATTTATATTTCTAGCCATTTTTATTTTTTTTTATGTTTTCAATCTATTTATAAATTGGATCTTATTAAGTTGCCTGAGCTAGCCTTGAACTATTCTGTATTTCCAGCAAGTCTCCTGTTTCTGCTTCCCAAGTAGCTAATATGACAGCCCTATGTCACCAGGCTCTATTAAGAAATGTATTTTTATTCAGGGGATAGATTTTATTTAATAGAATCTTTTATGGCTTAATGTTTGACAATTATTTTGAATCATTGAACCTCACCCATGGAAAACTATAATTTGTTATTTTATGTTTAGAAGAAGATTCATGATCATTCTCTATAAAACTATGAAATTTGAGAGCAGGAAGAGTCATAGATAATCTCAGCCAACTCTCATCATTTCACAGATGAGGGATTTTAATCTCTAGTGATGTTTTTCCCATTATACCAGACATCACTAGTATTCTAAGTTACAAACCAAATGTCTGGTGACACTTTATGTGTCTGACTTCATTTGCTTTGTCAAAGCATTCCTAGTTGTCACAATTTAAAAGAGACTTATTCTATTGATGTTTAAGAACTGAGGAAATTCTATGCCTATCGAATGTTAATGGCATATGTTCTCTCCAATCTTAGTTCCACTTTCCAATTAGTTGAAGAACTGATTTTAAATCTGAGAAAGCTGTAGCATTTCCTAAGTAAACAATAAGTTACATAAATGCTTCTTGTTGATTAAAGATGATACTGCCAAACGCTGATACTGTTTAGGGTGGGGAGGGGGGAAGTGTTGATTAGATGACTCTGGAATAAAGACTGGAAAATCCTTTGCCTCTTCCATCCCCACAAATGCTGGATATTGAATCCACAGTTTAAGACTGTTTTTCTTTAAATATAACTATTTAGTAACAGTTTGTTTTCTTTGCTCTGCTGTTTTCCTTTAAATAATAATGCAAAAAATTCTGGTTTTATGACGAGCTCTTCAAAAACATTCTGGTTTTATCAAGTTTGGATCAAAATTTTGTGTAGTTCCTCTCTTTTTGCCCTTCTCTTAATAATAGATAGTAGAATGAGATCCCATTATACAAGGTATAGCAAGCCACTCTGTTTTCAGAGGTTCAAACGTTAATCCTCTTGTAATGTATGGCAGCAGTCTCAGAGGTTTGGGAGGCTGAAGCAGAATTGCTGGGGATTCAAGGCTACTAGGGTTCATAGTGAGTCTAAACCTATCCGGGCTACAGAATGAGGCCTTGTCAGACAAAAACAAATGGCCCAACAAAACAAACAAACCTCCTTACATGAGTGCTACTAATTTTAGCCCTAACAGATGGTAGACATTTTGATCACTAGATGTTGAGAAAAAACCAGTCATGGTAGCATGCACTTTACTCCCAACACTTGGGAGGCAGAGGCAGGTGGATCTCAGTAGGTTCAAGGTCAACCTGGTCTACAGAGTGAGATCCTGTCTCAAAGCAAACAAAAAACAACTAGATGTTGAGAAAGAGCCAGCTGAGATCTCTCAGGCCATAAAGGCCCAACAGGTGATAGTCTCAGAAATGATATCTCCCAGAATTACTTTATTAGAAAATCTAAAGGCGAGAAAATAGGAAATGAAGGGGGAGGCACCAGTGTGGCAGGCATGTAGAGAAGGAAGAGGAAGGAAGCAGGAATTCTAGACTAGATAGAGGACAGAGGGACTGAGACAGATGCAAAGTTAACTTCAATAATTAGACCCTGAATTGGCTTTCAAAGAGACACAGTAAGGGATGGCATGACGTGCAATACAGCTGAAGCTGGAATTGAACGTGAAACGAGCTTACAATCAGCGAGGCATTCAGCAGGGTGCTTAGTTAGTTATTTACATTTTCCAAGTTGAGCAGAGTGATCAATTCAGTCTAAGATTCTGAGGAAACACTACCGACAATAAAAGAAGTGACAAAGAATAATAAAAATCAGTAAATATTAAAACTAGAGGGTGCCAAGGCCCTGTGCTCTGAAGAATATCAGTATCTCCTGAACCATGCTGCTTGGGAGCACCTGCGCTTAATTTGCAGGCCTCCGTCCCTCTTACATCATGAGACTTAATGAGATCATGGCTAGAAGTGGAATGACTGAGCTTTTTGTGGCTGAATTATACACATTTCTGTTTTACCCCCTAATCTTGGTGATGAAATCACTGTTGCAAATTGAATCAGAGTTTTACTATGGCATCCATGCAAATGATTATTCTCAGTACACATTTTCCTCCTTACCAAATACAGTACTAGCAACTCAGGGTCATGTTCATTTACAGGAAGCAAAAGAAGGAAACACTTTAAATCTCCTCTGGAAAATGACTTAGCAAAAAAATATGGCAGTATTAAAGTTTTTTTAATTCAACATTAAATTAAAATTTTAAAAATGAATTTAGGTTAAAAGTTCTTTGAGGTGTGAAATCTATTTTAAATTTAAAACTGATTATGATGTTTATCAGCCTTGTTTCATCTATAACTAATGATAAAACAAATAATCTTGAGCAAAAGTAATTTTGACTTGGAGACTAAGTGCAGTTTTACATTAGGCTGCTGATACTCCCGTGTGCCTGAGACATTGCCTTTCATATATAACCCTGCACAGTGAACTTTGGTCAGGGAAGTGGTGAGGAATTGTTTCCTGAGCTTTTCACATCTCTCTGGTTAGCTTTATTCCCAAGAACATAAGCATGATAGCTGCATGGTTTATAGTCATAGATTGAAGAAAATATCCTGTGATTTAAGAGATTCAATGGGAATGACAGTGACAGTTGATGGGAACCCAGCCTTGGTCACAGTGTTGCTCTTTTCGTGACTTTGGAGAACTGGTTTCCTAACGTGGAATCTTATTTTTACCTCTAAAATAAAGCAGAATACCTTGCGCATAATGATATGCATTCAGCAAATGCTTATTAGGAATAGAGTGGTCACAGTTTTGATAGCAATAGTTAAAACTTCAACTTGAGCTGACTTCAGTATATGAGGCTCAGGTAACAAAGCTCAGGAGAGTGTAGGAGTAGACCTACTAGAATCATGGGCTGAGGCTTCAGCAGGACTCCCAGATCCCCTGTTTGAGGGGGAGCATGGCCAGGAGCAGCTCTAGATATGTGACCTCAAACACATTTTTGGCAAGAAGGGAAAGGATCCCTTTTGCTTCAGCTGAGACATACAAATTCTAAAGTTGAATTCTTATTGACCTGAACTGGGCCGTGCTTCCCACTGGACCTATTAGCAGCATCCAGGCAACCGATAGTGCAGGAATGACACCAAAAAGCGCATGTGACAGTTCGTTGATGACTTGCAAGTCCCGGACATGTTTAAGACGTTTAGTTTCTTCCTTCACTAGCTGTGGAGGAGCAAGAAGTCCCCCCCCCATGTTTTCGTAGAACTGGCGTAGGGCCCCACCTTTGCAGAAGCACATTTGAAGTATAGATACCTGGTCTTTCTCTTCCCTGTAAGGACTGTGAAGTTTCTGCCTTCACAGGAGTTTATTTCTGGAAATTGGAGAACAAGTCCCAACTCGTCTGAACTTTAGCATGTGCTCCTCACTTGTGGAAGAAGCCGCTACGATGTCATTATGTCATTGTAATAGAAGTCTTTACTGCTTCGCGCCTGTGCATCCCAGCCTGCACTCAGTGGAGTGTCTAAAGCACCCACTGTTCCCTGGACCCTATATTAGCGTGTGTTCTTTATTCACAATCAGTGTCAAACTGGCAGCTTGAAATTGGCGTTAGTGAAGCATTTACTTTTTACAAAAAGAACAGGGCAAATGGCACAAATCATAACTCTGCCCCTCCCGTGGACAACCAGTTGTTTCTAGATCTTAAATATATAATTTAACCCTCATGGAAATCTTACAAGGTACATCATTTATCTTCAGAAATTAGTGTTAAAAGAGAGAGAGAGCAAAAATTTGAAAGCCCATATGCACTGTTTGTTTAACTAGTTTGTGCTTGCTTCATAGCCTACACATTGCACTTTGGATGACAACTGAGTGACAGCAGTGATTTGCTTAATGGCTATTGCATCTACATTGTCCTATCCACTACCACTGAGCTGTCAGCTTTTCCAGGGAAAAGCCGCTCAGCTGGAGGGACCCTCCGTGCACTGAAGCCACTATTTTCTGTATTCCACATCTTGCTTCAGATGGTTCATTGGAGACTGGTTGGAGTGCAGCAAGACTTGTGATGGTGGGATGCGCACGAGGGCCGTGCTCTGCGTCAGGAGGATTGGACCATCTGAGGAGGAGACACTGGACTCCAGTGATTGTTTAACACACCGACCTATGGAGAAAGAGAGCTGCAACAACCAGTCATGTCCACCTCAGTGGGTAGCTCTGGACTGGTCTGAAGTAAGGAAATCTGGGGCTGCATGTTTTGAGATGCCTTAGTTATCAATACCAAAGCATTTAGTATTTAAGCGGACCTGAGCATGGGGATTAGATTTGACACATAAACTACCTAAAAGTGAATTTGGCCATATTATATTTTATTATTATTTGTCCAGAGGTAAGAGACTTTTGGAAGAAAAAAACTCAGTGAGAAACTCATCTCTAATTTAATTAAGAAATACTTGTAGAGTGAATTTGAAATAGCATTATGGTGGATACTCTTAGGGGCTGTTCTTACCGGTGCTCCACAAGCATTAGTGATATGGGATTAAAAACTGAAATTCAAAGTTGGGTCAAGAACTTTTCTTACCCTGAAACATACTATAAATCAAAAGATACCCTTTCTGATGTTTCATTTTGAAGGCCCACAAATTTTTTTTAGATTTAATTTTTCTAAGTAATATAGTAACTTATTACATAATTTTAGGTGTGAGTTCTTTACAAATCAGTTGTAACTTGCAATATAGCAAGTTAGGCTGTTTTGGTGGCAAACACCTTTGATCACCCAGCTATAATTTTAATTTCTTCTATTTTGTACCTGGAGAAGAGAAAGGGAGCTGAGGGACATAGCATACCAAAAGTCAAATAAGTATTATGTCTTCATTTATGTTATTATTATATGTAACCTGACTGAAATGAAATGGGGGCATACTTCTTGACAAAATGACACAATACAAGCACACTTAAAAAATGACCTTGCAGAAAATACGGTTTTAGGCAACTAACCTTTGACCAATCAGTATGCATAACATACACAGGCATGCTTGTGTGTGTGTATCTCTGCCCCAGAGGTTCTCAGCCTTCCTAATGCTGTGACCCTTTACTACAGTTCCTCGTGTTCTGGTGGCTCCAACTATAAAAGTCTTTTTGTTGCTACTTTATAACTGTAATTTTGCTAATGCTATGAATCATGATGTAAGTATCTGTGTTTTCCGATTGTCTTAGGCTATCCCTGTAATAGGGCCTTTCGACCTCAAGGAGTTGAGGCCCACAGGTTGAGAACTACTGCTATATACCCTTTTCCCATTTCCCATAGAAGAGCCGAATCCTTCTGTAGTGTTGGTTAATGTTAAGGAGAATGGATGTCTAAAAAGAATTCTTTCTAGTCAACAAAACAGGATGCATATTAAATTCGGTTCTATAATATCCTGCTAGAAACATTGTGCTACTTGCTTTGAACATTTATTTCCAGGAGCCCTCTTAAGTTTGCAGAGGCAAACAAAAGACTTAAAGACTTTCCTTTAGGAACCTCCGTACGTAACTGTTCCCTCACTCTTTGAAAGGCCTATGTTAAAGTTAGTTCATGAGTAGATGGACTACATACTTTAATTCCAGCAACTGAGAGACAGAGGCAGCAGTATCTCTATGGCTCTGAAACCAGACTGGGTTACATAGCAAGTTCCAGACCAGTCAAGGCTTAACCTCCTCCTCCCCAACAAAAAAGATGTCCATGAAAGGAGTCGTCTGAGCAGCTGCAGTTACTCATGGAATCTCTGGCAGGAATGTGGGTGTTCTCTCAAGTTGCCTGGCTATATTACAGTCTCTGTAATCCCATTCTGCCCACCTAACTTGGATTTCTAGCTTCCGTCAAGCATATAAACATTGATATGATAGAGTCTGTAATCACAGAAAACAGATTTCTTTTCCCCACAGAAAGTTCATGAATGTCTAAATTCACCTGAAAATTAAGTGCATTGATAATACTAGCCATTCTGCATGATGAATATTCATGCCAAGGATCCTTAGAGAAAAACATAGATATTGACCAATAACAATGACAAATCTGTTATGGTAAAAATCATAATTGAAGATCATATATTTGGCTTCAATAGTTTGGGGGTATTGAGTCCATAAGTATAATTGAGTGCTTCCTGGGATAGGTACTGCAGAGAAGATGAAAGCTCCTAATAGGCTCAGGAAAATAAGATATTTATGCAATAACTAGAGTATGGTGTGATAGTGTTTAATACTGGGGAATTGTGAGGTATGAATGCATAGCTATTATAGAAATTCATAGCTGGGGTGGTCAGAGAGATATTCACTGATATCAGGGCTTGTAGTCACCTCACAGGGGTTCCAGATTTTTGTGACCCCCAAACAGGGAATTTGACAGAGATATGTAGAGAGGATAAGAAAAGCTAGAGAATTTGTTAAAAAGGAATAATATTACCAAAAGAAGTGGGCACATGCTAAGAAAGATTTAGAAGCTTAGTGGCAATGCCATACCAAAAATGGAACTCTGGGGTTACTTGCATAGTGTGGGCTTTCTCACAAATGTTCTGTTACATGTAGTTCTACAAATACCTTCATGCACTACATGTCTCTTTAGCATTTGAAATCTCTATTCAAGAGTGTGCATCAAGTATTCTAATGAGCCATTGGTCACCTTCAGACACTCTGGGGTGTATCAATGACTGTGGCTCCACGCAGTTCTAGTTGGCTTCAGATCTTCGAAAGGGACTTAGTCTCCTTTGCCATCCTTGGGAAGTGATTTCTCTGTCTGCTGACTCTGTGGCATTTGTGTAAGTCTTTCCTCACCTCACTCACTGCCCTGCTTTCCTTTCTTAAGAGGAACCTGAAATGGGATCAGAAGCCTTTGTAGTTTGTTGGAATTAAGTATTGAAGAACATAGAATTTGAGGAGAAGAGGGAAGCTGCTTAAAAAGTCTGAACAGAAACACAAACTATTGTAATGCACATGCCAGTAATTCCTGCAGTTCTCAGAGACAGAAGGATTGCTGTGAGTTTGAAGCCAGCCTGAGCAACATAATAAGTTAATAAGTAAGTTCCAGATCAGCCTGGATTACAGACTGAGTTCCTTCCTCAAGTAAGAAGAAAAGGCAAAAGAGAGAAAAGAGGTCGAACCAAATCACCCTTAAAAAGAGAAGCGAGAAAAAACTTTTGCCAGTGGATAAAATAGGTTCATTTCACATCATCATCACACTTGTGTTTTCAGATGAAATAACCAAATACAATCACCTCGAAGAAGGGAACCTTTAAATGATGTTTGAAATGGAAGCATATCAGTAAAATATAAGGGGCCCTGCATTTAATTTCACACTGATCATACTTACACTTCTTTGGAATTTTTATTCTGTCTAGCTCATCTTTGAAGTGATATTCTCAGATGGCTTTAAAAAGCTCAGAGGCATCCCTGGAGACTGCCTGCAGTCAGACATGCATGCTGAGGACACATTAGTCATATTTCTGATGTCTTGTTTACGGTAGCTGAATCAAAAGCTCAAGGGAAAAAAATGCTGGGAAGTGGGGTGCACATGTTGGGACTAGCACTTTAGAGAAAGCATCAGTAGCTGCTATTTCTTCCCAGATGACCTAGGAAAACTATCAAGGGCAGAGCATAATTTAGGAAGTGTAGACATAATGGCCTTGAACACCATCTTTATTGCCATTATGTTTTGGTCAAGGGGGAGGAAATGGCTGTTGTCTGCCATTCCTGTTTATTTAGCAAAGGCAGGCTTTCCTTTCCTTCCTTACCCAGAAGTCTAGCTCTCCCCTAAATGGGTTAATGGAAGGAAAGATAAATAGCTCCAGAGAGCCAGTGTGCAAGCAGCTAAAGAGGAAAGCACAAGCCCTGGGCCTCTGAGGAGCAGAGCTCTGGCGAGAGGGAGGGGACTGTGGAGAAGAGCGGGCAATATCCATCTCTTTTGAAGGCGCCTTTTCAAAAAGGTATCCTGTTTTCTTTTGACACACCCTTGAAAACGCCCCTGCTCTCTCTGTTCCCTCCTCCGATTGCATGATCAGGGTTGCCGCGCAGTTACACTCAGAATGGCCCTGTTCTAAGTGGCATCCCCTGCCTTCTGTTTTTTCTTGTAAGTGATTGTTTTTAAATTTAATTTTATTATCATGCCTAAATAGTACAATATTTAAAGACCAGAGTTGACAGTCAGGCTATAGACATGGCTATTTGTGGCTAGCTTTGTAGGGCTGAGACCCAGTATAGTAGTTGAATAAGAATGTGTGAACACTTCTCAGTTTTTGATGAAGATCAAGTGGAATAGCAGAAATGGACAGTAGTTCCCTTTACCCTCAGGGCCCCTCATGGGCTGCCTTTCTTCTGCAGCTCATAAAGTCGGGAAGCAGAAGCAGTAGTAAAATGTCGTGTGGGGGATAGCTGCCTGGTTGTGGGGATGGAGACATCACCATGGTGAATGAGCTGGATTAATGACACCATGGTGGGTTGTACCGGAAGAGTGAGGCAGTAGCAGGATTACAGGGTGTTCATTTGGCTTTGAAAATGAGTAAGAGAGCAAGGTTTTGGTCTCTTGACTTTAACTCCTGACCCTTGCTCCTCTGAAGGGATCTTAGAAGAGCTGTGTGTTGTTCTTGAAAATACATCTTGATGAGTCTTTTTCTAAGTTGGAGGAAATTCATTCTGAATTCATTGTAATAAAGAGAATATATAGAATCCTTGATTTTTTTTTAAATCTAAAACAACACTTCATTATTTTCTCCTTTTCTATGCCAATATACCAGGTTCAGAGACTACACTTAAGAAAACCAGTCAAAAGCCAATGATGATAAAGCACACAGGAATTTCTTTTCTACACCCACTCTCATAATGTGTGGCATTAGCCTTGTGTTCACATACCTGTCTTCTAAATAAGAATACAGGCCTTTTGAACATGGATACTCTCATCTTCTGTCATGCCCCACTCTTCAATTCCATCCTATAGAGCAGTGGTTCTCAACCTTCCCAATGTTGCTCCCATTAACACAATTCCTTATGTTGTGGTGACCTCCAAACACCAAATTGCTACTTTATTACTGTAATTTTGTGACTGTTGTGGATCATAGTGTAAATGTTTTTGGAGACAGAGGTTTGTCAAAGGGGTTGTTACTTACAGATTGAGAACCACTGCTACATGTAAGGAGTATGGTTCCTTACAGCTATAGAATCTGGAAACATGTTTGGATGAAAGATAGAAATAACAGCTCACATACGTGTATAAGTCCTCAGTTGACTGACAGGAAGATGAGGATTTGGAGGAAGGGCCCAGAAACATTAAGTAGGTGACTTAAAGAAGCATCTAGAAACAGGGAAAGGAAAGCATTTTGACATAGGAAGAAGCGTCACCTTCAGTATGATGAGCAAACCCCCAATTCTTAATGTTTGTGACGTAGGGACAGGGAGAAGTCCAGGGGCGTTTGTGCCCTTTGCTGCAGCCGTGTGCTCTTGACTACCACACTGCAATAGTTGGTCTACTCCACCACCAGCTTGCCCCACAAAGACACGTTCTTGTGGTCTACTAATAACATAAAAGTTCCCTTTCAAAGACTACACCCAGCAAGCAAGTAGGCTTCCACATTCCAAAACTCCGCAGACTCTTATCACAGCTGAAGGAGGCCAAGGCTGGGGAAGAATGGAGGAATAAGCCTATCCCTAATAAAAGAAGAAAATGTTAGCCAAGAAAAGCAAACATTGAATTTAGCTCTTAAAGACCTTGGGGAAAAGATTAAAGTACTTCCCCTTAAACTGTTGAAGGAGCTTCATAACTGGGAGTTTTTCTTATAGTATGTAGTGTATACATATGCACATTTACTTCAATAGTCTCTTCACATTTTCCTGTGTTTAAACTGTTGTTATTCAATATTTGTTTTTATTTCCAGTGTACTCCAAAATGTGGTCCAGGATTCAAGCATCGGATTGTTCTATGCAAGAGCAGTGACCTTTCTAAAACATTCCCAGCTGCACAATGTCCAGAGGAGAGCAAGCCTCCTGCTCGTATCCGCTGTAGTCTGGGCCGCTGTCCTCCTCCCCGCTGGGTGACAGGAGACTGGGGCCAGGTATGGCAGCCAGACATGGGACCCTTTGAGTTACAAGCCTGAGTTTTCTGATGTGATTATTGTGAGGGTCCAGACAACAGTAAGGAGACATGTGGGAATCCTAAGTATGAGATTTACCTGTGAAACTAGGCAAGCCATTGGGACCAGCTGTGGACACACACCTGCATAGCCACATTTATCCACACCTGGAAACATTCCACTCTATTGCTATCATTATTATTGTTATTGTTATCATTTGGGGGTTTTGAGATGGGGCCAAAACTCTGTGTAGGCCATACTGGACCATACTGTCTTCAGATTCACAATCTTCATGCCTCAACCTGTTAACAGGGACAATAGGCATACACTACCATCCAAGCCCCAAATATCCCAAACTCACTAGTTCTTTGTATCCTACCATTTCAAGTTCAAAGTCAACAGGACACAATAAGCAGAAGTGTGCAAGCCAGTTCATTCCAATCCTAGTTCTTAACTCATTCAGTAGTAAATTAGTTAATACCAATGTCTTAATTTTCCCACTCATAAAGTAGATAATTCCTTCTAACTTCATAGAGAATTTTTGGGGTCCTTAATTAAAATAGTGCTGTGATTGAAGTGATAGAAAATTACTTCAAATTACTTTTCTCTGATAGATACTGTGACTGTGAATTAGGAAACAGTATACAGGACTTTTAGAATGGGTATTACATATTTTATTTTAAACTCATTTCATTTTATTTTCTAATTTTTACTTTTCTTTTTTAATAATAAAAAGTTAATTTTCTGTATGTGACAGGGGTGCTGAGGGTTCATCAGACTTTGTAGTTAACCCTTTATACACTGAGCCTCTTACTGGTCCAGTTCCTGCTTTCCTTCCTTCATTCCATATTTATATCCCGTGTGTGTGTGTGTGTGTGTGTGTGTGTGCGCGCATGCTTGTATTGTCAATTTGTGTTATCTTGCTATTGATATTGTTACATTCTATAAGAAGCAAGTTGGTTATCATTACAAAAATAATCATATGTAATGATGGCTATATTATTAATTAACAAACTTCAGTCATTATACAATATATATACATATATATATGCATGCATGTATTTTTAAATGTCAGACCATCATTGATAAATGAATACAATTATATAAAGTAAAAAATAATTTAAGAAAACCAAGTTGATATATTTTATATAAGAGGGAAATTAAACACTGTTCTTCTAAATGTCAAAGAGGTAATCTATTAAGTCACATTAAGAAAATAATACTCAGCTATGCGTGGTCATTCATATCAATAATTTGGGAGGCTAAGACAGGAGACTTGAGATCAAGGCCAGCCTGTATTACATAAGTTGACACTCTTTAGCAATAATAATATCTCAGGAAGTAAATTGCTAGGGCCTGGGGCAGTGGCCCAGTATGTAAAGTGGTTGCAATGCATGCATGAGAACCTGAGTTCTAACCCCCAGCTCCCATGTGAAAAAGCTAGATGTGGTGATGTGTGACTGAGACCTCAACACTGTGAGAAGTGGGGACAGACAGGCCCTTGGCACTTGCAGACCAGCTAGTCTAGCTGAAGCAGGGAGCTCCAGGCTGAATGATTGCTTCGTAAAATAAGGTGGAGAACTACTGAGGAGATTTCCAACATCAACTCCTGGCATCTACACACACACACACACACACACACACACACACACACACACACACACACACCACACATACAAAGGAAAGAAAAGGATTTCTAGGTAGCCAATTCTCATGGAGCATGGTAGTATCTATACTCCTTTTGTGTTTTGCCTGGAAGATGTTCAGTATCCTACAGTCTATAGAAATACTTGCTCTGTGCCCACACATGGGGGGAAAGTAAGATCATAAAATAGCCAAAGCTTTGCATCTCTACAGAAGCACTTAGTTTAACTTACAAAATCTCAATGGAATATGCCTGAAAAAAATTAAGCATCGTGTTGTTAACATTGCATTATTAGCAAAAAATGCCACTGAGAGTTTAATGGCACATAATTGATATTATACTATTGAAGGTTCTACATAGACATGCTGCCATGAGTTGTATTTTAAACCAGGTGATTACTGCCTTCATGTGGGCTGAAAAGAGAGAAAAGTATTCTAACTGGCTGACATAGACTATTTCTAAGACGTGTGTGACTGATAATTCCTTAGGAAATTCAAGGTACTTACACAAGCTCTTTTTAAAATTTTTATTTATATTATTGTGTGCATGGCGAGTATGTGTGGTGTATGTGTATGTACCCTCATGGACACAGTGAGTGCGTGGAGACTACAGGACAGCTTTCTGGAGTTGATTCTCCTTCTGCCTTTGTGTGGGTTCCAAGAGTAAAAACTCAGGTCTTCAAGCTTGTGGAATAAGAGCTTTGCCCACTGAGCCACACTGAGCAGCCCTCGAATTCATATTGACTGCCCCAGTCACCACTGCTGTACTGAGATAACATTCTGATCAGGGTCAGAGCGCTAGATCAGGTGGATGTGAATGAACATCTGTAGTGAACAACAATCCAAAGTCAGTGCTGGCCTGAAAATTGCTGAGTGTTTTTCTTCTTCTGTAGGATTTTCTCTTTATTCCCTTATAAATCTGCCAACATTGTTTGGAGTAGTTATGATAGCCCAAGAAATTACCATCCATTGTCTTCTGAGTACTATGCTGCTTCAGTTTTCTAGGGCAAGAATGCAATCCTTGAGTTTTGAAACCAATTCCATAGTAAAACAAATGAGTCATATACCTGTCAATAACAGTTGCATTTAGACTTTGAAAATTAATATGTACAATAATTAAAATTGTTTCTCTTATCTGATAAACATTGTGGAAATTAATACTTTGTTTTTCTGTATCTTTGAATTTAGTGCTCTGCTCAGTGTGGCCTTGGACAGCAAATGCGAACTGTCCAGTGTCTCTCCTATACTGGGCAGGCATCTGTTGACTGTCCAGAAACTGTTCGGCCTCCGTCCATGCAGCAGTGTGAAAGCAAATGTGACAGTACTCCTATCTCCAGTACTGAAGGTGAGTAACCCTTGGAAAGGGCTTGGTTGGGTTTCTGTGACTCTTCTCTACCATTCCCGGCATTTAAGGGTCTCACAAGGCACGATCAAGGTATAATTTGTTCTAAG
Organism: Phodopus roborovskii; assembly: GCF_943737965.1. Classification (NCBI taxonomy): domain Eukaryota; kingdom Metazoa; phylum Chordata; class Mammalia; order Rodentia; family Cricetidae; genus Phodopus; species Phodopus roborovskii. The sequence continues at coordinate 16,433,339 of NW_026126413.1, forward strand.
CATTTATGAATGTTGTTATGTGTGCCTTCCTATAATCAGGAAAACTGTCCTGTCCTGATTCTTCACTATGTGTTTAGCACTGCATCACTCAACAGCTGGAATGAAATTTTCTTGTCTATAAAATGAGATGTCACAGTGATATCTCTATGGCCATGTCTAACTTAGTGTTCTCATTGACATTCTAGCAGGCTGATACACATGGATTACCACAAGTTTGAGGCAATGTAGGTTACATAGTAAATTCAGGCCAACTTAGGCTATAGAGTGAGACTCTGTCTTCAAAAATCTAATGAAACAAAACAAAATGAACAAAAACAAACAAAATAATCACAAAAAAAGTAAAAACTTTTGTTTCTTTTTGGAAATGACTATCAAGACTCAATTCTTGTAAGCTAAATATGATAGCACATACCTTTAATCCCAGCACTCAGGAGGCAGAGGCAGGTGATCTCTGTGAATTCAAAGTCAGCCTGGTCTACACAGTGAGCTCCAGGACAGCCAGGGCTCTGTAGAGGAACCCTGCCTCAAAAATACAAAAACAAAACAAAACAAAACAACAACAACAAAAAAAAAACTCAGTGTTAATTTTTATGATACATATAATGAAAGCATATATTTGAAAAAGTGTATTTTAAGTGTATAAAAAGTGTCTCTCATTGTAGAAAAGTGAAAAAATAACTATATGAATGCTAACAAAGGGTCTTTATACTTTGATATTTCTTTCCTTTTTTCTTCTTCTGAGACAGAGTTTTTCTGTTTAGCCAAGACAGTTCTGGAACTCATTCTGTAGGTCGGGCTGGCCTCGAACTCACAGAAATCTATCTGCCTCTGCCTCTTGAGTGCTGAAATTAAAGGTGTGCACCACCACTGCCTGGCTTTCTTTTTCTTATACACTGAAAAATCCCTTTATTAACAGCAGATGCAAGCAAAAATCCTGAATTTTACCTTTCATTTAAGTAAAAGTACTTTATCCATGAAGGTGTCTTTCAAAATGTCTTGAATGGTACTCTGTGCAATTTCAGAAGTTATCCAGACTATGAAGTTAAATATGGCACAGTCAGAACTTCAGGCATGCTTCTTATATAAAATATATGTACAGGCTTACCAATAATATCTGAAGCCATGGATTTAGAGACCTACCTGTATAGTCTACTTTAAAAAACATAAAGTCTGATAGTGTGTTGATAATTTTCTAATGAAAATGGCATGCTTATAAACCTCTTCAAAAGATATATGCTTCTGTTAGTCAGTTCTATCCAGTTTGAGTATGTTCTAAAAATTATGTTCATGATTTTAAAGTTTCTTTGGAATGTTGTTTTGAGGAGGATGATCATCTTGTGTGATGTGTACAAAGGCCTTGCAACTTTGTCAAAGGTCTGCTCATTTATCTAAGGCTCCACACAGGGTATTTGCTGAATGTAGGTTTCCTTTTTAGAGTAGTATATCCATATACCACATTAATTTAAAAAAACATTTTAATGTGCAAACCTCTAGCTCTAATGCTATCTACTTTTGTAGTTGTTTCTATAATAAGGTACACCCTGGAAATGTTCATTTCTTGGAAAGAATTCAAAATGTATAGCAAACAGAAGCAGTTGTCTTGAAAATAGATGTCTTTTAAGTGATCTTAATTTTTTAAAAAAATATCTCTCTTCAGACAACTTTCATTCATTATAAGTTATTAGCAATCCTTCCCTTGAGTTTAAAAGGTTGTTTTTATGTCAGACTTGGAAAATGAAAGGTTAAGTGGGAGAGAAGATGGAACTAGTCCTTTAAACTATCTGCGTATTTGATCCCTTAATCACACTTATGTCACGTGCATAAGCAATCTTTTTTGTTACATGTCTGTATAACATCGTGCAATTATTCACAATAATCTTTTGAGACATATTATTGCCAGCAAAGAAACTGAGGCATGGAAGCATAAAGAAAGATGGTAACTTTCTCAGATTACGAGTCTAGGAAGTCTGAGACGCAGAAGGCAAGGCTTGAACCCAGATTAGCAAAGCCTTGAAGCACGTCAGTTTCCACTGTGCTTGTGTGTTACCCTTTTTTTAGCCCATGCTGACCTAGTATTTATTATCTTTCTGCCAGTCTCCCAAACTGGGATCATAGGAGTCTGCCTCCACTTCCAGCTATTTTCTTTTTTAATTTAAAAAGAAAGGAAGAATGTGCGATGTGAAGCAGTTTATGAAATTCTAAGGGATGTTGAAATGAAGATCAATGACTTTAACCTTTTGGATCAAGGCATTCTGCATAGACAAAGTTGTCTGTGAGCCAGCTGTAATGTATCATTGGGGAAGTTCAAGGTGTAGTCAGAAAAGTGAAGACAGTATTTGACTCATATCATAAGTTATCACTGTCTTAGTTATGGTTTCTGTTGCTGTGAAGAGACACCATGACCCTGGCAAATCTTACAAAAGAAAACATTTAGTTGGAGTGCCTTACAGTTTCAGAGGTTGAGTCCATCATCATGGTGGGACATGGTGGTGTGCAGGCAGACATGGTGCTGGAGAAGGGGCTGAGAGAGCTAACCCTTAATCTACAGGTAACAGGATGTGAACTGTGACACTGCCTAACTGGAGCATAGGGGACCCAAAGCCCGGCCCAGCAGTGACACACTTCCTCCAACAAGGCCACACCTCCTCCAACAAGGCCACACCTCCTCCAGCAAGGCCACACCTACTCCAACAAGGCCACACCTACTCCAATAAGGCCACACCTCCTAGTAGTGCCACTCCCTTTGGGGCCATCTTCTTTCAAACCACCACAGTCACCGGCAGGGAAGGGATGGGCAGATGCCACGGATGTCAAGAGAGGGCTTTTGCCCAAACATAATGACCTGGTTTGGGGGTCCAATCAGAGAGATAAGATGGGCATCTTAGAAATATCAGAAAGACCAGTTTCTGGTTAAGAATGGAGAGTAGAAAGGACTGCACTTATCAGGCTCCCTCAACTCCCAGCGAAGGTACTGGAAGGCAGTTTAGCTCTGCCGCTACAGAGTAGTTAGGGGAAATCTCTTGGGACCTAAAACACAGCTCTTACATAGAGCGCTACAGATACAATGTTCTGTAGTCAAAACTTTGAGAATTGTTTTAACTAACAAGGTTTAGGTAATGATCACTCACTTACTCAATATTTTATTATGAAAAGAATAAAGTTTCAAGTACTCAACAAAGTTGAAAGAATTCTTTAGTGAGCACCCACCATCTAGAGTAAACTATTACATTAACATTCTAGTTAACTCGCTTTAGTTTTAGATGTAATCCATCTTCAAGGTGGTAGGGTTTTTTTTGTTTTTTACTTTTACCATTTTGCATACACACACACACACACACACACACACACCTTGGATGCTGACTACTCTCACCCCAACCTCCCTACCAACCCTGCTCACTCTCCTCCCCCACAAATCTCTCTCACATTCATGTCTATTTGTTTTGTTTTGTGGCCCACTGAGATTAATCAAGGCCATATGTGTGACCGTGGGTTTGGAACTGGTCAGCTCAGCAGACAGTACATAACTATAGACAGTGTTTTTTAAAGAACATGCTTCATTCCTCCTGCCATTAATCCATTTACTTTTCCAGACACTGAGACTATGGGAGGGATCCCACAAAGCTCTGTCCACAAAGCCATAACTTGGTGGGGATGGTGGCAAGGTGAGCAGAGTTTTAGCACAAACACAGAGAAGCTCCACAAGTATACACGGGGATGTAATGGTCACAAATGTCACTGGCACAATGACCTGGAGCTGGGCAGTGGAGGCTCTATCGGTTTACCAAGGAGATGCTGGGGTGTGGGGTGTTTCTGGCTAAGGCAAGCATGTGCAGTCATGATGGAATTTGAGTAAGATTAAAAAAAAAACACACATAGAGATGAAAACATAGAGGGACGTTTAAGCCAGTCAACGATAATAAGAGAAAGAGCCAGAAGAGGGGCATCGAGACATTAAAATAGTGGAAGGAGATGGGAAAAGTAAGGGGCGGTGCAGTTTCCTGTGTCCAACATCTGCTCTCGCTCGCTCTTTCTCTCTGAGAGCCCCAGTGAAAGGTTAAGACTTCATAGCAGGACCCCGACAGGCTTGACAGGCTGCCACTGTGAGGGTAACACCACATTGCTGCCAAGAGTGAATTATAGACAGACTGGGCACCATTGCATTTAAAATACTAACTTTTCCAAGTACATATGGCAGCTGGGTCTAGCCCATTCAGACTCACCCGAAATTCTATCTCCAAATGCCATTTTATTCATTGTTCATGCAGTTTCAAGTTTCCTCATAGTTTATTTGGGGAATCTTTTCAGCTTCTCAATAGCACAAGGCACTCTGTCATCTAGTATTTGTTGCTGATGATAATAACGATTCATGGTATGCCATGAGCTAATAATAATTAACCCAGGAAAGCAGTAGGTAGTAAGCCTTGGCCCACCAGCTTAAGATGTCACATGATGGCTTTACTCAGTCTCAGTTTCCTCTAACACTTCTCTGAGGAAGTCTGGACAGCTCATAAATCTATGAAAAAATAGCTACAGAATTTAGTCCTTAATATGTAGTTTGATGTATGAAAATCAGTGAGAAGAACAAGAAAGGTCATTTGAAGACTTCAATTTAAAGGAGATGGGGAAGACCAGGGTTTGTTTTCCTTCATCACTTCGAGGAGCTCCTAATCCATTTAGCATTCACACTCCTGCCCGTTGACTTCAGAGGGAACCTGGGTCTAAGTTGGCATGATAACATCTTGAGTTTGGAGGTGGGCAGCATCCAGGGGAAAAGGAGGACAATAGTCTGTGTTAATGTGAAATCAGAGGGATCTGCAATGGCTGATGGTCACTTTGCTTTGGGAGCTTGTTAGTTAGCCCTTGCTGCCTAGATGTAGCAAATGGCAAAGGCTTTAGTACAGTTTTATCTGAAAAGTACACTCACACCAGCTCTGGTGCCACATGTCCATGCACCCCTTTGTTCTCTTGTGTCTTGCTGAACTCTCCATTCCATGGACAAGTTTTCAGAAGCTAATCATAGTTTTTAATCCAAAAGATAAACCTTAGATGTTCAACTTATAGCCCATTTACTATGGTCTTCTGAATCTCACAAAGTGCTTTTACAGGCATGAAGGGTGTGCAGCCTCTCTCTTTTCATTCTGCCTGAACTGCGTGCATGCTGAACACTCCAGCTCATTCCCGGAAATCTCTTCCATTGGGTATTCTGACTCATTCCCATGATACACGTAGGCAAGGTCTGCAGTGTCTGATGCACTTAGTGCAGGAGCATTCTCATTTGGGAATCGGTCTTGTATTACTTGAAGCAAATCAAGCTTTACAGTCATAATGAGTCTGAATCCATGCATGTCCTAAATCCATAGTCTCTGTTTAATTTTGAAAGCATCTCTTCTAGGTCAGTGTTTTGAAAGATTAATGTAAAACACCTGGGAGAAATTCATTGGCACGCCAATGATAAGTATATTTCCTTTGAAGCTAGTTATCTAATGTTGTTATTCAAATCCACCAAAGTCTATATTTCCAGAATGTATGGCAGGTTACTTACAATTCTAATATTAGAAATATAATTCTAATAATAGAAATATAAAAAGAGTTTGGGAGCATTGAATGATTTCTTCTCACTGTAAATACTTCAGGACAGTTTCTCTTCAGGGCTAGGGTATGGTATAAAAAGAGTAGAGACAAAATGTCTCCTCATATCCACACAGCAAGGACCCCTCACTCTTCCAGTCCTGAGCACAAAAACAACAGAAAGGTGTTCTCCCTGAGAGCCCCCTTGACTGGTACATGATGGTGTAGGAGACAGTCAAACCCCCTCATCTTAGACTCTGACCTGCCTTGGGTTCTGCTGTTTAAAGGCCACAGAAGAGTGGCCCCATGCTAGCACATCTGCCTGTAATGGAGAAATATGACAGTAAAGATCAAATCTTTAAAGAGATCAAATACAGAAGACATTATGGCCTCCCCTAAACCTGAATAATCCATTTTAATCCTTTTCCCAGAACATTTATTTGCACATCATGCATTACATGATGCAGAGAAACTTTCTAAGTGCTAACTGAAGGTCATTCAGAGATTAATTTTTAATTTATTTAACTTTATTTTATGTGCTATGTGCATTGGTATAAAGGTGTCACATCCCCTGGAACTGGAGTGACAGACTGCTGTGAAATGTCATGTGAGTGCTGGGAACTGAACCCAGGTCCTCTGGAAGATCTGCCTTACTGTAGTATAGACAGGCCATACGGTAAAACTTTTTTCTTTCTTTCTGTTTCTTTTTCTGTTTTCCTTTTCTGTTTTCTTTTTTCTCCCTTTCTTTTTCCCTTCCTTCCTTCCTTCCTTTCTTTTTGGAACTCCAAACTCATTTCCACAATAGGTGAATTAGTTTATATTCCCAGCTATGCTACTCCTGGGTGTTTAACCAAAGGACTCTGAGTCCTTTATTACAGCAAGATTTGTACATCTATGTTTCTGTAACAACTCACAATAGCTAAAAGATGAAACCAGTATAAGTGTCCAACAGCAAAGGAATAAAGATTTTTTTAAACCTATGAAGAAAAACAAATTTATGCCATGTGGAGGAAAATGGATACAACTGTTAATAATCACATTTATTAAGCCAGACTCAGAAAAATAAATATCATGATTTTCTCACTTATAGTTTGCAGATTTCAAATAGTTACATCAAATCATTGATATAAGTAAAACTTTCTAGGAAAACAAAGGCACTAACGGAGGGATGGTAAAATGGAGGGAGAAGGAGAGGGCATGTGTTTAATACACAGTAAATACTTTTATGAAGATGTTCTTATGTAGCTCAATTCTCTGTACAATGAATACATAATGAAAATTGTTTTAAACTATAATAAGTTAGCTGTATGATATATTAGCTCAAGATTAGATGACAAAAAACTGTTTCATAATTTTAACATATTTTGAGAATGAGGCAGACTAGTAAAGGGGTAAGTTTTATAATTAAGCCTCTCAAATATGTCAGCAGTGTGTCTTGCTAATTAGTCTCTTGCTAATGAGAGTGGCTGTGCCGAGGTAGAAATCACCAGCACCTTTAGTCCTGGTTTGAACATTTTGAGGGTAATATTCAGCTTCCTATTACAATGGGGCTTTAAAACTTTTTATATCTGTCATCAACTGTTTACTCTTGTAGGTATGATGAAAAAAAAAGTTAAGAGGGGTAATTCAGTCTGCCCTGAGTACTGATGACCTAGAAATGGGCTCCTTTCTCCCCTTCTCTAGAAAGTAGGTCAAAATCTCAAAAGTTATATGACCTGGCTGTGGTACCCTACAGGCTCCCACTGTGCCAGCTAGAATAGAGACTTCCATAGGCCTGTCAATTACATTTCATCAATGTTGCCAAATCAAGATTGACTTCACAGCCAGAGAAACCTGAGGTTTGACCCTAGTCCTTATAGAAACTAGCTCTGTGTCCCAACATGGGTTCCTAAACTTCCTAGTCCTTATAGAGACTAGCTTTATGACCCCGCGTGGGTTCAAAACCTTTTTGAACCTAAGCTTTGCTATTTATGTAAAGTTGACATTTCACATACTTAGAAGGATTAAATATAAAAGTGTAAAACTGCCTGAGGCTGTGCCTGACATAAAGGAAATACTTGATAAATTACACTTTCTAATGCTAAATTAAGCTTCTATGGAGTTAAAAGACTGAGCAAATAAAAAGCTAGCCGTGGTTCAGCTTTGGTGACGATCTTTTCATCAATCCAACCATGTAATGAACTGATTTTTCTAGTCACAACAGTTCCTAGAAGGTAAAACCGAAGTGTAGGGACTGGACCTTCCACCTGGCCCTGTATAGGAGCTTTACACAGTGAAAATGCCCTGAGTAGCCCCTGTCATCAAGGTCTGCAATCTGAGTCTTGACCATCCTCATCACTTGCCCAGGCCTTTCCTTGCTCTGGGCTGCTGGCCCCATTGTGGTCTGCTGCTCTGTATAATGACTCTCTGTTGATTTGCTTTCTGCATAAATGTGTACTGGTACTCATCGACGATCTCAGAGAAATGATGTATGATGACTGACTGCTCTCAGAGGTTAATGAGAAGGGGACAAACTGTGCTAACTGAGCTGGATGCCTTGGCTAGAGTTTTCTATTGTATGCATTACCTTGCACATACCTTGCCAATTCAGCAGGGCTTGTCATGCTCTTCTTTCTGAACTATAGTGCTGAAGTTATTTAACAAAGGCCACGTGGGTGTTAGAAGTGACAAAGCCATGCATGTCTCTTTTAGGGTCCTCCTTGTTACTCAGCTTCTCAGGGGTTATGGAATGTAACCTGGTTATCCTTTACATTAACTATCCATTTATGAGTGAGCACATACCATGTTTGTCTTTCTGGGTCTGGGTTACTTCACTCAGGATGTTTTTTTCTAGTTCCATCCATTTGCCTACAAATTTCATGATGTCATTGGGTTTTTTTCCCCCTACTGAGTAATACTCAACTGTGTAAGTGTACCACATTTTCTCTATCCATTATTTGGGTGAGGGGTATCCTGGTTGTTTCCAGGTTATGGCTATTACAAACTAAGGGAGACATGCATGGATGCCCTTGGGCAGGGAAATAGATAAGGGAGAGGGAAGGAAGGATTGAAGAGGAGGGGGTAGGCAAACACGAGGAAATAAAATGACCATAGTACTTGAGAGGAGTCAGTTTTTACAGCAGTGGGTTGGATTGATGGAAGAGGAAGGTGGGGCTCATATTAATCAGAGGCCCCTGTGATCCGTCTGCCATTGCTACCAGCCCCAGTGGGGAACTGGAAAGATTCATTCCTCCCCTTCTGGCTGCATAACTGCACATTGCAGCTGTGGCAGTTCTAACACCGAGGGGGGAACACACAGGACCAAAGAAGGCCATGTCTCACTTCCAAATTAAGAAAAGACTTTTCTACATGTTTCCCGAGCCCACAGACTGCTGCCCTTTGAGACCAACCCCTCACAGCTTTCCTCTTTGTATAGAGGGGTTGCTGAAGCCCGGCCACCGCCGGCAGTCTCTTTTCATCAGGGTTCCCATGAGACATGCGGACTTTGGTATCAAACAATGAAACTCAAGTTTGATTTTGGATAACCTTACATGTTGAGTAAAATAACCCTTGAGAAAGAAGCAATAAAAGCACTGTAAGAAAAATGACTCATGTTTCCAAGATGTCTAAAGTGATCACCCATCCCAACAAATGCTAATTCTTTCAAGACACAGTGGGCATGTGCCACACTTATAAAAGTCTGGAAGAAAAGCCTTGCATTTTTAAGAGTGTTAAAATATATCAAAAGAATGTTTCTGGTAGGCTGTTCCAGACAGTGTGCTTAAAAACAGAAACAAAAGTATAAAAATCACATGGGCATACAAGAGAAGGAGGATTGGCCAGAGGGACCCTTGCTAAGCCGGCAGGCGTATCGGCTTGTTTATATGACTCTAATTGTTTTCCACTTTCTGCCTCTATTTGTTAGAGTGCAAAGATGTGAACAAAGTGGCTTATTGCCCACTGGTGCTGAAGTTCAAGTTCTGTAGCCGAGCATACTTCAGACAGATGTGTTGTAAGACCTGCCAAGGACACTGACCCACGGAAAGCCGGCGAGTCCTGTCATTTCATCGTGGAAATGCGTCCATCAAAGAGAGCCACCAAGAGGATGAGGATTGCTGTCCTTACACAAGCATTACCCTGTGGAAAATGTAACCACTGGTCAGCCCCAGCTGACAGGATTTCAATATTATTTTAACTTCTGTGAAGTGGGATTTTTGATCCAAAGTGCTGGACACGGTATTAGGAGGGAATGCCAGATTCGAGAGACCCAAACAACACAGGGAGAGTCGCTTGCTGTGGACCGTTTGTGTTCTTTCGAGTAAATCTAATAGCCTGTTTACCTCCTTGGACCATTAAGATGATTTTTATTATGGACTTAGCAATGACACTGAATCCATTTGTATTTAAGACTGTTCAAAATGTAGTTGTTATGACTTGGTCAACTATAGGAGTAGAAGAGATTCAGAATTCTTAAGTCATAGCTTAAAAATATTTACTATACTTTATCTCACCACAGTAGCAGCACAATTTAAATTATAAAATGGGCTTTGAACTGTAATTTAAGAAACAAAATTATAAATCAAAAGCAACGAAAGTTCGTACTATTTTTCTTTATCCCACTTAATTTCCTTAGGAATAGCCCCCTGTTCAGAACACTGCTGTGAGCCATGGATAAAACTCTATTAAACCGAACAGCGAGGGACTTGGTTTGAAGCCGCGCGGCAATCGCTGCAGCTGTGCGAGTCTATAAATTCAGTGCTAAGAGACTGTGGCCCAACTTGCCTTTTGCGCAAGTGAAGCTGAGATTTCCATTAAAACTTTAAGAGAAAAACATTTCAATTTCACGCAGAAGCCAGACCTAGGGTATGGCAGAGAATGAGGTACCAGGCCCTTTGCGGCCATCACACAGGATGCCTTACTTCTTGTTTGAGTCACGCTGACCCCTTAGTGTTTACATCCCCACCAGCCACAGATCAGCTTCTGCCCTGTTGGACTGTTGCACGCATGCTCAGCTTGCGGAGATGATGCCGTGCAAAAGATAGACTGGCTTAGTAAAGCCAAGCAGGCCCTTCTGCGATTTGCTGACAGTACGATGGGTTCCAGATGTCCCTTCTTTGATATGATAGAAGGGCATTTATTTATATGAGAGCAAGTGTGCATGTGTGTGTGTATGTGTGTGTGTGCAGGTGCTCCTGGCTGTGGGGGACAGATGAGTTTGCTTGCATATAAATGTGCTATTTCTGTGCGTTTTAAAGTAGGGAAGGATAACAACCAAAGAAGAGAAGCTCATGAAGAGAGATCACAAAGTCTAACAGTCACTCAACCAAGTAATTTTTATTGATATTCTGAATGGCAATTAAATGTGAAACATGGTTTCCTGGGCAAAGTCAAGTTCTAAACTCACATCTTACAGGATGGAAATGACGAGCTTAGGTCTTCCTGTCTTCAAGCTTCACAACCTGCCGTCAGAAGACGCTACAACTAGATTTTTTTTAAGGGTACTTGTTTATATTAATACTTTGTACTTGAACACTTGTGGCTTGTAGTAGGTCTTTGGTGACTGTGCTTTGTGTCTAGCACACCTCCTTAGTCCTTCACATATGTGCACATATGTGCCCCATGCATACACCATCATCTAAAACACAAACTAAATAGCTACTTTGTAGCAGAGAGAATTTTTTTCATTTAAGAGCATGTCTCACACATATCTACCACTGGGCTCTGAAATTACACTTCAGTGTGTCAGAAGAAATGTTGTCTGTCACCAAAAGCCTCCTCAGCTTCTGGCTTGCTGTGTGCAGCTGGCCTGGATGTTACCCCACTCTCCAGAGTAAGCAGCCGCCGCCTGTCATACCCTGCTTCTCTGTCAATACCATCCCCCAAGCTTCTCCAGAAGAGGCTTCCAGTGAAACAAGAGGTATCGCCAAGACCTTCATGTAGCTGCCCCAGGAAGATCAGCCCGAGTGTCATCATAGCCATTCCGTTAGAGGAAGGCAGCCCATGGAAGCCTGGCCTAGACTTGAACCCCCTCAGTCCTTTTCAAGGACAGTTAACTTGGTGCTAATGTACCCTGGTGAAATAAGGAAGGCTGTGTGGTTGCTGAGGCAGTTTAGACACAGGCTTGCTATCCAGATCTGATTGTTACCAACATAAATGTTAGCTCATGCTTTTATTTCAACAAGACTTCTTACCATACTTGTAAAAAGCTGTGGTTACCTCACGTGGAAGCTAACATCACAAGGGCTTTCCTCGCAGTGCCTACCTCAGCTGCTGCTAAGGGCAGAGTCAGCCCGTGTTCTCTCCGGCAGCACAGCCTTCCACGGGGAACAAAGCATGGATATATCAGGGTCCAATATTTTCAGTTAGACTCTGAATTTAAATCTTAGCAGGTTAAACAAAACACAAAGCATCTTCCATAACACAACACCGATGCTGCTGTAGCCACCCGTGTGGCTCCGCGAATCTCTGTTCTACTTGGTAGCAAGGATCATCAGCTGAGGCTGGGCTGCTCGGGCAGGCACTCCAAAAGTTGTGAGCAATATTGACTACTTAGGGTACAAGAGTACCTATGGGCTGGGGGCAGTGTCTGCCACTGGTGTAAAAGCCTACCCAAAAAAGAACGTTAAATGTACCCAATGATCGAACCCCTAAAGACAGGTATAATAGTCCATTTCATTAGGAATTGATGTATTTGAGTGAATGTCTTATAGGTATCCTTAATAATACAGAACAAAATTACCTTTGTATTATTGTGATTAGTGGTTGCTTATTATTTTATACTCAGTATTAATGTGGTACACTGTTACTTTTTTTTTTTTTTTTTTTTGCTTTTGTAAATTATATTCTAATTTATTGCCATGTTTCCTAACACCTGTCCTTTCCCAGCTTGTAATGAAAGTCATTTAACACTTGATGGAGTGAGATTTCATACCAGGCACAGATTTTTTTTTAACATAGATAATTCAGTAAATAATAAAATAAAACTTCAGCTTATAAAAATGATGCAGATGGCATTGTCTATTTTCCTTTCAGTTAAACTTGAAGCAGAAAGTGCCTGCCCCTTCGGGTTCTATCCCTAGTCCAAGTTTACCCAGGCAGTGCCACGATAGAGGTGTTTACAGTGATCTTATTATGTCTCCTTGGGGACTTCATCTGTCTGAGTGCATTAGCTCTAATACATGCAAAGGCTTCAGGGTGTCCAGAGGGTTACCCCTCCAGAATAGCTAGCCACCTACCATCTTATTATCCTAAAGCTAGACAGGAAACCATGACTACTGCCTCATGCCTTCCTTCACCCAGAGCACATTTTCCCTTCTTTCCTCCCCTATAAGTTATTTCTGTTATTAAAGGCACAAGATGCTTCAGTGTGGAAGAGTACTAAACAATGAACTCACACTTGAAGAATTTTTTTTTTCTATGATTGAAACACGAGGACCACAACTTTCCATCTTCAGATATTTCTTCTTAGACTGACAATAATACAGAAACATATGTTTTCATAATAATAACCTCATCTGTTAACTAAGAAGACGTGAATTTTTAACTACTCTGCCATCTCATGTCCCATACATACACATGCAATATTGCACGTTAAAATAAATTTAATTAGGCCAGGCATGGTAGTATTATCACAGCACTTGGTAGGTTGAGGCAGAGGCAGGGGTATGAAGCTAGCCTTTTCTATGTATCATGACCCTGTCTCGGGATATCCAGTCAATCAATCATCAATCAGACAGAATAAGATTGAGCCAAATGAACTAATTATACAGTCTTGGGAGAGTGTTTCCCTGGGCTATCCTAGGCCCCAAATGTGATAACACTACAAACACTACTAATGAAGAGATTGTGGGAACAACCATTTAGCATTTGTAAAGCTAAGTCTGTTAGGGTTGGGAGAAGGGACATCAAATAACAAAACTTGCATAATTTAAACTCCTATCCGATGATGGGTCCATTTTTGTGCTTTCAAGCGCCTAATGAGATGCTTTCTTTCCTTCTGGTGCCTGACTCTCAGAAGATTCTCCTACACCCTAGGGAGCACTAGTCCAATCCCTAAGCCATTAGAGACCAAAAAGGCATGGCTACATATTGACCTGGGTCACAAAACTATGAATTTGAATGGCTGGCATACAATGAATTCTTTTTAAAAGAAGGAGAAAGAACTGGAATTTGGAGAGAGAAAAAAATCTTAGCCCAGGAGAGTCTGAAATTCTAAATAAGTGGTCATAGTACGGACACGGAATCAGTCCCTGGACAAAGAGTAGCAGATAACCTGCTCTTGGAATTTTAATTTTACCATTAGAACAAATGGGTAACTAGCTCGGGCTTCAAAAGCACGGGAGCTCAAAGTAGTTTTGTGCTTCAGATTTCAAGACTCAAGCTTGAGCTCAAAAGTGAAGGGGTCTCGTCTCTCTTCTCTTTCTCAAAGGGTTACTTTAAGTGTCTATGTCCTTCATTTCTCTGTAGATGGTGGCTGAGGCCAGAAATTGAGCTGTGGCTTGAGTTTTGGTTCACGCCTTCCCTTAGCCTATTGAGAGCCTCTGGTTTTCACCACCATGTCCTGTTTTCATTACAATAACACAAGGCCCTGCACTGCCGGTGTCTTTGCTTCTGAATGCTGAAGAACCCGAGTATTGCTTTGCACCTCAAAGTTATGGAACATCATGTCTGACCAGATAGATTTCATAGTGTGGCTCTTATTACTTGTGAAAGCCAATCCCCCTGGATCTGGAATTGGGTCTCTCTGGTACTAGTCAACTGTAAAAGTATCAGAAAGAAGCAACCTACAAGAAGGACGAACGTTTCTTGGCTCACGTTTGCAGTCCATGGCTGGCTGACTCTTTTGGATTCAGGCCTGTGCCAGAGGAAAGAAACATGCTGGAAAGACCTGGTAGGGGAAAGCTGCTCACTCAAGGCATCCAGGACGCAGACAGAGGGAGAGATCCAACCTGTGCTGCAGCAGCAAGAGTGGTTGTGGGTGATCTTATGAGCTCACACTAGTGTGCACACAGTAAATTGCTGTTGGGACCGCTGAAATCCTAAGCAAAGACAGCAGTAGGAAATGCTAGCCTAGAGTCATTTCCGCATCTGACTCAGGTTTACTTAGTGACTGTGCCAATCATGTCCTACACTAGGTACTTAGCATATGCTCCCTCATTGGACAGGTTAGAGCAGAACCCAGAGGACAACACTATCAACCAGCCTGTCACTATCAACGGAGTTAGTTGCTAAGAGCCACAGAGCCAGTGAGAGGGTTGCTAATCCCTTGGCATGGGGCAGGGGCTGTCTACATTTGGGATGGGAAGTTGGGGAGGGTGCCATAGGTCAGAGAGAAACTGACTCACCAGTCCAGAAGAAGTGGAGTCCTCATTCCTAGAAAACAGTAGGAAGGACCTCAGGGTCTAAGCTTTGGTACAGTGGGTGGGTGCTCATGTTAAGGATGGAGATTCAGTTTCTGATGAGGAAATGACCATTGAGGACCCAAGTGCTTTGTAGGTGTGTAGTTAGCATTGGTGGGAAAGGAGATCAGACCCAGTCTAGGAGAAAAGATGTCTGTCACAGCCATCTGGAAGGCACAGTCACCTTCCCTGGAAACCTTGCTGCAGGTCACAGGGCTCACTGTTGCCTGACAGCTCCCACATCTTTTCCAAACATACCAAATGACCTAGGTGACCTATTTCAGCATAGTTAGAGCTCAGTGATTCCCAGATTAGCTTCAGGATAAGTTTCAAATGGGAAAGGTGAGTTTTTCTCTATTTCAGTTGAAGTAGGACCACTGGGAACTCAGGCCATCCATCGGGCTGCCGCCAGTGAGAACATTCTCTGACCTTCTGTGGGAGGTCCACAGAGTAGAAGCAGGTGTTCTTTCAGCCCATGCCAGAATGTGCTGGCCACCCAACTGGCCTCCTCACTCCAGCCCATGATGGGCTTTGTCTGGCCCTCTACCAAACAGCTGTTCTGAGAACCACAGGTGGCCGCCCACGTTCATGCCCAGCCAACAGCTGTGCGGGCCTGACTCAGCCTGGGAAGAGATGTGGCTCTGCCCCTCTGCCCCTCTGCCCTTCTGCCCCTCTGCCCCAGCTTCCCCTGAAGCCAGGTTCTCAGGGGATGAGCAGGAAAGCAAGCCAGCACTTCATGAAATGCACTCACACACCAAGCAAACTCCCCTTCCTTCAATTGGTATCTTTCAAAGTCAAATTAATCTGGTATGAGTAAATAGAGCTTCAGTTCCCATTTGTTGTGTATATTGTTGATAGAATTAAAAAAAATACCCTGGTGCTATCCATGTTTAATATGAAGATAAAGGACAATGATATCACCAACTTCGAAAACTGGTATTAGCGTTCCTCCTAAGGACTTAGGCGATAATGGCATCCATGAGCATATTGGACAGACACCACCCACAAAGGTGGCTAAAGTGTGTGCTGTGAGCCCATAAGGATGGGCAGGCTAAAGTGTGTGCTGTGAGCCCATAAGGATGGGCAGGCTAAAGTGTGTGCTGTGAGCCCATAAGGATGGGCAGGCTAAAGTGTGTGCTGTGAGCCCATAAGGATGGGCAGGCTAAAGTGTGTGCTGTGAGCCCATAAGGATGGGCAGGCTAAAGTGTGTGCTGTGAGCCCATAAGGATGGGCAGGCTAAAGTGTGTGCTGTGAGCCCATAAGGATGGGCAGAAAAGCAATGACAGGCAAACTAATGAGAATAAGAAATAATTTGACTCATAGTTATAAACTTTACAAATAAGAAACTAGCAAGATAATGCAGCAGGAAAAGCATTTGCAGTCAAGCCCGGCTACCAGAGTTTGATCCCTAAGACCGACAGGATGGAAGAAAAGAATGGATCCTTGTAAGTTGTACTTTATCCCAGGAGTGCTGACACACCCACACACACCCACACACACACACACACACACACACACACACACACACACACACACACAAAGTAAGCCCAAAAAGCCTCTGAAAGCCGTTTGAACACAAAATAGCAAAAGTAAGCATTTTATTTTGAGAACTGATCTTCAGGGGATGAGATGTCATGGAAGAAAGCCTAGAGCACCGTTCCATTTAAACAGAGCCCCTGTCTTGAAAGATAACAGAGAATAATAACTGGGTACCACATACAGATCTGAGATGTTGCTGGATACATGAAGATGCGATTGTCTGATGTGCTTAAGGCCTACATCTCCATCAGTATGGAATGATCCCACTGAAGGGCAGTGATAAGACTGTGGTTTGAATCCCACAGTTAATCTCAATTTCAGAAACTGTCTGTACCAACTGTCAGAACTCAACTCCCAAGTAACGACTGTTCTCTCCCACGCCATCCTTGCGATCCGTCTGTGCTCATTTTAACAGGGAAATAAAAATCCAGATAAGCTATATGTCTGCTGCTTCAGACTATCTCCCAAAGTGGCAAGATGGGCTTTCTGAAAAAAAATCCAAACTCCATCAATTTACATTGTAGTGAGTCATCTGCATATAATAATTTTGGTCAAAAATAGTTTACAACATGTACAAATTCATACTGTAAAAGGAACTTCAACTGTGCTCTGGCTAGGTGACAAGTTTAAAGTGTTTCATTCATTTGAATATAAAAATGGCAGTGTTTTTGTCTACAAATGACCCACACGCACATCGCTTCTCAGTTTAGTGTCACATCCAGGTGCCACAACAGCATGTGTTAAATGTCTTGCCCCTTCCAATTCTAAAACAAGTGGGGGCTGGGCGGTGGTGGTGCATGCCTTTAATTCCAGCAAGGTGGGGGGGGTAGGAGGATGTCTGTGAGTTCAAGGCCAGCCTGGTCTACAGAGCGAGTTCCAGGACAGGCTCCACAGCTACACAGAGAAACCCTGTCTCAAAAATAAAATAAATGGGAACCTGGATGGTGGAAACGGTGTTATCTGTCAGGGTAAAGAAAGATCTCAGGCTGGGCTGGGGATTGAGTGACCCTTAAACCCAGGATCTAAGAACCTCTTCCCCAAACCCTGGAAATGAGCAAACAGCTCATTTCTTCTTCTTCAAGGGGTCTCCCAGGTAAACAAGGGCTGTAGCAGCAGGTATGTGCTGTGGAGGGCATGGCCTTGCTGCTCTGCCTCCAGCCACTGACGTGGGGCAATGATGACACATAAGGGTGTATGCCCCATCGCACAAGGGTGTGTGCACCCTATTCAGTAGCTTCAACACCACCCTGTTTGCTTGTGGAAAGTGCGATGTCAGCCTTAACTAGCAGAGTAGCAACATACTAGTAGTGAGGGTTCCTCTCTTGGCCTCCTATTTTTTTTAATTTAATTTTTTTATTTAATTTATTATTTTACATGTCGATCCCAGTTCCCTCTCCTTCTCTCCCTCCCTCTTACCCTCTCTCCCCTCTCACATGCACCCTGACCACCCTCCCCTCCCATCCCCCCACCCCAATTCCATATGTAGGGGAATGCCATCCAGTTGGGGTCATGTAGATCTGACAGGTCCTGTGAAGTAGGGACTAGGGCTTCTCTCCTGTCTCTAGAATAAGGCAGTTATCCCTCCATGGGGGATGTGTCCGCAAGGTCCTTTTGTGCACCAGGGATACATCCTGGCTCCACTGTCTGAGTCCCTTAGACTGCTCAGTCCTTCTGGCTGAGACCCATGTTCAGGACGGCCTGAGTCAGTCCCATGCTGGGCTCCCAACAGAAGCAAACACTCATACCTAAACACTGAGTCGATCTCTTGGCCTCCTTTAAAGGTGAATAAACAAGGTATACCTAAAACCTCCAGGGGGGAGGCTGCCATTCTTGAGCGACGCAGCAAGCATTTTAAAAAAGGGCGTTTCCTTTATCTGCCTTTGACTATGAAATTTCAGCTGAGATTTTTCAGTAAAATGTGTATATATACATATGAAGGTAGCGACTAAATAGTCTGAGAATCCATGATGATTTTTTCCCCATAGTGTATATCCCCTTGCCAAAAAACCAAATCATTTTAAATTTCCTCTCTTTAAGCAGCCCTTTTCAAAGCCGTCTGAGCGCAGGGAATTGCTTCTTTATGATTACCAAGGCCAGTGAAAGTACCCCGGAGCCAATGTGTGCATGTAGAACATGCATTAAAACTGATGTTGGCAGGGCATGGTGGCCTTCTGCTGTAACCCTGCCACCAAGGCAGGAGGGCTGTCAATCACTCCTCGGCTAGGCTACTGCTTCCCAAAACTAAAGGGGGGGACCTTAGCCACCTCTCTACCATATTCTAGCCAGATTGGGCTTCCCCATCAACTTCAGAATTCAGTTGCTATTAGTTAAGAGAAAGGGCCTAAAAATCAGAGAGAGGGCATCTCTTCAGGGAGTTCTGAGGAAAAGTGAGCCATTACGTATTTAGTTGAAGTATTATCTGCTTAAAGAATGACTCCAGTGGCCCCTGTGCCTATAGGAAATGTTTAATCTGAGTATCTTATTTTAGGAAAGTATCAGCATTTGTTTGTTTCCTTTTATTTTGTGCATTCTCAACCCCGTGTGCAAGGAGAGAGCATTGGTTCAGTGACCTCACCCTTGGCTCAGTCCCCACAATGACCAGCTTGTGATGGGTCTGGTCTCCATCCACTCCTTCGGCCCTGGATAATTTAAACGGATGCTACACACAAAGCGAGTGCTGTGCAGTTTTGTTACTGGCTGCTATTGTGTTTTTCTTGTTTTGTTTTTGAGAACCACGGAGGTTTTCTTGGCTCTTGGCAAAAGCCTAAACTCGGGGGGCTGCGGTGCCTGGCCATCAACAGTCACCCAATCCACCCGAGCTGGTGACGTCCAAGGTCGTTGTTTCACAAGGAAATGAGGACAAGGGGTGAAGAGAGTCAAAAACATTACGGAGAAGCGAGAAAGAACTGCTGAAGCGGGAGGGGTTTCCAGGGAGGAAACCACCAAAGCGTCGCCCTGCCCGCCATCTCATGGTGGGGACTGGACGTTGGCTGGACACTGAGGTAATCTGCATTAAGAACGTTCCATTTTTAGTGCATCATGGGTTAAGCCAGGAAAGGGTTCACACACCCTGTATTTTGCTCCCCTTGGCCCACTAGAGAAGTCTTGTGGGAGGGACCCTGTGTGCTATGTGAGCGGCCCATGGTCTAATGTGGGCCCCACTCATGCAGCCTCAATATGGCCTTAAAAAGCCCAAAACAAACAAATGAGAAAAAGCTGCCAATCTCAGTTCAGAGGAGGCAGAGCTGGGAGAGTTTTGAGTTCCAGGCCAGCTTGGAGTACATAGAGACTTATCACTTATGTGGCTCACACATAGAGACTTATCACTTATGTCGCTCACTGGCAAGTCTGAGCCCAACAAGCACATGAGAAGACAGCTGACATCCACCGTTTCCTGACCCATTTGTCTGCTGGGAGTCACACCTAGGAAACGGAACATCGAACTTCGTCTCTTCCGGCTGGGCTCAGAGGAATACAGTGGAAACAGCCCACCAGGAAACACGACTCTGTAGACTTTCAGCCGGGGGAACACAAATCCTTGGTGTGGCCACCTTGCTCACACAGATGACTTTAGACCTATTTTGCCTTGAAACGGGTATGGAGAACTGCCCTGGTTAAACACCCTCGAGCTCCCCCAGCCCCCATCCCCCACCCCACAAATTCAGTGCAAACTTTACAGCTGCAGTCATTAATAAAGAACAATGCACTGTGGAAGAAATGTGTAATTAGAGGTTACCTCTTTAGTGCAGTGACGGTGTCTGCAAACAACACTCAAACAGTTGGGGGTTCATCGTCGTTGTTATTGTCATTCTTGCTTTGTTTGATTTATGTTGAGGGGCAAATAGAAATGGAGAGAGCAATAGCGCAAACAAGACATATCGGTGAGTGTACAGCGGGAAGAAGCGATTCCAATGGAAGTCGGTGCAGAGACAGACAAGGGGAGAGACACACACAAAAGCCTCTGAGGAAAGCTTAGGGCTCACTGAACTATGTGTTCACAGGTGTACACACATGTGCACACACATTTGCACACACAATGATAAAGCTCACACTGAACTACGTGCACATAGAGGCACACACAAGTATACACGCACGCGCGCGCTCACACACACACACACACACACACACACACACACACACACACACAGGCACACTGCACACACAATGATAAAGTTTAGTGGACCAGTATCTTCCTTTTCTTCCTTCTTTCCTCTTTCCAAGCAGAAATGGAACGACAAGCAGGTCTTTCATGAAAAAGGTGGCTAGACCAGAGAGCAACAGTCTGAGAACCAATTCTGAACCCTGGTCCAAGAGTGAGTTTTTGTCCAATTGGATCAGTGGTTCCATGACTTGCAGATTTCAGGAATTGAAATTTCAGGGACCCTTTGGAGACAGACAGAGAGCTGATCCCGCTTGCCTCTGCCAAGGAAGGACATGTTTGCAGTCCGTCATTTATCCTTTTAGAAGCTGCCATTCTAAAAGAAAGTACACTGGAGACCACAAAGTGGGTGCATGCTGCTTTAGAAGTTGCTAGATTAACTCTGTTTTTCCAAGGAATGCCTTTTTTACAGATGGACCGGCCTTCGGAGGCAACTGCCCTGAACACCAAAGCAGAGCAATTCCCAGTGAAGTCGGATTCTCCATGTGGTTGGTGCTCATCTCCCATCATCCTCCACCTGCCATTCCTGTGTGTGGCTTCCTTTATCTGCTCAGTGGTGGCATTAGGAATGTGTGCAGAAGGCTAGCAAGGAGGCACAGCTGTTCTCACTGGAGTGTCACTACTCATCAGCACAAGAAAGATTACTCCTAGATACAGTAGCCAGGACTCAGTCACATGTCCATGCTGAGCCCAGAGGCGGTCATGACAACCCATTCCTACCTGTAACAAGGGGCCAGGAATGGCAATAGGAACTAAAAGGCTATATAGGGTTCAGTCTGAAGCTCAGTATTTACCAGTTTTTTGGCTAGAGGTCCCTGGGCTGCTACGTTTATCTTACTGCCTGGGAAATGCCTGAAGAATTCCAGCAGAGTCTGGAGAAAAGACTTGGATAACCCAGTATCAAAGTCTCCCTGGGTTTCCAGGGAACCTGAAGAAGCCTGGGCAAACCATAGCATTGCATGACTGTCCTCACACCCTTCTGCTGTGCATAGTAACAATAATTCTGCTCATTATTGGCTGCCTCTAGAACTGGACACAGAAGGGGAGGTGCGCCCGCCACAGGGCTGACCTTTGTTTGCGGATTAAAGGAATACTAGCCATTCCAATCGAGAATTGTTTGTTAAAATGCACTTTTTCCTGTTTTAAAGACAGGGTCAGCCTACAGAGGATTCAAACCAGCTCGTTAGCTGGCAGTGACCCTCTGGTGACATGCAAGTTCATGGAAATCATATAAAAGATAAATTATAATAGTAAGAAAAATCCAAAGAAATAGATCAGAAAAACCTAAAAAAAAAAAACCAATCCTCAGTAATCCTTCCAACCAAGGGAAGACGGGAACTGGGGAAGTGACAATGAACAGTGACACCACACACACCACACCACACACACACACACCACACATACACCACATACACACCACACACCACACATACCACACACACACACACCACACACACCACACACCACACCACACACACACACACACACACACCACACATACACCACATACACAACACACACACCACACACACACACACCACCACCACACACCACACAAACCACTACACACACCACACACACACATGACCACACACCACCACACACCACACACCACACACACCACACACACACACCACCACACACACACCACACACCACACACACTCACCACACCACACACACACACACACACCACACCACACACACACCACACACCACACACACCACACACACACACTCACACTCACACCACACACACCACACACACACACACACACCACACACACCACACATACCACCACACACACCACCACACACCACACACACACACACACACACACACACACCACCACACACCACACACACACCACCACACACCACCACACACCACACACCACACACACCACACACCACATACTACACACACCACACACCACCACACACCACCACAGCACAGGCAAGAAAGTCCCAAAACATGGCGCTAAGGGGCTTCCAGGAGTTCTGCCTCTGCCTACCCACCCACGAGAAGAGACTTGAAGGTGTGTGTGTGTGTGTGTGTGTGTGTGTGTACTCCACAGTTACCACTGCTTTGCTCACAGGAACTAAATGGCAAAAGCAGCCCAAGAGTCTAGGACCAGACAAGTGAATAAACACAGCTGGTAACTGTGTCCAGACCTTCATTCCAGTCTTACAAGGAATGGGACTTTTGACACATTGTGTGGATCTTCAAGACAATGAGCTAAGTGAAACAAGCCAGACACAGAGCCAGAGTGCTGAAATTAAGAGACAGGAAGTAGAATGGTGGTTTGCAGGGGCAGAGGGGGACAAGGAGAATTTAATAAATATAAAATTTCCATTTGAGAAGGTGGGATGATTTTAGACACAGACGGTAAAGATAAGAACACAACTATATTCCCAAATACCTGAAACTGCTGAACTGTCTGATTGCAATGACCGTATTTGGTGGTACGTGCCTCTAACCCTGACACTTAGGAGGCTGAGGCAGGAAGATTTGAGGACAGTCTGAGATTATATAAAGGCACTTCCGGGGTGGGGGCAGGGAGCGAAGGGAGATGAAAATGTTTTTAACCTCAGCTACTCAGCAGCTGAAGCAGGAGGATCACAAATTCAAGGCTAAGCATAGCAAGTTGCTGTTCCAAGAAAGAAAAAGGGGTCCGGGAAGGAACTCAGTGGTAAAGCTCTTGTCTAATATGCACAGAGTCCTAGGCCTCTTCCTGGGGACTATTAAAAATAAATGAAATGGGAAATTTTGCATGAGTATAAAATGCCACCAGGAAAGGAGGAAGGAATGAAGGAACAAAGGACTTGTCATCTCCTCAAGCTCTATGAAGATTTTGGGAAAGATCCCCAGGCACAAACGGGGAATATGCAAGCTGCATAAGTGAACAAATTGTGGTCCAAGTGGAATATTGCATATCTGCCACCTCCATTCAGTGGCTCTCCCTTTCATCTCTGCTAGTTGCTATGTTAAACGGCACTGCTTGGGCGATTTGTATTTTGGTCTTTTAAGTTACATTTATTTCAGTGTGTGTGTGTGTGTGTGTGTGTGTAGGCACACAGGTGCCATGGCCTGCATGTGGTGGTCAGAAAACAGCCTGCCTGAGTTGGTTCCCTCTTCCTTCCACCATGTGTGTTTTGGGGATTGAACTCAGGCCACCGAGCTCGGTGGCAAGTGTCTTCCCCTGCTGAGCCACCTCCTTGACACATGACTTGCATGTTAGATGTTCATTTCAGTGAATAAGAAGAAACATCACACTAAAAACCCAAAAGCAAACGATGATATATTAAATGATCATATTCTCTTAGCAACAAGGTAATCCTCTCTGCCTGCCTCCTGAAAACATTGATCTAGGGAGAAATGCTGTATTAGCCCCTGCCTGGTTCCTCGAGCTTGTGAGTATGCCGAAGGTGATGATTCTGAGATTCCACGGGGAGATCTTCCAGAAGTATCTACCAAATTGACCCTCCTCAGTAGCTTATTAGAAACCATGACACTCCTGCCAGGGCATGGGAAGAAAGTCAGTGCTTCAGGCAGGTAAGGGTGCCCACCCGGCGTGGAGGGAGCTTTCTTCCCCCTTCACAGCTGCCTGGTCTCCAAGCTTTGCCAGCGGTCCATGTAAACACCCCATGCCTCTTGCTCTGTCCTACACAACTTTCAGGAATGGTCCTCTCCCACCTGAGATCCGTATGTTGATGAGCCTGGGCAGAATCGTCCTTCCTTGGTGTCAATCCGTTGAACTTCTAGCTCACTCCTTAGTGTCTGACCGAATTAGGTGTGGTCGTATGACCTGCTGCTTCCAAACAACAGCTAGGCTGCTCTTTGTCAGCTGTGGAATGGGCTAAGGGAGAGAGAGATTCCTCTAAGGGGCCCTGGGCAGAGACCTAGACACACACACACACACACACACACACACACACGACGTGCGTGCGCGCCAGACAGGAGATAATCCTTGATGACAAGCTTGGTTCTTTTGCTTAATTATGAATCATGGTAGTGGAAACTTCGAATACTCAGGGATGCTTTTCTCTGAGCAGACAGGGCTTCAGCCCATGCATCTGTATACTTAGTACTTGCTATGTGTGCTCACCTGGCAAGCTGTTGGGAGAGAAGGACACACTGGCTCTCTAAGGAGCTTGAGAGCTTGGTCCAAGAGAAGAGAAATGAGCTTCAGTCATCAGAGAGCATCTAGCGTGGTAGCGATGAGGTGTAGTGGATTATGAACAGGAAGCCGGTAGACTTTAGGCCCAGGTACTGTGGGACAGACACACTTGCTAACCCTGCCTGCTGTCCTCAGAAGCTGTGATTGACAGAGTCATCCCCATTTTGTGCGGAGACGTTGCATTATGGAGCAATGTGTCGACTTTTCCGTAGCCGTATGGCACAATTATCCCAAGACTTAGGTTTCCTGCCTCCCAGCCAAGGGAGGCAGTTTTCAGCCCTCTCTCCTCCTTCTGACACAAGTGTCACCCACCAAACATCCAAAATATTCTAGGGCCCAGCGCAGCTCTGGCTCTCAGTTCAAGCTGGCAGACAACTGGTGACTTGAGATGGAGACCTTCCCGAGACGGGGTAGGATGGCAGCCAAGAGGGACACACATGGCTTCCCCTGTCAGCGTCCTCTGCTGGAGAAAAGCAGACACCAGACAACCCGGACGTGTGGGAAAGGAGTCTCCTGCCTGGCGCTCTACCATCCAGACACCGGCTGGCTGACTAGGGCGGCAAGCAACAGACATCACACCTGCTCAGTTCAGACTGGCAGTGAAAACGATGGCCTGGCTCAAACCCTGCAAGTACCCATGTCCTGATGTCTCCCTTCAGCAAGTCTGAGACAGCGTGAAAGGCCTAGGCCCACTTAAAAGAGCCAGAAAAACAACCATCTCCCCACAGGCATGGCTGCCAAGGAGCTTATCCGCAAAGGGGAGAGGAGCCCGAGAGACACAACAACAAAACCAAAAAGCAAACGAAAGCAACAGAAGAGCAGGTGTGGCAGGGACAATGACAGAGAGGCCAGGGTGGAGAGGCAGGGAATTAGTTTAGTAATAAATGGAAGATACTAAGTTGAGTTCACCTGGAAGTCAGTAAAGAGGGGGAACACAAAGCCAGGAGGAGAGGCCAATCCTTGGAGACATGGCATGTGGACTCTACTGGACCAGCTGTCCAGGATGACCGGATGGCTGTTGATGGGCACCGGCCTCTACGGGCTTTGGATGGTGTTGCCATGGCCTGATCGCAGCTGTTTACATCTGTTCCTTGGAGTACTAAACAGTGCCATGTTCCAAGCCCTGAACTTCAGACACCGAGCTGGTCCCCTGAGAAACACAAACAGCCCAGCTCTTAGAAGAATCCCCATCAGAAGGCACACTGTGACACTGTGTGGGAAGAGTCTGGAGGAGGTATCACAGCGGCTGTTTCCTGTCTCCGTGGATATAGGGATGCGCATGGATACCTTGCACAGGCACCTCCCCCACGTACTGATACAAGCCTCACATGATGCCCCGTGATTGAATTCTAAGATTCCCCGAGCTGGGGCTCTATTTTGGTCACAAACACAGCCTTAAGTTTCTCCGTCTCCTACCTCCTCTCCCTCCATCTTTCTCCCCGCCCCCCATTTCCCCTGTGTTGCTGGGGATTGAACCCAGAGCCTGACTCACACAGCAGGACAATGCTCTCCCACTAAACCACACCCTGGCTTCTCCACCCTTCATGCCTGAGATCATTGGGGTGTGCTGCAATTCTGGATATTTCTGTGGGTGGATAGGTGGGTGGGTGGCTGCTTCTCTTGGATGACCATCACATGGGCACTGCATCATTTATCCTAACCCTGGAGTGTGCTTCCTAGAATCTGTTTGCTCTACCCTAAGCATAGCTACTGAATTTTCCAGAAGCTATGCCCAGAGCATGGTCCTACAGAAAACCATTCACCAAATCCTGGGGCCCTCACTGTTGCCTCCACAGTAGTGGAGGCAGTGGATTGAGCAACCGAGTCAGGAAAGCTGATGTCAGCTCCAGGATCCATGGTGGGTTATCTCAACTGTGGCAACTGAGGTTGTCTGTCACAAGAGAGGTGAAGCAAACATCTGTTCCCTCCTCCTCTTCCCTCCCCACCACACACACACACACACACACACACACACACACACACAAAACGGACACTGAAGACTCCATTCTTCACTGAGGGCTGTGCACAGTATTTGCCTACCCACCACACTTAATGCCATCATAGGAACACAAACAGGATACATTTCATCCTGTTCTATCTGGAATTTTAGGGGAAAGCCCCTGGTGCAATGGGATAAGAGGGATTTCACATGTGTAAGAGCATCCTGGAAAATACACACAGAGCAGTCATAAAGGTCTAGCAGAGTCTCCAGGGCTGAGACCCAGCAAGATAAAAGGAATGGCTTGGATATTGTGCAAATTGGCAAGAATACAGCATGAATAGGCAGGAAAGGACCGGGCTTGGGATGCGGTTGGGTGTGCAGTAGCTACTTAGCATGCACTGGGCCCTGGGTTCAATCCCTGGCGCTTGTGGGGAAGTGCAGTAGGGGTAGGGATAAGTAAGAGAATAAAATGCACAGAAAAAGTTTGCTATGGGTGCTTGGCTCTTATACAAGAGCTTGAGAAAAGGCATGCGGTCAGTGAAGAGCTCAGACACGAAATAATAAAGTGGAAGACAGAAAAGCTGAGCAGATATGAAACCTCATTGCAGAGGACATTGTAACTTGTCAGGAGACCAGCACTGAAAACCGGTGCTCTCTGCTTTTCTGGTAGTGTCTGTGTTGTGACAGGACAGAGAAGTTTGCATTGAAAAGATACCATTTTCCACGGAAGGGAAGTCATGCGAAATGGAGCTCATGGTGCTTCCTGGCTATGGTTGTGGGAGCATGAGATGAAGCTGCTCTCATGTATCTCTGTGGGACAGGGGCAGAGATGATGTCGGACTGGAGCAGAGGCAAAGCTGTATCATGTAAGACCCATATCTATGGTAGTGTGTCTACCAAGTAGGCTCTGTAACCAGAAGTGTATTTTACATTCTAGGCTAAAATTCATTGCCTGGTAAGACAGAAAGCATGAGGTGGCCACTGTGACTATGGGAAGGGGGCAAATGGAAACAGATTGTAACGGCATTCTATCCTCTAGAGTGAGAGCCTTGCAGAAATTCGTGTCACGAAGTCTGCTTCCTTTGTGTCTTAATTAGGTTTCTATTGCTGTGATAAAATACAAGGAACGAAAGCAACTTGAGGAGGAAAGGATTTGTTTTATCTTACTTTCCTAGAATCAGTCCATCATGAAGGAGAGTCGGGGCAGGAACCCAGCGCAGGAATTGATACAGAGCCAGTGAAGAAATACTGCTTACTGGCTTGCTCCCCAGGGCTGGCTTAGCCTGCTTTACAGCACCCAGGGCCATTAGCCCGAGATGGCACTGCCCACACTAGGCAATCAAGAAAATGTACTGCAGGCTTGCCCACAGACCAACCAGGGAGGGTTATTTTCTTGTTTGAAGTTTCCTTTTCCAGAATTATTTTAGCCAACACACTTGGCACTCTAATCAGGTGGGAACCATGGTATAGATGGCAAATGGAAGTTCCCTGAGAACACAAAACTGACTTCATAGATGTTGCCAGTCCATGTCCCTCACTGACCCGGCAGGACATTTGGGCACTGTTGTGGAATAACCTTTTTGTACACTGTAAAGACATGTCTCTGCCTAAGGCACCTTCTGATTGGTTTAATAAAAAGCTCAATGGCCATTAGCTAGGCAGGAGAAGATAGGTGGGACTTCCTGGCAGAGAGAGGAACAAGCCAACAGTGTCAAAGGAGGTTGGATGTGCCATACCAAGAAAAGGTTAAGAGCCATGTAGGTTAAAATATATAGGTTAATTAAGCTATAAGAACTAAGTGGAAACAAGTCTAAGCTAAAGGCCAGGCTTTCATAGTTAACAATAGGTCTCCCTGTCATTATTTGTGAGCTGTTGGTCCTAACGAAAAAGTGCTACTACAGGGCTCTGCAGGTAGACATCTGCTATAATGCAAGGAGGAACAGAGAATGTCATCTTAACAGAGAAAATCCAGATATTCAGAGATGGCCAGAGCAGAGGACCCATCTGGCCACCAGACAGAGCAGCTGCCTTAACTCTACACAGCAGTGGAACATCTGGTTCCAGCCTTGGAGACAGGGCTCTTCTACTCATGTCCTTGAGACCTTCCTGACCTTTACACACCCCTTTCTCTTCACTGAGTTTATTCTAATATAAATTCCAATTCTATTTTCTAACCAAGAACCTTCTAGGTCAAATGGAAAAGCCTAGACATTACTCTATAAGGTGTGGATATAGTACACAACAGGTAAGTAGAAGTTCTTCAACCCTACTTAAAGAACTTGGAGAAATGTATCTGATGAGCATCTGCCATGTGATGGCCACTTGGGAAACTCAACAGATTGACTTTGTTTTCTGTTGAGAATCCGGAAAGGTTGTCTACACCACCCATAACCTAAGACCTTCCTGCCTCAACTTCTCAAGTAGCTGAGACTCCAGGCATAGCTCTCACCACACTCTACTGATAAGTAGGTCTTGAACTAAAAAGTCTATTTCAGATTTGATTCATGTGTGTAACACCACCCTGAAGCCCAGTAAAAGAATGAAGAGTCATGAAAAGAAACCCTTCATAGCTCTCCCTATTCTTCCTGAGACTCAAATGCAGACTGAGACTATTACGTAGACTATTTTCATCTATATCTATGTTTTTCAGGCTATGTGTATATATAATAGCCTTTGAATGCTACAAAGTGTCGATTTTAATGGTGACTCCTTGCAATGCATGAGCATTACAGGTAGGCATAATACACTTCCAAGTACTTCAATGACAAGTACATAACCATACAAACACGCAAGGAAAAATACTGATGTGGGTGCCTACACATTTTATT
Organism: Phodopus roborovskii; assembly: GCF_943737965.1. Classification (NCBI taxonomy): domain Eukaryota; kingdom Metazoa; phylum Chordata; class Mammalia; order Rodentia; family Cricetidae; genus Phodopus; species Phodopus roborovskii. The sequence goes on from NW_026126413.1 coordinate 16,462,932, forward strand.
TCAAGTAATATGTCAATTTTCAACTCCTTCTTATAATCTTGTATTAGAGGCTGCAAAGAAAAAAAGGGCCATGGACAGTTAAACTAGAGAATAAAAACACTGTGGCACGGAGACATAGTTAAGAGTGAGGTCTTGACCTGACAAGTGAGTGACATGGAGATGTTACTACCGTCTGAATAACTGGCTGACCCATCCCCAAATTTGTTCTGACACCCAATCCCTAATGTGATGGTATGAAAATATGGCTTTTAGCAGAAATGATTATATCTTGAGGATGGTGCCCTCATCAATGATATTGGTGCCCTATAAAAGAGGACTTGGGGGCTGTAGCAACCCGCTATGATCTGTTCCACTAATTGGGTGAAGGCCTAGAGATTGAAATAAGAGACTAGACAGCAGGTTATTCGTTCAACAGGAATGCCAGAATGCCTGAATGCCAAATGCATTATTGAGGGGAAGGAGCAGGCTTATATACTGACTCACAGCACAATGGAAAACAACCCAGAGTCAAGAGTGCAAGTTTTAAGGCTTAGCTCCTCCCCAGCAGATGTGTGTTAGCAAAACAGGAAGAGTACCAATAACAACTCTGGGGCAAGATGTTCCAGCCAGCAGCTTCAGGCTTGGTCAAGGTGCCTCAGGGATCCATGCAGGGCGGGCCCAACAGGGGCCTGCCTCTGTGTGAAAACATGGAAGAAGAAAGGAATTGCAGTCTAAAATATGGTGAACATTCATAAGACTCCGGTGCTGACACTCTGACTTGGGATTGCCAATAACCACAGTAGTAACTTTCTGTTGTTTATTAATGACCCAGCTTATCATTTCTGTTTCAGCATTACTCACGCTGTCAGGTGTCTGCCTCTACTAATAACAGTGCCACACAATGGGCAGGGACCCTGCCTGTCATGAATGTGTGCTTTGGCCTTTCCTATTTTTTGGTATAGCTTCATTATCCCTTATCTAAAATGTTTTGGACTTGGGTTTCAGATGTTAAAGTTTTCAGAATTTGGAATATTTGTGTTGACTGTAAAATCTAAAATGTAAAGTCAAAACTTTTTAGATGTCATGCCATCAAGTTTCAGATTTGGGAGCATTTGGTTTGGTTTGGTCTTTGTTTATTTGTATACTTGTTTGCATTAGACAGAGGCTCCAGTAGCCCAGGATGGTCTTAGAATTGCCAAGTAGTGGAGGATGATCTTGAATTCCTGGGATGCAGGAGTGGGCACAACTCCTATACTGGGGATCATATCCAGGATTTCATGTATGATGAGCTAGTACTTTACCAACTGAGACTCATCTCCAGCATCAATTTTGGAGCATTTCTTATTTTCAGTTTTCAGATTAAGGATGTTCAACCCAATATGAAGAGTAAATTTTCCTTTTCTGTGGATGTCATGTTGGATTCCTGCTGCATACAATGGAAAGAATCTTCCCAAGGACCTGCAAGAGGCAGAATGTCATCAAGCAGGTCATCTTCCTCACGAGGCAGGTTCACAGGAAGACAATGCAGTGAGCACAGCATCCCTTGCAAGCTGGTTTCATTCTAATTCCCTATTGCCTGAGAGCAGAAGGCAGCCTGAACATGCAATGTCTAAGAAGTTTCTCTGAAGCCCAGGACAGGACAAACACCTCTGCAAGGTGGTCTTACAGTTGTGTTGAATCAGTTGTAGAACTCTTGGGGATAAAAGAACCTGCCCTCCACCCGGAAAAGGTGAGACGAGGGAAAATGAGCCCACAGAAACCTTAAGCAGCAAGCACCTTGATCTAGAAGCTGAGCCTCTTCAGGCTGGCCCAGAACAGCAGGAACTTCTGAGAGATTTCACTGCTGTTTCTTGGGGCTGCGGCCCCGTGGGCATCCATTTTTGCTCTTTGGCTCTTGATGGTCAGCATCAAAGTCTCATGGCTGTCTACAGGCGGTCCTACAGTTCTCCCAATATAAACAGAGGTCATGATCACCACCACCCATATCACTCACCCTCAGCTCATGTAGCCAAACAACCGGAAGCAGTGGAGGAGCTGAAGACTGGCCACGTGATGTTTTTACAGAGGAAGGTATTTGTACTCTGCATTCCTGGAGAGAAAGAAGACGACTTAACAATCATTTAATTATGGCCTCATAGTAACAAGCTCCAAACTTCTCCAACCCCTCCCAACAGAGCCTCTCAACTTCCAAATGACTTCAGTGGCTTCCACACAAGCTGCTCTATGTCTGGGGCATCCATTTGATTTACGGAGCATTAAAAAAAAAAAAAAAAAAAAAAAAAAAAAAGGAAAAAAAATATATATATATGGTTTCCATCTCAGCCAGTAACCTGCTGTGTTTGAAAATGTCTGGGCAGTAATTGTCATTGTTTGCAACAGCTATTTTGGACTCTGGAGAGTGCCGTGGCATTTTGTAGAATCTAGGAATGCAATTACCAACGTTGTATACATAATCCAAGTGGTCTTCTGGCTTCAGAAGCTCCACCCTTAGGGGGAAAAGGGACAACAGCAAAACGTTTGTTTAATTTTTCTCCTGTAGTTGGTCAGTGGTAGGTGGATTATATTATGGCCAATTTGGCCCTAAAAAAAGATGATTAGTGTAACAATTCCTTATAAGTACAAACCAATGTTGAATTAAACAAGGAAGAAAAAAAAAATATGAACAGGGTTGAAGGGCTCTTCTGACCCAGGGTCACATCTAAGTGTCTGGGGAAGAAATCAGATACCACGGGATGTCTGGGTCCTGGGGTGACTCATCTTTCATGATGCAAGAGATTGTTCTGTACCAGCTAAAGGAGAGAGCTGCAGTGTCACTTAAAAACGAGCTGCTAACAGTTAGGGCCTTTGTGTTTAAAGGGGAAAGAGACAAACCCCTATTCAGTAGGCAAGAGGCCATTTTGGATGAACAGGTCAGTGTGCGAGTTCCCCCTTCGCACTGGGGATTTAGGCTTCTTAGATCTTATCAAGTTTTGAGGGGGTCGGGTTGCTCCCAAATTATTAGTTCTCTTCGGTTTTATTTATGTAATTTTTTTTTCTCTTAGATGTTATCTGCAGACTGCAATGCTAACACCCTCTCACAGTGTGAAACAGGGTCGTTAGAATGAAATAGAGCCCGGAAACAGAATCTCTGGTCTTCAAGTGGACCAGTGGTTTGAGTAACTCTGAAGCTAGAGGAAATAAGGTTTTATTAAGAACGGTCTTAAAACTTTAAACAAAAGTCTGCCGTGTAGGGATGCCCACGCTTGGATCCTATGTCAGTGGTAGAACACAATTTTAGCTAGTAAGAGCCCCTCGGAGTCCATCTCATCAATAAAAGATAGGAAACCGGGAATCACTCGTGGCTATGTTGTGAGTGCCTTCTGGGTGACCATCTCCTGTTCCTCTTTACCTGCGCCTGTGGAGTGCTGGGGACTTAACTCCCAGAAAAGCACGCCCCCCCACGCCTAACTCCCCCTCCCCACCCCCCTTGGACTTAGCGCTTTATGGGTAACTTGCTCCCAGCTACATAGGTCCTTTGATGTCAGGTTTGCTTTACAGCTGGCTTTTAGACCTCCACGAGGTCCAGGGTCAACTACAATGAAGCCGGCCCTAGGGTCCTCTGAAGCTTGTTGAGGTCCCTGACATCCAGGCCAAAGAAACCCGACCCCAGGCATCCCTGGGCTCTTGTGTGGCTGGGACTTTGTTCCTAGTTTATTTCTCCAACCAACTTCTTCACTTCATCTTCCTTTACTCACCCCTGCACGGAATTACACTCGGGACAGACGCCTCCACCCACCCTGTCCCTCCCAACTCCACGAAACCACCCGATCGTCCTGAAGCTCCGCTGGAAGGGGCCCGCCAGGCTCCCCAGACATCTATGACAACAGCAGACGCCGCGCCAGGCGCACACACGAGCTGTCTCCAAAGCGGAGCCCTGCCAGCGACTCGGTGGGGGAAGAGCTGCCTGGAGAAGGCTAATCATTCCCAGCCAGGCTGGCTGCAGCCCACTGCGGCTGCGCAGAGGCAGCTGTGGGTCCATTGTTCCCGCAAGCAATGGCCCAGGGCTGAGGAAGGGATCCAGGCCCAGACTCGATGCTCAGCTAATGGTCAGAATTACAGAGTTTCAAGTGTCCACTACTTAAAGGAGTGGCCTCGTGTCCAGTGTCATGATAAATCACCCAGAAAGCTGCAGCAGGAAGTGATGATCTTCGGGGGAAGATCTTGATGGTTTTTTCCTTTTCTTTTCAGAGTATGCACATGACCAAGATAAAATACCTTACAGAGTATGGTTTACATAAATTACATGGCTCTGAAAATGCCAATTTCGTATTCGGACATGCCTGTTTTTGAGCCAAGGGCGCTTTTGCATGTGAAGTTCACTAGGTAACTCTGCCTTTTTCCATCTATACATAGTTACACTGGTTAGTCTTTTATTACTGTAAGCATGGCTTTTGAGTCCAAGAAATGAACGCATTGGCATTTTGGTTCATTCATTCATTCATTCATTTCAAAAGGAGACTGCCGTAAAGATGCTCTTGGGCAGCAATGGCAGCTTTTGCCGGAAGAGCGGATTTAACAACAAATTCATTATTCTTGCACAATTTTCCTCGTGCCAGGAAAGCAGAGTGCTGCGAGGAACCTCACAGACAGCAGGGGAGTGGGGACCTCCATGCCAATGGGAAGTCACACAGCAGAAAGGACACCAGACCCTTCTGGGCTCACTGCAACCAAGCGAAAATGCCCCGCGCAACAAACTAGCACAATTAACTCCTCCTGGAGTCCTCTACTCAAGTGTAGATACCAGGAGGATGGAAAAGGGTAGAGTTCATCGTTGCCACTCATGCCTAAGTCAGAAATGAGAGACCTGAAACAGATTTATACATACAAAGACACAGTGCAGGTTGTTGGTTTTTGGTTTTAACAATTTTTAAGGGAAGAAAAAAAAATACTTTCTTCACCTTTACGGGATTCATGGCTAACAGCCCCATAACAAAAGACTTATTAACACTAGAAAGCATAAGAAATCCATTTCATCCATTTTGTTTATTTCCATATGTCTGTATGTCTGTGCAGTGGGTATATGCCTGGTATCTATGGAAGACAGACAGATAGAGGGCATAGAGCCCTCTAGCACTAGTGTTACAGAGGGTCATGGGCTGACATGTGTGTGCTGAGAATCAAACCTGGGTCCTCTGGAAGATCTCTTAACTGTTGAGTCATTCTCCAGCCTCAATTTAACCAGCTTTATAGGACACAGAGAGCTTCAAAATTGAATACCCAAAGACCTAAAGAAAACTCTATGTTCATGCGTAGGTTCGATGGGAACTGGATGGTCCTGCAGATGCATTAGGCACAAAGAGAGAAACACCCAAGGGTTGTAGCTCCCACTCTGTACGGCCAATGTGTGTAGCTGTTCTTTCCCGCAAGGACACCTTCACCTGAAGAGGTCAGATATTTTTCTTCCCTAACCCTTTCACTGTACTTCAGCTCAAAACATAGTATGCTGTGGGGCCCTACTGGGGATCCTAGAATTCCCTCAACCCCAGCAAGTAACACTACCAAGTGTGTTTGGTTCTAATTCTGGAGCATGGTACGAGTGATTTTCTTAACGCAGAGGACTTCAAGTATCTAAGGACAACTGCCACGTTTCTGCTTAGTCCTCTGCTTTCTAGGTCCTGCTCAGAATTCCTTCAAGCTCCCCTCTCCTGGTATGGTCCTCGTGTGCTTCACGTTTTAATCATATCTCCTAAACTCACTCCAGTGGGTCAATATCTTCAAGACATGGTGCCTGGAACTGAGTCCTTGCAAATGTCCCTTGGAGGAGAGCGGGGAGAGTCTTCTCTGTAGGAAGCTCCCCAGCACATGACACAGACGTTGGTAGGCATTGTTCACATCTTATTTGACATTATTACCCAGTACACATATACAGGACATTTTTTTTTTTTGTTATATTTGAGTGACACAAAATTATCTATAACAGTGCCAAGGAAACTATCCTAGTTTTTCTACTGTACTCCCTGTATTAGTCAGCTTTTGGATTCTGTGACAAACTACCTTACAAAGAGGAAAGTCTCATTTTGGTTCATGGTTTCAAAGGCCCTATTTCTTTGGGCCTTTGGCTGCACAGTATGACATGGTGTTAGGTTTGGTGGGACAAAGTGTCTCATTCGTAGTGAGCAGGAAACACAGTCGCTCAGAGTGGAAGAGCCTGGAGTACTAGTATCCTTTTCAAATGCATGTGTGTCCCCAATGTCCCGATTCTTCATGTTAGACTCCACCTCCTAAGGTTCCTTCACTTCCCAGTAGCTCCTCAGAGCAATGGACCCTTTCACACACAGCCTCTGGGGAAGGAACACTTAAGGTCCAAACCCTAACGCCCACCCCATGTCCCCTCTAAGTACTGGGTATTAAACTTAGGGCCTTACACATGTCAGGTGAGTGGTCTGTCACCGAGGCACCTCTCTAGCGTCTTCTTGCTTTTTCTCATTTTAAGACAGGACCTTACTGACTCCCCCGTGCCGGCCTTGAACTTACTCTCTAGCCTTGAGCTTGCCGTTTTCTTGTCTCAGCCTCTTGAAAAACTAGGATTACAGGTCAATATCACCCAGCCTAGCTCATAACCTGTGTCTGACATCAAGCAGGAAGTTTTCCTGTACTCAGCAGGCAAAGAATGTTCCAAGAGTGGGCACCAGCTGGCTGCCCTGACAATACCTGGAGGCCCTGTTACATGAGTTCCCAAGGGTTCCCCTTTCTACCGTCTTCCCTGTACTTCTGTAAACAGCTCACAGAACTCAGGGAAACAGTTTACTATTTAGATCTCTAAAACAATCTTTGTGTATGTGTGTGTGCTTACATGTTCGTGGTGTTATACACATGTGTGCTGTGAAACAAGCTTTGTACACTGTAAATCTGTATTAATATCATTGGTTAATAAAGAGCTGACTGGGCTAGAGCTGGGCAGGAGAGATTGGGCAGGAGAGCCAGACTAGGAGAATGCTGGGAAGAAGGATGAAGCAGGGAGATTGAGCAGAGACAAAGAGAAACAAGATGAACGTGCCATGTTAAAAAAAAAAAAAAAGAAATGGTACTGTCCATTCCATATAGTGGGATGCCTTGCTCAGCCTTAATGTGGGGGCGGGGGTGGGGGTGAGAGTGTGGGGATGTTGGTCTTCCTTCAACTAAGTGTGCCAGGCTTTGTTGACTCTCCATGGGAGGCCTTACCCCTTCTGAGGAGTGGATGGGGGTGGGTTGGGGGTAAGTGAAGGGAGGAAGAGGAGAGGAGAGAGGGAGAACTGTGGTTGGTATGGAAAATGAATAATAAAAAAGAAAGAAGGTACCGCCATGTGGCAGAGGGTTAATTTAAAATGTAGAAGTTAGCTAGTAACAAGCCTGAGCTATTGGCGGAACATTTATAATTAACACTGAGTCTCCATGTTGCTTGTTTGCGATCTGGCAGGTGGTAAAGAAAAGGCTGCCTACACATGAGCTCGTGCAGTTGTATGCAAATGTATATGCTTGCACATGGAACCCAGAAACCAATGCTGGGTGTCCTCCTCAAATGCTTGTTCTCCTATTTTTTGAGACAGAGTCTCTCACTGAACCTAGAGCTTGCCAAGTCAGCTAGGCTGGCTAGCCAGCAAGCTCCAAGGGTCCCCCGTCTTTGCCTCCACAGAGCTGGGATGATAACCACTCCCAGCTTTTTACATGGGTACTGGCGATGTGAACTCAGTCCCTAATGCTTGTTCAGTTATTGTCGAGTTATTGCTCTGTAACCCCTTCCTTTGGGGTTTTCATAGACATTTCACTACATATGTGTGATTAATCACCGTTGGTTACTAGCTCAACCTTCATGTTCTGTGCCTTCTCCTAATGTTCAAGTGGCTGAGGTGAAAGCCCCAACTTAGCTAACTTGTCTCATTCCTTCTGGTGACCAGCTCCACTCAGAAAGTGTCCAGGAGCTGCCAACCAGCAGCAGCTCATTAGCATAAAAAACCCTCTGTCACTTCAGGAGTTTAGGACAGAGCCCATGTGTACTATTCACAAAATCATAAGGCTAAATACAAAGGTGTCAGAATCAAAATACAAGCAGGACGGTACAGGCATCAAAGAGAAATGGAATTAGATACACGTAAGTTGTGTCTAAGGTGGAGCTTACAAGGCTTGCTATACACACAAAAGTTGTTCTGGATTTCAACATGAGAGCTGACTCCAGGCTGACAATTATGTGGTTTGGATCACCGAGTGGTGGTGGTGGGGGGAATGGAACACCTGAGTTATTCAGTCCCTGGTCTCTACCTTTTAACTTTAAGACCCTGCAGATCTTCTTGGACCATAGATTCATATAGAGGACTTTAGTCAAAGTAAACATTGCATCATGAAACTCAGTGCTGAGACAGAGTGAAAGTCTGTGAAAGCTTCCGGGTGCTGTGACCAGTAGACTTCATGCCAAAGGCCCATTGCTGCAATGTTACAGATTCCATGGCTTCAGAGTAAATATCTCCATAGGTCTTCATAGGTCTCCATAGGTCTGAGTCTGGCCAGGTAGGACTCTGTAGACATGAAATACAAAGCTAAACCCAGGCTATGTGCTTATCTTTCAGAATGAATCGCCAGTCCTCCCACGGTGGAAAGGAACCGGTGTAGTCAAACAAGTGAATCAGTGGTCTTCTTGAGAGATGGGGACATATCGAAGACTGAATATTGGTCCTTGTTGCTGGCCAGTTGGATATTCAGCAGTACAGTGATTGTAAGTAGTTGTCCCTTGTGAGGTCAATTCGTGATCCCCATCTCTACTACTGAGGTCATTTTGCTCATTGTCACTGTAAGTTAAGTGATGACAAAGGTCAGGCGCTGATGGGAGATGTCATTCTGTATATGTTTCTCATACTGGTTAATAATAAAGCACTGTTGGCCAATAGGAAAGGAAGATAGGAGGGACTAGGAGACAAGGAGGAAAGAGGAAGTAGTAAGGAGGAGTCAAGATGGAGAGTCTGGAGAGAGCAGTATGCGGCAGCCGGCTCCCGGTAAGAAGAACACGTGGACATACATAGATTAACACAAATGGGTTAATAACTAAGATAGAGCTAGCCGATAAGAAAGTAGTACCTGGCCAACAGGATTATATCTAATACAGAGTCTCTGTGCATTATTTGGGGCTGGCGCGACGACAAGACAAGACCAGCGGCGGCGGGCGGAAAAACCGTACTCGTTACAAGGCGCTATTTGTTTTTAGCATCTCTTCTTTGTAGATGTCTTCTGGCAAGCACAGATGTGCTACATAATAGCTTCACACTTGGCGCTCAGTTTTATGTGCCATAATTGATTTTTTTTCGGTGTGACAAAACCACCTGACAGAAGCAGATTAAGGGAGGAGACATTTGTTCTGTCCTAGAGTGTGCAGCCACGCCTTGGACATGGCAGAGGAGGCCTGGTAGCAGGGACAGGGGGCAGATAGCTACACTCCAATCACAGGCAGGAGGAAGGAAACAAAGAGGTACTCAGGGGCTTTCCCCTTCTTATGCAGTCCAGGACCCATTCCCAGGGAATAGTGATGCTCGCTGTTCGGGTGGCTCTTTGTAGTTCAGTTAAATGAATCTAGATCAATCCCTCATTGACCCGCCCAGAGGTTTTTCTCAGTAGTAACTCTAGATCATCTCAAGGTGACAATAATATCAAGCACCCACTCAAAGTTTTGCCTATGAGAAGACTTTTTCTTCAAGGCCACTCTGAGGCACGCAGTAGTATAGTTACATCCACTTTCTCTCGCATACCAAGCTGATTTATCTGCGAACTGAGCTTGATTTTATTCTGCCTTTCTCATCTTCCCTCTCCTCTGGGAACTACTTGTAAGTGCTGTTCCCGGTAAACCCGTGAAGAAGGGAAAAAGAGGTGTGGACATAACGGTGGTGGGTGACACACGGGTCAGAGCCACCTGTTAACCCAGCTTGCTTGTGTCCTTGTCCTAGTGTTGTACTATCCTGGGTGGATTCCTACAAGGTCCTCCTGACTCACTAAACTGAGTAATCCAATTTGTGATGAGCAGTTCTGGCTGAAATAACTTCAAAAACGATGAGTCGTTCTGGACATTCCATGCTCAGACACTCAATCAGGGCTCAGAAACGTCTTAGAAGTGTTTTTCACAGAGGTTAAATGTTCCGCTGTGGCTGAGACAGCCTTGATACATAATCCAGGGATTCTGCATCTGATTGTCTGTGTGGATCTTGTCACAAGCATCATTTCCCATCACTGCTCTCATGAGGTGTAATGTTATAGGTTCTGGGAGGTTTTATGACCCAAGCCCCAGGATGCTTTGCTATAACCCTTTTTTTGCTTAGACCCCACACTAAGTAGCCTTTCATCCCTAAAACACAGACTAGAGCCGAGGAGTGGGGCTCAGTTGGTTCTCAGCTTGGTGAGTGTGAATGAAGCCCTGAGTTAAACTTCCAGCCCCACACGAAACCAGGCGGGGTGATGGATACCTGTTAATGTTGGAACTTGGGAGGGGGGGATTAAACTTTCAAGGTCACTCTAGGGTACACAGCAAGTTCAAGATCAGCCTGATGCACAAAACCCTGACCAAACCAAAATAAAACAGGCAAGTCCACGGCTTGAACCCTGTTCTCAGGTGTGGGTTATGCTGACTCCATTAATGGGACAGACCTGCACCAGTCATTTTGCTACCCTCTCGATGGTACAAGGTGCAATCAGTTTTTGCATTGTGACCATCCCTCACCGCTTGACCCCTAAAAGTTACCAATGTTATAGTCTCCTAATCATGATAGGACTTATCTTCCATACACTAGAGGGCAGACATATGGTCAGTTTTTGTTCATGCAGATGGTCATGAAATTAGTGATATAGTGGACCAACGTGATGCTGGGGAGGGTGTCCACATCTCTGTAGAACATGTTGTGACAAAGTAGAGATTTGGCACAGCCCCACAGAAACCCCATTATCCTATCATTTACTCTCTGAGAGTGAAAACTACTCTGACACTCTTGTTACAGAGGTAGAAAATAATGCATTTGCCAAATCACCAGTGAAGCATCACAAACTGAAACCACGTTAATCTCCTCAAGCAAGTTTGCCACATCTACCGCCTCAACTGCAAGTTAGTACTACGGCTTGGTTGAACGTGTACTAACTTAACTACCTCTTCTAGGGTCCCACTGGCTTTTAGTGAGGCCAGGCTGGAGAATCAAGTGTGGTTATAACCTTGAGTTATAACCTTTCTCTCATCCTCTTGGGATTCAAGATTGACTTTGACTCACTATTTAGGGGGCAATGTCAGGGATTTCTTTTTCTTTTCTTATAATGATAACCCTTATCCCACATACTAATATGAGGTTGCACCAACCACCAAGTATATCTTTCCCAAAATTACACATTCAGGGACAGAGGAAATGACTATGTGGCCTGTAGGCCCATTTCCTGGACCAAGGCCCACACTCCATTTATGACTTCCTCTATTGCTGTGGCCTGAATGTTTGTGTGCCTCCATTGCTCACTTGTTGAAATCTAGACATCAAAATGGTAGCATTAAGATATAGAGCCTTTGAGGAGAGGTGATAGGACAAAGGGACAAAGCCCTCCTGATGGAATTAGTGACCAAACAGGCATGGGAAAGGTTGTTTGTCCATCTGTCGTATGAAAACTTACAGAAAGCAACATCTGTGTGCGGCCTCACCAGACATTAAATCTACCAGCAATTTAATCTTAATCTTGACTTTTCAGCCTCCAGAACTGTAAAAACATATTTTATTGTTTATAAGTCTCCTAGCATATATATATATATACACATATATATGTATATACATATATATATGCCAGCATAAATATAAATGGCATATATATGGCAGCATAAATTCCCCAATACCTGTATATTTTTAATATTTTCATTATTTAAAACTATTTTGAAATTAAATACATTTTGATCATATTCTTCTTCTCCTCCAAGTCCTTCCAGATTCTTTCCCCCTCCCTATCCACTCAGTTTGTGAATACTTAAAAAACAAACACAAACTCAATACAAGAAAACTCCTCAAAACCAAAAAAACACAACACTACCCCTCCCCCCAAAAAAACCAAGCCAGCAAATTGTAACCAAACAAAACCACACAAAAACACTGTGAAGTCCTTATATATTTGGGTTAACTACTCCTGAACACGAGATTTGCCCTGGAGTGGTTAATATACCCAGTGTGACTCCATTGGAGAAAACTGATTTTCCCTCTCCAAGCAGGTATAAATGACAGTTCAGTTATTAACTTTTACCTTGGTGGCAAGGTCTTTATTCATTCATTTGTTTTTCAATATAATAAAATATAATAATATGAAACAAAAACTATCACATCAAAGTTGGACAAAACAAACCAACAGAAGGAAAAGAGCCCAAGAGAAGGCAGAAGAATCAGAGAACCCACTCATTTATACACTCAGAAATTACATAAAAACACTAAATTGTAAGCCATAATGTAAGCACAGAGGACCTTGTGTAGCCCTGTGCATGCTGCTTCAGTCTCCGTGAGCTCGCATGAACTTTGCTTATGATGATTTAGGGGGCAATTTTTTCCTCTTGGTGTCCTCCATGCTATTCCTAATACAGTGGAAACTTCCTAAAATATACATATATATGAAGGTGATGTAAATGAAATTACCAAATAATAAGGGAGACAGAGTCCCACCTGGCCATCTCTTGTCACCAAATGAAGCTTCCAGGAATGGGACTGGGTTACACCTAACACCTGTATATTCTTACAGTGATGAGTACCATAGAGATATGTGGGGAGTCAAACCTTAAATCTAACAATTCTCAAAATTTTGGGCATTCCCCTTTCCCTAGTATAGTTAAATGTCTGCAGGCTCTTTGTGGAGGTTCTAATGGCATCATCACTGTGTACATTCACCAAGGGTTATTGCAAAGTCCTTCTTCCTGCTTTCATTTCAGAGATCCCTGGCCCCAAAACTGGCTCAAGTTTGGAAACTGAATGAGGTCATACTTTGTTGCTGGGGTAACTTTTAGGCTCCCAATCATGCACTGTTGGTTCTGATATTACATAGAACTTAATTCGTTTGATATTCATCTATTTTGCTCCTTTGTGATTAATGATTTTATATGTCAGCTGGGTGGGCCTCAGTGCTCAGATATTTCATCAAACATAAATGTTTCTATGAATGCATTATAGGATGTGTTCAACATCAAAATCAGTGAACCATAATGAAGATATCCCCCCCCATACTCTGGGTAGGCCTTATCCAATAGAAGGCTTAAAAAGAGCCAAGGTTGCCCTCCTCCAAACAAGAAAGTATCTGCCAACAGCCTGTTACATACTCAAGTTGTAACTCTTTAACTTATTGAATTAACCTATAGATTCCAGAATTAGGAGCATGGGATGATGCTCCTAAAAAGAAACATTTTTATGTCCCTATATCCATCCTTCAAGTTCTGCCTCTCAAAGGCTCCCTATTGGCTACCTCTGTAACCCCTTGAGAAGTTGTCCCTTGATGGCCAATCAAGGTTATCACTCATTACTTGAATCCACTGTTATTATGTGACTTCTGAGAGTTACATGATAGCATCTCAACAGTGTTATTTGGGGAGGCAACCTCATTGTTGTTAGCAAATCTGGTTCATCATTGTCCTCTTTTACCCTCAGGCTTGGCCAGGGAGTAGCCATTGTGAAATGTCTTAATGATAGGGTACCCTTCACAATAATGTATTCCTCTTGGCTTTGGTAAAGGTTGCACTGGTCTTTTGTTCTAACAGCCACCAGCTAGGTAGCTTATAGACAGACATTTATTTTTTTTACAGTTCTTGATTTCCAAGATTAAGACAGGCAGGCTCTGTTTAGTGGGAGACATTTCTTAGATGGTGGTGTTTTCATTGTGTCTTCACACAAAGAAAAATGTGAACAAGCTCCCTGTCCTTACTTAGATTTCTATTACTGTGAAGAGACACCATGACCACAGCAACTCTTATAAAGGAAAACATTTCGTCTGGGCTGAATTACAGGTTCAAAGATTTAGTCCGTTTTCATCATGGCAAGAAGCATGGAGGCTCACGGGTAGACGTGGCGCTGGAGAAGGAGTTGAGAATTCTACATCTGGATCAGTAGGCAGCAGGGAGAGAGAGAGAGAGAGACGCTGGGACTGGCTTGAACATTTAAAACCTCCAAGCATAACCCCAGCATCGCACTCCCTCCATCAAGCACACACCTACTCCCACAAGGCTGTGCCTCCTAATACTGCCACTCCCTGTGAGCCTATTGGGGCCATTTCCATTCAAACCACCATACTCCTCAGGGCTCTCTGAATGACAGGACCAATCTCCTGAAACTGCCACCATGGGGTTAGGATTTCAGCACATGAACATTGGAGGAGTGTCATATGACTTTTCTGATATGATGTAAGAAGACAGGTACTTACCCCAAACAGGGTGCTGACCTATCAAAGAAAGTATTCTGTCAAACCCAGCTTGGGTTTGTTATGGTTACTTAGAGGAAAACAGGTGGGTGACTCAATTGCAGTATCAATACAGGGAAGTTCCCTGAACAAATTGCTGGCTTCTGTATCACTGTGGATCCCTACTTGCCTCTCTATGACTCACACACACACAAAGGCCCTATGAGCAGTTAAACTTCTGTAGACCATCCTGTATACAACTGGGGGCGAGGGCGAGCCTTGTGAAATCCGAAGGCGTATGAGTCCTTGTTCACAGGGGAAAGTTCATAGGCCAGCTCTTCTGAGAGCTTCCTGTCAGTGGTCACACCTTCTCTGATTTGAAATAGCAATGGCCATGTTCAACCAGAGGAAACAGTTCCACAACAAGGATGGATCCTCTAGACCCATGGTTCTCAATCGGTGGGTCATGGTCCCTTTGAGGGTTAAAGGATTCTTTCACAGGAGTCATTTAAGACCATCCTGCATCTCAGATATTTACAATGCAATTCATAACAGTAGCAAAATTATAGTCATGATGTAACAATGAAAATAATTTTATGACTGGGGGTCACCACACATGAGAAACTGCATTAAAGGGTTGCACAGTTAGGAAGGTTGAGAACCACTGCTATAGACCGTCCCATGAAACATGGTCATTTAGTAGGTTTCCCGGCCCTACACACTGTATTGACTCCAGGAAATTGAGAAATTCTGTCATCTCAGCCTCTCGTAGTATGACTGTCACTTTCTATGCTTGGAGGGGCCACTATAGTTGTGGATTTGCATCATCTCCTGGTGCCCTTGCTATGATATTACATTCTATATTTTAATAAATAAACTTTCCTTTATCCAATCTTGTCCATACCAGTAAGGTGGACGGTAAATATTTTTTTAAATGGTTTTCCTAGACAGGGTTTCTCTGTGTAGCTTTGGAGCCTGTCCTGAAACTTTTTTTGTAGACCAGGCTTGCCTTGAACTCACAGAGATCTGCCTGCCTTTGCCTGCTAAGTACTGGGATCAAAGGCCTGAACCACCAACACCTGGCTCTCCACTCAATCTTGCATGATAGTTACTTAATCAAACACCTTCATAGTTCCCTGGCTCTCAGTAGAATATGCTAGCTCAGTTTTATAGCTCTTTGTGAAACAGAACTTTCCTTTTGTCAGGCAGGCCCTGTTGGTCCCTCATTGCCTGATCATGGTCTGGGTAAAGGAAGTGGGCATGGAGGATAAACTCCAAGGGGAGCGAGAGCTCTTCATTGTCTTCAAATAAAGGGGGCTGCTGTCCTTTAACAGGGGAGAGAAGGATAGACCATTTCTGAGAGTCAAGCTGCTTCCAATATACTTGTGGATCCAAGATCACCATCAGTATATGGTCCTCCCCGACTGTGTCTGGGTCTCACTCTTTACTAACTAAAACTTGAACCTCCACATAGCAAGCACACCTGCCACATAGTTGATAATTCAACCTGGCTATCCTGCAGATGAAGTCCTGCTCTTAGCCTTCCCCTCCATCCTGCAGGAATGGAGACTCTCTTTGTATGGTACCTGGCACATCCTTTGTTTTACACCTCACTTACAACTGTTACTTATTCTCTATATTTTGTTTCTTGTGTCTACATTGCTTAGCATAGTTTTCTGATTTCATTGGCCTTATAGTTACTGTTTTTCTAATATCCCTCAAAAGGCCAATGTTTTCCTTTGGCCTCTATGTTCCCTTCTGCTAGCACAATATTCCAGCTTTACCAATAAAAAAAGGCTCTATTTGTAGCCAGGTTTGTACGTTATTGTCTTTCCACCTCAGGCCTTGAGTGCATACTTGTGCAGTGGGTGCTTCAAAGCTGTTCCTTGGTCTTCAGCTTCTCTTCATGCTTGGTGAGCCAGTGGAGCATGGCTCTAGACTTCTTGGGTTGCAGGCCCAGAGAATAGTACTTCTTGCCATTGTAGAATTTCCTGAGGTTTTCTTTTTGAGTCAGGGTAAGACAGTGTGAACACCAGCAATGGATCTTGTTACAAATAGTTTTCCCACCAGCCTGGTCCCACAGCCATGCCTGCCCCAAATAACACACAGAGACACTGTATAATATATAAAGCTGTTGGCCAGTTACTAACGTTTCTTATTAGCTCCTCTTTTCTATCTAAATAAAAAGAAGGGTTTTAACTTTTACATAGTAAAATATATAACAAAACAGTTATCAAATAAGAACTATAGTTAACAATAGTTAGTTTATTAACATTTAGCAAAATTTTTAAAAAAATTCCATCATCTATCCTATCTTTGTGAGTCTAAAATCTTATATGTAACTTATCTTTAATCCTAACTAAGGAAAACTATAACCATAACTATCTGTCTTCAACTCCATCAAAGACCACAGAAGAATAATATGTAAACTCTAGAAATGACAGAGACATCTCACTACCTGGTCAGCCACCTGAAGTTCTTCTGTAATCTTCCGTCTTCAGCCTATAGGCCATAGTGTGTCTGGTAGACTCCTCAGTAAAGCAGGAAATTTCAAACTGTTCCATCTGTGTTGGCAGTTTGTCAGTCACTTTTCTCTGTGTCCTACAGAATGTCTGACAGATGTTTCCATGAATCAGGAATCCTACAACAATGTCCATCTTGTTTCAGCAGTCACTTTCCTGTGGGTCCTGCACATCTACTTTATAAAGCATATAGTTAAACAGTCTAGAAAAGAGCAGTATTTTGCCCAAATGGCTAATCTTTCTGTATTGGAAGTAAAATCCATAACAAATTTCTTCTATGTCCATCTTCCTTTCTGATGTAGTTGGGGCTGCCAGGAGCAGTTGTGCATCACTGTTAAGAAAAACCCTAAACCATTTTAAATACCATATTCTGTAAGCCTTTGAAAGGTTTGAAGAATGCCTATCCATTTGAATATATTTCTGTATATCTAGAAAACCTAACTAACTTAACTATAAGTTTGACTCTTATAGGTGACTATCTATAATCTGTACTAAATTATACATTACATTTTAAATGAGCTATATAAACGCAATACCTAAACAACAGGAAAAATATACATATCACAAAATTGACATTTAATTTGTATCAATATATGAAAATCCGTTCCAAAACACAGTATTAATTTCTATACAATAATCCCCCTTTTTCCTTTAAAAAGACATTGGTTGTGATCATTAACCATTTATAACCAACCCCATTTAAATGAAAACAAACATTTATAAATAATATTTGGGAATTTGGGCGTAGTACTTTCTAAACTGCTTCCTGCTGATAGGGGGTGCTGTCTTGGGGATCCTAAGAAGACACAGAAATCCTGGCTGTAGTGGTCTGCAAGTCTGCTTTGTTCAGCTGTTTTGAATGTTGGCTCACCTGGGACACTGCTTCAGAGGGTCTTGCTTGATCAAACCATGTTAGTTTGGAAGGAACCCACAGCTTTTTATTTTCTGTGGAAACAAAAATAGAAATCCTTTCCCCCAGTATCCTGTCCTTAGACTTAAATTTTGGAGTCAAAGCATTTTTAAAATATACAAATTGGATTAATTCAGCAGCATTTGACAATCAAGTGTGTTTTAGCAATTGTTGTTCCTTCCTTAGCAATTGAGCAATTCAAAGACAACACAATAGCATGCAGTATCCAGACTGTGTGCTTTCCATCTTCATGTGGCTTTTTTATTGCTCTATTTCTTTTACTTCTATTTTTTCATTTATTGAGACAGGGTTTCTCTGTGTAACTTTTTCCTGTCCTGAAATTAACTCTGTATACCAGGTTCACTTTGAAATCACACAGATTTGTTTGCCTCTGCCTCCTGAGTGATGGAATTAAAGGCATGTGCCACCAGACTCAGCTACTGTCTCTCTCTCTCTCTCTCTCTCTCTCTCTCTCTCTCTCTCTCTCTCTCTTTCTCTCTCCTTTCTTCCTTCCTTCTTTTCTTTCTTTCATTCTTTCATTCTTTCTTTCAACCACTTTCCCTGTTTCTTTTTCTCTCCCAAGCCTACATATATTTTAAAACACACTGTAAACCTTTAGAGGTTTTTCTTTATCTGAAACTGTCATTACTGTAAATATTTATCTCCTTCTGGCCACCTGTCTTTTATCTGCTAAACAACATTGCTAAAATGAAAGACACAGCTGTATTAGCCACCATCTATCCAAGATGACAGGGGTACATTTACCATCAGCACTGAGAGTTGTGTGCATTGCCTTGGTCTATGTTGCCATCCAGCAGCATGCTTCCAGCTTGGAGATGTATGTGGTCACTGCCATTGCCAGCTCTCATACACACCATTAAGTTATTAGCAGGGCTTGCCTTCCATAAAGGGGCCATGCGAGTCTCTGATTGCCTCTGCTAGTAAAACAGAGCCCATCCAAGAAAAATGCTGCTACCAAGACTTGTTTGTCTTTGTTGTTTTGTTTTTAAAATAATTTCTTAAGCTTTTGTTAAGTTTTCAGTTGAAGTTCTTAATACCCACATTGTAGGCAACATTTTTTTTTATTTTCCTGCCAGCCTGGTCCCACAGCCTTACCAGCCCCAAATAACACACAGAGACGCTGTATTGGATATAAAGCTGTTGGCCAGTTACTAGTGTTTCTTATTAGCTAGCTCTGTCTTAAATATTAACCCATTTCTATCAATCTAAGTAGTTCCATGTGGTCTTATCTAACTGGAGAGAGGGCCCAGCCCTCTTCTCTCTCAAGTCTCTACATCTTGAATCTCCTCCACTACATCTCCCAGAATCCTCCTTGTCTTCTAGTCCCACCTATCTTGCCTTCCTATTTAACAACAGTACTTCATTCATTAACCAACAAGAGAAACATATTTACTGAATGACAACTCCCATCAGGATGTGCAGCTGACTCCTATCTTGGAGATCTTGGATGTGTAGCACCTGTCACCTTGGCGATGAGAAGCTGGGACAGCTCCACCTTCAGATGGTCCAGTTGGTTTAGAAGCTCCTCTTTCTAGCAGTGCAGGTTCAGAGCCATAATCATGGTCATGGCTACATTGCCAAGGCTCTGCTTACAAAGCATTTCCCTCCAACATGTGTTTTACTATGTTCCACTTTCCACCAGCTATGCCCTGAGTGAGCCTGGTACATAATCCATTCTTCTCCAGACTAAAACCAGAGACAGAGCTTATCATCACACAAATGGGACCCTTGAGATTATTCTCTATAAAGAAGAGAATGAGGCCAAGTAGGTAAAGGAAGATGAACTACAAGGTGGACCTCATATTAGCCATAGCCAACCCCACAGAGAGTGCTAGAATTAACATCACCCATGAGAAATTTCCCTCTCTGGGCAGAAAAAGGACTTCATAGCCTGCAAACAGTCATTGGATGGAGGCCACTCAAAGGTGCAAGAGGGAAAAATTCTATAAACTAGTTGTGTATTGTTTATGTATGTGAGTTAATTACAACAAACTGATTTTATTTTTTTTAACAATGCATGACCTTTGTCCCTAGGCAGTCTCTGACAGGGCCAAACCCCCAATGCCTGACATCTATCCAATGATATGCATAATACTTCCTCATCAGGGAGTCTAGATTGTATAATATTATGAGCAATGTGTTTAATGCCCAAGAACCTTTCACTCTCCTAAAGCTACCCATAGCCCTCTTTGACTTTACTGATGAAATATTGCCTGGGATCTTTGATCTTTTTTAAATATGTTGCTGTTACCCTTAAGCAACAGGACAGAATGAGTTAACATGTATTAGACTCTTTCTACTCTATAAAGAAATATGGGATAAATTATCACTCAGAGCCAATGTACTACCAAAGCAGTAGTTGAAAGCTTATATGTGGACAGTCAATGGAGTGTAGCATAGGAGCCTTTGGTATGAAGGCCATGATTCTAACTACCAATGGGAGCAGGAGCTATGATGGCCATACAAAATAGGAAGCCAGAATTTATACTTTTGTAAAATGCTCAAACTTAGGAATTTCTTTGAAAGTCCAAGAAAAATGAAAATTTGACATATTATTTCTCAACCCATTCTCTGATACTAAACCATACAAAGATATTAATAAAAAAGAAAACTAAACACCAATATCACTCATGCACACACACACACACACACACACACACACACACACACACACACAAATCATAGCAACTCTAACCTGGCTATGTATGGAATGGACAAAATAACATGTCTAAATGAAGCTTAATACAGAATTACAAGATGGGTTACATATTTGCAAATTAATCAATGTAATGATCATATTCTCAAACAAAAAAAGAAAAGTCATATTATCATTTTAGTAGATATACAGAAAACTTGTGATGACTAAAGTTTATATTCATCCATGATACAAACCTTCAGTAAGCAACGAACAGAAGCAAACTTATTCAAACCCATAAAGTCAATCTAGAAAAACTTAGTTAATATCGCATGTAATGGAAAAAGATCAAGTGACCCCCCTCATATTAATAATGTCTATTTTCTCCAATATTATTCATCATAGAAAGAGAAGTTTCGGGCAATAACTAGGAAAGAAACTTATGCTACAATTGATTGAAATGCAGAGTTGTGGAACCCAGTCCCAAATGGAGACAACATAGCTCTTGCATCTGTGGCTCAGGGATCATTTCTAAGAAGAGGTGGGATCGTAGGAGCCAGAGGAACAGGGGGTTTGCCATGGCACTGTGTCTCCTAGAAATTTCAGAAGGTACACCTATAAAGGCTTACCAACATGAGTGCTTAAACAAGTATGACTCCAGCAGACAAGCTAACGTGAAAGGCAGAAAGCTCCGGAGGCCTCAGTCCTACACAAAGAACTACAGGAAACTAAAGACTATTGAGAGCAGGTAAAATACTCTTTCCCAGAGAAGAGCACAGCAATTAGCTATCCAATACCAAATGGCCAGCCCTGAAAACACACATACAAGTAATATTAAATGAACGGAGCAGGTTGCATTTATGTACTAAGGAATGAATATATGTGTGTGTGTATGTGTGTATACATATGTTTATGCAACTTAAAATATAGGTTATGAATTAGGAGGCGAGTGAGGAGGCATGCATGGAACAGCATGTAGGGAGAAAAGATGTAATCATATCATAATCTCAAAAAAACTTAAAGAAAACTATCTGCCCTGTCACACAAGAAAAATCAGCCATGTAGATTGGAAAGGTAGATGAAAAACTGTTTACTTGTGGATGACTTGATTGCCTGCATGGAAAATCAATATAATCGACAATGGAATAAAGTCATATGTCAAGGGTTACATGTAAAAGGTCTCAATGCCAAAATTATGTTTCTGCACTTAACAAAAAATAATTGGGAAATAAAATTATACTTTAAAAATAGCATTTATAATAGTATCAAAAATAGCAATAATTTAACAAAACATATATGCAACCTATTTAATGAGACCTATTAAACATTTGATGAAATTTAACATATAAAAACCATGGAAAAATATACCATGAGCACAAATCTTTAGGCTCAATATTGTTGTCAAATATCTCCAAATTATTGTATCCATTCAGCATAATCAGATAAAAATTCCAGTCAAGACTTTTTTATAAATAAATCCCAGTATTTTTGGTTTTGGAAGATTAAAGGTAACTACTAAAACACACTTATAACTTCCAAATCAATAGAAATTATTAGTGAAAAGTCAGAACAAACCTCAACCCCAAAGATGTTTGGAAAAGAAATCTCACAAAGGAAATAATCAATGTTTTAAAAGTTGACACAAACTTAAATTGTTAAAGTAAATTTGAATATACTGGTAGTCCCAAAAGATCAAGTAGATTAAACATAATGGTTCAAAATAAGTAATTCTCATATTGGGTTTAAAAACATAAACCCCAGCAACTTGATTTTTCAAGTAATTATGAAAACACAACTACATAGAAAGTTTGAAAGTAAAAGAAGAGACGAAACATACCAGACAGATTGTAAATAAAACTATGATGAAATAGTCATATCTGCAAAACTTGATTTTTTTCCAAAATAAAATGCTATATAAATAAATTAGTAATATAAACTATAATTATATGAAAAATTTACTCATTTCAGGATAATATGAAACTGTTACTTAATTATAATTCAATTTTTGCAGGAAAAAAAGTGACAATATTGTTTTATGTTACACTGGGTCACTCTCTGGGGAGCTAGAATAAGCCTGCCCTGCACATGTATCTACCAATGGTGCTGTAAGCAGAGCCTGACAGCCTAAAAGAAGGCACTGGAGCAGGACAGACTTAAAGTGCGACAGGGGACAACCTCAGTATACGGTTAATAAGCAGAACTCATTGACGTGCATTAAATCTCCAGGCCATGTCACAGATATGCACTGTTTTAGCATAAAGGAGCATAGAACTAAGCCCCAACATAAATCCCAACAAATGTAAATGATTGACATCCTCACTCTACTGAAATAAAGTAAGAAATAAAAAACTAATTGAAAACTGATTTCCTGTTGGACAGTGGTTGGCGCATGCCTTTCGTTCCAACACTC
Organism: Phodopus roborovskii; assembly: GCF_943737965.1. Taxonomy (NCBI): domain Eukaryota; kingdom Metazoa; phylum Chordata; class Mammalia; order Rodentia; family Cricetidae; genus Phodopus; species Phodopus roborovskii. Next base: position 16,485,788 of record NW_026126413.1, read on the forward strand.
AGGAGGCAGAGGCAGGCAGATCTCAGTGATTTTAAGGCCAGCCTGGTCTACAAAATGAGTTCCAGGACAGCCATGGCAAAACAGAACTCTGCCTTAAAAACAATAATAATAATGATGATGATGATGGTGATGAAGAAGAAAAATAAAATCAGATTTTCTAAAGTCTAAGAGAAATATGGGACAGTCAAAAGTTACTACATCTCTCAAGGGTTTGTGTGTGTGTGTGTGAAATTTATTTCTCTATCACTGATTAAATTGCTTTGGATAAAAATTAAGCCCAGAATTTCAGCTCCCCTGTTGTTTATTCATTCCTTTAAAAGATGAAATTATAGGTAGTGGCAGGCCAAAATTTTATCAAATGTTCTGCTTCAGTTGGATAATACTTCTACCACATGTCTACATGATTAAAATATTTCAGTGGTATTACATCAGTTTAGTAATCTGTATTAAGAAAATATTTAAAAATAAAATATCTCTCACATGTTCAGTCCGGCCAAGCTGTCTGCGACGTGCTACTCTGACGTGGCTGCCTCCAGAGACGCTTCTCTTTGTTTCTGATGCCCATTCCCGGTGGGTTCTCACCCAGGTCCGTACCATCAGGACCTGTGGAGTCTCCTGGATGTGCCTCAATGCTGCCCTTCACAATGTGTCAGTCCATTCACCTTAGTCACCCCCTTTATATATTCTTCAAATAAACCCCCGCACTTGTTCAACAGTTGTTATGGGAGAGTGTGTTTCTAAAATTGGTATCTTGTATTTTATTGCCTTGCCATGTTTTTTCCACCTCCAGACCATTTTTATACCAATAACAAAGCCCAACATTACTCAGCCTCCTTTCACTCTCTTTTCAACAGAGAATTTGGGGCACATTCCTTTAATACTGTATTTATTTAATGCTGTGTGTGTACATACGCCTGAGTTGATGTATGTGCACCACTTGCATGCATGTGTCCGTGGAGGCAAGGAGAAGGAATTAAATCCCCTGGAGCGGGAGTGACAGGCAGTTGTGAGTTATTGATGTGGAGCTGGGAACCAAACCTGGGTCCTCTGCAAGATCAGCAAGTGCTCTTAACCCTTGAGCCCTCCCTGCATTTCCCAATAGGATGTACTAGATACACTTTTGTTAGTTTTTATTGGATACTTCCAGGTTCAGTTTTTTTTTTTTTTTTAATCCTGATTCCACTATTTTAAAAACAAAAGCTGAACCTCACCCCCCCCAATGCCCTAGTTTCATCTATAAAATGACAGTAATGTTGGTACCTACTTCATAAGATTGCCCTAAGAGTTTAATTAGTGAATACTTTTCCAAAGCTGAGGCCAGTCCACAGCCAGAGCTTAATAAGAATTAGCTGCGATTAAAGTGATTTGCTCTTAAAATTTGATTTATGACTCTCATGATTTCTTTTGTGTATCTTTTGCCAAATACATTCCTGCCGAACTTTTTATGGCATCATTTGTCCTCTGCCTTCTGGTTCACGGTCCAGGAAACTGAACTACTTTTTGACACCATTGGCAAGGCTGTCTGCTTACTTTGCGCAGTCGGAATGAGGCAAGAGCAGACGATTTTTTTTTTTTTTTTTTTTTTTTTTTTAAGAAATCTGTTTCTAAATCCTTCCTTCTACCCAGCACCTCAATCAAGAGAAATTGGTAGACATTCTTCTCACACCTTTTCTGACTTTATCTAGCTTTCTCCATAATGAATCGGCAGACATGGGTGGGCTCAAGTTACAGAGTTCACAGCCAAGGTGGCTTCCAGCCTCCTCCAAGCAGCTAGTCATCCGCCAATATGGCCCCCGTGTTTTGGGCAAGTGCCAGATGCTTTCGACGTGATAATACTTGGGAAGCTGTAGTGTTCCAGTCTTCAAAATCAAATCAAATAAAGGCCCTTGTTACTCATCTTTTTTCCTCCCTCCCTTCTTTAAAAAAACATTTCCTAAATGGTTTCTTCTACTCTTCCAAGAATAGCATCATCTCCTCTAGAATGCAAGAGCATAGACCCAAGTTTCACAAGTCCTTTGGCCTCCTTCAGCCCCGAGGCCAGCCTGAATCTGTAATGCACAGATTTAAGGACAACCTTAAGTACTTATCAGAGCCCTGGCACGTGTGATCTCTGGAGACATTCCCTTTGCAAGAGCAAATAGATCTTACCTCCTTGTCACTGGTCCCTTCCATAGGACCTGTCAGGAGCAGGCTTTCTTTTAGACTACCAACCAGCTCCCAAATCATGACAAGGAGACTTGAGTCTTATGCTTGTTTCTTGATAGCTCTTGTAACTTGTCCTGTTTCTGTTCATCTCCATCTTGCTTCAGGGCTTTTTATAACCTTTCTTTCTTTATGTCCTACCCTGTGTCTAGCTGGCTGGTGGCTGCCTGGCTGGCTAGCACCTCCTCTTCCCCTCCCTCGTTCTTTTCTCCCCCAGCCTAGATTCTTCCTCCTACCTATTTTCTCTGCCCACCAGCCCTGCTTATCCCTCTACTGTCTATTGGCCATCCAGCTGTTTATCAGATCAGTCAGATGCCTTAGGCAGGCAAGGTGAAACAGCAACACACCTTTATATCATTAAACAAATGCAGCACACCTTTCCACAATGCCTGTCCGTCCCGACCCCTAGGTCCACCTTTCGTGCAGCTGTGAGGTTGCCGCTCTACTGCATATGCCAATGTTCAGGCAATTATAACCACTACGTGTTTTTCCAGAGTTTGTAGACACTTTCCTTGTCTCTTTGAAATCCGTTTAAGTTACTGTAGTCATGTCATCCTTTGCTTAACCTCCATGAAATCAGGTATCAAAGGGTTAATTGAGGAAGTAACATCAGTGAGACACCGAGGCCTGTGTCTCCTCCAAAGCAGCAAACAGGCTGGTGACCGGTATCAAAACCAATTGTGCTGAGAGTCTGGAAATGAATCAAAGGTATGTGACAACCAAGGGACCACTTAGTGAAGGAAAAGGGAGATTCTCAGTCTTGATGAGAGAGGTTCATGGTGTTTTAATTTATCCCCAATACCACGTTTCATCTTGATGACAATATTGAACACAGTAGTCCACACCCCTGGTACAGGTTTGTAACATTTAAGAGAAGATCTTAGGCCCAAAGACGCTTGGTTATTTGCTTTGATATTGTTGTAGTTTGGATGTAACTGGCCCCCATAAGCTCATAGGGGGTGGCACTATTAGGAGGTGTGGCCTTGTTGGAGGAAGTGTGGTCTTGTTGGTGGAGATTGGATGGCATGCCTTTAATTCAGACCTTGAGGCTGGAGGCCACACCTTTAATCTGATCCACACCTTCTGTTGGAAATTGTGTCACTGTGGGGGCGGGCTTTGAGGTCAACTTCCTGTTGCCTCTGTGTGGAGATGTAAGCACTCTTAACTCCAGCACCATGTCTGCCTGCACGCCGCCACGTTCCCAGCCATATTGGACTGAATCTCTAACTGTGACAGTTGCCACGGTCATGGTGTCTCTTCAAAGCAATAGTAAACCCTAACAAAGATGATATCCCTGAGGGCACTCCAAAGCATGAATTCAAAAGCTTGCCATTTTGTCCAAAGCATGAATTCAAAAAGCTTGCCATTTTGTCCAAAGCATGAATTCAAAAAGCTTGCCATTTTGTCCAAAGCATGAATTCAAAAAGCTTGCCATTTTGTCCAAAGCATGAATTCAAAAAGCTTGCCATTTTGTCACCAAATGAGGAACGTGGTCAAAGCTAATGTGGCCACAGGAGGTGGCATTTGTGGAAAGCATTTCAAAGTAAATATACTAACCTTTATTACCCAGGGCAAGGGACAACAGTGGCAAATGGAAAGCCACAGAAGAAACGCTAGAGACTGATAACCCTGTAAAACGTCCACATTCCAGCACTCAGCGAATGTCCAGAGAAACCCAAGATGCTCTCTCCTCTGATTCACTGTTGTTTCTGCTGTGGGCAAGAAGCAGATACTAAGACAGTTAACTGCCAGGCTAAGTGCTGAAGACATGGCTCCACCCATGCGTGTAGGCTCTCTGCCCATACTTGGGGAAGAGGGGGTATTTTTCTTTTGTTCAAATATTTTTCAAAACTGTTTTCAACTTATTAGGTAACTACTAAGCTAAAGGAACAAAGACTTCTATAATCACGTACAATAAAAGAATTTCAGGCTTTACAAAATGAGTAACAACAACAGGCAACCGACTGCAAAGATACGTACAAACCCCACAGTGGAGGATAGACCCGGTTCAAAGCAGTTGTATCATAACCACTAAGAAATCAAGTTTTCAATAAAAAGATGAGACATGTAGAAAAAAATATGGCACACAAAAGGGGAGGAAAAAAAAAAACCTAATACAGACTGTCCTTAAAGAAGCCCAGATATGTACTTATTAGACAAAGACTTAAAATCAACTATTATATCTTAACTTAGTTTTGCATATGTGTACAGTGTTTCGTTTCGTGTGTGTTTTATGCACTGTTGATGTGAATGTGTACATGTATGTGTGTGGTTGTGTAGGCATGTGCATGGTGAGGCCAAAGGTTGACATCTGGTGTCTCTCCTCATCATCCCCACCATTATTTCGTGAGACAGGAGGACCTCACACTGAACCTGAAGCATATTTGCTCTGCTAGGGTGGCTAGCCAGTGAGCTAGCCTGCGTCTACCCTCAGCCCAGTTGCTGTCTTCAGTGACAGTCTGTATTAGCTTTCTCCTCTTGTGTGCAGGCTATTTTTCTGTGTGTTTTCTGTTATGTTTGTATTTGCTGTTTCTAATTTTTTTCCATTACTGCCTTATTTGTGTATTTTCTAGTGGGCCATTTTAGAAAAAAAAGCTAGTTTTAATTGATGCCGAGAGTACACTAGGATTTTCCCTTAAGCATGCTGCTCCCCTCAACACACATTCGTAATTATCTCAACGTGAAAATACATAATTAACGTGAAAATACATAAAAAGCAGCTTTGTATGTCATTGACAAGGAACAAAGGTAAACTTTGTGATCATCTCAATTGATGAAGAAAAGACACTTTAAATCTAATCTATTCCAATGACTAAAACCCCTTTAAAACTAAGAATAAGAGAACTCCTTTACCTACCACGCTGGTCCACACCTGTAACCCTCAGGTTGGAGTTGAGAGGGTCTCTTATTTGAGGTAGTCTGGGATACATATCCAAGGCCAACCTGGACTACATAGAGAGACTGTGTCTCAAAGAACAGGTGAGAAAAGAGGGTCTTTCTCAGTAAGATAAAGTGCACATAGTAGGGTTAAAGAAAAACCCCACATCTATTCTGTCAGATATTAGGGTACCACACTGCTTCCTCCTGGTCCCATGTGAGTGGAGACGGTGTGTCCATCTTTTTACTCTAAGGCGGTGCCTATCTTTAAAGAATGTGAGGCACAGATAGATGGGTTCTGTTTCTTGATCCACGCAGTCACATTGTATCTTCTGTTAGGGAAAATGAGCTGGAGGTCTTTAAAGGCGTTATTGAAATGTGTTGGTTGCAATCGTCATGCTGTTGATTTTCAGTTTGTGATCTCGGTGGCACTTTGTGTCTTAACGATTATGGCTGCAGATTTGTTTCCATAATCTCTCTGCTGTGCTCATTCCTCTCTTTGGCCCCAAATTAAGGTACTTCCTATATGTTCTTTAGGTTTGTTTTGTTGGATATGCCTTTTGAGGCTGATTCTACAGCATTTTCTCCTTCAGTCATGGCAGATAGTTGTGCTGGACATGTTAGCCTGCATTGGTGAGGACAGCTGGGATCTTCACAGTTCCCTCTTCTGCTCCTCCATGTTTCAGGGGAAACAAAAATGCACCAAGCCATCCTCTAGCTCAAAGGATTCAGCGAGTGGTTCAGTAGGCAGAGCCACCTGAAAGGGACACCCGGTTTCCATGACAGCGAGAGAGTGCTGTGTAGCACTCTCTTAATGGTAATTTTCTTTTTTTCAACATACCAACCACAATTCCCTCTCTCTCCCCTTCTCCTGCTCCTCCCACCATCCCCCCCTACCACAGCCCCCATCTACTCCTCAGAGAGGATGAGGCCTTCCACGGGGAGTCAACAAAGTCAGTCGCATCATGTTGAGGCAGGACTAAGGCCTTTCTGCTATCTATACCTAGGCTGAGCAAGGTCTCTCTCCATGGAGAATGGGCTCCAAAAAGCCAGTTCATGTACTAGGAATAAATCCGAGTCCCACTGCCAGTGGCCCTCCAAACTCTCTAAGTCACACAACTGTCACCCACATTCAGAGGGCCTAGTTCAGTCCCATGCAAGTTGCCCTTGCCAGTGAGTGGTCCCACTGGAGAGATGGCCCCCCTGGAGAGTGGTTCCAGTACTTGCTGCTCCTGCAGAGAGGACCCGAGTTCAGTCCCCAGCACCCACAGTGGGCAGCGTATATATAACTGCCCGTAGCTGCATGGGATTCCTAATGGTAATTTCCTACGAGTGGATGTACGAGTTTAATGACGCTCCTATCAAAAGTTTTAAAGTTTTCCTGTCCTTGCACTCCCAGAGCTCTGCCTGCTCTGAGTTTGTTTTGCTCCCTTATTGACTGAGCCCCCAGCCAGTTCTTACCTCTGGTAGTTTGCCTCACAGATGACAGCATGTGTTCATGTGTCTGAGAAACTGACCTCTGTAAGAGATAGATGCACTTTGAAAACATTGGGATGCATTCTCTGATGGTTTCCACATTCTCAGTTTTGGGGGCTGTGTGTGCAAAGTTTGTTTTTCATTTGATGAAGCCTGATCTACTCATTTTTCTATTTTTTGTTTCATACCTAAAATAAAAATCTCTTGCCAAATCCAAGGGTTAGATAGTGTTGCCCTGTGTTGGGCTCTAATAACGTTACTGTTTTAGTCTTTATTGCAGGGTCTTTGACTCATTCTGAGTCAGTGTTTGTATAAGGTGTGAGATAACCATGTGATTTCATTGTTTTGCTTGTGAATTTCTAATTGACTCGCCACCATTTGATAAGGAAATGTATTCTCCCCCTGTGGCATGGTCTGGACACTCTGCCCAAGAAGCCACTTGGGCGTGGATCTATGAGTTTATTTCTGAACTCTCTTTTTTGATTAATCCCTGTGTCTATGCATGATTCAAGAACCCAGTAGTTGGATGCTTCTGGCATTCTAATATGGCCCCAAAGACTTGGTCTATGTTGGAAGTCCAAAGAAGCTGATTCTGGTGCCACTTAAAGGATGGAGCAGCGAGTAACAGGAGTGAAGACAGCCGAGAAAAAGTAAAGTTTCTCCTTTATTTCCCTTTTGTCTGAATTGCCACCAACACTTAAGGTAGGCCCACTTGAGATAATCTTCACCGGAGCGCCCAGCAGCTTGCCTTCTGTTGACTCCAGATCCAGTCAGGTTGACGGCCAAGATTAACCTTTATAATAGTTATCAGTAAAATAGTGTGTGGTCGATAGATAGATGATACCGAGATGAGGGAGCACTTGGACTAACCCAGAGGGCAAGATCCTGATAGGCAGGATGAGATTTGAACGGCTATGCAGTGGGGTGGGGGGGAGGGGGAGGTACAGGGTGGGTGATTTCACGTACAAAGGAGGGACTATTCCAGAACATTATGGAGACAGATGTGCTATGTTAGATCCCTTTAGAAGCAAAGCGCGCAACAGCTAAAAGCTTCAAATGCTGAGACAACTAATACTTACTATCAGGAAGCAGGGAGCCTTTCCCTCTCCGAGACTCTGTAAAATGTCATTGTCTAGTGTTATTCCTTTTCCCTTCAAGGCATCTCTGTGAGACCTGACTCTGCTATCTGAACTCAGGTCTATCCTATTACCGTGTGTCTTTGTCTTCCAAGAGGAAACAAAGCCTTGGTTACTACCCTGCACTGTGGTGTCTGGGTCTGTTCGAGCTGTCTCCAACAGGTAGCTCTTTTCATCCATCCTGCTACTTCCAGTAACGTCCTTCGGGTACCATGAGAAACAATTCCACTTCTCCTCATGTTTATATTCTGGAGATGCTCATGGAGTTTCCACACTCCCTCTGCTTTGAGCCCAGCCAAGGTATACATGCTTAATACCTTTAATCTCTCCCCCTAAGTCACTCCCTCTGGTCCCTTAATCATCTTAATTGCTCTTCTCTGAAAGGCAGCCAGCTCATTATGTACATCTTCCTTGGGAGGCGATGGGGAACACAGTATTCCCCTTGTGGTCTCACTAGGCTCATATATTACCTCCCAGTTTCATCATCCATGGCCGGACGTGTGCAGCCACACCCCACCCACCCATGTCCCCTCCCAACACTGCACCCGGCCCCTGTAAATCCCTTATTTCACCAGGTTATCTCTGCATTTCGAGGTGGCCTGCTCCAACGCTTGGAACCTGTGTTGGCCACAGGCAGTTCCCTGAGGACGCAGGGGTCACTGACTGGAGGACCAGCCTGAGTGTCCAGAGAAGTGCAACTAAGCTTGTGTAAGTCAACCTTGGAAAGGGAGAGGCTGCGGAGTGCCCAGAATTAGGCTGCAGACTGCCATAAGTGCTACAGCCTGCTGGGCTGTGAGAGCATTCAAGGGAACGCAACTCGGGGCTTCATCTCTGCTTCTAATTATCCTTTCTATCTCCCCCTCTAACTCCTGTTCTTACCTAAGTGTTTTCATAGCTCTCAGCCGTTACTGTGTAGCTTTACGGGGATAAATGTGAAACCAAACAAATTACAAATATCCTGTTTCAAGATGTGTTATCACCCTGTGGATGGAAACTCCCAGAAGCCTGTGTCTTTTGAAAGCTCTGGTCTTGTTTTTTTTAAAGGACACACACACACACACACACACACACACAGGACTTTGCTACTCTAAGGTGTAGTGGCAGAGGTTAAACTGCCTTTGAGAAAGCCAAAGTTTGGTTCCCCACGGAAGGCTGACAAGGAAATCCACCTGAAGCTTCCGTGGGTGTCTGGGAGGAAACTGCCGCCCTGGCAGCAGGGCTCTGCAGGAGAGATGGTTCACAAACGTCCTCTACCTCCACTTGCAGAGGACCCAGTGTCCTTTTATGACCTCTGGGCCACATGATGCACATACAGACACACATGCAGGGGTCACACTCATACAAAGTGGATCTAAACGAACCTTTGCAAGAAGTGTTTTAAAGACATTCCAGGAGGTTGTTTCTGTGGCGAGGTGCAGAACAGGTGGAGAGAGGGAGAGGGGAAAGGGAAGGGGGAGGGACAGGGACAGGGGCAGGGACAGGGAGAAGGACAGGGAGAGAAGCCATGTGGGCAAAGGCCCCAAGCCTACTGTACTGGAATCTGTTCTGCTTTTCATTGAAGCCTTAGGACGCCTCAGCATCAAGGCTTGGTGGAGGCAGACTGCCAAGTGTCTCCTGACTCCCCAGGCCCAGCCCTTCACTCACGTGTACAGTGTTTAAAGTGCAAAGACTTTACTTCTATCTGGGTGTCTTGGGTACAGGGGGCATGGTGGGGAGAGAGGGAGGGAAGAGGAAGAGAATCAGGGAGAGAAGGGAGGGAGTGGAGAGAGGGGGAGGGAGAAGGAGCTTCAGAGAGAACCTGTAGGAAGCAAGCGCAGGAGAAACCTAAGCCCAGCTTCCTTCCTCCTTCCTGCTCCTCCAACATGGATCCTCCTTGCGGTGGGCTGGACTTGTGTGGAAGACTAGTGTTGGCCTCCCCTGCCCCCTGGGTTCTTGGAAAGGACTTTGGGAGCATCTCTGTAGGGATCTGCAGGCCTTGCTCATCCACAGCCATGCCTTTGGTTGGCCAGGTTACCAGAGAGGACCAAGAACTCCCAGTTGGGCTTGAGTCTCACATAAATATGGGTCACTCTGATGATGATTCTTCGTACGTCCCACTGATAAGTTCCGTTCCCCACATTCGGCTTGGATTGCTAAATCTAAGGTCCAGTGTTTCTGACTTCACTTCTGTCCAGACAGAGACCCTTTATAAAAGGAAAGGGAAAACTTCCCATGCCAGGGAAAACAGCCACTTCCCAGTCTCCTACTTTGTCTCTCCAAACATGGTACCCATTTGGCCACAGACGAAACCCTCAAGTGATCTGGGGGAATCTGATGGGGGATGGAGGGTGTAATGATTTCAGATCACCTAAGCCAGCCATTGGGATTTCCAGAGTGAGGTGAGGTGCAGGAGCTAACCACAGCACTCTCCTCCGCTGAAGGAATTTACAAGCTGTGCTGTGAACACAAGAGTTAAGTAGTGCTCCCTTTGTAAGCAGAGTCTCTTAAGTAGGGTTTACATTTGGGATTAATAGTAAACTCCTTAGGCTGTACTGACAGAAGAATGCATTTGCCCAAATAAACAACGTCTTGATCAGGACTGGGGGAGGGGGTGGCAGCATCTTCCTAGCAAGGAGCATTTCCCAACTCTGAAGTCATTTGTAATGTGCTGGGAAGACATTAAAAAAAAAAAAAAAAAAAAAAAAAAAAAGGATATCTTAGATACCATAAAAGGAAAAACAATTCTCCCTTTTGAAGTAATAAATACCATTTGTAGCAGAACTCGTTCGGCGTGCATTTCTGAATTAATTCCTGATCATGCTAGGCTTATGGTGGCTGGTGGTGCCTACTGCCTAGTAAGGAAGAGTCTCAGGGAGCAACGTGGGTGTGGGCTTTACTGTTCTCTGAATGTTACACATTCTTCCTGGTACATAAAAACCGAGAATGCTTCCCACTGCTTGGGTTACTGTAGACTTCCTAGGACTGGGCTCTCAGGGAAAGTGGAAGGTCCCCCAGTTAGAGGGATTGTGCCACACTATCCCCCACCGGCCTCTGTTCCTTAGATTCTCCAAGGCAAGTTGTAGAAAAAGTTGGCATTTCTCCACAACACTTTGTATAAAAATGTCAAACACCGAGCTGTCTTTCCAGGTCTCGAGTCTTCCAGGAAAATGACCCTCAGACAAGCTCCCACAATTCAGGCCTTTGAAATGCTATTCTGCCCTCAGAACCCTTTCTCACAGGGCATTTCCTCTTCCTCTGGGCTCTGCCCCGTCACCTGGAGAAGGACCTATTAGCACTAACAGTGGGGTTGACACTGTGGGAGCAGGGGGGCTCCTTTCAACTCATCTTCAAATCCACCATGACCTTCATACCAAGGGCTCCTCCATCTTGTGCAGAGGGAAATAGGACCCAGAAAAGGAGCTGAGGTCACCCTGTAAGTAAATGCTAGTTCTGAGGTAAAGCTGTTTGCGCAGGGAAAGGTAGAGGGTGGCTTTCAGTTTCCTCTTGCTTCTCATTGCCCATTATAATACTTACCTTTCAGGACTGTTCAGCAGGATAAATGAGTCTTCGAACGTTTTCCAAACCGCCTAGTGCTCAGTAGGAAACCACACTGGGGAAGCCTGGCAAGGGCAGACACCTCACAGGAGGGGAGCTTGATGTGACTGATACCCAGCAGCTGGGGAGGAATGTGGACGGTAAAGGACTTTAAAACCCAAGGAGAGGGAATTGTGGAACCGCATTAACCACTTTAACAAAAGGCTTCGTTCTTCTTGGATTTTAAATGTAAAAACACTGGGGGAGAACCAGAAAAGTAAAAATATAAAAAGAAATAATCCCATCTCCCAAAGACAATGACTTATAATCCTTTTTATACCACCCAACTTTGATTCTATGTATTCTGAAATATATTATGATCCAACTTCATGAAATACAATGCTTGTATATGTGTAACATAACATAGAATGTTGTTACAATTATACTGTATAGTATCCCTCTTCCTTTTCCCTCTCCATCACTAAATAATTACAGGAAAAGTTCGAGGCTACAGCATGTGGACAAGCAGAAGTACCCTCATTTATTTAACAATTTCTCCATCACTGGCTATTGAAGTTTCAAGCTTCCATTGCTAGAAGTAATGCTGTGAGAGCTATACAAGAAACTTTAACTGCATCTCAAGCTTATTTCCTTCAGATGAATTCCTAAAAGTAAAAGTACTTGGTCAAAGAGTTTGTGCTTTTAAGTTCTTGATGAATGTCACCAAATGTTTTCCAGAAAGGTTATATCTATGTACTAGAAAAAAGTATATACATATATAGAAATATTTACATACATGTGTATATGTGTATGTAATAACCATTAGAGGAAAAATAGGCCATTAATTTGAAAGAGAGCAAGGAGTATATGGGAGAGTTTGCAGGGAGAAGATGGAAGGCAGAAATGATACAATTACACTATAATATTAAAAATTAATAAAAAGAGTCTAAAGAAATTAAGCAAATGTACTCAAGATATTATATTTTAATACTGACACCAGTGTTGTTTTGAGTGCTCTTGTGGGTAGAGGATATAATATTGAACAGTTTGGACTTTGACCATTTCCATTATTGTAGAAAGTTTAGTTGGACGATGCTGAGTATTAGCAGATGTAATATTTCGTTATGAAGGAATGTTATACAGTTAGCCTTTGTCCTGTTTGTTGATCTTTTTCCCATTTGTCTTTTAAATGTACTCTTAATTATGTAATTAGGGACTGGACAGACGTCTCAAAAGTTAGGAGCGCCAGCTGCTATCCAGAGTACCCAGGTTTGATTCCCAGTACCAGCATCGCAATTCACAACTCAGTAACTCTAGTTCTCAGTGATCTGATGCCCTTTTCTGGTTTCCATGGGCAACAAGCACACACGTAAACACCCAGATGCATACAAATAAAAATATATGCGTGCTTTTAAAAATGAACCAGGCTGCCAATCCTCCTGTACCAACCTCCTACGTGCTAGGATTACTGTTGCATCTACCTCTGGTTTCCTTAAAATCCTGTATCTATTTCCTAATTATCATTTAGTAAAATAACAATTACAGACTAGCACTTTTGCGTTCTGTAGCAAACTTACTTTTCATTCTTGAATAGTAATCTCCTGTTTAACCCTCCCCCTCCCTCTCTCCTCCCTCCCTTCCTCCCTTCTTCCCTTCCTCTCTTCCTTCCTCCCTCCCTCCCTTCCTCCCTCACTCCCCTCTCAATGTTTGGGAAGATATATTGGCTCCATTTTATTGATTTAACTTGGACAAGCACAAGAGTCTATCTTCAAATTAAGTTCTTTGATTTAGGAGAGTATTTTCTAATATCTATACATGTGTGTGTTTGGGGTCTTTTTTTATGAACCTGAGTAATTTCAAAATTAGAGCGCAGACACTAGCCCTATGACTACTAATAAGGCTTCCCTGCTTGTGTGTGTCTAGAAGAGATCTTGTTATATGCCATAAAGATGAAGAATTTCCTTGATGGTGTTTTTGTTTTAAAACTAGTTTGCCTTCTCAGATCCAGGAGTTTCCTTTGCCTCTTTTTCTGCAGGTTTTAGGTTGGGATGCATAGTACATTTTTGCCATCACAGTAAATTAAAAAAAAAAAAAAAAAAAAAAAGGAAGGAAGGAAGGAAGGAAGGAAGGAAGGAACCAAGCCAGGCAATGGTGGTACACAGCTTTAATCCCAGCATTTGGGAGGCAGGAAGATCTCTGTGAGTTCCAAGATAGCCAAGGCTACACAGAGAAACCCTGTCTGGAAAAACAAAACAAGCAACAAACAAACAAAAACCAAAAACAATCTCAAGCAGGTTCTGTTGCACCTCACCCTATTGCTACCCCTACTTCGTGCTCTTATTTCACAGCACACACGTGATCCTTTGCCGCACTGATGGGTGACCCCAGCTTTAGTGATCATTCTTATGGTCATTCTTATAGTTCTGAGTCATCTGGCTTAGCAAGAAACCCTGTCATTTGAAAGTAATTCTTAAACTTTATATTCATTTACTGTTAGAAATGTATTGTTAATTAGTAATTTGTGTATATAAAAAGCACCTATATTATAAAGAAATTTGTGAATTTTCTCATAATGTAACCAGCACCCAAAGGTCAAGGAAGGGGACAGTCCCAGCGTCATAGAAAGTGGTCCTCTCCTCCCTTCTCCTCCTCCTTCCCTCCCCTTCTTCATTTTCTCCTCTTCCTCTTCTCTTTTTCCTTCTCCCCTTCCTCCTCCCCCTCTTCCTCCTCCCCCTCTTCCTCCTCCCCCTCTTCCTCCTCCTCCCTCTCTTCCTCCTCCCCCTCTTCCTCCTCTTCCTCCTCCCCCTCTTCCTCCTCCCCCTCTTCCTCCTCCCCCTCTTCCTCCTCCCCTCTTCCTCCTCCCCCTCTTCCTCCTCCCCTCTTCCTCCTCCCCCTCTTCCTCCTCCTCCTCTTCCTCCTCCCTCTCTTCCTCCTCCCCCTCTTCCTCCTCCCTCTCTTTCTCCTCTTCCTCCTCCCCCCTTCCTCCTCCCCCTCTTTCTCCTCTTCCTCCTCTTCCTCTTCCTTCTCTTTTCTTCTGTGATCATGAAACAGAAAGAGGTGGATCCAGATTTGGTGTTGGCCAACAGACTGGATGGTGTTTCCCTTGTCCTATTCACTTCTTAGCTAGAGGGATTTTGAGGATGGGCGAGCATACTTTTTAATCCATTCCCTAAAAGTTTGAATTCTTAAGCCCTTCTCTCCCAACTCTCAGATTCCTGTATACTCAGAATATGTGGAACATGAAAAATATAATTCCCAGTACATATTGAGAATTAATCAGGACCCAGTCAACATGTGAGACAGAGGGGAAATTATAGGAGGCATTTATTTTTCTATTACATTAGAATCCAAAGACCACAGCTGACATGAAAGTTCTCTAAAATGTTCTTAGACCCTAGGGGTTATCCATCTTTCTGCTCTTGTTATGTAGACCATGGTTTGTGCCTTCAGGACTCAAATAATAGAATCTACACAGTTGAATTGACAAGATGCCTAGGAAAGCTGAAGGGGAGGGAAGAGGGGGAGGGGGAAGGACAACTGTTTTGTATAGGAGTTATGTGTCCTCTACTTACATTCCACCAATCAGAAGAAATTCATTGTTCCACCTGTATGTGAGGGGGCACAGAAAAGAAACTGCCAAAAATGGCCAGTCCATTATTAGGGGGAATGCTTTCATTGTGAGATTTCTTTTTCTCTGAGAGAGAAAGCGAGTGGACATGGCCAGGGCTGGGGAGGTGGCAGAGCAGCAGAGGGAAGAGGAGACAGCAGAGGCAGAGGGCGGTGGGAGGAGCAGAGGCAAGGGATGCAAAGAGGTGAGGACCGGGGCCAGAAGGGCCGGGATGCTAGTGTGGGAGCTCTGAGATGTATAAAAAACGCGTCAAATCTGTGTGAGGAGGGCCTAAAAGAGCCTGGAGGCCTGGAGGCCAGCATGGGCTTGATATGGTGTAGTCTTTCTCTTCTGTAGCTGCTTCAAAGTTCCAAGGGCCACCGAGGGCACAGGAGAGAGAGAGAGAGAGAGAGAGAGAGAGAGAGAGAGAGAGAGAGAGAGAGAGAGAAAGACTGGCATGTTTGTCAAAGTCCAGGACTGGGAGGGGATTTAGGCAATGGCAGGAGACTTGGAAAATTCTGTCAGAAGTCCCTGGTTCCATGACTGACTGAGTCTGAAGAGACAAGGGATGGTCACGTTGGTCGAACTGGTTCATACTGGCTTTGAGCGAGACCAGGGCTCACTGAGTCTGTGGGTCCACCTGGGACTAGTGAGGTGAACCCAGCTGCAGGCTTGTAGATGGTTCCTGGATGGCGTCTGTCAGCTGGGTGGAAATCTGCCGGGACAGATGTAGACTAGGAACAGAAAGTAAAGATGAGGAGTTCAGAGAGCACTTTATCTTGGGTGTACCCTTGAGACTTCCAGGCTTCTGTTGTGGACCCGGTGGTTAGGGGCATGGAAAGGAATCCTAAGACCAGGGGAAGTAGAGAGCCCACCCTTAGGAATAGGTGGGGAAGCTTAAAGCTGTTGACTGACAGGAATATTTATAAGGCAAGGGATCCTGGAGTTCATTTGACCTGTGACAGACGACTGCAAGCTGTGACTCCCTGATGATTCCATGAATTTTTAAAAGTTGACAAAAAGAGATAAGAGTTTTAGCTATAGTAACATGACTTCTGTCTGTGCTGAACTCTGCACTGCAATCGTCATTACAAAACATTATAGAAACAGCGGTTAACTAGTGTCCGTGAACAGCTGGAGTAGACTCAAGCCTTTGAGCCATAGCAAAACAAAGCCTGAAAAGCTATTAACGTAACAGAAACATAAACATTCATTTGTAATAAGAGAGAAATTTCTTGGCAGGAAAGAGAAAAATGGGGAAGCAGAGATTCAGGACCCAAAAGTTGGTTCTGTAAAAGTGTGAACACTCTTTGCTCCGTCCAGAGAGCTGGATACACATACATAGAAAACAACCAAAGGAAATTTGAAAATGTTGAACCTGTGACTAAAAATTTGAGCTTGTGGCTACGATAATAGTTGTCAGTGCTTTCCCAAGGTTAAATTAAATAGCTTATCAGAACTCTACTGATTAATACGTTACAAGCCTGAACTTTGACACCTAACATCATATATAATCTTGACTCTCACTTTCCACATACCTTAAATCACTTTCTCAGACATTTCACTACTTGTATTTACATGCCTTAAATCACTTTTTCAGACCTTTATAACTTTTATAAACTTTAAATTTTTTTCCTTCAATCTGAAAACAACCAGTCATTTACCAAACCAGACATGGTTTTCTGGCTACTGAGCAGTCATCGAAAGGCCTGTTGTTAAAATGAAGGGAGAGTATCAACAGCTTGGTAGCCTGAGTTTGTTTTCACATTGAAACCTGTCTGTGAGTTTGTCTTGCTCAGCACGAAGCCTGTCAGCAAGGTAAGGGCTCTAGGAAAAGCAAGGCCTGGATTTTACATGTGAAACCAATCCAGGCTAGAAAGTGATTGCAGATCAGATTCAAAG